>NC_137893.1:101506468-102106468 GCF_963455335.1 Martes martes
CTTTCAAGGTCTCTGATATTTGTCTCACAGAGCTTAGCGTTCTCCTGAGCTCTGCAGTTCTCTCGCTGAAGAGACACAAAGTCGAGCTTAATGCCTGAAATATCGTTTTCAGTGATAACTTTGGAGTCCATTAACTTTTCCATCTTTTTCCGAAACTCCTCCGCAGAGCGCTTGAACTTGTCCGATTCCTCCTGAAACAGAACCATCTTTCTGTGGGTCATCTGCTCCTCTATCGTCTTTAAGTGCAGCTCGTCTTGCACTTTTTTCAGCCTGTTATTTAACTCCTGCACCTGAGCTTGCTGTAGCTGTACCTTCTGCTCCCCTAGTCGCTTTTCCTCTTTGGAGGCGCTCAGCTCCGCACTCAGACTCCGGACTTCCTTCTCAGTGTTCTGGATGATGATGTTCTGCTGGTCACACTTTTGCTTAAACTCACTGACTAAATTTTGGCTTTTGGCCAGGTCTTCCTCTAGGCATTTAATTTTTCTATGGAAATCCTGCTCTGTCTTTGTCTGTTTATGCAAGTGTTCATTGGTGTTGCGTAGCTGATCTTTAAAACCATCCGCTTGAATTTTTAGGGCTTCGCATCTTTGCTGGATAGCTTGTTTCTCCAAAACTACATTCGCTGATTCAGTTTGAATTCTTTGCATCATTAATTTGGTTTCACTATTCTGCCTCGTAAGCTCATCTACCTTTTGTTTTAGCATTTCTGCACACTCATTACTTTTCTTCAATTCTTCATTAAGCTTCTGGATTTTTTCATTATTTTCTTTTTCAGCTTTAATATTTTGAAGCAGCTGTGCATGGCTTTTCTCAAATTGTTCTTTGAGATGATCTGACTTTCTCTGGCAGAATCGTATTCTTTCATTAGAGGATTCCTTCTCAGCCTGGAAAGAATTAACTTGCGAATTTAAATGCTGAATATTCCTCTCAGCTATAGCATGGGTTTTAGTGATTCTGTCTACTTCTCTTTGCAGTTTCCCTTTCTCTTGTTGAAGAAATTCTAATTCCACTTCATAATTGTGCTTTATTTTCCGCAGGTCATTAGCTTCTTGCATGACTTCCTCAGCTTTGTCTGTGGTTTGGTTCAACTGCCTACCCAGTTCTCTGAGCTGCTGGGAATACCCTTCCTCTACCTGATCCTTCCTTTCCAACTCTAACTTAAGGCACTTCAGCGTGTTATTGGTTTCATCCAATTTTTCTTTCAACAAACGAGCCTTTTCCTCAGATGAAGTTTTTTCAAGCTGCAGGGCATTCAGCTCATACTTCAGTTCTCTCATGTCTTTTTCAGCCTTTCTATTGGCGACTGTCAGCTCATCGACCTGCTGCTTGAGTTCCTCTGTTTTCTGTCTGTCCTGCTCTCTCTGAAGATCTGCAACTCCTCTGTATGACGTGGCCTGTGGCAACACACTTTCTCTACACGAATACTGAATTTCACTTCTTTTTCTTCTTGCTTCCGATTCAATCTTCTGCTTCTCTTTTAACTGCTCCTCTGCTATCTGTTTTTGAAACGTTAGGTCTTTTTCCATCTGCTTTATCAGCTTCAAGAGTTCCTCCTCATTGTCTCTCTTTCTCTTCAATTCTTCCATTAACTTATTTTTTTGTTGCTCCAAGTCATTGAGACTAGAATCTTTTCTTTTGAGATGATCTTCCAGGGTTCTTCTTGTAAAGGTGTTCTCCTCTAACTGGTTCTGGAAGTTCAGAAGGTTTTCTTCCACCGCCGCTCTTTTGGCCTCGGCCTCCAACGTTAGCTTTCTCACCCGCTCCAGCTCCCGCTCTGCAGCATCCTTCTCCCTCACGATGGTCTCCAGCTCCCTGCGGTACTGCTTGGCTTCACTCTCGGCCCGGATTTTCTGCAGAGCAATGTCTTCTACATTTCTCTGCTGCTTTCTCAATTCATTTTCCGCAGCCTCCTTGACCTTTGGAAGTTCCTCCTCTACTCGAGACTTTTGTTTCTTTAGTTCAGCCACCATTTTCTCCAACTCACTTATTTTTCCCGTAAGTTTGCTATTCTCAATCACTGTCGCCTTCTGTCGCTGAAGAAGATCTGAATATGCCCCATGTTCAGAAGTCTCCTTACATCTTTTAATCTACAAGAGAGTTTACAAGCATCAAACTTGTCCTGTTCAAATTTATCTTTAAAAACCTGAAGCGATGTTCATGAAAATGCTTATAAAAACAAGGGAAACCAAAAGCAGAATGAATATGATCTCCATTCCCATCACCAGCACTGCCACCAGCACCATCACCTTCTTCAGAGACGAAGCTTCAGAAAGTCAGCAATGGGAGAGGACAAAAAAAACAAAACAAAACAAAAACCCCTTTCGTGTCATGGTAGCTAAGCCAAATGACCTTTTTTTAAATTTTTTTTTATTTTTTTGGTGTCTCAGGAATAATTTTGTTTTAAAAATTAGCTACCTCAGGATTTGACCGCAAGAAATGAGGGATCTTACAAAAGATACAGCAAGACCCCAACCTGTTATGAATGAGGAAACTGAGGTACAGAGAGGTCAAATAGTTTTGAAATCTCACATAATGGGTGAGGGACAAATGGGGAATAAAACTCACAATAGCTCCCTTCCTGCTTTCCCACACAACTCAGTCTTACAAGCTAAGAACATAAAGGAACCGAATGACACTTACAAATTCAGTTTTAAATAACTAGCCCAATGGAGATTTAAAATGTTTATCTCTCTAAGATAAATAAATAAATATTTGAAAAGGAGTGGGGGGCACCTCAGTGGCACAGTCATTTGAGCACCCGCCTCTTGGTTTCAGCTCAGGTCATGATCTCAAGGGTGGTGAGATCCAGCCCTGCTTCCAGCTAGGTGCTCAGTGGGAAGGCAGCTTGAGGAATCTCTCTCCCTCTGCCCCTCCCACTCATGCTCACTCTCTTGCTCTCTAAAATAAATATTTTAAAAATATATATAAAAATAAAATGATACATCTGTTTCATTTAGTTAAAGAAACAAAATATAGAATTTTGGTACCACTTTAAAGAGTCAAATCAAGAAATAATACCTCATATAGGTAAGGAGGGAAATTATATAAAAATGTATAATTTCTAAAGTTGAATTCCTTATTTGTTTATACTTGCCATATTATGACAATTATAATAATCAGAGTTGCTAATGCAAAGGCAGCTATAGTCCCTGGGCGCTTTAGAAAAGATGTGCTTCATATACTCACAGATCTTGTTGTTGTTAATGATATGCCTCATACGAATCCACTTTGACAAGTACCTTTAGATACTCCATAAATATAAAGATATTTGTTAAATATAAATCTTTGTAAAAATATACTTAAGGAGTCAACTCCAATGTACAGAATAAAATATAAGAAAAATTTTTTTTCAACTGATAGAAGAATCAATCTCAGCTGGGAGGACTATACTCTGCATTGACTAGAGGACTACATGATCGGGGCTAGTACAGAATTCCAATATAATTTCTTTATTAACACCGTAAGATTATTAGTTTCATATCACCAACTCAAGATCATCATAACTAGAACCATGTAAACAGGAGTAGAGAAATTATTCTAGATAGCAGGGTTTTTTTTTCATTGAGAGGCTCTGGTGAATTTCAAGAATTTAATTTATACTATAGACTATATATCTTACTTTGCTTCTTCTAATTTTTTGATCCCCAATAATTTCAATATGAATTTCAGTTGTTTCCTTTGCTAACCTAAATATGGTTTCCCATAATAAGAAGTCATATAAAAACAAATTTCATCACAACCTGCAATAATTAGTGCTCTATTTTATTTTGCTATCAGAGTGAACTGGTGACACTGAAGCATTTTACCTGCTTAAACATTATATTTTCAGTATTTTTTTAGATAATTTCTAATTGGGTCTTTCTCAATTGCTTATCAAAACTCCTTAAAACTTAGCTGTCACAATCGCTTCTCGGCCTTTTGGCTAAGATCAAGTGTAAAACTTAGCTGTCACTAAGAGGTTTTGAGTCCTCTTTTTCTCTGTCATGTTGTGAAGTTAGAAAAATGAAAATTCTCAAAAAAAAAAAAAAAAAAAAAAGAAAAATGAAAATTCTCTCAGGAAAAAATTTTTGTTATTGAACCCTCAGTACTTAACTACAGTCATTTTAGTGATTGTTAATAATCTCACATCGTCTAGGTAAGTCTGAATGTTTTAGCAATTACCACACAAATTACTAGAAGTAATTTAATCCTATCGCTGATTTTCTTTCTCTTAGATCTCAAACTTACTCATATAAAAATAACTTCCTCAAGTTTTCTCTAACTATTCCCCCAAAAAACATCCTGTCCTTTAATCTCATCAATTAATTTTTGATGTACTTTTCTCTCATCACAGATTAGAAAATCTCTTTTTCCATCTAATAGCCATTACAGATACTCTACTACCATTTCTATAATTCAGTTTCCTCTTCTCAAATTAACTTGTATCCCTCTTTGATTTTATGTTTATTATTAAAAATTCTGCTCTCAGACCAAGATTTCCAACATAAGTCTTCGCAGACTCAGTTTCAGGAATACCACTCTCAAGTCTGAAAACTGAGCTATGTTTATGTATCTTTTTATGAGACATTCCATTAATATGATCTTTTAGTGGTGATTTTCCAATCGGTAAAGTTTTCTTATATATTTTAAGTTACAGTCTGTGCATGGTCTTGTTTTGAGTTTCAATTCAGTATAAATCTTTTATATTTCAAAGGATGAAAGCATAATTTTTATATATACGAGGCTTTTTGAAAAAGCTCTTGGTTCCATCAACTTTAGTGTATTACCTCATCAGATAAACTAAGGGAAGTGGCTCATTTATGTGCAACCAAATATACACTATAGGAAAGGACTTAGCTTATATTTAATGAAATATACAATTGAAAATGTATATTTTTAAATATAGAATTTAAAAGACCTACATACTATTTTAAGTGGAATCATATCTCTCAACAACTAAAAATATTTTTAAAAATTACAGACGCTCGGGGCGCCTGGGTGGCTCAGTGGGTTAAGCCGCTGCCTTCGGCTCGGGTCATGATCTCAGGGTCCTGGGATCAAGTCCCGCATCAGGCTCTCTGCTCAGCGGGGAGCCTGCTTCCCTCTCTCTCTCTCTCTGCCTGCCTCTCTGTCTACTTGTGATCTCTCTCTGTCAAATAAATAAATAAAATCTTTAAAAAAAAAAAAATTACAGACGCTCTTTTACAGGTGATAGATGTATAGCAATTATTTGATCACAGATACTCTGGTTCTCCTTTCTAAGCACAAAGGAATCTTGTTATAAAGACTTGCAATTAGCTTGGTTAGTGATTTTATTGCAGAAAACTGTTAATTCTGAACAGACTAAAATAGTGACTCAAGTAGAAAATAAGAAAGTTAACACCTATTAGACATCCACTACTGTTTTAGTTCTCTCATTATATGAAGTTACTCTAAGTATAATCATCTTCAGAAGTTCAAGAACAGTCTAATTTAAAATGGCTAATGCCTCACAATCTACTTATTTTAGCATTCTGTCTACTATTTTTGTCTGTTCTGAGGTTAGGAATAGAAGGCATTTCAAGTTAATAAAGCACTGTATAACCTCTTCAATAATAGATACAACAGCCTTTTATGACAATATATTTTTATAAATAACTATTTCTAATCATATTTTTAAAATGTAGACTTAAAGCACAGAAATCCTCCAAATTATAATGGTACTTAAATAGTCTTTTACCATACAGCATACCTTTTGGGAAACAATAAAAACAAAACAAAAAACTCCACAATTCTTAAAAAGTACTATCATTTTGTACAAAACTCTGCCTCTTCTAAATTAATACTTTTATGTTTTAAATCCTTGAAAATGTAAATTACTTTAAAATGTTTAAAACCAATATGTTTAAGTAGTATTTCTGTAGTCATCTTAATAGTAGTAACTATACTACTCAAAAGAAGTATATTTCTCAAATACAGGAAAACTGAAAAAAAAATCCTGCCAAACGGCCAACATTTCATGATTTAAATAGAGCCATTTCAGACATTAACTTTAATAATATCTGCATCTTAGAGTGAAAATAAACAATGTTCTCCTGTTGGAGAGAATCAAAAACACACGGAAAAATCCCAGGCCTCTACTCTTTTTCACTGTAATTGTCTAATTAAATAATAACTTATCATCCATGTAAATTTGTCATGAAAACTTTTTTTGTTTTCCCAAACATATTGTAGTTCCTTTAAGTTAGTGGCTCATAGTTAACTGTTACCTCCTCCTCTTCCAGCCTCTTCAATGAATCTCCAGCAAATTTAACATACTGTGTCATGAGGGTGACCAGAGCAGTGTATCGGGTCCTTAGGTCCATGAACTGCGAATAATGAAATATACAATAAAAACATAATCTCCAGTGGCTCTAAATGAGTTTAATGAATGTTGATTAATAATCATAACATTAACTAGCCTTTGTGATGGTAAAATACACAATTGCCCAGTAATGGCAAGTAGGTAGGAACGGGCTTATTACTTACTGTTGTACAAACCATATTAAATAACAATTCTCCTCTAAATTTAATTGACAAGTATATTTGTTATTCTCTGCAGTTAATAATTAATCTTTTTATTTTATTTTTTTTCAGTGTCCCAAAATTCATTGTTTATGCACCACACCCAGTGCTCCATGCAATACGTGCCCTCCACAATACCTACCACCAGGCTCACCCCCCCCACCCTCTCAATAATTAATCTTGAATAAAGCTCTTCCAAGGATTTTTTTACAACCCTCAATAAAATGCACTGTTTAGGTAAGGGCTTCTTTTTTGGAACAAGGAAGAAAGTTCTGGAAATGGACAGTAGTCAGGTTTGCACAACACTGTAAAGTCACCAAGTGCCACTGAACTGCACACTTAAACATGGTTAAAATGGTACGTTTCCTATTATGTGTACTCTACCACAATACAAATATATAAATATAATATTTTAGGTATTGTTCCTCTCTTCTTTATCCCCTCTCTTCTCAGTACTTTAACTACCTCTTGAATAATGAGATCTGCTGAGCTCTGCATTCTTCGGCGTTTCACTGGAGATTTCTGCTGTGAATCTACCATGGCCCGGTAGGTCATTGTTTGTAACTCATAGTCCTGTATAACAGAGTTGGTGAGATTAAATTAATTAAAGCAAAGCATTAATGCTTCATTCTATAGTGGCTTTATGCACAGAAACTGAACCTGATTTCACTAAGTAACTTTTTTTTCTCCTGAAAGATTTTATTTATTTATTTGTCAGATAGAGAGTGAGTGAGCAAGCACAAGCAGGCAGGGTGGCACCAGGCAGAGAGAGAGAGAGAGAAGCAGGCTTCCCACTGAGCAAGGAGCCCCATGCAAGACTCGATCCCAGGACTCTGGGATCATGACCTGAGTCTAAGGCAGCAGCTTAACTGATTGACCACCCAGGTGTCACTGACTAAGTAACTTTTCTTTTCAGTTCATTTTTTTTTATTTCAGATACTGTGTTTTGTCAGTTCTAGAATTTCCAGTTGGTGTTTTTTAATTGAAATATAATTAATATACAGTGTTATTTTAGTTTTAGGTGTACAACATAATGATTCAATAATTTGATACATTTTTCAGTGTGCTCATCATGATAAGTGTACTCTTAATCCCCTTTATCTTTTTCACCCATCCCCTCCCCACCTCACCTCTGGCAGCTACCAGTTTGTTCTCTATGTGTTTTTTTAATTTAATTTTTTTTTCAGTGTTCCAAAATTCATTGTCACTAAGTAACTTTTTTTTAAAATATTTATTTATTTATTTATTTGTCAGAGAGAGAGAGAGAGAGGAGCGAGAGTGAGCACAAGCAGACAGAGTGGCAGGCAGAGGGAGAAGCAGGCTCCCTGCCGAGCAAGGAGCCCGATGTGGGACTCGATCCCAGGACGCTGGGATCATGACCTGAGCCGAAGGCAGCTGCTTAACCAACTGAGCCACCCAGGCGTCCCAGTCACTAAGTAACTTTTAAAAATTACTACAAAACTACATTCTTAGGAAACTATCTAATCCTGGGATGTTTCCAAGGTGGTAATAAAAATCAGAAACATCTAAGGTGGTCAGAAAAGTTTCCTAAGTCTCTTTAGAAGCTCATGGAAACATTTAGTTACAATATGCTAGTTATATTCCCCCTCCCTTTCGCCGGGCTAGGCAATGGAACTTCAGATCTGGATGGCTAAGGCCCAACCAATGGCCAACAGCTTTAGACATGTGAACGGTCTCCTAAGAAAGTCAAGTTCTTCCAGGGACTACGCTAGCGATGCTAAAGGAGAGAGAGAGAGATACACAAGCACACACAAAGTGGTAAGAAACCAACTTCAGAGCTACGCATCTCTTCTAACGTGTGTGCGTGTGCGGCTGTGCACATCTGTGACAGAGAGAAGATGAATGAAGCAGAGGCTGACCTGTGACTCACATATCACAGAGAATTAGGAGATAAGTGTCACAGGACTCCCAGGAAGATTCTCTGTTTTCACTGTTTCACAGAGTCAAGTGACTTGCAGAAACTTCCTTTTTTCTAAGTATATTGTTGAATCACATATCTGAATATTAAATTTGATGGAAGTAACTGAATCTTACCTTCACTGTAGTTGAATACTGTTCTGCATATTTTTGACACTCATCCATTTTGCTCTGTTTCATTTCTATTTCGGACACCAGCATCTACAAACACATGAAGTTTAGAAGAAAAAGAACAAGGGAACTCTACGCTTTTTAGCCACTTAAGGTGCTCCGGAACTAAGAAATAGCCACGCCCTTTAACAGTAAATCTCCTTAGCCTTTTGCACTTAATATGTAATAAGGCAAATGACAAACTTCTGAATTAAGCCACATAAGTGACCCACCCTCAGGCGGCTTCCAACACAGAAATTACTAAACTCCACAGGAATTATTCAAAAGTAGATTTGAAGGCCTTGGCCCCCACCCACACCTGATCAAAGCAAAACTAGACACTACTGTCTCGTTAGGATGGAATAAAAATCTCAAAGAATTCAATTCTTTGTCAAATGTGGCTGTCCAATTTTCTACCACTACTGTTTTTATTTATTTGGGATCCCGCAAAACTATTGTGGCCAGCAAAGTACTAAAAAGATTTCTGTATCTATGATTAAATGACCATTAGAAATTTGAACACTGTCCCAACATGCTATTTTCTTATTTCTTATACTTTCAAAACTGACTTCCAAGAAATCGAAGTATGTGATGAATTTGAATCATAGGATTTTAATATTTATGATTTACTCTTTACCTTCTTCTAAATAGTTGTGGACTTTTTCTTTTAACGAGGTGAAGGAAGATAAGGATGATGACTGACCACATGTAGACAAAACCTTAATATAAGAAACTGTTTTTACTTACCTTCTGTTGATTCAACTGTGTGGCTAGAGTTTTACTATTTTCAGGCTGGTTTTCCTGAATCTTCCTTTGGGTAGTTTCAACTTGCTGAATCCAATCATCTAAAGGATGGTAAGTATCTCTGTAGTACTTCAGTGATTTGCCAATGCCTTCTAAGTCCCGTAACCTTAGAGAATAAAAACAAGAGAGTCACAGTTTCCAACAATATCCATTAAGAGGAAAGACGAGATGACTGTACTGCAAGGCACTCACTATAACAACAGGGATAAGTAAAAGAATTCTAGGCTACAGCACCCTGAGGCCCAAGGGCCCTCCATACTGGCTGAAGTTGCATATAAATACTCTGCTCCTGGATTTGTGCAATTTAGTCATACTGATTATTCCAGGTTCAAGCCTAACAAACTAAAGCTAAAAATCAGGAAAATTGGAAATTTGACCATAATTATGATCTATCAGCATGCCTTAAATACCCAAAGCTTATATCAAATGGCAGTTCACTTTTGAAATAATGACAACGTAATTCAATGGAGGGTCCAATGCGGACTCAGAGAGTACTTCCTGGAACTGTGATTAAATAAAATTATCTCAGTTTCTGTGATTTTAAAACCATTACATTAAATCTACATAACGTGTATCTGACAGAGATTTAATAACAATATTTGAACATAATTTTACTTCTTAAGAATGGCACTATATTAGAAAAGCATTTTATTTGCATTAAAATAAACATTAAAATGAACAAGATGAGCACAAAAAATCCCATTTCCTTTTGCTTTTCTATTTTGGTCACTGGATGAATGATTTCAACCCTCTTGTATCCTCAATTAAAATAAACATCAGGTCATTTCAATTGTTTCACACTTCTTAGGTCTAGCACAGATTGCTCTAAACAGTCCTCTCAAACACATGGTCTGTGCTCTTACTAAATCTTGGTTAGTTAAATATTTTAAGTTGGTTACAATTTTCTTCAGAAAAGGCAAGTAGACTTGCTATACAAATATCAAACTACATCAACAGTTTGAACAACACAGAGTTGAAAAATAATTATTTTGAAGTTTACTGTCTTGTCCACCATTATCAGTAAGAAATATAATTAGGTAGAGCTCTTGCAATATAAGGTAACTATATATATATATATATATATATATATATATATATATATATATATATATATAACTGCATATGGGAGTTTTTATAAAACCTAGTAAGTTTAGATTTTACCTAGAATACAAGGATAAACATTAACTCTCTGCTGAAACTGAACAAAAAAGGATACTAACCTGTTGTCAATCTGAACATGAATATTTTGCCACCGTTCAACTAATTGATCTGCTTTTTCTTTGTGCCAGTCAAAATCAAGGTCCCGTTCTTTATATGTTTTAAACATTTCATCACTGATGGCTTTAGCTTTCTGCAACTCATCCTCTAATGCATGGAATACCTCTCTCTTTTCATCTACTTCAGATCTCCATTGCTAAAATACATTAATTGGTGAATGTTATAAAAATGCATCAACCACTCACTATGTAACACATGATTTATTTACCTAATTTTACAACTTATTTACAAATGACTGATATAAAATCAGATAAAGGAAAGACTATCTTTCATATACAAAAACAATATATTAGGCTGAACCATATGAAACTGTCAACTTTTGACTGCACTTTGATCTTAAAAAAACAATTTTATAAAGTTCAGCCTAATAGAATTTTCATATCAATAAAACAAAATATATTCATGAGCAAGTCTGCTACCTCAGTAAGTCTTTTTAATTGCCTATTTCTTAAACATCTACTAATCTCATTGTTTAAAAATGAATACATGCATTAAAAATCAATGAGATAATTTCTCAACTTTGCAATAATTTCATACTTAATGCTTTATATGTAGAAATGTTAATACAGATGAGTACAACTACCAGACTTTTTCCTTTCCTGAATTAACTCCTCTACTTACTTCCTTGATTTCTTAAAATAGCCACCTCATTCAGTGAGAGAATCCATTAAAAAAAACTTTCAGCCTCAGCTCCTTTTGCTGACATGAATTGATTATAAAAAGCTACTATCTACAAAGAGATGCAGATTTCAAATGAGGAGAACTCTCCTCAAACTAAAAATGACTTATTTACACTAAGCTATGGCTACATAAAGAAATGAAACGAATATAAATGTATTCAAATTAAGATATTTGCTAGTTCATGTCTGAAGATCTAGGTGTTAGAGAAATACTTCTAGAGTATGATCTGAGCAAATGCTGCCATAAGGGAAGGACATACCTTTAAAGTACTTATCAGATTCTCGATATTATTCTTATCGGCTATAACTGCTTCTTCTTCACACAGTTTAGTTTCATAGAGTTTTACAAGGGCTTCTGCTGCCTGAGTGTTTTTTAATACCAAATTAACAGTTTTCAGTCTAAAAAAGAGAATGTAACAATAGCCTCCTATTAGTTTATCTGTTTATCTTCCAGTAATGCAGTCCTGAAGCACATCACTAAGCATGATATAGCCCTTTCTTGGTTTTGGAACACAGACACATTTACTCCCAGATTAATATTCAGCTAAGTTTCTTCTTAATGGAGGGTGTGTGCTCTAATCCACACCCTGCCCAGCAGATTCTGCAAGAGATTCAGGGTAAGGTGGTCTTTCAACCCTTTTTTAGCCCAATCCACCAAGCTACAGCAGCTGAGGGACTAAAACCACAGGCAAAATGTGGGAAGATCATACATATGCCCTAATCTCTGACACCCATTTCCTTTCAACATGAAGCATAATAACTCCATGGAAATAATATTATTAAGACAAAAAAGGGAATGTTTACATTCATTTTTATGAATGTTTTTAAACGAACAGCATTATCTATATTTATATGTACACATGAATATGACAGTTGCATGAAGCAAATTTATACTATGACAGAGGTAGCATACTTCTCTATGTAAGTAGAAGACATAGAATAGACTTGGTTCATGTTCTGAATGACCACACCGAGCTCAGATCGTAAGGTGGGAACTGACGCAGAGGTCGCTGCTTGACTGAAAAATTCTTCACATTTATTTGTGATTGTTCCCAAATCATCTTTAAGTCGCTCCAATTCTTTCTTTAGTTTCTATAAAGTAAAGAATAAACATAGGTATTAGGGCTATAGTTCTAGATGGGGTATCTTTCTTAAAACAGCTTTAAAAAACCAAGCTACATTATAATCGCTGACTTAAAAAGCTATATATTCTTTACTTTCTGTTTATCAAGAAGCTAAGCCACAGCATTCAAGTTTTATAATCAGTAATTCTTTTACTGCCCATGTCCTCAGGCACAAACATGTAACTTAGTGCTTCTGCATTCAGCAGATGACCAACAAACATATACCAGCTTTCACTGTGAGAAACCTCAAGAGTCTCCATCACAGTGGGTGAAAGGGTGCATGTTTCTGCGTTTACTTGAGTCAAAGGCAGAAGTGAATTATAGAAGTGTAGTTCATGATAAGCAATAAATACATAACCAGAACTCATAAAGTGACCACTAGGCAAAGCTGAGCACATGAGAAGTCACTGGAGTTAACAATGAAGGTCACTGAGATAGTCATTTACCTTCAGTTAATTCTGTCCCAACCCATTTACAAATCTCACCTCCTGCTCCGTGATTCTGAACACACTTTCATGCAAATCATCTCTTTCCAGTGGAGTGCGGATCTGTCTAATCAAGCGATCTTCACAACTCTCTAACCGAAGTCTAATGTTTCGAACCTCAGAGATGTAGAGATTATACACGGATTCCTCTTGCTCCTCTGTCAAAGTAAATAGAATGTTGAGAAAACACTTTGTTTTCTGTCTTCTGGACGTTGCTGTCGAACTAAGGCTACCTGTCATCACTACAATCCTACCCTAAGGTCATGAACCTTAAAAGAGTCGACCTTACAATTTATGAACATGTAATAAAATTTCCCTAACGCTATTCTAAGTGCCAATTTCTGATTTATGATGTCCAAGGAGAGTAATATATTACGCTGTTATACATTCACAAAAATTTGAATTACTTTAGCTGCAGATTAATCTTTAAAATTAAAAAAATGCTTAGAAACGAAATATAAAGAATTTGTTAATGTTTAAGAGTTTTTTTTAAAACAGAGTACTAACGAAATTTTTGTCTCTGAATAATATCAAAAGAGTCCAGAATAAACTATATTTAACAAAAATTAACTAGACAAAAATCTTCTCCTTTAACTTAAGCTCTGTATAAAATCCAGGTTTGGTCATGGGAAATCTCTGTACCTTTCTCTCAATTTTGCTATGAATCTAAAACTGCTCTAAAAATCAAGTGTTTAAAAAAAAAAAAAAAACCCAGGTTTGGTACATGGAAAAATAACTGAATCTTTTCAAAAACTAAAGGATCATTCTGAACATTAAATAGCAAAACAGTGAAAATGTTGAAAAGGAGATGTGTTGAGAATTCACAGCTTGTCATGTACTATTTAGTTGGCATCTTTTTATTAATTGATCATTTAGAAATAAATGAACCCCTCCTTGCAGGTTCCTACCTCACAAATGCTTCTAATGTTCTAGCACCCATGTCCCCCTATCATAGGCTGAGTAACATAACACACCAAAGATTGATTCTCACTGAGCAGAAAAGAGCCTAGACTTAACACCTATGGGGGAAAAAATGCAAGGATTCTCATGCTTTACCTCTTTCTGCTGATTTAAGAAGTTCCTGATAATACTGCTTACATACATTAACTTCCTTCTCCAGCTGTGTTATATCTGAGCCCGAAAATATTTGGGATTCCTGGCTATCCTCCAGGAAATCTTCAAAACGAGACTGTAGGTTACTGAGAACTTGCTGATGTTCACCAGGTAACATGGTCTTTATCTAAAGAACATCAAGGATCCATGTAAGCAAGTGATTATAGTACTAAGAGCTAAATGTAAATGGGGCAGGTCTTAAGTTAGAGTCTTCTGGTGTATGTTAGTTCATATTAATAGTCATAAACAGAAGAACAATCTGAAATTGTTATTTTTATTAACAATTGCAAGTTTTAATAGATAAGGAAAAATGAGACTATAAAACACCAAAAAATGAAATCAAACTATATCCATCCCTGTAAGTCCAAACACTATATCCTGTCTCCCTACCAAAATGTAATAAGCACTGAATTAAATATGGGATATCCAGATTTCCCCCATTCTTGGAAAGTGCCTTATATATAGCAGGTATGTAACAAATATTTATTAAATGGATAAACATTAGCATGGATCTGCTGGACTCCATCCTATTCTGGAACAAATACAAACTGTACCCACAGAGTTCCCCACATTCTTGGACAGATTAGGCTGATGTGTAGATTCATACTTACTGAGGCCACATTGCTAGCTCGAATTCTGTCAATTTCATTGATGAGATAATGCCAGGACACTACACTCTTCATGTTTATGTGAGACTCATGCCAAAGAGTCAGGACATTCTGATACTGTTGCTCAATTCTGAAATACATGAAAAAAGCAAACAAACCAAACACTTGATTAAGCCTTTTCACTCCCTCTGAAAACATGCTATAATTTTTCTTCCTGTTTGTAAACTACCCCAAGTTCACTAGTTCCAGATCCTTCTGATCCTATGGGCCTTGACAAAGTACTGATTGTTTCTTTAACCTTCAGAGAGCCTCCAAACCCAGCTCTATGTGTTTAGCAAATGCATACAAACCTGTTGGCAAAGTCAACTGCTTCCTTGTTTGGTGGAGGAACTGTGAAGCACACAGATGGGACCATAGCCTCATTCCCAGTAGGGCTAATGACCTTCCATTTAGCACGATGAGAGTTGTTGGCCAAAACACACTCATCGTCTTTGTAAATGGTTATCTGGTTTTAAATGGAGAAAAGAATAACCAAATGAGATCACTGTTGACTAACCCTTTACCGTACCCAGTCTTGGGACTTTGTTTTGTTTTGTTTTTTTGAGGTAGAAAACATTACCACTGGTCAGCAATATGACTTCATTTTTAAAAAGCTAAGAATAATGACAGAAACTCGTTTATTTCTAGAATACCTCAATTTGTCTGTAGTCACAGATAGCTTTGATCGGAATAGAAGTTTTGAGTGGAAAGTCAGGATTCCTTGGCTTCAGCTGAATTATTGTTTTTGCTCTCCCCATCAAGCTTGCTACTGTGCTTTTATACTGCAAAAGTTCTTCTTTCTCTTCCTAAGAAATAAATAAGACCGATTTTAAAAAGTAAAAGACTTCTCTCTTCTTTTAGGGCTTTACACAAATAAAATTTCATCATTTACACAAATAAAATTCTTCCCTGACAACCTAGCTGGTCTACACATTCAATTCCCCTCCTCCCTCTCTTGGATTTATTTTCCCTTGTTTTGTTTGGATGGTATTTTCCCTCATTAGCATTTATCACTATACTACATATTTAACTAATTTATGTTTATGGTCTGCTCCCCCTTTAGCACGTAAGCACCAGGAAGGTAGGGATTCTTGTCTGTTTTCCTCTCTGCTCTATCTCCAGTACTTAAAACAGTGTCTAGGATATAAAAGCGCTTACAGTTATTTTGTGAAGTGAATGACTAAACTCAAACACACACACACACACACCACTGTCAAAATATTTAAAATATTGAGGCAATCACATAAAAAAACACTTTTGTGGTACTTGGTACCAAAAAATACTAAAACTGCATGTTTGATTGAAAGAGATGGAAATATCAGGAGTACCAAAAAACACAAAGTACTGTACACATATAAGTATGAAGAAATACTAATCTAATCCTGATTATACACAGCTGATGAAACGCATGGGTTTCTGTACTAGTACCATGGACTCCTGAACAAGGTCTTCCAGCTTATGAATGCTGCTTGATCGATCACAGCTGTACTTCCGCTGAATGGCGTCCTTTAGATTCCTTAAGTAATCAGAAGCTTCTTTGGCATCATTGAAAAACTGTAAGAAGATGAAAACTGGCAGTTAGCGTATATCAAATGCCAGTAAAGCGGAGAGTTGTCCAGTTGGAGTACCAGAGCCCTGTGTACCCCTCATGAGAGAGAACAGAATAAAATCACAAGACCACGTAATAGTCACATCACTCCTTTACCCAAACAGCTCTTGAATCTGGGTGAATATCAGTAAACACTAAGTATCTAAGTTTTATATCTATATTGTGTTTTGGCTCTATAATATTTTGGGTGAAGTGCTATTTTATTTAAGGGTCCAAATAATTTTTAAGCAGGAGAGAAATTCCAACAATTTTTTAAAACTTCTAAAAATTAAAAAAAAGAGCTCTCTGTAATGAAACATTTCTTTATAAAAGACATTTATAGGGGCGCCTGGGTGGTTCAGTGGGTTAAAGCCTCTGCCTTCGGCTCAGGTCATGGTCTCAGGGTCCTGGGATCGAGCCCCACATTGGGCTCTCTGCTCAGCAGGCAGCCTGCTTCCTCCTCTCTCTCTGCCTGCCTCACTGCCTACTTGTGATCTCTGTCTGTCAAATAAATAAATAATATCTTTAAAAAAAAAAAAAGACATAAAATCAAGATTTTCTGACATTTTTAAAGATTTTGAAAGGATTTCCCCCTGAAAAGATGGCTTCAATTGATCCTATAGGACCTATATCCCATACATGCTACAAAGAAAATACTTCAGTTTATTTCCCCCACACATTACATACATGTCCTTAATAAACAGGAAGACACTTTCTGTAAATAGTCCCAAATCACAATACCATCAGCGGACATTGTGATTCTGTTCATATACCTCGAAATATGCGGTGTTCTCCTTTACATGCTGCTCCACACACTGGCACAGCTGTAAGATCCAGCTCCACTGCGTCTGCATGGCCGCTCGGTATGCCTTCAAGATGAAACACAGCCACTGTAACCGGCTGAAGAGTGATGACGTACATACACAGCAAAGCTTTTAAAGGCTTAAAAACTCTGCTATCTGAATGAGATGAGATTATTGTAACAGTAAGATTCGAAAATTAGGGTAGCAAAGTGCCCCTTCTATGTAAGAGTTCTTACTTGCACAAAGCCAGTCCTAAAAATTTAAATATAAATTAAAAATAAAAATAAAAATGTAAAACTACAGACCAAAATAAATGGCTCTGTAGTTTTCTCTTTGTTTTTGTTTTTAAAACTAGAAATAAAACTAGAAATTCTTGGAGGGAGGTGGGGTGACACAGATGTTTGTTTTTGCCAGGGGCAGGTTTGGGGAGAGTGGAGAAGAGAGGGTGCAATTCCTTATCACTGTAATTCTGGAACTGTAACTCTCATAGTACTAAGAATTTTTATTTAAAATATTTTTACTTGAATTTTTAATACAATGTAAATCTCTCACGAGAGCAAAACGTAAGAGAAAGAACATCTACTTCCTAAAGAAAACATAAGACACGCTTTTATATTTAAGATGCAATTCACGGACTTCCAGAAGAGGGAGATCTAGATGCTTTAATGACTATCTTAAGTAAGCCTGTCATTCTTCTCCTTTTGGAAAATCTCACTCATGTGTAGCTCTGCTCAAGCAGGCTTTTGGAATGGAATATACAATGCAGCACTGGAAACCTGGCAACACATCACAGTCATATTACCTTGGCCTCAAATTAAGCTATTTCCAGCAAATTGGCTATAAAAGACATATCATTGGGTGTTGTTAGATTATTAGCTTCTTTTTTCATATAACATATGAAATAGTGTTGATAATTAACTAAATATTATCCACGTACCCACAAGACACTGGATAGGCCAATGGAATAGTAAAGATGACTCAGGCTTAATTTTATCCCTCAAGAAACTTTTAGTTAATTAGATTAACATCTCTACATAAAAGTAATCAGGTTCACATTCACATTACCCAGTCCCATTAAAATACTTAGCCTATAATCATATTCCCTAATAGTTTTCATCTCCACCTTGAAAGAAGACTCTGTTTTTAGTTTCTCGTCATACAAAAGTATATACACCCTTCAGTATTCTAATTTGTTTTCCCTACTGTTCCCCCTACTCTTCTGTCTTTAACTTCCTATATGGCATTTCATGGGCATGCAAAATTGTAGTTATATATGAAGAAGGTCAAATATAACATTCCCAAAACTTTCTGTGGAGGTCTAGAATTTCAGTCATCTTTTGTACTATGGCACTGTCAAGTGAACAAAGACTATCAGATGTCTCTCCTCCACTGTGAGAGCTTGAAGAAGCTCACATTGTAACCACAGCCCCATTTGTTCCCTCTGACAATCAACCATGTTTCTCCACGTTTAACATTCCTCTAGCTCCTATATAACCCCCTTTACATTCAGAAAGTCACTCACTCTACCTAGTATATAATAGGACTAAAAAGTAAGTAAGACTACCACTACCACATGGGAGACCTGATAAATCCCACTCTAGTTCTCCACTTCTGGATTTGAAATGTGTCCGCTATGCCATAAGGCTTTGCCAGGTTGTTGTTTCAATATACCTCACAAAACCAGCCATGAATAAAATTATTAAGTAATAATGAGAAATATTTCCTGGGAACATGTATACCAAGAATTGTACTAAGTAAGAGTATGTTATTTGTCCCGTTCTTCACACAGCTCTATGGGTTAGAAGGATCACCCCCATTTTGGACAGGTGAGGGAGGCAAGTAGGATACATCAGTTGCACAATATCACAGTCAGGAATAAAATAATTAAAGTTTTTTAAGTCAAGAGCCTTCATATTTACTGTAATAGATCTCTTTAGCCATGGGAGTTAGCAAAGGTACTTTTAGTGGAAGAGATGGGTGGGTGACACACTTAGAGAAAGTGATAGTTAAAGGCAAGAATCACGATGATTTGTCAGAAACGTGATTTTTGAGCCATGCCGTAATAAAAGTTTGTTTGTATTTTCCAATTTATCAGCAATAAAAGAATCTGAAGAGTAATCATCAAATGTCAATATTCAACCATGACCGTTATACTTTCTGACTTACCTCAATCGTCAGTCGGGCTGGGTGATTTTCCAAAAGTAGCTGCTCTGCAATCTCCTGAACTGATTTAATATTTTCTTCCTTTTGATCCAATTCTCTCATTAATTCCTAATGTAAGAAAAGAATGAAGAAGCAAGGTTAGAAAAAAGACCTAAACCTGAGATACAACTTTGGCATTCAATGACAAAGACTCTACTTACAGCGTGGTAATCTTTTTTCCGAGCTATGTTGGTATTTCTTTCGCTCCAGTCATAAGCTACTTCCTCTTCTTCTTTTTCATTCAGCCAAATAAGTTCATTAGTTGCACGAGTTACAAAATTATGGAGTGTATCAAGGTGTCGTTCCTGATTCCGGGATGTATTCTTTGTAAGAAAAATCATTGTAAGAATCATGTTTTAACCAAGGAGAGTTAAGGGAAATTCTTAGTAAAAGTAAAAAAATGAAGTTTAAAAAACAAAAAACAAAAAGCCTTACCAAGAGTTTTGCATACTGACTCTCTAATCGGTGTAACTTTTCAGCGTAAGTTAGTTTCAGAGGTGCCGTCATTTGAATCTATAATATGGGATAAAAAGACATCAAGTTTAGGGATCTCAAGGAAATCTGACCCATGTTCACTGCATCTATTATTTTGTTACAGGATCTTTATTTAAAAAGAGCAAAGCAACAGCAAGCTAAAATGAAATACAAACAGATTTTAAATTCATATACCTCACTGATTTTAGCTTCTTTAAGGCTAGATTCAAATTCTTCAATAGCTCGGTGAACATTTTTATGATTTTCTAAATGGCTTTCAACACTTGGCAAATCCGATCCCCACTCAGTGCGGTCCAGCTGCACCTTTAAACAGAAAGATACTAGAGTTAGAAAACAAACTGCCAGCAGTAAAGACTGAAGCTTTCGGGTAGAAAAAAACATTCTTTTACCTGCATCTCATCAACCCAATTCAAAAGATCCTGAACAAATTTCATGTTGATTTCCTCTTCTGTTAAATTCTGATCCAGCAAAGACGACTTTAGAAGGGGCTTTCGGATCTGCATCAACTTCAGAGTTTGCAATGAATTGGTCTCTACTCCTGAACTGAAACTTGGAACTAATCCCCCTGATGGGAAACCAGGTGTATAAGCCGGAGTGACAGATGGAGTCAGGCGGGAAGTCAGACCTGATGACAGGCCTGATGTCACACTAGAAGGGGTCAGGGAGGGTGTTAAACCCTGGGTCAGCCCTGAGTTCAGACTGGGGTTTAAGGTCTGTGCAAATCCTGAGTTTAAACTTTGAGTAATTCCTGATATCATGAGTTTCGTCTGTTCCATTGTCAGCATGCGTCCTTTGCTGTACACGGAGGAACATTCATTCCTTAAGGCCATAATTTCATCACGCAGTTTTGCCACCCTGAAAAGAAAAATCAAAGGGATAAACTATAATATAAAATGCATTTTTCACAAAGAGTGAACACTAATGCCAACTATGGACATTAGTTAGTTAACAGTAATGTACCAATATTGGCTCTATTTTTTTTTAAAGATTTTATTTATTTGACAGAGATCAGAAGTAGGCAGAGAGGCAGAGAGAGAGAGAGAGAGAGAGGAGGAAGCAGGCTCTCTGCTGAGCAGAGAGCCCAATGTGGGGCTTGATCCCAGGACCCTGGGATCATGACCTGAGCCAAAGGTAGAGGCTTTAACCCACTGAGCCACCCAGGCACCCCAATATTGGCTCAATTTTTAACAAATGGATCACACTAATGCAAGATGGTTGATAATTGGGGAGGGGGGTAAAAAGGGGCATATGGGAAACCCGTATTTTCCTATCAATTTTTCTGTAACCCCAAACTATTCAAAAAAACAGTCTACTAAAAAAAGTCACTACAATCATATTAATAAAATTTTGCATCACAATTTTTTTCGCTGAACTTTGTGCTGTAAGCACTTTCCATATTATCACAAAGTCTTTATAACTATCACTTATAATGAACATAATTACTATACTATAATGAACATAATTACTACACATTATAACTATCACTTATAATGAACATAATTACTACACAATTCTATTGCTTGACATGTAGGATATTTCCAAATTTTGTTATTATAAAATATCTCTGACAAAAACAAAACTTTTTTTCTATATTTTTCAAATGTTTACTATATTTAAATATAGTAAATATAGTATATATTTATAAATTCCTAAATGTGAAATTACTAGATCAAAGCATCATTTAGAATTTTTGCTTTATATATATCTGATATATATATTTATAATATATATAGTCTACAACCTAAGAAGGTTCCATTTCTACCTTCAAACCCACTTCTCCGAGATAGAGAATTTCATACATACAATTTGTTCCAACATTTTGTTATAAACATTTTCAGGATAGAATAAATAGAAAACTTAAAAGTTGAGTTACAAAGGATAATTTCCTCATATTTTCCCTTTTTCAAATGTCATAACAAATATTAACTAGTAACTAGTTAGTTACTAATGTTAAATATTGTATGTACAATAAAATATTGTTCCTATTACTTTTGAAGAATACCTATTTAACATATCAAAATATATCAGAATTAAGGTGACACACATTTTCAACTAAAAAGAGCCTAAGAAATATATTTCATAAAACGGCCGCAGTCTACATTCCCATCGCAAGTGTCCATGAAGCAATTCCACAGAAGGATAGAGCACGAATAAGCAGGAATCTTACCTCTGTACCAACTGATCTGCCTGGTAGTATTTTCCATCAATGAGAATCTGTACATCAATTACATGCTGGCGTAAAAGGTTCTCACATTCAAGTATATACCCGGCAATTTCTGCTTCATTCTGAAACTGCACCCCTGATTCTAATCTTTTAGAATCCTGTGTTTTAAAAGAACTCAACATTAATTCCATGAAACAAGTTTCAAAAGTAGCCTCAAATATAAAACTCAAAATACTGGAATGAAAAAACTACTTGGGTCTTTTCTGTTTTCCCTTTTGGTTCAAAAATAGGTTTTCTCATCGCGCACTGTTCCGCAAGAGAGCAAACAGTGATCACAATCTTTAAAAACCTTCAAATTTCCAAAGAAGACAATACCAAGGATCGACCACCAAATAGCACACAGAAGTTTTAGTTCATCCAAAGGTACAATCCCTCCACCACAATCCCAATGGCTCCTAAAATTAACTTACAGACTGGAGAGCATTTCGGGCAAGTATCAGTTTGTCTTCACAGATGACACTGTCCCTTTGAACTCGGTTGGCAATCTGCTGCAACATTTCCAACCTAAAAGAAGAGACAGAATAAAGCAAAGCCTCTCCCTTTGAAGTCACAGAGTTTACCACCCCTGAAAAAAAGTCTCCCTGCCAAAAGGCAAAACAATCCTACAACAAGGATTCAATACCTGTGTCCATCGAGGGACTCATTGCCGAAGGTAATGCAGGAGTTGATTAATGTTGGACCACAATTAACCGAGAGAAAGTTTTCATTTGAATCCAGACTGGTCCGGGTGCTAGTAGTGTTACTAAACACGGAATCGCTGCTTCGGTAGCTGTAACTACTACTGTGCATTTTTAGTCCTGAAATGATGTTCCTTCTCTGACCATTCCAAGCAGACGAAAAAGCAGGTCTGCTGAAAGCTCTACTTCTAACGGTGAAAAGCGGCAGCTAAATGTCACAGCCGTAACGGCTCCTTAAATATGCTCCAACCTGCATATTTAACACGCAGCAAATAATATGCTGATAACTATTCAAAAGAATCTTGCCGAAAGGCATGCGTTTGCTAGCTGAGGTTTGCCTTTTGTAGCCCGCATTAAAACTCTACAAGTACGGACAAGGCAGGCTGATCAGGGCGTCACTGGAAAAGATTTGCCAAATATTTTCATCAAGAGTCATCCCATCGCAGCCACCTAAAAAACAACTCAGATGCCTCCCTGAAGCCCAGGTACAATTAGTAAAGGCTACTCAGGCAATACCAATCATCAGCTTAAAAACACAGCCTGACTTTTGTAAAGAGCCAGGTCTGTCCGACTAACACAAGGCTAAAAACTGGTACTCAGAAGCATCTATAAACAAATGAGTTTGATGTGAAAGAAAGGACATTTCCATTTTAACCACCATGTCATTTATCAGGTTAAGTTAACTGGAAAAGTGGCCTTTCTTTGTATGATATGTTCTCAGGAATGTTACCTCTAATCTTACTATAGTCATTCTATATATATATATATATTTTTTGTAACAACAGGAATTGCAGTTTATTAAAATTTCATCTCTGCTTAACTAGAATGTACTAATGATGGAACAGAGTTAGTTTCAGTCAGGGTTAGATAGTCCAGAAGGAAATCAAGAGTCCTCTGACTGGCAACATGAGAAGGACCAACGTCCTTGCAGTCACTTTTTATTCTTAAAAGCCAACGTGTTAAGTAGACTATCGATGCAATGCTCACAAATTCAACTTGTCTGTGCTTGTTTTTCCTTTCGATAGGTTATTACATGGCAAAAGAACATTCGTTCTTTCTCATTTATCTTTTACACATTCCCATGCCACATAGTTATTATTTGCAATTAATCGTTAATGCCAAAACACTTGTTGCGTCAAGAAAAATGAAGGCCTTTATCCAACAAGGTTCATAGAACATTTTTGTACTCCCAACACTACAAAGCCAAACTGTTGCTTCTCCACTCTAAAGGTAAGTATTTTTCTTTTCAGATAGCAAGAAAGGGGAAATTTGGAAATATCATGTCAAATATGGTTAGTAAATAGAGAAGTGTCAAATAATAACAGTAGCACTAGCATTTAGTAAGCAATTATTATGTGCCAGGAAATAAAGTAATCATTTTACATGTATGACCTCTTCTCATATTCAACTACCAAATGGGGTAGGTACTATTACAGCCTGTTTACAAATGAGGAAACTGAGGTTTAGGGAGGTCAATGAACTTGCCTAAGAATACACGACTAGCAAGTTGAGCTAAAAATCTTATTCAGGATTCACTAGCTCCTGGACCTTGAACTCCTGACCACTGCATTAAAATCCAGCTACTATTCTGACAACTAAAAATCTACTCCCTATCCTTTCTCAGACATACTTTTCCATTACTTCTGATAATTAGCTTAGTGTATCATTTTAATCACCCAAAATTATCTCCTCCATAAAAGGTCCATCCTAGGTATTTGAAGTTTATTCTGGATCTAGATCCAGTTATGCAGATAGAATCTGACAATGTAACAGGAATGTAATCAGTAATTTCATTAACAACTGACAAGTTAAGACTTGCTCTTATATCTTCAATGCATTATTTCCTATTTCAACAGTGTGGAAAGTCATGTGTGGAACACAAAGAACATGAGTGTACTAAGTGCCTCTATGTGTCCCAGGCAGTGCACTGAACATTGGCAACACGAAAGACAGCAAAAACAAGTCTGTCTCCACATTCTCAGAACTCATAACTGTGAACAGGCAGTCCTTAACTAAATGATCACAGAAATAAATCAAAATCACAACTGAGATATGAAAGAACAATACATGTAAATAGGAGAGTTACAGCCAAGTCATCTGAATGAGCCTGGGAGACCACAGGAAGTTTCTTGATGAAGTAACACTGGAGCCGGGATCTGAGATTGATCAGGAGTGAAGAGAGACAGGGAGGATGAAGACTTCCCTGCCAAAGGAACTGATGGTGCAAAGATCCTGTGTATGGAGGAGGGCAGAACCTTGGCACATCAGGGCTCCTGAGAGACAGTCAGTGTGGCTACACCACTGAGAGCAAGGACAGTGTCGAGTGAGGCGGCGAGAGAGCCACACCTGACCACACAGGCTTTTTATTGGGAGGCCCAGAAGCTCATGAGAACAGAGATCACAGTTCCCTTCCCAAGTGCCAAAGTCAGGCTGTGAGGAAGTACTATAATGGAGACAAATCCATTCAACAAATGTCTCCTCATGTCTGAGCAGTGCTTTCCTGGGCAACCAGGTATAGTGGGAGAGAGAATGATAAGAGTCAGTGATGATTTCGTGCAATAAAGGCATCTGTAGAAGTGGGAATTTGAGCCAACATTTCCTGAGTGTTTTCTAGATGCCATTTCACTGCCCTCTAAGGTGAGACAGACTAGAGTCTTGTTCTCATTGTCCCACAGAAAAAGGGCCGTAACAAAAATACAGCAAGAAACAAAATAAGTTCACTGTGAACTACATATCAGCTTCTGGATCCAGGCCCTATATTCTCAGTATGGGAAATTCTCACAGGTAATTTAGATCATTAGATGAGACTTCACACATCAACCCAGTCTATCAGGTCCCTATTTAAACATTTCTTCACTCATTACTTCTCAAACCTCTTGGAAGAGTTTCCGGATTAAAAAAATGAAGAATCAGAAAGACTAAGTGACTTATCCAGGGTCACACAGCCAAGGACATGAAAAATATAAATGATAGTCCTAGGTCTGCCTGGCTCCAAAACTGAAGTTCCTTCCAAGAGAACAAAAAGTCACCTCCCCATGCCCAGCCTGATACCCACAGCAGAAAACACCTCCAGCCTACCTTTCTACTTCTGGGCGAAGGGCCTTCTCCCTCTCAAGCATGGCAATAATGAGTTTCCCCCACTCTTTCTCAATGTCATTTGGATGATAACCTTGCAGTAGTTTGATACGTCCAAATTCTATCCAAATCTTGAGAAAACAAAAAAAATTTTAAATGAAGCAAGGATATAAAAAAAAATATTAAAAATAAAGATTGTGCCTGACAATACAACAGAAATTTCTGCTTACCTCTAATAACTTATATAGGCGTTTGATTTTTGATTTTTCTGTCTCCTTTGGTGGAATTTCTGTTTCTTTAAACTGTAAATACTGATTATAAAGTGCCTAAAATGAAAGGAAAAAATAAATGAAGGTCCAAACTTCAAAGACCTATTTTCATTACCGCATAACATTACCACTTCAAATGATATTTGCCGTCTCTTATGCATTCAGGGGAATTCCTTTATAAAACTGACACTCAAGGACAATACCAATTCCCAGTTAATCAGTGACTAGCTTACAGTATGCAAGATTTGACAAGGGTGTTTACTGACGTGAACCGTGAATCAACATATGCCATGAGGCGATCTGGATAATAATAAACTGTGGCAGTGTTTAGCAGGGCTCTACTAAACATCTCTCTTTATACAAACAAGAAAACATAGACTTTAAAAGATGTTCTTTCCAAATGCTGCACTTTAGCTTTTAGTTTTTGGAAAAATAATCTGATGCAATTCCTATAAAGGAAAAAACTATTCTCTTTCGTATCATAGATCTATCCTTGAAAATAGAATTCTATCACACAGAATTCTCACCACATAGCTAAGCCTTGGTTTCAATGTCCCACTGGCCAAGTTAAACAGATCTTTTAATAAACAAATACAGATATTATTGGCTGCTGTTATTGTTATAGAAGTTTCAATCATATAATTAAATTATCTGGTTTATAGAAAGTATTTGAAAATCTCTTAAATATAACTTATTATATTAAAAAGGACCTTTGTAAAAATTATGTAGATAAAACTTATCCACATTTAATAAGCATGTTCTAATTATTTCATTTTAATTCATGCTGTTTAAAAAAAAATTCCCCCCCCCCCAAAAAAAATTCCCTGTCAAACCTCAGGCAGCTACATTTATGAAGGATTCCCATCAATGTTTTGTTGGCTAATGAAATTATTGGCATTTCCTATGATGTTTTCTTCCATGTATTATATGCTATCCTAGGCACCAGCAAGTAATCTGTGTAGTCCTCAAACTTCTTCCAAATCCTTAAGAATCTGCATTCATCAGAAGCCAGTACAAATTTACCCAAGTGTCTTGACAATAGGAATCCATCTGGAAGTAAGTTGAACTTGAAATCTGAAAATTGCTTTGAACTCAAAATGCAATGTTTTGGGAAGTCCATTAGAAAATAAGTTCATGATGCCATTATGTGCTACACATCATGCATGGTGGCTGGCGTGAGAGAAGGGGGAAATCTTTCTGGCCCTGGAAAGGTTTGCATCCACATAGGGAGACATCACACAAACAACTTTAGAACACTTAAAAATCATCACAGCAACTCATGCCAAGTAACTTCATGCCAAGGACCAACTCCCCATGGCAATATGAATAAAAACTGTTCCACAGATGCTTTGTACTGAAGCAGGAACACAACGAATAATTTCAACAGGATCCACCCTGGGTTATTACAGTTTTTGCAATTCCAGTTTGATTAAAAAAAAAAAAAAAACCTATGATTTAAGGAATTAGACTTTGTTGTTAATATTCACACTATCAAAAAAATATATTCACATTATCAGCTTCTTGAAATAAAGCAGACTACTTTGTTATTAAAAGTCCAAATATATAAAATGAGACAATATTCTTCAGTAAGTATACATGTCTATAATTCTTTTATATTTCTATAATGTCTTTGCATCAAAGAGGTGGACCTGGTTTTAGGCAGTAGCAAATGTTTTTATTAAACGATTTCATTTATACTGGAAGTCACATTCATACTTTTACTCCATGGTGAAATAGAGTTTATATCTCTTGCTACACAAAATGAAGCCTCTGAAGCAGTTTTTAACAGGGTTCAACCAAAGGCACATTCCCAACCACTGTTAAACTTGTCCCAGCTTCCCAGAGACCCCCCTGCCACAGCCGTCTATCTGATTAGGCTCCAGCCCTCCCCATGCACCAAAAACACTTCGGCAATGTCAGTTCCAGGGTCTCTCAGATTGTATCTTATCACTCTCAACAATTCAAAGCTAAGGGACTATAAATCTCTAAGATGTTGCTGCTATTAAATTTTGATTATTAACATTTACCTCTGTTTTCTCTGAGTAGGAGATGAATAAATTTAAAAATTGCTTATTTACTAGTGGCTTGCCAAGGGCAATTTTTCTTGAACTCCTGGAATTATTGAATTATGATAACATTATTTAGAAGCTTAATAATCAGGGCACCTGGGTGCCTCAGTTGGTTAAGCATCTGACTCCTGATTTTGGCTCGGGTTATGATGTCAGGGTCATGGGATCGAGCCCCACATCCAACTCCGTGCTTAGCGCAGAGTCTGCTTAAAATTTTCTCTTTCCCTCTGCCCCCCTTTCCACTCACATGCTCTCTCTCCCTCTAAAAGAAAATAAATAAAAGTAAAATAAAAATATTTTTTTAAAAAAAGTTTAATAATCAACTCAATCCTCTGTAACTTCTACAGTGACACAGACCTTTAGTTCCACAGGATTATTAGGAAATGTTCTCTCAGACATTGTGGTCACATGGTGTCTAATCCACTGAATGAGGTAGTTCACCATATTCTGGTATTCAATCCATTTGACTTCAACATCCTAAAACAATAAAATAACAAAAAAGATCCATATCTGCAGATAATAACAGTCCTATCTAACACAACTTAGTCAGAGGTCATTCTGTGAATTTCTATGTCTTTCAGCAGGACAGTCAGAACCAGCTCAACATCTTCTCACTCTCTATCCAGTCCCACATAAACAGCTTTAAAAACATGCTAGCAAACATTTGACAATGAAGAATAGCCTAATGAGTGCTACTTCTGATCCAGAGATAGTGGCTACCTGGGGCACTGTGTTAAGAAGGCTTCTGAGGCTGCATCCAAACGCAGCAGGGAAGAACACTGCGATCATTTTGGGGTGTTTTCTGGGCACCCAGGAAGAGGAAGTAATAGCGTGGACAAGCCAGGTTAGCTGCCATTGTCTAGATCTAAATCCACTGTCTATCTGAAACCCAAAGATCCATACAGAATGTAGGAAAGTAGGTAGGAATGAAAAGTATAGGAAATGTATATGATAGGATTACTCATTAAACTTTCTAAATGGAGTAAACTGGAAGGCTGTCACCTGCTATGTTCAATTAAGTATCTGATGAGTGTTGATTATGTTCAAAGCATTGTGCTAAGTGTTACAATAAGAATTTAATACTTTAAGAAATAATACCTTTTACCAAAGAGTCACTGTCTAGATGGGCAGGCAAGACAGTTGTAATATAAACAGCTAATCAAAATGAAAAGCAGGATTTAATTAAGTGTTGAAATACCTGAAAGAGGTAATACACACTAAGGGTTGAGATAATAATCGGATAAGCATAAATGTGCCTCAAAAAGGTCACCAAAGGATTCTCAGGAAGGTAGTCCCTGAGCAGTTCTGCAACAACCACTAAGTAATTCTTTGGTTGGGGGGGTGGGGTGGAGGAGGGAGGATAAAAGATAGGGAGTCGGGAGTGAGTCACAAGTCACGACTCTGAACTAGATAGAAATGCCCTGACTACAAGCAGTCTGTGTTGAAAGACTAAAGCTAAAAAAGTAGGTAAGCAAATTAATATATACAGAATTTTTTTTTAAGATTTTATTTATTTGACAGAGAGAGAAAGAGATCACAAGTAGGGGCAGGCAGAGGGAGAAGCAGGCTCCCTCTGAGCAAGGAACCCAATGCGGAACTCGATCCCAGGCCCCTGGGATCATGACCTGAGCTGAAGGCAGATGCTTAACTGACTGTGCCACCCAGGCGTCCCAGCATACGCAGAATTTTAAATGTCAGAATGACTATTCTGGATTTCACCTTACAAGCCAATATGTAATCACTGAAAATTTTCAAGCTAAAGACAAAAGGTTTTAGGAAGATCAATTTGATGACAATGTGCAGTACTGTTGGGAAGAGATGGAGATGGAAAAGTATGAAAGAGCTGTTGTCCTAGTCCGAGTGTGAAGGGGTAAGAGGTAGGAACAGGGTGAAGGGAATGAGAAGGTAAGACAAGGAACGGCCACAAGAAACCCTCTCAAGCAACACTTGACACTGACTTGTTGGCAGACATCACAGCAGGGGATGAGCATGGGAGCAGGTTACTCAGGGATCAGGAGAGGATAAAGCCCTGAGAGGATGAACAAGATGAAGAGAATGGAAATAAATCTAGAAACAAGAGCACACAGAGGTGAGAAAGAGACCGAAAAGAGAGCTCACCAAGATGAATTCCAGAATCTTCAAAGTAAAATAGAAAAAAAAAAAAGAAAGAAAGAAAGAAAGAAAGATATCTGAGAGAAGGGGAGAAGCCCAGGGTAAAGGGGTTCATCCTCAAATTCACAACCCCTGCAGGGTTTCCTGTTCTCTTCCAGAAATGCCTAAGTACCTGTTCATATAACCACCACAACACGCATGGTTGATCTGAATCACACAGATCTTTGGGAAACAGTGGACAAATGAGGAGCCCGAAACTCCCTATACTGGACACCCCACCCTGCTTACTAAGTAGCTCTGATAGTTTGGCAAGGTCAAATAATCTTCCTCTAAATATCGCCTTTAAATCGGAGAAAGAATTCCTAGACAAATTATTTCAAGAGATTATGAGAGTTGATAACATTGAAAGTGATTTCAGAAGTTGAGATATTCTACATACACAGAAGGATATCAAACACTGCCAATGTAAAACAGCAGCAGGTTAAAAATGAAAAACTCCAAAATTCAGTGGTTTCGAGCTTTCATTTATAAAAGAATATGTATGGCCTACTTTAGTTATTACAAAGAACAAAATTTTTTTTGAGTTATGCTTTAATTAAAATGGTGGAATAGTGTCATGAAAATGCAAACAGGGCTGGCTTATTAAATAGCATCTTAACTCAAATTCTTTAAAGAATATTTGATACTGGAGCACCTGGGTAGCTCAGTTGGTTAAGCATTTGCCTTCGGCTCAAGTCATGATTCCAAGAGCCTGGGATTGGGTCGCATGTGGGGCTCCCTGCTCAGAAGGGAGCCTGCTTCTCCCTCTGCCCCTCCCCCTGCTTGTGCTCCCTCCCTCTCTTTCTCTCTCAAATAAATAAATAAAATCTTTTTTTAAATAAGTAAAATCTTTTTTTTAAAAAAAAGATATTTAAATACTGTAAAAAGCTTTATCAAAGAATTCAGTCAACTGTCATTACTGAATCAGCAGCTTCTAGGATGGAAAAACCAATACTCACATTTGCACCAATACCTTCGCCACCTTCAGGGACTTTGGGAAATGCATCATAGAGAGATGACACGTAAGTTATTACTGATTTTTCATCAGGTGAGGAGACATCAACATCTATAAGCAGCAACATAAAATTATTTCAAATGTTGATAGATTCCTTTTAATCAGACTCTAGACTCAGTCTATACCTAGTCAGGACAACAGCTCACCTTCAGGATCCAGAAGTCTTATAACACCAATTTTTTCTGCTACATAAAAAGCGTGCTCTAAATTTGCAAGGTTGCTTTGAACAGCAACAGTATTCATGTCTATCAGGTCCGGCCTAGGAAAAAATTCACCATAATTAATTAAGTTTTCTCACATGCGAATTCAACATTACACTTACATGTTGACCTATTTACATAACATTTCTGCAAATACTAATATTTAAGCCTGGGTTGAAATACAGAGATTTTCATCAAATATTTAACATTGCTGACTTCTCTCAGAAACTCGTGGATGCCAAAACCAAGTACAGGGCGGAAACTATAAAAATTAGAATGTGTATGATTTTTTACAAAGTCTATGAATTCCTCATCATCAAATATATATGAGTATCTGTCCCATTCAACCTATGTAAGCTCCTATTCCAACAGCATCCTTCCAATCCAACTAGCATCCTATGTTTCTCCCCAAACATGAAGGTTTATGCTTTAGTTCAATGCCACATCAATGGCATCCACCATCCAATGGACAGGATGCCCTTTCCTGTCACTGTCGTCCTCTCACTATTCACTCATCTTTAGAAGCAGAGATCAAGCTCCACCTCCTTCGTGAAGCCCTCACTAATCTTCCCCAACCTCATTTTTCTTTCTGTTCCTTGAATTCCTCACACTCCTGGGCCTATGCTCGTCGATTTGACATTTAGAAGAATCACATACTTCCCTGCCCTATTAATTCACTGTTTCATGTGCATGCATATCTTGCTTTTCACCTCTCAGTCAGCAAGAACTACGTATTAATAAACTTTCTCATTTTATTCTTCTGCTGAGACAAAGAGTGGCACAGAATTAGCAGACAGTATATATCTATAGATAAGTTGGTAAGCAGGTTGGTTAATTCTGAGTCATAAATGAAAGACTAAAATAAGCACTAGTTTGTATTTTCCCCAGATTGCATATGAGCATGCCTGTATACATGCATGTGTGCACACACACACACACACATTCTCATATGCCAGACTTTAACTCTTCCTAATTTGTGAGACTTCCATGATACTCTAAACCACAGGGATACTTTAAAGCTAGCTCTGTTTATACACAAGATTGGAAAAGACTTCCCGAGTACTCCTTGTAGAGAAGAGGCAAAGCAGTTGGTTGGAAACTTAACACAAGGCCAAAAGCCAGTCAGAAAACATTCATCTCAAAGACAAAGCATTAAAAGAATGCAAAAACAGATGTAGAAATTGTAAAACTCAAGAAGAGTGGTCCCCACCCCCAAAATCACTGAGTAAGAACCAGCTCATCAAGTTCTAAGGACAGCTCTCAACAAAGTCCACAGACATTCTGGTTTGCTCAAAATAATCATTTGGGAACTGCACAGGAGTGGGAGGACTCTGAGATCATGGGGGAGGACTGACAATGTAAATTATTTTGAATACTACTTGGATAGCTGTTCACAGGAAAAACTCTTTGAAAGGTAAGCAGCAATTTGTAGTCTTCTTTTATCTGCTGAGAAAGCAGACCTCCAAAGAAATCTACTTATAGTTTTATAGCACTTTGAAAACTGTGCATACCCTTGAGACTTAACTACCATGACCTACCTACCCATTTCCTGGGAGATTATTAGGAAATTCGTTAATGTTTTTCATAGGCACCAATATGGTCACTTAAAAGTGATCCTACAGGGGTGCCTGGGCGGCTCAGTGGGTTAAGGCCTCTGCCTTCGGCTCAGGTCATGATCCCAGAGTCCTGGGATCCAGCCCCGCATCGGGTGCTCTGCTCGGCAGGGAGCCTGCTTCCTCCTCTCTCTCTGCCTGCTTCTCTGCCTACTTGTTATCTCTGTCTGTCAAATAAATAAATAAAATCTTTAAAAAAAAAAAAAGTGATCCTACATTTATTATAGGACCAGTAAATCTACTGACAGCAATAGAGGTAAATGACATATCTCTAAAAACAACGTTTTTTATTCACATAGGAGCATTCTGAAGAATCTGCCCACCTCAAGATTACTAAACAGGTGAATATAAGTCTAGACAAAAACAAATATCTGAAGTTCAAAAAAACTGTTTTGCTTCCGTAAAGTTCACACATTTTGAAGAAATAAAATCCAGCCTTTCTGAGTTTATCAAACCTCCCAACAAGAAAGGGCTCGTTGTTATAAGAACCCTGCCATTAGCAAGAACGTAAACACTGAGTAATCCCAGAGGGAATGAATAAAGTCATTGAAGAATCAAGTTTTTGACTAAGAGAATAATACATAAAACTTCCTTCAGCATGACATAGTCCTTTCAGCACAAAAGGCAGCTGTATAATACACTGAGTATGGATAAGTCACCTCTTCTATCGTGACATTTAACACTTTAACGGAGCAAAGACCGAAGTGGTGCTCTTCTGTGACATAGGAGACAAAAGTCAGCAAAAGGGGAAAAAAAAACAAACTGTAAAACCACCACGAAAAACTAAAAGCCTGAAAGCTTTCAAAATTCTGTCCCTCCTTGAGCTCACATCCTAGGCCTTCGGTCACGTTCAGTCTTCCAATCTGCCCTTCCACTCTGTGTCCGGAGCTTCTGGGAGAGGCTTGCACTGTGACATGTCTCTACGTTCCTTCCTCCTTACAGTCTCACTGGGATCATACCACCTTTAAACACTTCAGCTACTTTCCACCTACAGAAGGTCTGTATTTTCTTTCAAAAGCTTTTATTTCAGTTTAAGATCTCCTTTTTGTGGAACTTTAATAGGAAATTTCATTCCCATTTTTAGGTCTGACTAAACAAAGTCTACCATATGGCAAACGTGTACAAGGCGGCACCCAGGTTTCTGTAATGCATTAATCATTCTAATTTCCCTATTTTCTGCAAACCTGTCAAAATCATATATTGTAACACCCTGGCACCGAAAGTAATACATATTAGTCTTTTATGGGAAAAGGGTCATTCTAACTCTTAACTTGTGTTATTATTCTACGATAACATAAGCTTTCCTGAATGACTCAAACTTCACATGTAATAATTTTTTTAAACATACATCTATATCCCATGTTTCTTGCATGAATGATTAAAAACAGCTTGCAGAGAAAAACACAAGAAGATACCATAAATTCTATGGTGCTAGTATAAAACTAAGATAAGGCCATAAGGCAAAACGAAAAGCCAGGCCAGAAAGTGCAAACTACTTATAAGCATACTTAATGCCCTTAATTTATTTCAAAAATATAGGGCCAAGGGGCGCCTGGGTGGCTCAGTGGGTTAGGGCCTCTGCCTTCGGCTCAGGTCATGATCCCAGGGTCCTGGGATTGAGCCCCACATCGGGCTCTGCTCAGCGGGGAGTCTGCTTCCCTTCCTCTCTCTCTGCCTGCCTCTCTGCCTACTTGTGATCTGTCAAATAAATAAATAAAATCTTAAATATATATATATATTTATATTTATATATATGTGTGTGTGTATATATATATATATATGGCCAAAAGGTATTAAAGTGGCTATTGCCATAATACAAATAATACAATATTGCCATAATACAAAATAATTTTGGATTAAATAATTTTGGATAAAAAGTCATGTTTATCTTTCATACAACACCCATGTTAAAAGAGTATTCTCTCTAGACAAAAAAAATATACAATAGACTACACAAACACACACATATACAAAACCACATGCACATACACATGTATAATGTATATGTATGGATAGGTATATATGCATTTATGTAAAGACTTATAGTATGTATATGTTTATGTATATGTGTATCTTATGTATATGTATGTATACATTATGCATGCATATGTATAGTATATGCATACCTCATATAGATAGGTATGTATGCAGTTATATATATTATTTATTAACACATATTAATATATTTTATATATGTTACCACCCACACTGACAGCCAAACTAACAGAACATGAAAACTGTAGATAGGATTCTGAGAGAAAATTTGACAGATACAGTGTTATAAATGGCTGAAGATTAGCACAAGAAACTACCTAGGGCTTCCACATTTCATCATGCCAACACTGAAATGTTCAACTACAAGGAACTACAAGGAATATGAAACATCATCAAAATACCTGGAAAGAAAGTACTTAGAAATGGCCTTTGGAACAACACACCTGAGGGGACACTGATAAAAGTCAGCTAAGAGAAGAATGCATTAGTGCAGATCCAAGAGTAACAAATTCTGAACCAAAAATGTGATAATGGCTGAAAGGACAGATCTAATATCAATAGTCAATATCCAAATCGGGGTTTTTTTCAAAGTATGTAAAATTTATTTAAATTCATAGAGTTTATTTGGTTGTGTTGGCTCTCGACGGACACTCAATAATTATTCATCATATGGATACAGACCTAAGTTCTGGCCACCCAGGATCTAAACCCTCTTCCTGTGTTTGGGAAATTTTCCGTTTTAGGAATCATGAGAGAAAGAGATGAGTAGAGACCATTTCCCAAAACAAAACAAAAAGACATCAGGTTTTCTTTTTGTCTCTTTCCTTTGCTCAAGAAATAAATGCCCACTACATATCTCACCCCCACACATGACACTGGCTAATCAACTCATATTCTTTCTGTAAAACCTGGTTTTCTCTGTTCCCAAATGCTGTCTACCATCTTTATTTGTGTATTTCCTACAATTTGTTACAACTATGCACGTGTCTGTCTCTCACAATGAACAGTGGACTGCCTGAAGGCATAGTCTGTGTTTTAATCCATGTTTATAGCTTCAATATCTAGTATAATGCTCAGCACATGAATGTTTGAGAAATGGTTAAATAATAAAGAAATGAAAGAGCTTTGAGAGCTGGAAGGTACCATCTGATACCACTGGTTCAAATTCCTGGAGACATTTTCCATCCCAGGTTTGCACCTTTCCTTTCCTTTTCATTAATTTCTACAAACAAAGCTACCGCCTATAGCTTCCAATCAGGATTCCAAATCCTTGTAAAAATCCACATATATTAGGACACGATGTCATAGCTTCTCCATGAACTAAACACACATCCTCCTGAGGTTTCCTAAAGGCCTTTCTCTGCTGAAAACAATCTGGAAAACAGGCATGCACTGAAAACAACCAGCAAGGGATATATCATAAAGTTTCAAAAAGCCTAAGTTACTGCTTCTAGGTGTGAGTCCTCCCTTCTAATGCTCCCATATGCCCTCAGCTTCAGCTACTGGTAAAGTTGCCAGTTGGAATGATTTATAAAGTAACAATAAACAACTGGGATTAATATGTAACAATAACTACTATGTGGCAGGCAATGTAGTGAAGCCTTCAAAGGCATTATCTCTCTTCTCAACAAGGAGATGATACAACTGAAACAGGAACACAATCTGACAAGGGACAGTCGGGATTCAAACCCCGGTGTGTCTCAACACAAAGCAATTGTGTTACAATTGGGCAATTCGCTACACTATGCTGGCATTATAAACTGAAAACATGATGGGGCGCCGGGGTGGCTCAGTGGGTTAAAGCCTCTGCCTTCAGCTCGGGTCATGATCCCAGGGTCCTGGGATCGAGCCCCACGTCGGGCTCTCTGCTCAGTGGGGAGCCTGCTTCCCTTCCTCTCTCTCTGCCTGCCTCTCTGCCTACTTGTGATCTCTGTCAAATAAATAAATAAAATCTTTAAAAAAAAAAACAAAACTGAAAACATGCACCCTGAAGCTGCAAATTCAAGATAAAGGAAACACCGAAGGATGTATGCTTCTGCTGGTGGGAAGGATGATCCTGATCATGCTAACACAACCACAAGGGAGTGTGTATGTGTGTCAGTGTGAACCCACATACTCTGGAGAACAAACTATGAGGAATGGGGTATAGTTCCAGACTGTTACCACAACAGTACTCATCCATATATGACACCAATGTTTCCCACACTTGGCGTGGGTTTAGGTCCCTAATCCAGACTGAGAGAATATAGGGAGAGGCCTGGTCATCCATACTTTAACAAGGTTCTCTCCTCCCCCAGGTGATTTTTTTCAGACAAGTCTGGGAACTAAATCATCTTAAAATTCCTCTTGTCTCTAATATATCTTTCATTTTCTTTCAAAATTATTCACATTCTGCTCTGGCAAAAAAGAAAAAAGAAAGAAAGGAAAAGAAAAGAAAAATCCACCATACTATCAGATAATTATGTATCAAGACCAAGACAAAGCAGACACAAACACAAACATGCCTACTGCCTTAGACTCTCACTACAATACAGCAAACCTTTTCCCTCTTGTCCTGTACTGATTCCTATTGCTTAAATCTAGAGGAAAAGAACCCATTTAGGATTAGGGGAGGATGGAGACACATTTCACAGCAGCCTAACTCTGGAATACACTGTAAAATGATGAAATTTAGAAAAGACTACATTTGGTATCAGATTTTTTTTAATCAAAATCAAAACCACGTAAACTTTGTGATTTCAGATAACTGAGCATTTGAAAGGACACTGAGCAACAATTTTATTTCTCAAGTAAAAAAAAAGAGAGAGAGAGAGAAAGTAGAACGATGGCTGCCAGCAGTTTGGGAAAAGGGGAAGAGTTCTGAAGATGGATGGTGGTGATCGTTTAACAATGTATTAACATACCAAATGGTAAATGTTATGTTATGCATTATTTTCCCACAGTTTTTCAGACGTTAAAAAATTTTTAGAAGACAATTATTACACAGTTGAGAGAAAAGGTTCTATTGAAGTAGAAAAAAGTGACAGGGCTGTGATTCAGTTGTCTGGTAATTAAGTCCTAACTTCCTCTCTGAACTGTGAACACACATCCAGAAACCTATGTCTCAATTCCCTTCTACAAAAAGTAAAAATCAGGAATCAGAGAAAATCAGGAACTACAAGAATCATCTAGAATTCCAGTTATCCCTTAGGGAGTACCTCGAGGTGTGTGGGGGTGAAGGGAGGGTATTTGGGCTACCATAGCCATAAGGTCTTAAGAAGCCACCTGATTTGCCCAAAGTCTCAAGAGAGGATTCATGTGAAAGTACTTGTGAAATGAATACACATACACGGGTGATTAAAAAGCATTCACTGGCATGTAAAGAACAATGTAATGAAAATGTCAGAAAAGGCCTCACTTGGTGCTCTGGTATGCTAATCATAAGTAATTCTTCCCAGTCAACAAACTAGCAAGTTCATTCATTCACTCAATATTTAATAAGGATCTACTATGCGTTGGGAAGTGAGGCATTAAGAATTTAAACACTGTGTCTATGGAGAGCTCAGAATTCCAGAGGGAGTTCAAGAGTAAACCAGGAGAAAACCTGGCGGAAAGAGCACCCAGGCAGAAGGAAAAAGCATGCATGTGCTCGTGCATGTGCTCATGCCTGAAGGGTGTGTGAGAACAGAACCACTGCGGGGAAGGGGAGCGCACAGCAGGAGGACACATGGTAAGAGACAGCTGGATGGATGAGGGGCCAAGACGATGCAGAATCTCATGAACTTATTCAAAGATGCTGAATGTTTTTCTAGGAACTAGGGAAAACCAGTGAAATGCATTAAGGAGGATTACGGAAGACTAAACGATCAGATCTGAGGTGGAAGAAATCTCAAGGGGTGAAAGTATTCCCAGAGAATCCAGGTAGGGAACCAGAGTGGCTTGCTAAAGAATGCGGCAGCAGCGGAATGAAGTTCACAGGCCAGGTGATATCTAGGAGGTCAAATCCACAGACCGGATGGGTGAGGGCATAAATGAGAGTCAACTCAGAGAGCACAGAAGGACAGCAGGCAACCCTGGAAAACTCCCGACATGTACTGGCCTTGTGGCTGAGTCTGCAGACGGAGCCGAGCGGAACAGCCCATGAGACAGGAAGGATACCAGGCCAGTGAAGGGTCATAAAAGCTGGAGAAAAAGAATAGGGTTTCAAGGAGAAAAGAATGGACAGTAGGGTCAAAGACTGAGAAGAAAAAGGAGGCCTGAGAAATGTCCACTGGATTATGGGGCCAGGGGCCACATTAGAGTCAGGTGAGGAATAAACACGGAGTGAAGAAATGAATATGGAAGTACGGACAACTCTTTAAAGAAGTCTGGCCTTTAAGGAAAGAAATGATACGAAGCAGTAGATGGAAAAAAGCACAAAGTTAAGAGAGAAGCTTTGTTTGTTGTCTTATGAGCAAAGAGGCTTTGGGGTGCTTAAAATCTAAGGAGAAAGATTTGTGGAGACAGAACAGCTTAATGTAACAAGAAAGAAGGTGTCTGAGGCAATGGCACAGCTGGGATCCAGAGCACAGAAGGAGGGGTACAGGCCTTGGATGGGGGAGAGGGGATTCATTGCTTTATCAAACAGGAGCAAAAAAGGGCCAGGAAAGATGCAAATGAAGGCAGCCTGGTGTCTTTGGCAGCAAAAAGAAAGACATTTCACTAGCTGGCTTCAGTATTGCCTGAGAGCTGGAGTACAGATCACCAGTTGCCAGTGAGGGAGGAAAAGGCAGTGTGAGGGAGAGTAGGAGTGAGTTAACATGAGTAGAAAAAGACTGTTGGTCAGAACCATTAGAAGCTGGTCATCATGGAGTCACAGTGAAACAAATCTTTTCTGATTATATAACTAGTATATACTCGGCAGCATGCAAGAAACTGAGAGGGATTCTGTGGAAGTTAAAAAAAAAATGAAATAAAATAAAAACAAAAACAAAAACAAAAACAACTCCATTTACCTAGAAATCAGTCTTAGAACAACCTCTATACTCCAGAACACCATGCACCTCCTCACACACCAAGCAAGAAGCCAGGTGTGTCACTCAACACTTGTTCTTCGATAGATCACCCAGTAACAATACGCATTAAAATGCCTCACTGATCCTATGACAGTAGAGCAGTTGCCATAACAAATTCCTGTAGATGACTGTCAGGATTAATCATGTTCAGGCTTAGCACGTTCTTACTGTTCTTATTGGTGCAAAAAGCCTCTCACCTTGGCCCCCTCCCCTCGGCGGAAAAAAAAGACCTGTAATATGATCTTCACCTCTCCCCAGCAAATAAATGTGAGCGTGTAAGAGATCCACCCACAGTTTCGTAAGTGGGTGTAGATATTCCTTTATGCTCATATTTGGACACATATTGTTGAAAGAAACAAAGCCAGGAAGGTAATTTTCCCTTTTCTCAAAACTAGATGCCTCAATTTATTTCAAATTTTCTTCCTATTTTTTTCTATAGAATGACTCTCTACCAACAAGACAGACAGCAAAGAATGAAAAACACCATGATACAGCAAGCTTCGTTAGTACTTCAAGACTGGACTCTATGCTGTGAAATGTGTAAACCAGACGATTCACAGACCTGTACCCCTGGGGATAAAAATACATTATATGTTTATTAAAATAAAAAAATTAAAAAAAAAAAAAGACTGGACTCTAACATTGGAAATTAAAAGATCCCTAATGAATTACAAGTCTCAGTTTACAGAGAACAATAAACACCATAACAGCCTCATACACTTTAACAAATACAGAGAACAGCACTGATACTGATAGACAAGTAATTTTTTCTATACCTATATTTTAGTGAACTTCAGTAAACCTTAGTCACTAGGGGATAAATACTCCCCCAAAAGGGGATAACAGACCTCTCAACGAAAAAGAGATGGAGAACAGACATGTTGGCTGCTCCTGCAACATAAGGAAATCTGAGTGTTAGAGAAGGGTAAGAGAATGCTGACGGGAGCCAGGAGAAAAAGCATATGTCAGGTTTCCAAGGAAAGGGAGTCTTCCATCAAAGCCCAGTTCCTCTTGCACTGACTGTATGGTCACGTGTCCTGTTCTGAGTGGGTCAGCAGCAGCACATAGGGAGGAAAGGAACCTGACATTTATTATACATGTCCTAAATCTCTGACATTGTGATAGGCATCTTCTCCTACGTTATGTGATATGTTCTGATATGTTATCTCAAGACAACCCTCACTGCTGGCATTCTAACTTCTTAAATAATCATATCACTCTGAAATCTGCCAATTTATTTGATCATTTTCCCCCTAAATTCCTAACACATACATGCTTAGACTAATAGCTCACACACCAAACAAAGAGAAGCCTAAGTCTGCCATTTCAGCTCTGGCACATAGCTGAAAATCTAAAAAATAAAATAAAATTAAAATAAAAACAATTTTATTTTTAAAAGCTTAAAAATTATGAATAAAATGATAAATGTTAAAAGAACAGAAAAAAATGAATGGGATTTAGATCTGCTAGACTGCAATTAAAAAAGGGAATGTTTCTCAAGGCATCATGGAGGTGAAACAGTGCAGAAGGAGTAGTTTCAATGCTTTCTTTTCACAGACAATTCAGATATGGGTCTTAAAATTTTAAACGTATTATCCTTTGACCTAGAAATTCTACTTCTAGGACCTTATCAAAACAACACATTCACACATTTACACAAAGAAACATACAAAGCCCAATACTTTTTAATAGCAAAAAACATGTCCATCAATATGATGGTATTAAATAAATTATGTTACAGCCATACATTAGAATACACTGCAGTATTTTAAAAGAATAAGGGAAACCTATTTCTGCTGGTATGGAAAGATATCCAAAATAAATTAAGGAGAAAGAAAAATGCAAAATAACATATATGCCATTCTCTCAACTGTGTTTTAGAGAAGATTATAGTAATGTTCAAGATTAGGTACTTATGTAAGTCATACCTCAGCAGAGTTGACCCTTCCCTCCCACCACCACCCCCCAAAAAAGTGATTATATATGCGCAGAAAATTTCTGGAAGAATATAAAAGAAACTGAACAGCTGCCTCTAGGGAATGGGACTGGGAATCTGGGGAAAGAAATCACATTTCAATGCATACCCTTTTATTTTATTTGAATTTTTATTATGTTAATGTACTACATTTTCTGTTAGTTGCTTTTTTTTTTTTTTTAATCACAGATACAACAAAAAGAAGGGCTGTGGCAAGGAATACTTACTGTAGAAATTGCTATAAAATATACCAGCCTTTCACAGTGAGCTCTGAGAATTCAACTGTTTTGAGTTTCTTTGATAAGGTAATAAGCAATTTTATTTTGCCTCACAAAGTGAAATACTTGCGATTGTTCAAAAAATTAGTAACTTTCCGGGCTCTGTGTCTATGCCTAGCCCACGATCACACACAAAGCACCACCCATACCTGTGTGGTGTTTGCACAAAGACATACACACCCTCGTACCTCAGGGTTCTGCAGCCTAAGGGCAGACCTGGTTCTGAAGGGAAAAAAAAATCACCTCATCACCACTAATCCAACTTCCTATGGGAACATTTCAGGCCCTGAAGGGCCTCCTCCCAGTATTAAACCAGTCCAATCCAGTTTAGCTTGTAAGGTGTGACTGAATCTAAGCCTGTGGCTGAATCACAGGCCTTCAGGTCAGACTATTAAACAAGACTCCTACCAGGGCCTTACAGTTGAATCTTCCCAATTACAGCATTTTGAAACATTTCCTGTAACGAAATATGATGGGCCCAATAAATTCTAATTCAAAATGCAAACAATGAACAAAATCACTGCTATCCAACTACACTCAGACAGGTGAAAAATATCTGGCTGCCTAATTAGAAAGTATTTAAATGGCGTCCTCCTGATACCATCTATTTCAAAGAAGCTGAGTCTTACCTGAGTGATATACTTAAAACTTGCTTGTGAAAAGGCAGCCAGGGGTCTCAAAAGGAAATTTACATGAATGAACAGCAGCATAATTTTAAAACAAGACTAGGACTAACAGATGCTAGCAAGGAGAAACAGTCTCTCTGCAAAACACTTCCCCCACCCCAACACACACGCATTTCAGTCCTGACATACTTAGCATCTTTCTCTACCACACCTCAGGCTCGCCTGGCTCTACCACACATTTTGCACTGTTCTTTCTGGCCTGTGGGCCCATGTTCGTGTCCATGCCTGCTCAGGCAGACGTGTTTTCACAGTGACCGATGCTGTTTTGGAACTTGGCTTTCATCAATGTTCTAGGGCAGCTATCTACATGCAATGACTGATAAATTAAGACAAGCTGGGGGCTGAATTTCAAGCTAGAAGTCAGAGCTTTACTTCTTTCCAAAAAAAAAAAGGAAAAAAATCAATTGTACTGTGATACTTGAGCACGCTCTTAGATCAGAACACAGAAAAATCAGTTGAACCCTCTGTTTGGAACACCTGCTGTGAAGAATGTGTGCTACTGACGGGAATTTAAGTCCTCTATATCCAGACTCTACCAGAGTGATTAATCCATGAGAGCTTAGAATCCCGTGGCTGTGGATTCTCAGTTAATTCTACTTCTCTTGTTTTTAAGCTACTTAGTCATCAAATGCTTTTGTGGCATCCTTTTGATCCAAGTCCATCAAATCCAGTCTTCCTTATTATTATTTTCAATGAAAATTAAGGTTAGGGTCAAGAGTGAGGCTTATTTACCCAAGATCTCTTACCAGTTGTGGTTTTCAGTAGAAAGATTTTAATATGCTTTAAAGAAACTTAAACTATACAAACAAGTACAAACTAGTACAGCTATATGGCAGTTTAATTATTTGAATTATTTGCATTAAAAACTGAACATAACAGACAGACATTCCTAGAAGGAATTAGGAACAGCTTCCTAAGACAGAATTAATAGAAAACCACAGTTTTTGCATCATTAACCTATATATTTATTTTTAATTAAAGTATAGTTGACATACAATGTTATATTAGTTTCAGACATACAACATAGTGATTCTACAATTCTATATATTACACCATCCTCACAATAAGCACATCTTCTGAATCATTGACCTATTTAAATAGATCCAATAGGGGTGTCTGGGTGGCTCAGTCGGTTAAGTGTCCGACTCAATTTAAGCTCAGGTCATGATCTCAGGGTCATGAGACTGAGTCCTGCATTGGGCTCTGGCTGAGCATGGAGCCTGCTTATGATTCTCTCCTCTCCCTATGCCCCTCTCCTCACTTGCAAACGCTCCCTCGTTCTCTCTCAAAAAAAACAAAACAACAAAAAAAAAAACTATAGAACTATCCTTCGTAATCTCTTCCACTAAATCATACTACTTTATCATTCTTATTAGCCATTGCATAATCCATGCTCTTCAATTCCTTAGGATAATATGACACACCAAAACTACAGAACAGTTCCCTTGTGGTTTTGCTCTTACTTATGCTAAGTGTTTTCATGTTCTCTTATTATCTCAATACGTTATGAGTTGTTGCAACACTACTTTCATTGATGGCTAATTCCAAGTTATGCAATTAAATGTTGTTTCTCATTAATTTCCTTCTTTTTTACTTCACACTAGTAAAGTACTGCTTACTGGTATAAACGAACATTCTAACGACTTCAAAAGTCATATTCTTATATGGGAGCACTAATAAAAACATATGCTGGACATATACTTTTGACAGTACTTATAGTAATACAAAATCTGAAGGATGTTCTCTGTTTCCACTTTAGATCAATATTTCTAAATCTTCAGAAGAATAATATACATAAAAATCTGATGAGATCACTTACTAAAAATGGTATTGGTTTATTTTTCAATGATAAACAGTATCCATTTTCCTTTTAATCTCCAGAGAAATCTTTCATATTCTCTCGAGGGCATGCAAACTTGCTCCCTCAGGAGCCCCACATCCCTCCTTCCAGCTGCCATGACAACAATCTGAAGGTTCTTTCCTGCTAATAAGCCTTCACATCCTCTTAAGCTCCTTATTGACCAAGTATTCCATACAGTCAGACCTGGTATTTCAGTAGAAACCAAACACGTTCCACCTCAGATAATTTTTATTACATAAGTCAAATTGAACTCATATAAAAAAGTCTTTTTTGGGGCACCTGGGTGGCTCAGTGGGTTAAAGCCTCTGCCTTCGGCTCAGGTCATGATCCCAGGGTCCTGGGATGGAGCCCCACATCGGGTTCTCTGCTCAGCAGGGAGCCCGTTTCCTCCTCTCTCTGCCTGCCTCTCTGCCTACTTGTGATCTGTCTGTCAAATAAATAAATAAATAATCTTTAAAAAAAAAAAGTCTTTTTATCCAAAAACTATACCCAAAACTCAATTAAGTGGATATGTTCCTACAGCAAATCCACATATATCACAAAATTTGTGGAAATAATTATTAAGTAAAAACAACTATAAATTAGACACTACTGTCTAATTGTGATTACTATTGTCCAATATCCAAAAATTTGCTTATAGGGATTTTACAATTGTTTGTAACTTTCTCATTTCCCCTTAGTATGTTAAGGCATTCAACAGTGAAAATTTATGTGTAGTTCAACCTTATCCATTTAATTCTTACATATGCTAAAAGAAAAAAACTTGATTGTTTTCTAAGTAAAAAGAAAAGTCTGAGGACCTTAGCTCAAAATACAGTTCCACACATGAAAGACTTCTTCCAGTGAAAAAGGCCACTGTCTTCTAAATCAAATTTAACTGATTTAGTATCACTTAAATCCACCAAATTACAAGTTCAAAACAAATAACATTCACGAGATCCAAATTCTCTCCTAAAGCAATATGAGCTCTAAATCATTAAACTTTCCTAGGAAATTTGACCATCTTTGACAGATAGTGACTTATTGAAGTACTTAAGAGAAAAACACATAGCATGTGTATACTAATTTGTACTTCTACTCCTTCACAAGTATTGAAGAGACAATGTCTGGAGACCATTGTTTTTAAAGTCAATTATTTTAGAATAGCTGGCTTCTAAATGCTTTGTTTCTACTTAAAACATTTCAAAGAGAAAAGAGCACACCCTCCAAGATCCATCATGACATAAATCCTTTAGGTATAACAGTCCAGATATTTTTATTCAAAGGCCAAGAAGATCTTATCATCCTGGTTATAGAATGTGCCCAACTTCACAGGCCTTCCGAAGGCCTCCTGTTATAAGTCACTTGAGAAGTACATTGTGATCACTGAAATGTCTATAACCACTAAACCCTCTTGGCATTGTGTTACTCAAGGAGATCGGGTACTTTATTTTCAGCATGTGTAGGCAAGTTGATTCTGGCTTTTCTTTTTAATCAGGCAGATTGTACCTACCTCTACTGAAATGTTGTTCCATAAAGGAAGCGGACTACTGGGTGTTTTAAAAGGGGCTTGGCATGTGGATGCTTGGGAGATTTGTTACAATGTTACCAATGTTGAAATTTCCAAAATAAAAATGAGAAAAAGAGAAGAAGGGGAGAGAAAAGGGGAATGAATGGAAAAACAGAAAGAAAAAGGAGAGAGACAAGGAGAATGGGATTTTAAATCATGCAGACCTGGATTAAAATCTCAGCTCTATAATGTATTAGCAGCATAACCTTGGCAAACCCAAGGTTCCTCCTCTGTGAAAGTGGGATAACAACAGTCCCTGTTTTGTTGGACTGTTGGGAGACCTGAATGAAATAAGATATGGAAAGCAATGAATGGAATGCCTCACATATAGACAGGTAACAAAATATTAACTACTCTATATAATTATTGTTTTTATCAAATAAGGTAGTTAGTTTAATGAGTTATAGCTTCAGCTTACTCTATCTAAGAAGACAGTTCTTTGACAACATGATGTAATCTTTGCAAAACTAAGAAAAGTAACTGAGATCAGGAAATACACTGTTTTCAGTAAATATTTTCTGGGGATCTAGCTCCTTATAAGACAATAAAAGCAAGGAGTCAAAAACCAGAGGCCCCGGGTCTGAATCTCAAAGCTGCCTCTTGTTGGCTATGTGGCTAAAAGCAAGTTTTACTCTGTGCCTCAGTTTTCGTCAACTGGGGATGATAATATTCCTATAGGAATGTTGTGGGGACTAAATAAGTTAATACATGTAAAAACTGCGTAGGATAGCATCTGACACTTAGTAAGTGCTATGTCAGTATTAGCTGGGATTTGGTTGTTAATAATTCTCAGCAGATGGGGTGCCTGGCTGGCTCAGTCAGAAGAGCACCGACTTTTGATCTTGGGGTTGTGAGTTCGAGCCCCATGTTGGGTGTAGAGATGAATAAATAAAACAAATAAGCTTAAAAAAATAATAACAATTCTTACCAGAAAACTTTTAACCACCCCAAAGTTGGCCACTTCTGAATCCTGCTACTCACTAGAGTAATGAGCCTAGGAGACTATAATTTGGATATGTGTGAGCTCTAAAAGAGAACCACACCCTCACCCTACCATTCATCAGTCCTCTGCATGCACAACTGTGCTCATCCACCTGAAGATTCTGTATTATCAGACCTTATTGTCTTCCAAGTTACCAGCAAAATCCAAAGGCGTGTTAGAGCTATGAGAGTCTGTGTGTGTGCACAAGCTTAGAGTGATGATCTCGTAGCAGTGGGAATGTGATGTTTCTACTTGGGCCTGGTCTGTATTTTCTAACTTTCTGCCATGCACAAGTATTGCTTCTGAAATAATAAAATGCTATTTTGAAATTTGGAATCAAAAGAAACACTTCTCATATTTGTCTAAGGAAAAAGCCCCCACCAATTTCATACCTGTATTTATGAATGATGGCATTAAATAGTTTTCCATCTCTCCAGCAGGTAGTGAAATTCTCACACCGTATTCCAGCATAACCCTCTGTTGCCTGCTGTGTCCACAGGAGCAATCTCTCCTTAGCAGACATGTCCTCTGACTCTCCAGTAACATGGATATCAGATATCTAAACATAATAGAAAGTATTAAAACATTAGGAGGAAAGCTAGCTCAGACAGAGAACCTACTATGCGCCAAGAACTTTGCCAAGTGTTATTTTACTTGATCCTCATAATTCTCGCGGGAAAGCTAAGTATATTTTTCCCATTTTACATATAAGGAAACTGAGTTTCAAAGAGGTTCACAGATAGAAAATTAGGATTTAACCCACGCACCTAGTTTTTTTAATATGCCAAAATGTCACAGCATTGAAAATCCTAATTTTCAGTGAGATTCTTCTTTATTAACCAGATCTATTAAAACAACTCAACCAAGTGTTTTTCTAAGTTCAAGATCAAAAATAAAAACTACAGATTAATCTAGATTACCACTCCCAGAGGAGGATTTGATCCAACAGGTATTCTGTGTAAAGACCAAAAATGTCCCCAATTTACTACATTACATGACAATTTGATCTAAAGTCTCTTTAACTTTCTCACAAGTCCTTGCTCAGCTTACTCAAGAAGAAATCTGTATTAACTGACTTTTCCCTATACTTTGTTTTCATTAAATTTTCTAAAAGTTTCTTCCACTAAATAAAACAGGTCTTCAGTTCACACGATTTACATTTTCTCAAGAACCTCTCTAATAAGGGTCCTACTTAATCTGCTGATAATGACATTAAGGCACAAAGTGACTCTACCAGGGGTCACACAGTGATTCCAAAGCTGGGATTAACACCAACAAACAACTGTTCCCTCCTTCAGTGCAGGAGGCAAAGCCAAGGGGTCAAGGAGACAGGCAGGAAGCCAGGATCAGGATGAGTAAATAAGGAATTGGAAGCAATATGTAGGGAGTCACAGATCATTTTGTAACAGGAAAAACATCAGTAAAGTCATGAGATTGGCTTCCAGTCCTGGCCACTAGTCCCATAGCTTTGAATAATTCATTTCATGTCCATGAGTCAACTTCCTCATCTATAAAATGAGGAGGTAGGAGGAGAAGCAGATCATGTTTAAAACTCTTTTCAGTCTAAAGTCCTCCTCAAAGACTGTAAATACACCCCAGAAGTCAGAGGTCAAAACAGGCAGAGTCAAGCAACTGAAAGAAAATTTTAAAAACCCAGACTGAAGAAAGCCTTTAATGCGCAGCAGTGCTTGGCTCAAACAGGAAGCCCTTTATCCTTCCCAGCTGCCACAAGAGCCAGAGGCATGGCCAACCCGGGACCCTGTGCAGGCTGTGGCAGTCAAAGCCCACACCAGGCCTGGCAGCCCCTAAGAACACCGGTGAGGGCCACACACACCCTTTCTCTGCTATTCAGCACAGACCGCTATGCCCTGTGGTGCTCTCTCCCAGTCACAGTCTGAGACATGCTCCGTGACAGATCATTGGAAAGTGGAGGACAGTCTCAACTTATTTTTTTTTAATTTTTATTTATTTATCTGAGAGAGAGAGAGAGAAAAGCAAGGTTTTGGGGGAGGGACAGAGGCAGAGGAAGAAGCAGACTCCCCCACTGAGCAGGAAGCCTGACATGGGGCTCAATCCCAGGACCTGGAGATCATGACCTCAGCCGAACACGCAGATGCTTCACCGACTGAGCCACCCAGGCATCCCCCACAATGTCACAATTTAATCATCTTTCCTGAGAATCTGTGCTAATCTCCACAGCATGATAAGAACTATGCATATACATGAACACATTATATAGAATATACATACAGGAAGAATTCCTTTTTCTTTTTTAATGTGGAAAAAGAGACCAGAAAAGTCACGATATTCTTTCATCTAACTTCTAACTGATACTCTAAAATTATGCTAGAGAAGTTAAGCTCTGTCAGTTAAGCTTCCAGCTCACGATTACGTTCAGGTCATGATCTCAGAGTCCTGAGATCAAGCCCCACCCCGGCTCTGCATTCAGCATGGAGTCTGCTTGGGATGTTCTCTCTCCCTCTTCTTCTGCCCCTCCTCCCAACTTGTACACTCTCTCTCATCCTCTAAATAGATTAATAAATACGGTCTTTAAAAATCAATAAATAAAATAAAATTATGCTAGAGAGCCTCTCTAGCACATCCCAGGAGTTTAAACCCCATCTCCACTATTGATGTTCCAGCTCCTCAACTGCTTTAAAACCATTCTCTCACTTGTAAAATAATCATGGTAATTGTTATTACACTGTGTTGTGAGAATTTGAACACGAACCCAGCGTAACATCAGCGATTTTATTATTGTGGTTTTTATTATTCATTTTGACAAAGAGGGAAGCAAAACTTTGGTTTTATTATTCTCCCAATTCTCCTACTATAAAGGGAAGTAAAAAACAATGTTTTTAAATTTGCTGCCTCAAACAAATCAAAATTATAAAAACAAGGGTTCAGAAAAACGAATCTAGGAAACGGTGAATGAGAAAGTTGAATCTCCAGGTAAAATCTGACAACAGTCTCCTCTGAGCCTTTACGAATTATAAGATTAACTGCTTCTGGAAACCCTTACACCACAGGAGCTACGTGGGTGGTAATTACAACTACATAAAGAAAAAAGGAGGTAGCTAAAGAAAGCAGGGACTATTTTCCACGGGTCAAGAACCACACCAGTTTAGTCACTGAATTACCTATTCACAAGGGAAGTCAGTAAATTTCAAGTACAAAGTAAGTTTAACAGGTTCGAGCACTGCACAGCATTTTACCCAAGGAAGAATATTAAAGCAAGAGGGAGTTTAGAGGATGAAAACGGTCTAAATATCAACCAGGAGAAAGTAATATAGTCTTATTAAATAAGGTTCCAATGGATGAATTTCAGATTATTACTCCCACACACACTATTTCAGACTGTTACACGTGCATACACTATTTAAAAACCTGCGATTTTCAAATGTTACAAACCAAACTTTAACATATCAAAGACTGCTAACACACTGACTTGTTTTCAGCTTTTCCTGCTATTTCCAATTACTTGAGTATTATTCCTACAGGGAAACTCATGGCCTTTTTTTAAAGGTCCTGTTACCATTAACCACTACCTCTCAGTATACCAAACTTTTCATGATACTGTGCAACCAAAACCAAAATGAAAAATAAGTTAAACTCTAAAAATTAAGTCTGTAGTCGTCACAGATGACCCCTGATTTAAAATCTGTGCATTCAGCAAATCAGCCTGAATCCTCCATCAGTGACAGGTCAGGTCTGATTCCAGGAGGTAACTGAGTTTCCTTCCTTCAAATCCTGGCGGCAATATGGAGATCAGAGAAGGTGTGCATTCACACTGCCTGGGCTCAGATTCCAACTCCAACAGTTAACGGGATTATGACCAACAGCCATTTGCATCATCACTCTAAAATCCTTTTTCCTCATTTTGGAAACTTAAATGATGACCTCATCATTTCTACCTCCTTGAGTGGTTCTACAGATTCCATTAAATAAATCCACATCAAACATTTTGCACAGCGCCCAGCATATAGAAAACACCGTAAATGTTAGCTTCTTCTGCCACAATTTTATTAGCCGTGCTTGCCGCTTAAAGTTTCTTCCCAACAATCTGTCAGCTAGCCCCAAAAACAAACAAAATCCTTTCTCACTGCGCTCCTTCTGGTAACTCGAAGCCCTCATGCCGCACCTCCAGGTCATTGCTGGCTTCCACCCAACTGCAGGCTCTTCCTGTCTCCGAGCCACCCATGCCTGTATTTCATCCCTGCCTGGTCTCTCCTGACCCGGCTTGACACCATTCTCAAGATTTTCAGAAATGTCTATTCTGTGGTAAACAAAGTCTCTGACCTCTTCAGGACCTTACACTGCTTCTACCATTTTACTAAACAGGTCTGCCCCTCTTGCCCCAGGTCAAGTCCCACCACCCCCTGGCGCGTGTAAACAGGTGAAGTGTATTCTAACTCCCCCAGTGATGCACAATCAACAGTCTTCCAACCACGACCCACATGTCCCAACAATCCATTTTTATATCACAGGCCACTCTTGTACTACCACTTTCTTCTCCTTTAAAATGTTCCCTGCATGGTTACCCACCCCCTACCCCTACAAAGATCCGACACGCAGCTCAGCCTGTACCCGTCTCCCTCACAGACCACCTTCTCTCCACACCTGCTGCTACATTCTTTTTTTTTTTTTAAGGATTTTATTTATTTGACAGAGAGAGGTCACAAGTAGGCAGAGAGGCAGGCAGAGAGAGGGGGAAGCAGGCTTCCTGCCTAGCAGAGAGCCTGATGTGGGACTCGATCCCAGGACCCTGAGATCATGACCTGAGCCGAAGGCATGAGGCTTAACCCACTGAGCCACCCAGGCGCCCCTGCTGCTACATTCTTGATCTCAGCGTCTTACGCCAGAACTAGCCCACCTCAGACCTTTAAGTTTTGAGAGTGAGTTCCTGTTCTTCTTCTAACTTTCATTCTCTATCCCCAGCTAAACCACTTATCTGGCTTCATCAACATCTCACATGCTTTGACCTGTCCAGTTGTGTCCCCACTCCATGAGCCCTTTTCTATCTTCACCTCCTTGTCTATCTAGCCTGTACAACATGATCCACCACTTCAAATAATTTCCTCAACTCCCTCACGAACTTCTTGTCCTGAAATTCCCAGGCCAAAGCCCAATCCTGATCAAGTCAGCTATATGTCTCCTCTACTCGCCACCTATGCTATATGCTCCACTGGAAAACCACAGTTCCATGTGGGCTGCTGCTACCACAAATTCCAGCTCTGTAATTCAGCTAAGCGCTCTAAGAAACCTGGCACTTCTTTTTGGTGTCCTAATTGCCCAGTTTTTCCATCCCTCACAGTATCTCTTGCAATATTCTTTACCATTTGCAAGAAAATCCCTAACTTACCACAACCTGATGTTTCACAATCACTTTTTTTTATCTCCTTCTTTATAAAGAAAATAGCAACATGAGCAAGAACTCCCTCCCTTCCCTGCCCTGCTACACACAAACTTGGCTTCCACATGACCTGCTTTTCTCCTATGCTCAGAATCCTTCCACCTCATCTGGGTCTTTGCTCTTAGTACTTAAAATACCCAAGTCTCTTCCATTCTAAAATAAATAAAAATAAACAAAGCTTCATAAACTCAATTCCCTCTTTACTTATCACTGTTTCTCTTTCTGCCCAGTAAAGCAACTGAAAAAAAAAAACTGTTATTTTTTATGTTTTTTTAAAAATTGATTTTATTTTTGTATTTTTTACCTTTATTATCTTTACCTGTCAATCTGTTGTGATTTGGCATCCATCCCAATCACTCAACTAAAAGTAGCAGTGACCAGACAAGAAAGTGAGGGAGGTTCCTGTTCATGACATGATTTTCTCAATGAAAAAAGGAAATCAGACAGTGAAATGTAACAGAGGAAGTGGTGGGCACAAAAGGAGGGAGGTCATATGGCACCTGAAGAGCTCAAAGATACTGTGAGCAATCATCCACTACCTCCTCTTTCACAGGCTCGCTTATTCACGAAGCACTCACAAATGACTGCTCAAACCACTACTGGGAATTGAACTTACAACCATCCTATGGAGCCTGCAGTCCAATGACAGAAAAACACCCTGAGAAGAGCTCAAGTGTTGCTTTCCAACTTATTTTCTTCTTCTTTTTTTTTAATTTTTTTTAAGATTTCACTTATTTGAGAGAGAGCGAGCATGAGCAGGGATGGGGGAGAGGGACAAGCAGACTCCCTGCTGAGTAGAGAGCCTAATATGGAACTTGATCCCAGAACCCTGAGATCGTGACCTGACCTGACAGCAGATACAACCGAAGGAGCCACCCAGGCGCCCCTCAATTCATCCATTTCCTAATCCTGATCTCTCTGAGGCATCTGTCCCTGCCAGTCTCTCTTCCCTAACTTCCCTGATGTCATTCCCTCCTGGTTTTCCTCCTGCCTCTCTGGCCCTTCCTTCTCAGTTTTCTGCTACCCTTACTTCAGTGCCGTTTCTCAGGCTTGGACTTCAGCCCCCTTCTCTTCCCACTATCCCTGTATAATCTTATCTTCTACAGTGGTGTCAACTGCCCCCCCAATACTGATGACTCTGGGATCCCTAAGTTACATCCAAACCTCACCCCTGAACTCAAGACCTAGAAATCCCACCTCCCTAATGAACACTTCTGTCAATATAGTAACACTAACCATATGCTGAGCACTTCAATGAGCCAGACCATGAGCTCAAGCGCTTCCCAAGCATTATCTCATGATCATCCCAACATACAATCTCATTTTACTCAGGATAACAAAGGATGTTATGGGACTTGCTCAAGTGCTCACACTACTAACAAGTAGCAGTAAAATCTGGACTTGAATCTGCCTGGCTCCACTGTGCTTAATCCCACAAACTCTTCAAACTCACTACAGAGAAAAATTAATCACTCTTCCTCCAACCTGTTCTTGCTTCTGTGTTTGTAGCTCGGAGGATGGCCCCATCAGTTACTCCATTTACAGTGTCTTACTCATTACAGTGTCTAACTGAGTCACTGCTCAGCACATAATAGACGGTAAATGCCCCATGAACTATGCTTTGTGACTGAGTTTGGCACCTGTGGAATCTGAATTATTTCACTCAGGCAACCAGGATATGCTGGATCATTCTGCTTCATCATATACTTCAAGGTCCCACATGGGAATGAGTGGCTTAATTACAAACTCCAGCCAACAACACTGAGGCACCCATAAAAATGTCACTTGGGACAGGAGTCAAGATGGCCAAGAAATAGCAGGCTGAGATGACATCAGGTAGAGGGAGATCAGCTATATAGCTTATCTAACCATTGCAAACACCTACAAATCCAACGGGAAATCGAAGAGAAGAAGAGCAACAATTCTAAAAACAGAAAATTGATCACTTTCTGAAAGGTAGGACCTGCGGAGAAGTAAATCCAAAGTGAAGGGAAGATAGACTGCGGGGGGAGGGGCCGGCTCCCGGCAAGCGGCAGAGCAATGGAGCACAAAATCAGGACTTTTAAAAGTCTGCACCACTGAGGGGCATCGCTCCAGAGGCTAAACCGGGAGGAAGTCCACGTGGGGTCAGCATAACCCCAGGTCCCACGGGGTCACAGAAAGACCGGGGGTGTCTGAGTGCCGCAGAGCTCGCAGGTATTAAGAGCGGGGAAGCCGCCTACAGCGACAAAGCCGAGGAGTGAGCTCTCAACTCCGGGTTACTTGAACCGGGCACAGGCTGAGTGAGCTCAGAGTGCAGTCAGAGGCCAGGGAGACAGAGTGACTGAACACTTTTCTCCAAGCGCGCAGCTGGAGGCCAGGGAGACAGAAGCGACCGAGCACTTTTCTCCAAGCGCGATTGATTGAGCGCTATTCTCCAAGCCCGACCAGAGGCCAGGGAGGCAGAAGCGACCAAGCGCTTTTCTCCAAGCGTGAGCAATTGAGCGCTTTTCTCCAAGCACTACCAGAGGGCAGGGAGACGGGGGCGGTTGGGCGCTTTTCTCTGAGGGCGCACTGAGGAGCGGGACCCTGAGCTCTCAGCTCCTCCGGGCCAGAGATTGGGAGGCCGCCATCTTCATTCGCGTCGTCCGGAACTCTACGGAAAGCGCTCAGGGAACAAAAGCTCCCGAAAGCAAACCCGAGCAGGTTACTTAGCCCAGCCCCTGGTAAGGGCGGTGCAATTCCACCTGGGGGAAAGACACTTGAGAATCACTACAACAGCCCCCTCCCCAGAAGATCAACAAGAAACCCAGCCAAGACCAACTTCACTCACCGAGGAGAAGAGCAGAATTCCAGAAGAGAAGAAAGCAAATCTTATCTAGAAAAAATGACAAGGCGGAAAAACTCACCACAGAAAAAAGAAAAAGAGTTAGTACCAAAGGCTGGGGACCTAATCAATATGGACATTGGTAATATGACAGATCTAGAGTTCAGAATGATGATTCTCAAGGTTCTAGCCGGGCTCGAAAAAGGCATAGAAGATATTAGAGAAACCCTCTCCGGAGAGATAAAAGCCCTTTCTGGAGAAATAAAAGAACTAAAATCTAACCAAGTGGAAATCAAAAAAGCTATTAATGAGGTGCAATCAAAAATGGAAGCTCTTACTGCTAGGATAAATGAGGCAGAAGAAAGAATTACTGACAAAGAAGACCAAATGACAGAGAATAAAGAAGCTGAGCAAAAGAGAGACAAACAAATACTGGACCACGAGGAGAGAATTCAAGAGATAAGTGACACCATAAGACGACACAACATTAGAATAACTGGGATTCCAGAAAAAGAAGAAAGAGAGAGGGGAGCAGAAGGTATATTGGAGAGAATTATTGCAGAGAATATGGCAAAGGGAACAAACATCAAAATCCAGGAGATGCAAAGAATGCCCCTCAAAATCAATAAAAATAGGTCCACACCCCGTCACCTGATAGTAAAATTTACAAGTCTTAGTGACAAAGAGAAAATCCTGAAAGCAGCCCGGAAAAGAAGTCTGTAACATACAAGGGTAAAAACATTAGATTGGCAGTGGACTTATCCACAGAGACCTGGCAGGCCAGAAAGAACTGGCATGATATATTCAGAGCACTAAATGAGAAAAGCAAGCAGCCAAGAATACTATATCCAACTAGTCTATCATTGAAAATAGAAGGAGAGATAAAAAGCTTCCAGGACAAACAAAAACTGAAAGAATTTGCAAACACCAAACCAGCTCTACAGGAAATATTGAAAGGGGTCCTCTAAGCAAAGAGAGACCCTAAAAGTAGTAGATCCCAAAGAAACAGAGACAATATACAGTAACAGTCACCTTACAGGCAATACAATGGCACGAAATTCATATCTCTCGATAGTTACCCTGAATGTTAATGGGCTAAATGCCCCAATCAAAAGACACAGGGTATCAGAATGGATAAAAAAACAAAACCCATCAATATGCTGCCTACAAGAAACTCATTTTAGACCTGAAGACACCTCCAGATTTAAAGTGAGGGGGTGGAAAACAATGTACCATGCTAATGGACATCTGAAGAAAGCTGGGGTGGCAATCCTTATATCAGATCAATTAGATTTTAAGCCAAAGACTATAATAAGAGATGAGGAAGGACACTATATCATACTCAAAGGGTCTCTCCAACAAGAACACTTAACAATTTTAAATATCTATGCCCCTAACATGAGAGCAGCCAACTATATAAACCAATTAATAACAAAATCAAAGAAACACATCGACAATAATACAATAATAGTAGGGGACTTTAACACTCCCCTCACTGAAATGGACAGATCATCTAAGCAAAAGGTCAAAAAGGAAATAAAGGCCTTAAATGACACACTGGACCAGATGGACATCACAGATATATTCAGAACATTCCATCCCAAAATAACAGAATACACATTCTTCTCTAGTGAACATGGAACATTCTCCAAAACAGACCATATCCTGGGTCATAAATCAGGTCTCAACCGATATCAAAAGATTGGGATCATTCCCTGCATATTTTCAGACCACAATGCTCTGAAGCTAGAACTCAAATCACAAGAGGAAATTTGGAAAGAACCCAAATACATGGAGACTAAACAGCATCCTTCTAAAAAATGAATGGGTCAACCAGGAAATTAAAGAAGAATTGAAAATATTCATGGAAACAAATGATAAGGAAAACACAACGGTTCAAAATCTGTGGGACACAACAAAGGCAGTCCTGAGAGGAAAATATATAGCGGTACAAGCCTTTCTCAAGAAACAAGAGAGGTCTCAAATACACAACCTAACCCTACACCTAAAGGAGCTGGAGAAAGAACAACAAAGAAAGCCTAAACCCAGCAGGAGAAGAGAAATCATAAAGATCAGAGCAGAAATTAATGAAATAGAAACTAAAAAAGCAATAGAACAAATCAACAAAACTAGGAGCTGGTTCGTTGAAAGAATTAATAAGATTGGCAAACCCCTGGCCAGACTTATCAAAAAAAAAAAGAGAGAGAGAAAGGACCCAAATAAATAAAAACATGAATGAAAGAGGAGAGATCACAACCAACACCAAAGAAATACAAACAATTATAAGAACATACTATGAGCAACTCTACGCCAACAAATTCAACAATCTGGAAGAAATGGATACATTTCTAGAGACATATAAACTACCACAACTGAACCAGGAAGAAATAGAAAACCTGAACAGACCCATAACCGTAAGAAGATTGAAACAGTCATCAAAAATCTCCAAACAAACCAAAGTCCAGGGCCAAACGGCTTCCCAGGGGAATTCTACCAAACATTTAAAGAAGAATTAATTCCTATTCTCCTGAAACTGTTCCAAAAAATAGAAATGGAAGGAAAACTTCCAAATTTTATGAGGCCAGCATCACCTTGATCCCAAAACCAGACAAGGATCCCATCAAAAAAGAGAATTACAGACCAATATCCTTGATGAACACAGATGTGAAAATTTTCACCAAAATACTGGCCAATAGGATCCAACAGTACATTAAAAGGATTATTCACCACGACCAAGTGGGATTTATTCCAGGGCTGCAAGGTTGGTTCAACATCCGCATATCAATCAATGTGATACAATACATTAATAAAAGAAAGACTAAGAACCATATGATACTCTCAACAGATGCTGAAAAAGCATTTGACAAAGTGCAGCATCCCTTCCTGATTAAAACTCTTCAAAGAGTAGGGATAGAGGGCACATACCTCAATATTATCAAAGCCATCTATGAAAAACCCACTGCAAATATCATTCTCAATGGAGAAAAACTGAAAGCTTTTCCGTTAAGGTCAGGAACACGGCAGGGATGTCTCTTATCCCCACTGCTATTCAACATAGTACTAGAAGTCCTAGCCTCAGCAATCAGACAACAAAAAGAAATTAAAAGCATCCAAATCAGCAAAAAAGAAGTCAAACTATCAATCTTTGCAGATGATATGATACTATATGTGGAAAATCCAAAAGGCTCCACTCCAAAACTGCTAGAACTTGTACAGGAATTCAGTAAAGTGTCAGGTTATAAAGTCAATGCACAGAAATCAGTTGCATTTCTTTACACTGACAACAAGACAGAAGAAAGAGAAATTAAGGAGTCAATCCCATTTACAATTGCACCCAAAACCATAAGGTAACTAGGAATAAACCTAACCAAAGAGGCTAAGAATCTATACTCAGAAAACTACAAAGTACTCATGAAAGAAACTGAGGAAGACACAAAGAAATGGAAAAATGTTCCATGCTCATGGATTGGAAGGACAAATATTGTGAAAATGTCTATTCTACCTAAAGCAATCTATGCATTTAATGCAATCCCTATCAAAATCCCATCCATTTTTTTCAAAGAAATAGAACAAATAATCCTAAAATTTATATGGAACCAGAAAAGACCTTGAATAGCCCAAGGAATATTGAAAAAGAAAGACAAAGTTGGTGGCATCACAATTCCAGACTTCAAGCTCTATTACAAAGCTGTCATCATCAAGACAGTATGGTACTGGCACAAAAACACATAGATAATGGAACAGAATACACAGCCCAGAAATAGACCCTCAACTCTATGGTCAACTAATCTTCGACAAAGCACGAAGGAATGTCCAATAGAAAAAAGACAGCCTCTTCAACAAATGGTGCTGGGAAAATTGGACAGCCACATGCAGAAAAATGAAATTGGACTATTTCCTTACACCACACACAAAAATAGACTCAAAATGGATGAAGGACCTCAATGTGAGAAAGGAATCCATCAAAATTCTTAAGGCAAACACAGGCAACAACCTCTTCGACCTCAGCCACAGCAATTCCTTCTTATGAACATCGCCAAAGGCAAGGGAAACAAGGGCAAAAATAAACTTTTGGGACTTCATCAAGATCAAAAGCTTTCGCACAGCAAAGGAAACAGTTAATAAATCCAAAAGACAACTGACAGAATGGGAGAAGATATTTGCAAATGACATATCAGATAAGGGGCTAGTATCCAAAATCTATAAAGAACTTATCAAACTCAACAGCCATAGAAAAAATAATCCAATCAAGAAATGGGCAGAGGACATGAACAGACATTTCTGCAAAGAAGACATCCAGATGGCCAACAGACACATGAAAAAGTGCTCCGGCATCAGGGAAATACAAATCAAAATCACAATGAGTTACCACCTCACACCAGTCAGAATGGCTAAAATTAACAAGTCAGGAAATGACAGATGCTGGCGAGGATGCGGAAAAAGGGAACCCTCCTACACTGTTGGTGGGAATGCAGGCTGGTGCAACCATTGTGGAAAACAGCATGGAGGTTCCTCAAAAAGTTGAAAATAGAGCTACCCTAAGACCCAGCAATAGCACTACTGGGTATTTACCCTAAAGATACAAACGTAGTGATCCAAAGGGGCACGTGCACCCGAATGTTTATAGCAGCAATGTCCACAATAGCCAAACTGTGGAAAGAACCTAGATGTCCATCAACAGATGAATGGATAAAGAGGTGGTATATATCTACAATGGAATACTATGCAGCCATCAAAAGAAATGAAATCTTGCCACTTGCAACGACGTGGATGGAACTAGAGGGTATTATGCTTAGCGAAATAAGTCAATCGGAGAAAGACAACTATCATATGATTTCCCTGATATGAGGAAGTGGAGATGCAATGTGGGGGGTTTAGGGGGTAGGAAAAGAAAAAATGAAAGAAGATGGGATCGGGAGGGAGACAAACCATAAAAGACTCAATCTCAAAAAACAGACTGAGGGTTGCTGGGGGGAGGGGGGACGGGAGAGGGTGGTGGGGATATGGACATTGGGGAGGGTGTGTGCTATGAGTGCTGTGAAATGTGTAAACCTGGCAATTCACAGATCTGTACCCCTGGGGATAAAAATACATTACATGTTTATTAAAATTTAAAATTTAAAAAAAAAAAAATGTCACTTGGCCAAGTAGGTTTTTGTCTGCTTACTACTGACACAAGAGAAATGACACATTTCACAACATTTTTCAAAAAACTTATTTTGGTGGGCACCTGAGTCGCTCAGTGGGTTGAGCCTCTGCCTTCGGCTCAGGTCATGGTCTCAGGGTCCTGGGATCGAGCCCCATGTCACGCTCTCTGCTCCACAGGGAGCCTGCTTCCCCCCTCTCTCTGCCTGCCTCTCTGCCTACTTGTGATCTCTGTCTGTCAAATGAATAAATAAAATCTTAAAAAAAAAAAAACTTATTTTGGCGCTATATAAAAACAACCTAAATCTAGTATTCTCCAAGTTCAAGAAAAGTGTGATGAGATGAGGTCAAAATGTTTGAATTAAAATGTCTTTATATTGCAAGTCCAAATGAACGCCAAGGTCAATCTCAGTAACTTTTAAGACACAATTATGATAGGTCATTAGAATGGTACTGGGCTCAGCAAAGCTTCCACCTTCTTCTAGAACTGAGTCTCACTATTGGGAATCTCAAGTTCATATGAACTGTCATGTCTGGTCTGCAGCTGAGGAGCTATTTTACTTACAATTAAAATGATTGTTTTGGATTATTTTCTTTAATTTTTCAACTAAGCAACTTCATTGACCTTTTTTCCGGTATAGCTGCTTTAAATGTGAAATTTCAGTAAAGAGTTTATCACAGATTCTGCTTAAATTTACTTTTAGTATTAGCAGATAGAATTGGTTCAATTCCCACATGAAAATGGTACTGAATTAGTTGAAGTCAATTAACAGAAAAATACCCAATCTTCATACATTTTTTTGCTAACTATACATACATTGTATAGGCCAAATCTTTATTTCACTTGAACTGCACAGGAAATGTTATTTCCTTCCCATAAAGCCCAGAAGGTAGTGGTGTCACTACCGGGCTAGAGCAAGAAAGGGCAATTTGCCTTTTACCACCATTCTATTTACGTGTATTCCTCTTCCAAGATAGTTCAAATTGAAATTAGAAAGAGGAATCTACAAGAATTTTATGTGAAGTGCAAGTGTTTTCCAGAGCCCTGACAAAAGCCGGTTTACAGAGAACAGTTCCAGGTTTAACAATATGTGACAGTAAGGCATGCTCAAAAACTGCACGGTCACATTATTAGAAAGTGGGTTCTCCAATAGGGATTCTAAAAGCATTGTTCCTACTGGAAATAGAACAAATGCTCAGAAAAATCTAACCATTTAGGTAAGAAGTCCTCAAACTCATTTGAATTAGGAAAATGGCTGCAGGCTATATATTTTAGCAAAATTATTTTGAGCCATGTAGGGCATTAAAAAAAAAAAAGAATCCAGATGCCAATTATATGAAATCATTTTCATAGTTCAGGATCCAGAGTCTTGAGAATAAAAAAGTCACCATTTCTGTCTTATCTTCTCACTCTAAAAAAGCAAGATCAAAACCTAAATTAAAAAACAAACAAAAACCAAAAACCTCAGCCTAAAAAAAAAAAAAATTGCTATCAAAAAGACAAAGCTCTCCTACTTTCTCCTACCTTCACATCTCTTTTCCCATGTTACCTCTGCCCTTAAACACAACACTGATACTTTACTACATAATTTCCCTTCTCCCTCTTGGCAGATCAGAGACAACATACAATAATTAGAACATAATAATCAGAACTAACAGAAGGTGTTGGCAGCTATAGGGGAGTCTCTGGAGGGAGATGGTAAAGAGGTCCAAGTGGAGGAAATTCAAACACAAGAAATCAAGACTAACCCAAATGCACAGAGTCCGAACTGTGGTCAAACCAGGCACGTGCCTGCTCGGGGATGAGCTTCATTTCATAGTGCCCATCGGACCCAATGCCTCATAGAGCACCATCAGGCAATGTGAACCACAGACTCAAGAAACAGCTCAGAAGACACATTAAACACCTGAAAACAGACTGTTTCTGCTTCTGCAATTGAGGAGCCAAAGAAACCAGAGCTAGAACCCTCAAAAATAAAAGCATGAGTTGCTCCAACTCTTCTGAAACCCAGTCATGTGTACTAACTCATCCTGCCACTCATGCTCAGTCATCCTTAGGGATAACAGGGATATATTAGTAGTCCCAAGACTGTGTTTAGGAGAGAAGAGGGTCTTCTATTACCTGTTATCTCTTTTTTCCCCAATACCAACTACTGAGTTGCAGTAACTACTAATCTTGGTCTGGACCATCACCTCTAGTCTCCAATGTCAATACCAATGACATCTTAAGACACAGTCATGAGACACCTGGAATAATATTGGGCTCAAGAGAGCTTCCACCTTCTTCTGGGACTAAGCTTCAGTGTCTGGATTAGTAATAATCTCCTAACCAGACTCACTGCACAAAGGCTTGGGCTATACTCAAATGCTAGTTTAGGATGTCCTGGACTCTGCAGCCACAGTATTCCAGCTCAGTCTTGGCTGATCCCCCATAGACTCAAGCCATTCCCTTTCTACTCTATGATCAAGCCATATGAAATTCAAACCATGTAGACCACATCCTCCTTCTCTCTTAGGGTCCTCCAATTAAGCTACTTCTCCCCTTGAAACAGCCTCCTCATATTCTGCCCAACATGACACAGATTAGGTGCTCAATATCTGTTGAATAAGAAGGGGGGAGGGAAGGAAGAAAGCAGGGAAGGAAGAAAGGAAGGAAGGAAAAAAGATCAGAAACACAGTTCATGTTTTCATTTGATATGAATGAGTTTTAACCTATCATGTCATGTAAAACTTGTCATTTTAGAAAAGTAAATGGTTCCAAAGAGCCTCACTTTCCAGTAATAATAGAGTGCCCTGACCCCTGCACAGAAGTACCCAGCAACAAGCACAGGCCCACGGACCACTCAGTGAGAGCCCAACATTAAGTAGTGAAACTAAGCTTCATCTGCATCGTTTCTCTAAAGCAGTTTCAGAAATTTGACACAACAGATAACCTCAGAGTGTCTTCCAATGAAAGAAAACAAGCCACCATATCCCATCTCAGAGCTCACTCTGCTTTCATTCACAGTTTATTGCTAGATGACCTACTTACTGCTAGGTGAATTGCAAATGCCTCACTATGTTGGTCAGCTGAGGCTGTAAATGTGAAAGTCTTTGAGCAAAGTCAAAGCCACAAGACAACTGGGTGACAGGAACACCCTATTTTTACAGATGTTGTCATGGTTCTGGCATGCACTGAGAACACGAGAACAGCCAACTTACAAAGTTGAATTAGATATTTCCTAAAAGATTCATTTTATTTCTGTAAAGAATGCTTGATTTCATTCTTCTGTACAAGGCAAATAATGCAACTTTTATTTTTTTAATGTTTAAAATAGTTGTAATTTGATGAAAAGATTAAAAGGTTTAATCAAAGTTGCTACTTAAATAATTTATGATGTGTAACACTGGAAAAGGCAACATCTCTGAAGTTAAGAGAACTAAGATATTTAGCTTACAGAAAGCTCTAAAAATACTTAAGGATTAAGGAATTGGGAGAACTCAAACTGAAAATATGCAGAGCCATTTGGGGGACCTCTCATTTCACTGGTGAGCAAGCTGAGGCTACAGGAAGTGAAGTGACTTGTCCAGGGTCTTACAGTGCGCTAGCAGGAGGCCTAGGGTGTGGACTTAGGTCTCTTGAATTTCAGTCAAGAATCAGCAAGAAGTTTCTTCTTCACATTTAGAAAAGAAATCCTTACAACTCACACTCATTTTTCCTTCAGGTCAGTAGCCCATAGTGGGGTGCTTCCTTTCAGTGCGCCATCTGCAAAATATTCCTCACTAGACTAAACACAACACCTCAAACGACAGCCTGCACCCCACAGAACAGCCACTTTGCCTCCAGCTTTATGTCCTTTTCTCATCTCATACCAGAGCTATCAACAATGTCTCTGAAATGGACTTGTACTAAGGTGTAAATAACCAATACAAGCTCTAAGAATAGGTTATTCCCAGGGGTTATCTCTGGTCTAAAAGGTTGACAAAACTGTAAGCTAATTCTGGAGTTAGAGGAATATACTGTCTGATAAATAATAAGTATTCAGGAGTATGTGCTGAAGATATAGTGAGAAGATGAGTGGAGTTGGGGAGACAGAAGGGGACAGCATACTCCACTTAGGCAGAATGCTTTATGTCCAAAGGAAAGAAAGAAATGTCCTGTTACAAATTTTGAGTACAGCTCTTCTACTTAGCAGATGGTTACAAAGTATTTCCACCTTTCCATAGCAGCAGAAGATAGTAATAAGATAGATAGAAGGTATCAAGTACTTAGAGTCTAATAAGTCCTTTTCAAGTACTTCTTTTAATGCTCAAAACACACCAATCTGTTTCACAGATGCAGTAAGACCTGGGTTAAATTTCATTCTTCTGACGTAAGATCTCTTAAGTTCTCTTTCCTCTGCTTTACCAAATTTATACGGACTTCCTGCAACATTCCAGAAAGAGCTTTACCTATCAGTGAACCATCTCATTTTATAGAAGCAAAATCTGATTTTTAAAAAGATTTCTTTAAAGGGGAGGGCAGAAGGAGAGAGAGAATCTCAAGCAGACTACCAGCTGACCATGGAACCCAATGTGGGGCTCAATCTCACAACCCTGAAATCATCACCAGAGCCAAAACCAAGAGTTGGACAACGGAGCCACACAGGCACTCTGAAGCAAAAACTGATTTAAGGGACACACAGTAAATACAGAAATGATACTAGGGGCACCTGGGTGGCTCAGTGGGTTAAGCCTCTGCCTTCAGCTCAGGTCATGATCTCAGGGTCCTGGGATCAAGCCCCGCATCGGGCTCTCTGCTCAGTGGGGAGCCTGCTTTCCCCCTCTCTGCCTGCCTCTCTGCCTACTTGTGATCTCTCTCTCTGTCAAATAAATAAAATCTTTAAAATAAAAAGATTAAAAAAAAAAGAAACGATACTAGTCAAACATTCTTCCTTGCAGAACACAAAAAAACTATTGGTTCAGAGTGGTAGACACAAAAGTGTTATCAAAGGAAATTCAATTCTTTCATATATTTCTTATTAACATATAATATATTATTTGTTTCCACGGTACAGGTCTGTGATTCCCAGCGCTCACCAAAGTGCATACCCTTCCCAATGTCCATCGCCTAGCCAGCCCATCCCTCCCACTTCCCCTTCCCTCCAGCAACCCTCGATTTGCTTCCTGAGATTGAGTCCCTTATGGTTTGTCTCCCTCTCTGGTTTCATCTTGTTTCATTTTTCCCTCCCTTCCCCCATGATCCTCTGTGTTGTTCCTCAAATTCCTCATATCAGTGAGATCATATGATAACTGTCTTTCTCCGATTGACTTATTTCACTTAGCATTGACTTATTTCACTTAGCATAATACCCTCTAGTTCCATTCACATCATTGTGAATGGCAAGATTTCCCCTTTTGATGGCTGCATAGTATTCCACTGTAGATATGTACCACATCTTCTTTATCCATTCATCTGTTGATGGACATCGAGGTTCTTTCCACAGTTTGGCTACTGTGGACATTGCTGCTATAAACACTGAGGTTCAGGTGCCCCTTCGGATCACTACATTTGTATCTTTAGGGTAAATACCCAGTAGTGCAATTGCTAGGTCGTAGGGTAACTCTATTTTCAGCTTCATGAGGAACCTCCATACTGTTTTCCAGGGTGGCTGCACGAGCTTATGTTCCCACCAACAGTTCAGGTATGAATAAGATGAAAGCTGCAGGCTAGAAAAGATGGATCTCAAAATTCTTCTACTTCCAGAGTCTCTTAATGTAATTACTGCACAAGTAAAAGTATAACATTGGGAGGAAGACTGGCACGGAGTTCTGGAAGGTGGTGACCTGTGTTCAATTCCTGACCTCATCACATACTAGGCCCTGTGGCCTTTCTTAGCCTCTGTTTCCTCTCATGTAAAGTACTTCCTCACAGAGGTGCTGAGAGACTAAAATGACAAATGCACATGGTTTGGAATAGCACCTGTCCTACAGTGAACCATGGTGAGGACTATCCCTTAAACTCTCTTATTCACACTACTTGACATTGCAGTCAGGCAAAAGAAAATCCCATATTGGGTTTGTCAACACAGGCAAATATTTCCAAGCCAAGATGTTTGCCTCCAAAGACAACCTCTTCAAAGATGTTTTAACTATTTTGGCAGAAACAAATGTAATCAACACATTTTTAGTGAGTGCTTCCAAGTTTCACAAATGTGTGAAAATGCTCCACAAAATATTTTTAACAGCAAAGATGGCACAAATATTCTGAAAATTCTAACTGGCTAAAACTGCCTCCCTAAAAGGAAGAGTTAAATAGAGGATAAAAGCAAAAAGTTGATAAAGTTCAAGTGCTAATCCTCTAAATTAATAGCTACCTTTAGCAAATGCTCATTTATTTCTTATTCGAATATGGGGGGAAATATAAAATAACTATTTTTTCTTGTACAGCAACAGTTTCAAACTTTCACATGTCCTTCATTTAACTGAAAAGACTAAGGCATTGATAGAGACCCAAATTCTATGCAACTTTTTTATAACTAAATTTTCACAGACTGGTTATGAAATCCAAAAAACTAACAATGGTAAAAATTTTTTAAAAATTAGTGAGGCACTTCCATTTAAAAAGATGAAACTGTTCAGAAAAGAATGAGCTAGTCAACTGTAAAACAAAAGACCTTTGTTTTCAAAATCTGTAGACCAAACCTATCATATAAAAGGAAATACAGGAGTGCCTGGGTGGCTCAATGGGTTAAGCCTCTGCCTTTGGCTCATGTCATGATCTCAGGGTCCTGGGACAGAGCCCCACATCGGGCTCTCTGCTCAGTGAGGAGCCTCCTTCTCCAGCCCACCCCGCCCCCACCGCCTGCCTCTCTGCCTACTGTGATCTTTCTGTCAAGTAAATAAATAAAATCTTTAAAAAAAAATAAAAGAAAAAGAAAAACATTCAGGTTTTATCCTAGAGCTTGAATTCCTTTTTTTTTTTTTTAAGATTTTATTTATTTATTTTGAGACAGAGAGAGAGAGAGAGAGCGCATGAGCAGAGGGGAGGGGCAGAGGGAAAGAGAGAAGTACACTCCCCGCTGGGCAGAGAGCCTACCGTGGGACCTGAACCCAGGACTCTGGGGTCATGATCCAAGCCGAAGGCAGACGCTTAACCAACTGAGCCAACCCAGTACCCTATCCTAGTGTTTGAATCCTAAGTAAGAGTTTGGTAGTCTAAGATTCAGAAAAGATTTGGTTAAAGAAAAAAATATCAATTATATTTCAGTGAGTTTGAATATTAATGTAGTCTAACATTTTGAGATGGTTCTCAATTTTTTAAAATTTTTATAATGTAAAAGTCAATTAAAAAATTAAACTCTTCATTATATAGAGATTAACTTAATTTGTACAATATCCACATGCCTTATTTCTCATCCTTCTCTCCTTGGCTTCCTTCTTGGGTTCCTGCACCATACACTGCAATTCACCCAGAGATTAAAAGGAACAAAGGAATAGTTCCGTTTTCATTAGTTAATATGGCTACACAGTGTAGTGGGAATTTAACGTTATTCACAATTATCATCTCAGAGGTCTTTCAGGTGACTAAGTTTACAGTCATGGTCCCTGTCATTTTTTTTAAACAAACAATGGGATATACTGTACGCAGAAAAGAGCTATATTATATTTCTCTCATAGTGCCTTGTTTTGGTTCAATATATAACAGGTACATCATAAGTGCCTGGTAGAGAAATAAAAGAAGAGAGAGATGGAGGAAGAGGTGAAAACACTAAACAAACAAAATGGTATGCAGTTCTGTACATGAATTCATAGAAATTTAAAAGTGAAAAAGATGTATATGGGAAAAAGTAGGTAACTTGTAACAGGTAAGAGTTCAGTTTGGTCGATAGCTGGGTGACATCCAAGCTCTCCAACTTAAACAAGTTATTTACCCTTCCTGAGGCTCAGTATCTTCCTCTGTAAAATGGAGCCAAAAATAAAACCATTTCATAAGTTTGCTCCGAAGATTAAATATCATAATGGTGGCATGTCTGGCATGCAGTAGGACTCAACAAATACCATCATTATTAACAGTAGTATCATGATCTAGTCCAATACCCTCCTTTCCTAGAGAATGAAAGAGAGACTTAAAGAAATGAAAAGAGCTGTCTAAGTTATACAGCTCTCTGGGGCAAAGCCTGACTAGAACTCACACCTCCTGCCTTCCGGGCCTATAATCCACACTGCTTATCAGAAAAACTACGTTGGGGCACCTGGGTGGCTCAGTCAGCTGAGCATCTGCCTTCGGCTCAGGTCATGATCCCGGGGTCCTGAGATGGAGCCCCGCATCGGGCTCCCTGCTTCTCCCTCTCCCTTTGCTGCTCCCCTGCATGCTCTCTCTCTCAAATGAATAAATAAAATCTTTAAAAAAAAAAAGAAAAGATAAACTACCTTGAGAAGAGAACGAGACACAAATGCTAAGCTAGGGTGATACTGGTTCCCAAAACGTAGCATTTTTAAGATACATGTGAGAGGGCGCCTAAAACATGATGCCATGTTCTTATGCTCCACCAGAGCATACTCTGATCAAGATAAACAGGGGTAAGGCGTTTCCAATAAGCATTCCAGATAATTCTACTGCAGGGACTCTGGAGTCCCCCTTGAAAAACACCACTGTAGGCGAGGAAGAGTAACAAGTTCCCTAGTCTTGGCCATCAGAATCACCTGTGGAACTCCTTCCTAATCTATTACATTAAAATCACTGGGGTGACTTCTAGGCACCTGCATTTTGTAGAAAGCTCCTCAGGTGACACCTACATGTGGTCAGTTAGAGAACCAATGGCCTTACACAGAGGAAACAACCAGCTTGGTTGATATCAATGTAACAAGACTAGAAAGAGGTGTGATTTGTGAAACTAGAGAAGTAAGGAGTGCTTTGTGGGAAAAGCTCAAGGGCAAAGGTACGAAACCTTGTCACAAGGTACAGGAAGCACATGAGTCTTAGACTCTAAGTAAGAAATCTCTCAAGAAGGGGGCTACAGTGAGCTCATTATTCCCTGTCCCCAAACATGGCTTGCCTTTGCCACCTCTGTTTATAACGCTCATCCTTCACAGATGAACATCAACTCCTATAAACATCAGCCCTGCTCTGACCTCACAGCAACAGCCTTCAGAACTCTGACAATTCATCAAAGTAAGTTGCTGAGTAGTTCAGCTCGGTTAATGCCATTTACTGTGTTGCTATAAGGACATGCTTTAACCTCAGCTTTGAGTTCTTCATTCTATAAAAGAAGAACTATTTTGCATATTCATATGGTTCTTAAGATAAAAGACACAATGTGTCTGACATCTTTTTTCCAATGCCAATGCAATACACAAATCTAAGATACTATTTTTTTTTTTTTTTTACAACTCCTGACCCTAGTCAAAATTAACATGATTATGAGATTTTATTCAGTGGGCACTCAAGGAGGGCTGGCTGAGTAACTTCCACAGGGCTCTGTGGATGGAAGGACTCTCTCGGTCGGCGCAGGAATTCAAGCATTTAAAGAGGAGGTAGGCTGGTCACTCTTACCAAAAATGATAAACTTCACAGGCCCAGGGAAGTTTAAGTCAAAGGACTGAACTAATTCAAAAGTTAAGAAAAGCACAGAGAACTGTATACTTTTCTGCTCAGAAGTTAACTCAAAGTCTTCAACCCCAAACCTGCAGACAACTGATCAAGAGAAAGAAAGGATGTGACAGGGAAGACATAAAAAAGATCCTGCAGGAACAAATAAGGAAAGGAATGTTGGCTATCCGGTCATTTCTTTTTTTTTTTTTTTTAAGATTTTATTTATTCATTTGACAGACAGAGATCACAAGTAAGCAGAGAGGCAGGCAGAGAGGAGGGGGGAGAAGCAGGCTCCATGCTGAGCAGAGAGCCCGATTTGGGGCTCTATCCCAGGACCTGATATCATGACCTGAGCAGAAGGCAGAGGCTCAACCCACCCAGGCGCCCCGCCTAACCAGTCATTTCTGAGACATAATGCTAATGAAGGGGCTGAGCACCCCATCTGCATTTAATTCTCCAATAAAAAATGCAGAAGCCAATGCAAGATAAAGAGTTCTGTGCATAGTTCTATTCAAAGGTAATTAAGCAAACAGAATCAAACACCTCCAAGGTTAACCAGGAGAATGTCCCATGGAGAGTACCCAAGCTGTTGGTTCTGACTCTTTGTAAGCTCCAAAATGAAGAGTCTTTGTCTGGACTGCAAGGAAGTAAGACGTCAAACTCCTCAAATAAATAATGACACTACCCTATTCGGCTTTTACCCTAGAAGATACGAGGCTTTGTGAAGTACCCCATATCACAATTATTCAACAAATGTAACTGGCAGGTTTGTGCCTTCTTTTCATCATTGACGTTTCAAAAATCTACACCAGTTAGAAGGGTAAAATCCTTGGCATGAGAATAAACAAGTAAACAATAAACAATAAAGAATAAACAATAAACAATTGTGGGGGGGTTTATGTAGCACTTAGGAAAAAGATTTTAAGAATTTCCATTATTGAAAAAATGTAAGGCTTACAAGAAGCTGTATTATATACAAAAAACAGCTGGAGAACATGGAGCAAAACGAGTGGTTTCATTCCTAAACACGGAACAGCTAAGTAGTTTCCTTTTGCACTGACACAGAGGCTATGCTTTCTTTTTAAAATGTAACCACTGAAAAATGTAAATCTAAGGGCTGACATACTATTGGCAAGGCGGGGTAGTATATCTATACAGAATAGCTTCCCAGAGCTCTGCAGCTAAGGTCCACGAGGATCATGCACATTGACCCTGACAAAACCTCATTCTGTTGCTGTGCAGATGATCCTTGCTGACCTCGCCAAGACTGTTTAACATCACATACCCCATTTACGTCCAGAGTTTTTGTTGAAAGACAAAGTAAGAAAGAGCTTAAAGAAAAGGCCCTCCTCTCCCACCTAGTTACATGTAGAGGTTGTCTGGGTAATGCATGTCTCAACCAAGTAAATAAATACTCACTTCCACTTCAGAAGACAAGTGAAAACTCCGGAGAAGTCACTTGTCTAAAGCTAACTATCAGTGTTAGGAATAACGATCTCAACTTTCTGGCCGTCAGTGTCATACTGAAATACCCAGGACATGCCGCCCAAATGATGTCTGATTTTAGAAAGGGGCTGGGGAATAACTCACATAACAAAGAGACAAAAGAGATTTGGGCGAATTCATCTGTGATAATCACCGCCCCCCCCACACACACACACAGAATTAAAAGCAATTATGTGAGTGTTCCTGTGCATGAAAACTGGTAGAGAACTGGAACTGGCTTTCCAAACTTATGGATCAGCAAGTCAGTACTGACTGATAATTGTACTGTATCCTCCCAACATCAATCATGAAGCTATTATCTTCTCGTGACTGTTCTCTGATGCAATTTTTGCCTACACTGCACCCAGTTTACAAAGGCTCTTCCATAGGAAAAGTCAAGAAATATGAACTAGAGAACTTCAAAAGATGTGCATTCTCTTAAAGTGATGCTTTTCTAAGTCTTCCGACAGTAACAAAAATATACAGGGGTTTAAATTTAAGTGCAATCAAAGAATGTGGATATCACAGAAAATAAAAATCATAGTAATTGAACTTAAGGTTATAAATAACAAAATGCACCAAGAACTCTCCCACTTTCACATAAACTAATATGAATACAACTTTTAAAACAGACAAATTACAGAATCTCAGTCAGATATGAGTACCTGAGTCCTTATTTACACCTTAAGCTCAGACTCCACATTTCACTTACCTCATTTCCATTTGTGTCCTTGGAAGCAGAGGACACAATGGTACAGAGGGAATGACATCTCTTTTTTTCAAAGCGAAAATGGTATTTTTCACGAGGGCAAAATCTCTCAGTGTTTTGCTTCCCTTGAACACTGCTATTATTTTTTGATGGGTCTTCAGAAAACCCACTTTTTTCAAATGATCTCTCCGTACCATAGTGAAGAGAACTTAAGCTGGCTGCCTTTGGTAACATTAAAACATCAGTTTTTCTTTGGAATGTTATTTCTCTCCTGCTGGCATCATCTAAATGTTCCTTCCTCTTTACACAACATGGAGTGCTGTCTGTTCCTGGGATCCTTTCCTCCAGGTCACTAACTTTTACTTCTCTGTCACCGTCATTAGCAGAAGTGTCCCCATAGTGAGACAGACCGCCTGCAGCACTCAGCACCAGTTTCTGTTTCACACTGTCAACTACAACTTGTGTCTTCCCTTGCGGATGTGGAATCCCACCTTCCAGTGTGGGGTCTGGGACAACGGCTTCCTCCCGTACCAGTCCCCTGGGTAAAAGAGCCGGCTGTTCCTCTGAGAGCTGAACGCCACTCTTCTTCTTGCCTTCATTTTGCTTGTTTGGCTCTACAGACTCTGTGTCACCTACAATTGTCTTGATCGGCTTTCTCCTGAAATATTTTCTTCTGGGAGAGTATTTTTCAGGGCTCAAAGGAGTTTTGGCAGGATCTAAATACTGTTCTTCTTTCTCGGCTCTGACACATCCACAGACATTCCCCATTTGATTTGTAGGAAATCACAGTTCCACAGATTCACTCATTTCAAAATCCAGGGCTTCCTTCGATCTTTTGCAGTAAGTCTGAAAATTCCACTCTGACCTCTAATTCCTCAGACTTTGTGACCATCCTCTTCAGCATGAGGCCATTTTGCTTATGAGAAAAGCACACACAAGAAATGCCATGGCATCTTGCCCAGCTGGGTCCCTGTGTCTCATTAGACACCGGGGCTTATTTCTGGCCACCAATCCTCTTAGACAAACGTTACTGCTCACTGTAAAATTATAACGCTGATGAGCTTTCAAGGCAAACCCTTAGCTTTACCATAGGAGCAGACTCTGACCCTCCCTTTAACTTTCAGTTTTCTGAAATGCAGTTACACTACCAAAGTTTGCATTAACCTTTGAAACTATTGGTGGTTCAACAAATCTGAGAGCAAACAGAAAGCAAATACCAGTCAGGAGTCATTTAGCAAAATGCCTTTCAAATGTTGTTTCAGAGAGTCTCTAACATATAATTTTTTTCTTAAGAAACACCAACTAATTCTGGTACTTGCAAAAAAAGGGGGGAGTTCAAAATTTCTGTAAATTATATTAAGATTTTTTTCAAAACATCAGCCATTAAAAAACAAAAACAGGATGATTCGCTAGCTGTAGGAGAGATAATAAATGCTATATTCCTAAATACTCAATAAAAATTATTTCTAAAATCAATCTCATAGCAGCGCCTGTGTGGCTCAGTTGGTTAAGCATCTGCCTTCAGATCAGGTCATAATCCCAGGGTCCTGGGATCAAGCCCCCCATCAGGCTCCCTGATCAAGAGGGAGTCTGCTTCTCCCTCTCTCTCTGTCCCTCCCCTGCCTCTCATGCTGTCTCTCACTTTCTCTCTTAAATAAAATCTTTAAAAAATAATAATAAAATACAATAAACCTCATAAAATATTTTGTAGCATTTTTCATATTACATATCAATAGAACTTTTCATATTTTGTATTACATTTTTATGTGCCATTATATTTTCCAAGCCATTTTCCTTATATGGTCATTAGGATTTTTACATAAGCAAACTGATCAATTTTATGATTTGAAGGATGAAATGCTTCGCCAGAAGAAACACATAAATGTGTTTCCTATACATGAATGAAGGTAGTTGAACTTTGTAGGTAACACTTACAATTGTACCCTAGTTAAATATTATGTAATTTTACTAGGGCCTTGCTATAAAAATAGTAAATCAATATGGAGCCTGATTATCCAAGGTGTACATATTTCTAAAACTGAGTCATAGATACGGTAAAAAGAAAATCAGTATAGCATGACTGGACTTACACGTAAGCAGGTATCATTTGACTAAGTCGAAAAACATGATAATCACCATTCTCTAGGTAGTCTTTAGGGGAACCTGGGTGGCTCAGTGGGTTAAAGCCTCTGCTTTCGGCTCAGGTCATGATCCCAGGGTCCTGGGATCGAGTCCCGCATTGGGCTCTCTGCTCAACAGGGAGCCTGCTTCCTCCTCTCTCTCTGCCTGCCTCTTTGCCTACTTGTGATCTCTGTCTGTCAAATAAATAATTAAAAAAAAAAAAAAAAGAAAGAAAACGATGAGACTCTAGGTAGTCTTTAGGATGATCGCAAGATGGAACTCATTATACTTTTCTAAATAAGAATATTCAATTAAACAGTCAAGTTAGCAATGTTGCCAATACTTGTTAATAATAGGCCTGCATGATGATTAATCACTGAAAGAGAAAATTAAACCATCTCTAATGGCAAAACTAAATATCCTAGAAGCAAGTGGCAAAAATAGTCTCGGATTTGGGTTTATTTTTAATTTTATTTTCAATGTCTTCATTGGCAATGGAACATTACTGACGAGAACATAAAAGCATAATGGCTGGTATTTGTACTGGTAAGATAAAGGCCCAACCGCTGATGTGTACCCCATCCACCCCTCCCTGAAGCTCTGCCAAACTCACCAACTACCCATTCCCAGGCCATTACACACTGCTCCCTCTCCCAGAAATGGCCCAACTTTAAGTATCCGCCTGGTAGCTGGCATTCATCCTGCAAAGTCTATCTCTAGTATCAGTGAAAATTTCTCTAATACCTTCCTAATACCACAACACTCCTCCTCTATATCCCTTATTTATACTGCAGTGGATTCATCACAAGTAGATTATATTTATGAACATTCTCCTAATAGACGCAACAACATCTTCCATTTTCCTAGCATCTCTGGATCTAGCATATGGTAGTTACTGATAGAGAACTATTGTGTTGATAATGCTTACCTTCAGAAAGCCTGACTGGAAAAGAGATTCAATTTGTGATGCTCAAAACAAATATTTTTTAAATAACAAATTGATCTTATGAAATTACTTTCCTTATTTATATAAAGACCAAAAAAAAAAAAAAAAAAAAGAGCCCAGTCACTTTGAGTGAGAATGATTACCACTGCTGTAAATAGCCTTCTATTTTGGCATAACCAGTAAAATCATTCTAATCTGAAATTATCATACAACTAAGAAATTATCATACTCCAGCCCCTGTTACTGGATCTCCCTGATAGCAAAAGCCCAGCTGAGGGAACATTTACCTGTATTAGCTACCCTGCAGTCTGGCTGGGGACACCTGGTTATTTCATTTAAATAAGAAGGAACATTTTTATTTTACCAAAACACTATTGTGTTCCACTTTAAACAGATCTGGATCTAATTTCTAAATACTGGTGATAAATAAACAGTCACAATATCTCGTCATCTGGGTCCTAAAATACACTGGATTCCATACTATATGCCATAGGATCATTATGATTCTATTAGAAGTAGTTCTGTGGCTGGTCTTCTTTTTTTCTCCAGTGACAAAATGCAAAGAGTTTCTTAATACATAATTCTTTTTGAATGACCTTTTGCTTTAAATTTCTTCAAACTTAGGATCGAATTCCCAACCATTTACTCACATTTTGGTCTGTCATTTCCTGGTTTCTGCTCCAACTTGCTTGGTAGTATTTCTTCCAAGGTCTTCAATGTCCTCCTTCTAGGTAAAACCAGTTGTCGGTCTTCATTTTCTCACGCTCTTCAGTGCCATTTTGTAGTGATCATCATTCCTTTCTACTTGACATTCTCTTCCCCCTAGATTCCACAACACTGCATTTTCTTGTCATACCATCCATCTCTCCAAATATTCTGTTCTTTTCTGTTTCCCCAGGTGGATCTTCTTCCTCCTGCACCCCAAATCATGGGCCTTCCCCAGACGTCTGTCCTTAGCTCTCAGCTGTTCTCCATGCATGCTCTTCTCTTGACTTCTCTGAAGATCCATTCTCTCCGAAGTGCTCAGTGACCACTTTTATACCGATAACTCTAAGTGTATTATCTGTAGCTGACACCTGAGCTATGCTCATGTATCTCCAAGAGTTCAGCACACAGATGCACAGAACACCTGGCAGGCCATCAGACCCACTCGGGTGGTCCTTCTTTATTCGTTCTCCCCTGACCATCACCCTGTCTCAGTCGTCTACTGGTTTGTTGTTTGTTTTATATCCCAGGCTGAACAGTTCAGAGTCATCTTTAATCCCATTCCTTCATCCTCTGTGCCCTGTTGCCAAGTCCATTCCTTTCTTCCTTCAAACTGTCATCCCTTGGATTCAGTTTTTCATCCCCATCTGAGTCCTGGCTTTTATCACCCCACTCAGAAATGACCACCTCGGGGCGCCTGGGTGGCTCAGTGGGTTAAAGCCTCGGCCTTCGGCTCGGGTCATGATCCCAGGATCGAGCCCCACATCGGGCTCTCTGCTCAGCAGGAAGCCTGCTTCCTCCTCTCTCTGCCTGTCTCTCTGCCTACTTATGATCTCTGTCTGTCAAATAAATAAATAAATAAATCTTTAAAAAAAAAAAAAATGACCACCTCAGCTTCCTGGCTTCTATCTCCCTAACTTCAGACCTGGCTCATTTAATCTATTTTACGTAAAATTGATAGATGCAGTTTCCTAAAATGTTATTTTTCAAGTTCAGATTAAGTGATGTACCCAACGTCATCAACTGCCATAAGTAAGAGTCAACGGAACACTTAGCTCTGCCTCCTGCCACAGCCTAGGTGCTTTCCTCAGCCCCACAGTCCTCAAAGTCCAGACATAGCCTGTCTCACAGCTATGTTAGAAATGATGGGACTAGCTCCTTGCTCCAATAGGCCTTTAATCTTCCCATGCGGAGTTCCTGCAATTTCAACCCTGCTCAAGGTTCTGGGACCTAATCCACTGAGGACTGATTAAAGGATCCCTGAGAATGCTGCTGAGGATCTCCACATGAAATCTGCTTTCAGCCAGTTCTACTTAGTCTTTACCCAATTCTAGAAAGAAGGTCTGGCTTCATGCCCAAATCCCTGCCTTGGTTTAGTGCTCAGTCCCCTAGTTCCCTGAGGAAGGGGTGCTCTACTAATGGGACCCCTCAGATCTTTAGGTTCCTGCCTCTAGCCCCTGTTATTGGATCTCTCTGATAGCAAAAACCCAGCTGAGGGAATATTTACTTGTATTAGCTACCCCATAGTCTGGCTGGTACACCTGGTTGCCAGCATCTCCTCCAATTTCCTACTGCTGCAATATTAATCAGCTGCCTGTTTAGGTCCTGGAAACTACCTAGACTCTAATTCCTACAGCTCTCCATATCTGTCAGATTTATCCTGTTCCCAAATAAGCTCCAGGTACACTATTTTCCATCATTCCCTTATAAACCTTAAATCCCAGAATATTTTTACAGATTAAGAAGTAAGTCTTACTCCCCTCATGATTTGGTTTAAAACCTCAGCTCCTTTCTGAAGCTGGTAAGTTACCTCTTCCTAAGACCTAACTGAACAGCAGTCAATCAGTAGGATTTCCCGCATGCCTACTATGGGTCAGGCTCTGGGTTGCACAAAGAACACTGTTTAAGCAGAAAAATGGGTAATGAACTAAAGCACATTCTAGAGTTAGAATTCACCTTAAATCAAATAAAGATGATTTGTTTCAAAATGCATCATTTTACAAAAAAGTAAAAATCCAAATCAGCCCTCAATGAGCACAGATGTATTAGAGAGATCTTAGTAAATTAACCTGCACTTACTCAAGGCACCTGGGTGGCTCAGTGGGTTAGGCCTCAAACTCTTTTTTTTTTTTTAAAGATTTTATTTATTTATTTGACAGACAGAGATCACAAGTAGGCAGTGAGGCAGGCAGAAAGAGAGGAGGAAGCAGGCTCCCTGCTGAGCAGAGAGCCCGATGCGGGTCGATCCCAGGACTCTGGGATCATGACCTGAGCCGAAAGCAGAGGCTTTAACCCACTGAGCCACCCAGGCACCCCAGACCTCAAACTCTTGGTACCTGATCTCCCAGTGGTGGGACTAAGCCCTTCCGGGCTCCATGCTCAGTATGGAGTCCGTTTCAGATTCTTTCCCCCTCTTCCTCTGCCCCTCCCTGCTCTTGCGTGCACGCGCTCTCTCTCTCAAATAAATAAATTAAATCCTTTAAAAAAAAATCTGCATTAATCTCAAACCTTGAGAAAGCACAGCTCTACACAAAATATGGCTACTTCTAATTCAGGAGATCCCTTTATGAAAATTATACTGCCATCTAGCGTCTATCAACAGGAAAAAGTAGTTCTCACTGAGAAACTAGAATGCCAACAAAAACCATTCTAAGGAATGAGTCATAGGATGTTCATGTATCTAAGTCAAGTAACACTGTCCAATAAACAAAAGAAATGTGTCTGCATTCAGTAAAAAGAAATCTTTGTCTTCCAACACTGAGACTGAAACCACTTAAGCTGGAAGCTGAACAAAAACCAAAATGGCTGCATTAATGCCTCAATGAGGCCTGATTTTAACAACTGAGCCACCTAAGCGCCCCCAACAAGGCCTGATTTTAAACTAAGTAACCTTTTTACTCTCTTCCACAAACCTCCCCACTTCCCCTCTTAGCCTTTGTTTCAGGAACCAGGAACCCTCCTGAAAACGCGATGTGTGTGGCGGGTTGCATGTACACAACTCCCATGGAAACCAGCGAGATTCTGCATTTCCCTATAAAACGCGGGAGACACTTCCTCCAGGTAGTCTGCTGCTGCGTCCTTTGCCCAGCAAATTGATAAAGCTATTGTTCCTCTCTATAACCAAACTTTTGTCTTCGCATTACATATTTCAGCTCCTGAGCACAGAGGTCAGTTTTCGACAAGATTACAAACATCATCTTATATGCTCATGGATAACAGGGGGAAAAGGGTACCAGGTTCACAGGTAGTAAGTTACTTGAAAGAAAACATTCAAATATACTGTTTAAGAAAAGAAGCCTGAAATTTACTTTCTTCCATATGATATAAATGGCATAATTCATTCTTTGTATCAACCACTTGAAAATCAACAATGAGAGACTAAAAGAAATTACAATGAAGAAAAATTAAGCTTACCTGAAAGTGCAAAATTATTGTCCATATTAATCCCAAAGTCAATTTGGGATTTCCATCTGTTATGTCATCATTTCTAATATTCACTAATTTCACCTGTGTTATATGAAAAGTAGAGATAAAGCCAACTTTTTCAAACCAGCACACAAATTATCTTTACCTACATAATAGCGATTCTAAATAACACAAAGAAAAAAAATCGAAGTGCTCTAAATACCAGTAATCCTCAAATTAATGTTACTCCCTATCTCCACTCATTTTAGACTGCAAATTATAGAGTAACCAAAACAGAAAAAACAAGTGTTACTTTGGCTTTTCTTTTAGAACAAGTATTAAAAGCATTCACTTCTCAAAAGGAAAATACAACTCAGGCTGAGAATTCTTAAATATTTGAGATTTTAAAATTAGATATAATTTTGTCACTTGAAAATAAGCTTTATTTTACTCTTACCATTAAGAAACTGTTCTGAACCATAAAATAGTTCAATAATTTTCTCATACTTGTTACAAAATGGGGGAAAAAAAACTAGCATCATTTTTCTATTTATCTACCATAAAGTGTTATCAAGATAAATAAACACGTCACTGGATATTTGGGAGACTGCTCAAATATAAAAATAATAATAACACATGGACTTAAAGCTTATGAACTATCAAATTATGTATTTTAGGTAACCAAAGGCAGTAATGATACCTATCATTTATATCCTGGGTAAAAATAATTAAATATCATGAATTAAATACGATAATAACTAACATCTTACTTCCTGGACAAAACAGTGCCAAAAACATTTCAGACAAGGAAACATAATTAACCATCAGACCTCCTGGAAACCTCCACTAGAACTAAGAATAAGAAGGTAAATAAAAGTAACATTTAACCTTATTTAAGTACTGTTAATCAAAGTTTAAAAAATAAAAGCATTTTAATGTTCATAATAAACTAAATAAGTCAATAACAAAAAATAATGTTTACCTGTCCCTATTTCCCTCCCTTCCTTTTTCCCTTACTTCATTAAGAAGCAAAAAGTTGCCACCTCTGATATCTCATTGTTTTCAGTAATTTTCCTTCTTCCTGATTTTCCTTTTTCTCCTTTTTTCTACTAATTGAAAAATTACCGATACTTTGACTTATACCTCTACAATACCACAATGCCACCAAATCATCCAATATAGTGTTCATTCCTTAACATGATTTCTTCTAAAACCTCAAGCTACTTGGAGGCTGTTGTCAGAAATATTGCTTTATGTTTAACTACTTTTGATTACCCAATATTATCTACAATTTAAAAAAAATTTTTTTAAATTGCCTTACCACTACTAAGTATTAAAAATGTTTACACTAAGTTTTTTCAAGTATTATATAAACTATTTTTTATAAAAATAATTTTATCTACTAAGTATAAATAATAAAGAATTGCCCCACTACTAAGAATTGTTCATAGGCATTCTTAACATTCTGTTGCTACTAAAATATCATTAACTTCCTAGGCAAAGCATTCCAATTCTAGCAGAAGGAAAATCAGATCTTATTCAGATGGAAATGCAGCCACTTATAATTCCTCTGGGTTTACACCTACTATTAACTTCCTTTTCTTTGGAGCAAATGTTTGAACATATTTGTAAATATTTGTCTCACAAAACCACAAACTCAACTATTATAATTCACAAATTTAACATTTTCATTCCCTGACATGTTTCTATGTAGATTTACTCCGTCATATATGTTTATAAGATTATAGTCTTTGAGCAACATCATACCTGGCGTCTTTTCAAATAGTCAAGTGCAATTTGTACATTCTGTAGTCTGTGAAAACGCATCCGACCCTTTTCTCTGGGCTAAGAATAGAAAAATGCAGGGTATAAAAAACATTATAGTTTCTGATACCACTGACCATGCTAAAGACACTTATGATAAATATACCCTATTATTATACTTTATACTCATCTTAACATGTCAAAACAGTATTTACTATTCAGGTAAAACCATTAGATTTCTTTAAAGATACTTTTATGATTTTGTATTGTCTGAAACTGAATTTAAACAACTAGGTATTTCTCTGAATATGTTTTATTTAAACACATGATTTATTCTGTATGTTTTATTTAAACAAAAGGAAAAGAGAAAATACCACAGAACATACAGACTTTTTATAGTTACTATACTACAATTCTAGCCTACAGTTTTATTAGCTTTGGATGCACAGAAAGAACTAAACACCGGTCCCCATTTTGCCTTCTTAATAAACTCTATTGTTAAGCGGATTTTTATAATTACATATGTATGGCATGTTAATGAAAATGAGGTAAAGTAGCATGCAATTAGTATAAAATCACCAAGAGGGAGAAAGACAGAGTTTTACTTAGCATGATAGAGGAAGAAAGAAAAGCAATTAAAACCATATACTATATTTCCTCTTTATTTTAGCTTTTTTACAAAATCAGTTGGACTTTAATAGTTTCACAATGCTTAGGGATGGACATGATTATTTACTGTGTCAGGAAAACCGACAATCCACAATTCTTTTTTTTTGATGCTGTTTTCCTTGAGAAATGCTACAAGTTTTCAGAAGAAAAACATAAGGAGATAGAGCTGAGAAGATGCTTAACAAAAATAGAAAGAATGGAGTTGAAATTTACCACATAAAATCTTCCAAAAGGAAGAAAAAAAACTGACAGCTTATCTTCTCAAATATGAATAGGTTATTACAGCCAAAGTCACCATAATGAAACAGACAGCAGACTACAGAATGGAAAAAAAGGTTCTATGTAACAGGTAGAAATATTGTTGGTGAATTCATCCATTGGATCCAAAAAAGGCACAGTTTCCAATGGAATCAGGGGCACTTGGGATGTGGATGACAAAAGAAGCGTATCTGTCTTGCAAAGGTGGGCTGAAGTCAACTAAGTGTCATGAAGATGAAATAGCTCTGTGGGTTCTACCAGGACTTCAAATTTTAACACCTTCCCCCCTTCTAAATAAGACATATAGAAAATACATAATGTCCATCAAATACCTATTGCCAGTATGAGTTAAAGTATAAACTTAAATAGTAAAAAAATTTCCATAAGTCTGTTCAAATAAGGCAACAGTGGCCACATTGGAAATATAAATTGCAGAAGTGAAACAAATTTGCATAAAAATTAGCAGGCTAGTTGTCAAGATTTCCATACTTATATAAAAGGTGTATAAAATTCTTTAGCTAAAATGCCATCATATAATTTAAGCACCTATGCTCAATTACTACGCACTGCACAGTAATGTAAATAAATTTAAAGAGAAAATATTTCCTTCATCCAGTTTTCTGGTACACACACATCCACCTCACTGTGGGTTTTGGTCCTTTCTGTAATTTTCTAAAAAGGAGCCCAAACCCGTGGGTTACTTCTCTACCACATTAGCGCTCACCGCACTGTAATGGCTAGGTTAGTCGAGTTATGGGGGCCGACACCTACCCCCTTATCCTCATCCTCCACATCCTCATGCTGTTCATATTCGCATGCTTCTGTTGCACTCACCAATCGTAAGGTCTTCAAAAAATCTCGCTCCCTTGGCTAATGAATATAACAGACAGAAGATAGAACAGCAAAGACACAAGACAGACCAGAAATGAAAAGAAGAGCATGAACAGAACATAATGAAGGAGAACAGGTAACCAAGAAGGGGAAGTAATGTTCACAAAAAAGGAAATGACACCTGTGGAATGGATTAGACCATTTTTCGGAAAGCAATGTTTATTTCTTTGTTATATGTCAGTCTTTTAATATGTGGTTATATTATGCATCCAACCTCTGCTAAGCAAAAACAAAAACAAAAACAAAAAAAACCCCAAAGATAAAAAAGAAGCAAAAACAAGAATAGTGGTTTAATTATAGAACTGATTATATAAGCAAAGCAATCAAAGTGCTTCAATCTCCCAAATTCACATCATTTGAAGTCTGAAAATGATTAGGAAGCTAACCAGAACTCGTTTTCAGGCAGAAATCACAGTGCAAAAAAGGTGAATGTGTCAAAAATCTGAACAGTGTCTATTGACAACACACTGGTCCCATGTGGACAGGATTACATGTTCTTCAAACTAAATTAAGAAAATTTAAACTTACCAAGGTATCTCCTGATAGAACCTCTAAAAGAGAGATTAAATTGTGTCCATCCCTTAAGTCTTCATAGAGATCATTCACATGTTTTCGAACCTACGAAGAGAAAAGCAGTTTAAACTTTTGGTCCTGAACCTGGGATCATCTTTAACACTCAAATAAGAACAGGGACAAGTAGAAAACGTTCCTCATATGGTGTTCATTTTCACAGTAATATTTTCATTTTAATTCTCTCATTACTTAAAAACTAAATTTAAATTTAAAAAACAAAAACTAAAAAAGAGTAAACTTCAAATTAATAATTCCTAAAGACAAACAGAATTGTTATATTTTTAACATACTACAATTAATACAGGCTTGGCCAACCACATGGGTTACAATTTTTTAAATACAAGGCAATGGCAATGACCTTCATAATTCCTGGTATAAGAGCCAGGACAACCCTCGCAGGAAGAGCACCCCTTTGCCCAACCTGAGTTGGTCTTCTATTCTCTGTGCCAATAAGATCCAGGATGTCAGAGACACACACTCTATACTTTAAAAAGCTAGAAATACAAGCTAGGTGAAGGGTCCATGAGATTCTACATACTTACTGTTTTTGAAACTTCCCTGTGAGTCTATACTTATTTCAAAATAAAAAGTTTTTAAAAATTCACATGTGTCAAGTTGGAAGACCTCTGCCCAAATTTTCCTCTGCACATTAATCTTCTTGTGACAGAGGGTTTTTATAACCATGTTAACACCAACACAAAGTTAACACTTAACCTATAATAGCTTCTTTCTCCACTCCACAGGCCTGATTGAAGCCTGTGATTTTAAGAGCACAAACCAACAAAGATTTCCCAAAAGCTTTCAGTCAGCCAAGTAGGGGTATCTCTAAGGTTTGTGCTAGAGAGATGAATGTCAGAGCAGACTATTAAGATGGCTGTTCCACAGTGGGTTGGCATGGTACCATTTTCTCACCTCTTAGTGATTCTAGGCTGCATTACTTTGTGCTGCTCTCATGGAAGGAGACAAGGAAGTGGTCTAGAGGCAGAGACCAGAAATCTACCTACATCACACACAGGGCACACGCCCTACATGCTTGCCAGTTGGTGTAGTAAACTCTTAAAGGTTTTGTACATATGCGTCAAACTTCTTTGCACTTCCAAAATGTCAAGTGAGTATACAGCACAAAATAATACAAAGATCTAAAATATGAATACATAACAAGCAAGAAAAGCCTAATGGAAAGTGGAAGAACACTTTTGACGGTTGAGTTTTCATCTTAAAAAAAACTTTAAATGCCATTAAATTTTGTTATCTTAGTTGCCTATATACATGTTTTGCAGTTTTACTAGTACCAGAAAATATTTTTGATTAATGAAGAAAAAATTCCCTTAAGAGTTTCATATCATATTTACTAGTTCCTGTGTGTTTTTGCCCAAATCACAGAACTTTTCAATATTCAGTTAACTATCTATGTATATACATCATTAACTAAAAATAACGTAAGTATTAAACTTAGGCTCAATAGCTCTAAATAACTGCTAATATCAATAGTACCTACAAAAGTGGCCAGTAACACTAAAAGTGAGTCAAATTATTAAAACAAGTGTTCCCATCTTCACAGACTGACATTTTATTTTGATTTCCTAATTCCCAAGAATATCAGCTGAATCTCTGACATCACAAGATGATACAACAGTAAAATAAGATTTAAAAAAAATACTTTACTTCCCTTAAAAAAAAAAAAAGAAGAGTATGTCATAACACATTTTAGGCAGTCCTAATTTAGAAAACCTATAAATATCAAAAAAAGTTATGAAGTGATTATCCCTTCCGTTAGAGTATTCACCTTGGGATACCATTAAATGACAATCCCCTCAAGTCCTTAATTATATTTCAGAGATGAATTAACTTTCAAGGATCTTCATAAGAACACATCTACTACATACATAGGACACATATGTATGCAGATAAGCACCTTAGTGAAATGAATACTAACACACACTTTTCTACTCACATATTAGAACTCTGTAAGAATTCCCTTAATCCCATTCCAAAGCATGAGTTTAATTTATAAGGCTAAGGGCCTACTTAAAAACAAGGCAGAGGAGCTATGCTTATAAATTTCTGTACATCAGTACATCTAAATCTATGTACTTCTCTATGTATCTCCACTATAACCAGAAAGCTGCCTAGCTCTAAAAGAGCCTGAACCTAAGAGGGATCACATTCACATAAGCAATATTATATAGTTCCTGATCCTGGCTTAATTTTACAAAATAAATTACTTTACTGTATAGGTCTGACATCCTCTGCACACAATCAGGATGAGGCCTCCAGCAACAGTAACTAACACACAGCGCTGAGAATTCTGGGCTCTCCAGTCCACCATAGCCGCCCACGTCCTGCCAAAGCCACATTTCAATCCACATCCACTTCCTATGTCAGTCTCACTCCCAGACAGTTAAAGATGAAGTGTGATTCTGAACACTTATTTCATAGGAAGGCAATTTCACAACTTGCTCCTGCCAGACAGAACTAAACCTCCTTTCTAACATCAAGGAAGCCTTCCAAAACCAGGTGTCATTTTTCATCATCGTATTTACACAACAGTTAAGAAAAATTGAATTAGGCATGTGTAGAGAAAGTTAATGATAGTATTATGCCATGCCAGGGGCCTAGGTGGCTCAGTTGGTTAAGCGACTGCCTTCGGCTCAGGTCATGATCCTGGAGTCCTGGGATCGAATCCCACATCTGGCTCTCAGCTCCATGGGGAGTCTGTTTCTCCCTCTGATCTCCCTTCTCAGGCTCTCTCTCACTCTGTCTGTCTCTGTCTCTCTCTCTCTCTCTCTCTCAAATAAAAAAATAAAGTCTTTTAAAAAAATAATAATATGCCATGCAAAACCAAGTTAGGGAAAAAGAAAACATGTAATAAGGGAAAAATAATTAGGAGCCCTGCATTTTAGTCTAGCTTCTGCCACAGATCTCATGAACCAGCACCCACACCCTAAACTCTCTAGGCCTCAGTCGTCTCATCTGCAAAATAAAACTTTAAACACAAGGCCTCTAGTTCAAACTAGAGAAAAAAATTCTATTATCTGAAAACAAAATTATCATTTTTTAAGAAGCAATGTGTCAACTGAAAAAAATGTAAAATGCAAAGCTGTTTTTAAGTCTTAGGGCTCAATTTCTTAAGATTTTAGGGGAGGAGCACCTGGGTGGTACAGTTGGTTGGGCATCTAACTCTTGGTTTCACTTGGGTTGTGATCTTGGGGTCGTGGAATCAAGCCCTACATTGGGCTCTGCTCAGTGCACAGTCAGCCTGGGACCCTCTCTGCCCCTCCCCCATCCTCTAAAATAGATAAATAAATCTTTTAAAAAAAAGTATTTTAGGAGAAAATACAGAAATAGAATCACTTAACTTCTGTAATGCCTGAAAAAAATCCTGAGGCTTTATCATGTAATACTGCCCATTTTTCCTGTCTCAAGTGATTATTCTGAGAGTTCAAAAAATTCTATGTATTATAAAATGCTACATAACTGCAAGATACCATTATCATCATCTTTATCATCCTATGTGAAATAAATGTTACCATTATTAACAATAAATACAGTGGTGCCTGGCTGGCTCAGTCGGAAGAGCATCCAGCTCTTGATCTCAGGGTTGTCAGTTCAAGCCCCAGGCTGGGTGTAGAGATTACTTAGAAATAAAAAAAGGGGGGGGGGCTACAAAACAAACAAACAATAAAAAATACAAATACATACACAATGAACTATATTACTAGGTACCTGACCCTGTCTGTGTTCAAAGGCTTTTATAAATATTGGCTCATTTTCCTCACCACAAAAGACTGGGATGAAAGAGAAGTGAATTAACAATTAAAAAATCAGCAAATTAGCATTATGGGGAACAAGTGGTAGTGGATGAAATGAGTGGAAATGACTGGGATTCTACAGAAATATCTGATCAAGCAACCAATTTATGAAGAAAAAAAAGGAATTAGAGAGTTAAACTGACACAGAAAATCTTTTTATTTTGCCTTAAGCCTGAGTCATAGACATTTAGCCTGGTAACTTTCCTTCACAGATGACTATGCTAACTGCCAGTAGTCTTAACCTTCCGCTTCAATTTTTAATAAAACACTCCTTCTTCTCATTTTGGAAATTTTCTCCCTGTGGAACAAAACTCTGTCTGAATAAATAGTGCTGGGGGAAGTGATGAGCAAAGTAAAAGCACTCTGAGATACTTGGGGTTAAATTACATAACCTGAATTACATAATAAGGATGAAGCATCATTTTCTGTATTTCATACAATTCTCCCAAAATTTTGCAGGGCTTTTTAAAATGTGTGCACTGCACTGCATTTGCAGTGCACCCCTAGAGGGCGCTAATCCTTTGCTTAAGAAGAGTCTCCTAAAGAAAGAAACTACAAAATGGTGGGGAGGGCACACAGGGAGAGAGACTGTAAACAAGATGCTGGTGATGATGACATAGGCAATTTGCAATTCATTTTTGGGAGAGAATAGATTATGCCAAGTCTATAGCATCCAAATGGTTTAACTGGTCAAAACCACTACTGTTAAAAATTTTATTTTGTTAACTTATAAGTGTTTGGTTTTTCATTGACTAAATCAAATTCAACTCTGAAGATAAGATGATCATATAGCTGCTTATTTAAATAAATACATCTAAGCCTGCCTTTTTCAAAAGTCTGATTTTATACTGACTGATGTGAATCTAGACAAATTCCACAAAACTGGTACTCCCCATATTTAAACTTATAGTTACCACGGAGCTACAGTTTAGTCCAGGTCACTAAAGGTTTATTGAGCATCCATTATATGCCACAATATCATTTAATCTCTAAGAGTACAAATAGGAATAATAAGAGAGCACCACCTCTTAAAGCCTGCAGACTGAGTTGACAGCAATGTAGAAAAGAGCTTAATGTTCCAAGGGGAGGGAAGAATAGGAACAAAGAAAAACAGGCAAGCCTGCACACAAAGGTGCATGAGATCCATGGAAGGAAAGCAGCCCTGAAATCAGTGAAATGTGAGGCAGAAGGTGAGGCAGGAAAAGGTGGGTTGGGAGACATGGCGGCTTTACATGCCACTAGAGGAAGCTCGGAACTTTCCTAAGCAGAGAGAACCACTGAAGGCTTTTAAGCAGAACAAGGACCCAATATTTCTGACCAATATAAAAGCTTCTTTGTAAAGTATTATCTTGAACGAAAATAAAATAGTTACCATGAGCAAACCCAAATAAAAGATAAAGCCGCTGAGGGTCCAATCTATACACCATAGTGGAGGAAAGGTCTCTCAGAGAAAACAGAGACAGCATGCTATCAGAAAATCTTGGGTAAAATGCACACATGCTAGCACAGCAAGGAGCAAAACACCAGCCACAAGAAGCATTCACTGTTCTCTCTTAAAGAAGTCCTACATCTAAAGGATACAGTATTCTGGAAAACAACTAGCTATCTTTAGAAAGGAACATAAATAATAAAAGAAGGCTTGTCCCAAATAGGATCGCCTCACAGCCTACTAATTGGGTGAAGAGAGAAGGGGACAGTCAGCTTCAGTGAAAACTATGAATTAAAATGTTTTTCAATGCATTTATTTTTACTTCAAGCAAATACACTCAAAAATAAGCTACCACATTCTCCTGGGAGAGAGCCTTAGAAATCTTAGTTCAAAAAAATCAAAATAAAAATAATCTATCAAAATATTACCTTATCAATTACTGATGAGTGATGCTTTTTCAATATACAGAAATACTTAAAAACAATGTAATCTCTTGGATAGTTATGAGACAGGGAAACCAAAGGGACCGTATTAAAGAAAAAGCTGTTTCTTCCTTTTGCTTCTTTTCCTGTTTCTATTCTCTCCAAGACCTACATGCCCGCCTTACACATGCTTTAATACATGTCTTCCTTACAAAGGTCAAGGAGTTAATGTTTCTTTCGAGTCTTCCAGCCCAACAGATCACATCTAAGGTCATCATGAACATTCTCCAGGACCAATGACTTCAAATAGCTTGACACCAAAACCCAAAGCTACAGGGCATAAGTGACTTACATAGGACACTTGAGCACTCATCCTTGTTGGACAAGTTCCTGGGTGCCTACGACGACACATACACCAGACCAGACGACCCACCTCAATAAGAACTCCAGACCACCCCTCCATAGCGGGGAGCCTGGCTGGATCAGTCAGTGCAGCCTGCCACTCTTGATCTCGGGTTTGTAGTTATGAGCCCCGACTTGGGTAAAGAGATTACTTAAAAATAAAATCTTTAAAAACAAAAACTCCAGACCCCCAAGCAAAGACAAGATTCATGCTCATTTTCCTTTCATCCCAGACATTCTTGTCTGTAGCTGCTCTATGACTTCAATAAACTCTGCTCTTACTTCCTCTCAACTCATGTTTGACTTCCATCCTGTGCGAAGCTGAAGACCCCCTTCTCTGGTCCCACGGGACCCCACTGGGTCCTCAGACCAACCTGACTGCATCAATTAGTTGCTTTATCTGAATAGGTTTGTTTACTTCAGTACTATTTCTTCAAGAGTTGTGAAAGAATAAAGCTACAGCTACAGCATGGATTCTATCAAAATTACTATAAATTCTAAATTGGTGCAAATAAGTATAATGGGATGGTCATGCTTTTTTGAAGTCAGTGATAGGTCAACATCAAGGCCATACATAATTCATCTCCTTTGCTGTTTTATAAAACTATAAAATAAAGATATTTGTCACACATCTTAAGGTATTAATGAATAAAATAAGGAAGAGTTTAAAACAAATCACTGTTGGTTCTGGGCAGTACAAATAATCTGTTCTTTGACAAAGTTCTTTGACAAAGAAGATTTCTCTTTTAAGCTTTCAGGTTGATATAACAATCAGTTATAAAAACAGTAGCAAAAAGGTCTTCTCTAGCCTTTCACTACAAGGTAGTACATCAGGTGGTTAAATAAAATAAAAGCACGTTATTTTAGTAATAAATGCTTTAAGATCTGGGAACAGTTTAGCCCTCACCTATGTATTCTTTATAGTCTCTTTTCTATAGTTTCACTGTTGTCATAGGAATCTTTTTTAAAAGCTCTTTCGATTTTAAAAGTGTTTAAAGCACATAACTATTTTCTCTAACAATCTGTTTTAGCTTTGGGACAGTTGGTTCTGGTTTGGTTTGGTTTGGTTTGGTTTGGGTTTGAGTCCTCTACATTTCCTTCCCAGTTCTTCCCTCTAAGGGAAGATGGAGGGAAAAATGTATTTTTGCGTGTGTTTCCTCATCAGCCTGCAGATTTTGATCGCTTGCAGAACTATTTAATTCTTATGCTAAGCAATTATAAATATTACTCAAAAGAGAAAAAATTATTTCAAAAATCAATTATTCTGCATACTTTTTCCATCTGTCCACTGTTTTTTGGATTTTTATTAAAGATGTGGTCTAAATAACCTCCATACTGCAATGTCAGACAAATGAGCACTGACTTATAAAGACATCAGCATTATCCATTCCATGTAGTTCTTTAAAATGGGGTGGGGGTTCTTTAAACCAATATGACTTGAAAAAAAAATCATGGTAAGAGCTATTAAGAGCAACTTTCAATAATAACAGAGAAGAGGAAGAACCAATCACTGGCATTTTTCTTTTAAATTCTACACCCAACATGGGGCTCGAACTCACAACCCCAAGATTAAGAGTTGTGTGGTCTACGTACTAAGTCAGCAAGGCACCTCTAATAACTGGCATTTTTATGCTTACCTCTTTCCCATTCACCTTCTCACAATTTGGACAAAAGAAAGAAAAAGCTGAGAAAATTAGGGGTTAGGGGCCAAAATCACTTAACGCTTCTAATGAATAATTAAGAAGCTAGTCAATGAGACTAAATTTTTTCATTAGAAACTAAATTTTGAATAAATATAAATATGTAACTATAATAATTTAGTAAGACAAATAATGACAACTGAGTAGAATAGGTATATAGTAGTATAGTAGTATAATAGGTGTGCTACATGAGTTCATATGTGCTAAGTCCTAAAAAAAAAACATAATTAGACATAAAATAAGCCTGTTTAACCTAGATAGTCTGTAACTACAGCATCAAAGTTCTATACTTTACCACCAACATTTTGAACAGATTCCATTGTATTTTCAAATTCCAGCTTCTATTTAAAAAGTCTTTTTTTATAAGATTTTCTTAATTTGAGAGATAGAGAGACAGAAAGAGCAGGGAGGATGGCAGGCAGAGAGAGAAGCAGGCTCCCCACTGAGCAGGGAGGCTGATGTGGAGCTCCATCCCAGGACCCTGGGATCAAAACCTGAGCAGAAGGTAGACACTTAACCAAGTGAGCCATCCAGGCAACCCCTTGAAAAAGTCTTGAAGCAAAATTGTGCATATTTTCCAGTAAAAATCATATAAAATTACTTTTAAAAATCTGTAATTAGATTTATCTAAGTTACAGTCATTACCAAAATTTACAACTTACTCAAAAAAATGTGTATTTCCTCAGTAAATCCCCACTTAATGACTCTGGTAAGGTTAAACAAAGGTCTTAAGTCAGGTTCAGATTAATTACTAGAAATTAGTGATGCATTCAGGTAAATACATTCAGTTCCCATGGGAAAATAAGGACAGCTCCAGGGATAAAGAAACCTATCAGTTATTTGCCCCTTAACACCAAGTCACTTCATCTGACTGATCTTAACACCTAATATCAATTTCAAAGAAACCTTTATCATGGTTGGTGATTAGATGTAATACGTTTGGGGGGGGGGTGTGTAGTCTGAAGGAAGCACTGCAGTTTGGGGCATTGCAGGATTCCACAGTAAGAGCTTTTAACACTGAGAAGGCAGCAGGAGAACTCTGGGCAGCTGGTGAGTGGGGAGAGAAGAGTCCAGGAAAGATACAGGGAAGTGACAAGTAAAAATGTCAACTGCTTCACAATTCTGATTAAAGTGCTGGTTGTGGCAACTGCTTCCTGAATACTTTTGAGTTGAATCATCTCTTTTGGAGCATTTGTCAAATGAAATGCCCTATAGGGTGTCAATGGCTGACTTGTTAGAAAGTGTTTCAACGATTAAGTAGATACTTCCCCCAAAAAAGAATTGTCCTCTTTTCCCTCAGGAACCATTTAAAATACCTTTTACAACTGGTCCTTGTTCTTACACCACATACAAAAATAAATTCAAAATGGATTAAGGACTTAAATATGAGATCTTGAAACCATAAATATCCTACAAGAGAGCACAGACAGTGATTTCTCTGACATCAGCTGTAGCAACATTTTTCTATTATGACTCCTCGGGCAAGGTAAAGAAAAGCAAAAATAAACTACTGGGACTACATCAAAATTAAAAATTTCTGCACAGCAAAGGAAACATCAACAAAGCTAAGAGGCAACCTACTGAATGGGAGAAGACATCTGCAAATGGCATATCTGATAAAGAGTTAGTATCCAAAATACATCAAGAAATTATAAAACTCAATGCCAAAAAAACCCACAAATAATCCAATAAAAATGGGCAAAAGACATGAACAGACATTTTCCTAAAGAAGACATACAGATGGCCAAGAGACATATGAAATGATATTCAACATCACTCATCAGGGAAATGCAAGTCAAAACCATAAGATATGACTGTACACCTGTCAGAATGGCTAAAATCAAAAACACAAGAAACAACAAGTATTGGCGAGGATGTGGAGAAGAAGGAAGCCATGTGCACAGTTGGTAAAGATGCAAGCTGATGCAGCCACTGTGGAAAACAATATGGAGATTCCTCAAAAATTAAAAGCAGAAATACCATATGATCCAGTAATTCCACTACTAGGTATCTACCCAAAGAATACAAAAACACTAATTAAAAGGATATATGCACCTCTATGTTTACTGCAGCTTTATTTACAATAGCCAAATTAAGGAAGCAGCCCAAATATCCATCCATCAATTGACAAATGGATAAAGAAAATGTGGTGTAAGTGTACATACGCGCACACACACATGTGCATACAAACACACATGACGGGAAAAAAAAACAAACACACATGACAGAACATAACAAAGCCATAAAAAAGAATGGAATCTTGCCATTTGCAACAACATGGATGGAGCTAGAGAGCATTAATGCTAAGTGAAATAAGTCAGTCAGAGAAGGAAAATACCATATGATTTCACTCATATTTGGAATTTACGAAACAAAGAAAAAAAAAGAGACAAACCAAAAAACAGACTCTTAACTACAGAGAACAACAGATGGTTACCAGAGGGAGTGGGGTGGAGGGATGGGTAAAATAGGTGATGGGGAGTAAAGAGTATACTTTCCATGATGAGCACTGAATAATGTATAGAACTGCTGAATCACTATACTGTACTCCTGAAACTAACATAACACTGCATGTTAACTATCCTGGGATTAAAAAGCTAATTAAAAATAGAAATAAAAAATTTAAAAAGTACTTTTTACAACTCAGCTATTTATAGAAAAAAATCTGGTACTACCTCAGCATACGCACACATACAAAAAACCAGAGAACCTCCTGAGCCTCTAAAATCTAACTTTGTCTACTTCACAGATGATGTCTAGGTAGCATGATTCTGCCAGTCCTCAACCAAACAGGGAGCCACTGGCTGGAATGCTTGTAATATGAGTCCGGCTCTAGGCTGGGAGGAAGCAAGGCCTTCACAGGGAAGGGTGAGTGCTGGCCATGTAAGAAAATCCACCTGAGACTAAGGATCCAAGGGAGGTGGAGCTGGCAAGGGCAGATACCTCCTGGTCACACCATCATGCGCACTTCCTGGTGTCCCTTTTAGAGCCCTGGGCAAGAGATACCAAGGGAGGGAATGACACAAGTGCTTGCTTCATCTCTTTTTTAAGTATCAAGGGAAAACCTAAGGGGTCTCTCAGTAGCATATTTTATAGTTTTAAGGTCTTTACAATACTTTTACACTCTGTATATAAACTAACTCACTCTTCTTTAAACATAAGCCCATTTTCTCAAGTCCTTACAAACAATCCACTGAGAACAACTGGTTGTATCCTCTTCATTAAACTGCTGAAATAACCCCGGATTATGATTAAGACAACTGTCACAGGGAGAGGAACACTGAAACTATTTTTAAAGACACGCCCAGCTGATGAGATTGCACCACCTTTGCTACAAACCATGCTAATGCTTAACTCCTCTTCCCTGTTAAAAAAAAAAAAAAAAAAAGTTTCCTTAAATCCAGATGAAACTCTAACTCCCCAGTACAATGATATACATTTTCCAAAATAAAGCCACTATAAAACACATTTAGGAAACTAATAAGTTTGGATAGTTATAAACACAGGTTTATTCTATTAATGACCTAAACAAAAAATTGACACATATTTTATTAGTGGTTGTTAAACTCAATCTCTGCAACAGAATTATATCTTCTCCAGGAAGATTTAAGGTTTCAAAGATACCCTTAATTCCTTCAAATTGATCACTTCCTAAATGACATCACAGTTCTGCCAAATTTCCAGATTCCATTTATTCACCTAAGGCTGTGGACCACAAATACTCAACAGCTAGTCCCCTCAGCTGTTCATGACCAGAGGAGAGCCTGTATTGCTGCATTTCGGTCTCACACTGAAGCCTGAAACCTAAGTATTAGTGATTTTCTCCCCAGCCTCAGTTCTGAGCACGCAGGCGCACTCCGTCTCTCTCTCTCTCTCTCTCTCTCTCTCTCTGTCTGTCTCTCTTTCTCTCTCTTTTTTCTGAGTGCACACACTCTCTCTCCCCGTGGAACCTATCGCAGGGCTTGAACTCATAGCCCTGAGATCAAGACCTGTGCTGAGATCGAGTCAGATGCTTAACAACTGAGCTACCCAGGAGCCCCAGCACCCTTGCTTTTAAATTAACAAGTTTCACCAAGAGTAGGCTTGAGCCAAGTCACTCTAGCAAACGAGAGGCCACATTTCTCAAAGTGAACCACGGGACACAGCTGTGCATATACTGCAAGTCAAACAGATAGGTCCCAGTACCTGAAGAGTAGAGCTTCACTTCTAACCCTAAAGGCTAAGAGAATTTGAAAAGAAAGCTGAATACTTGAGATCCCATTTTCAAGACTGCCACTGTCATATCTCTCTGCTTGTATTCATGGTATTCCCTCTACCCCAAAAACGTTGCTCAGTTCCCACTCCTCTGGCTCTCCAAATCTTACTTTTCCGCCAAGGTCAAGCTCTAATTCCACCCAGACTGAGAAGGCCTTTCTTCTGCACTCATATAGTCCTTGGCTTATTCCAGAACGCCAATCATCGTTTTCCTTATAGAATAGTTTTATGCACATAATATACTTAAATATAAGCCTCTAAAAAGGACAGGGCCTGGTCTTAGGTCCTCATTGTAAAAGTGTCATGCTTTGTACAGTACTTTTCATATAGTAAATATTCAAAGAAGGTTTGTTGAATAAATAAAAGATTAGTCATTTGCACTTGCCTGTGAACATAGCCATGCCTTGAATGCCTGCCCAGTTACAGGAAGAAAAGAGAAATTCAGAAAACAGATTCAAGAACTCCATCAGGCCACTTCCTAGCAAGGGATCTGTCCCTGCCCTAGGGGTCTACCATGGCATCTATTAGAGTCCGTACCTGGCATCATGTCTTATCACACAGCCGGAGCTAAATAAAACCCGAAGGATTAACACACCGAGGAAAAACGTCCCTTTCAGCATGGCAGCCTTCTAAGTGTTTTCCCATACCCATCTAAATTAGTGTTGTGTTCAGATAAATCAAATTTCAAGATGTAATTAATCTTATAACAAAATGTTTCTAATAAAAATAGACATATAGGTCACTGAAACATAATAGAGTATCCTGAAAGAAACCCACATATTCATGGCTTTTGACAAAAGGACAAAAGCAATTCAGTGCTGCATATTTTCAAACCAATACTGGGAAATTCAATACCCATATGCAAAAGCAACCTTTTCCTCAAAATTAATCAGAGACCTAAATAATGGAAGAGCTAAAACTATACAATTGTTAGATGAAAACATAGGAGTAAATCTTTGTGATCTCGGGTTAGGCAAAAATTACTTATAGCACCAAGAGCATAAGTGGTAAAAGAAAACCCAGTAATAAAAGAACATTAACACAATTTAAAAATAGGCAAAATCTGAACAGACATTTTACGAAAAAAGATACACAAATAAGCAATAAGCACATGAGAGGCTCAACATCATTAGAGAAATACAAATCGCTATTCTATGACATAGCATTTCACAGCCATTAGGATAGCTAAAATCAAAAAGAAAGAGAGTTAGTACTAGGAAAGATTTAGAGAAACCAGAACCCTCTCCAAGGCTAGGGGAAATATATAATGGCGCAACCTCTCTGGAAAACAGCTTGGCACTCCCTAAAATGTCACACTGTGTTTACCATATGACCCAGCAATTCTATTCCTAAATAAATATCCAAGAGAAATGAAAATATATGTCCATACAAAGACTTGTATGGTCATGTTTACAGCAGATTATTCACTAATAGCCAAAAGTGGAAGCAATCCAAATGCCACGCAATTGGATAAACACGGTGTGATACATCCACAGGATGGAAACACTACTTGCCACTAAAAAGAATTGAAGACAAGTGCTACAACACAGATGAACCTCCAACACAACATGCTAACTGGAAGAAGCCAAACTAAAGAACATGTACTATTTGACTCCTATTTTTGTGAAATATCCAGAAAATGTGAATCTTGTTGAAATAGAAAATATATCAGTGGCTGCTGAGGGCTGGAGGAGGGGGGGATTCTTTTTGGAGTGATGGAAATGTTCCAAAAATTTTGACTGCGGTAATAACTGCATAATTCCATAAATTTACTAAAAATCAATTATACAATTAAAACCAATGAATTTTGTATGTAAATATATTTCAAGAAAACCTGTTCTTAAAAATATTTTAATTTCGGGGCACTGGGTGGCTCAGCTGGTTAAGCATCTGCCCTTGGCTCAGGTCATGATCCCAGCATCCTGGGATCAAGCCCCACATGGGGCTCTCTTCTCAGTGGGGAGCCTGCTTTTCCCTCTTTCCCTCTCATTCTACCTGCCGCTCCCCATTTGTGCTCTCTCTGTATCAAATAAATAAATAAAATCTTAAAAAGTATATTTTAATCACACTCCCTTTGAGTTATTGAATGGGAGCAATGTTTGCACGTGAGAAATGTTTACATTCATCACAATTCAACAAGAATTAATAATAGTGCACAGAATATAGGGCAGGATGTTAAGATTATTCTAATACGTCAGCTGAGATACGTTTTTAAAACACCTATGATTTCTACGTACTGAAAAACAGTTCTAAATATAATCAATTAATACTTAATTAAACAAAGGCCTGATCATAATACTAATAAAGCTGGAAAAGCTGGTAACATCAGTGACTGCAAACCTTTAATCTAAACCAAAAACGAGGTATATATTAAGAGAGCGAAAAGCAAATGCAACTGATAAAGGAAAAACTGTATTCTAAGATGGCTGACCAAATCAAAGTAATTCCAGTCCCTGTCTGAAAGCTCTTCCAGGTTCTTCTGTCTGAGACTAAAATTTTATATGTATTTTGGGTCGAGTTTTGTGTATATACATTTAGTGGTGAGATGTGTGTAGTGTCTAAATGGGATGTCTCTTGATTGGATGGGGACCCCCAAATGTGGAGTCATGAGCTGGTAGAAGCTGGTGGAGAGGGAGGTGAAGGAATTCACTTGAGGCAGAACAAAGGAGATAGAGCTTTACTGAATACACTGCAAGTGTATCAAATACACTGTGGTGGGCAGGACAGCAGAGGACAGGGTATTTGCAGGAGGCAGTGGGTAAAGGCTGTTTTTAAAGGGGAAGATGAGGAAGTATGACCACCATATTGAATTCTCCCTTTTTTGGTAAATATACCTTGTTGTGAGTAACCCATTGGTCATTGGGGGCCTATGGATATTTTGAGGTCCCCTCACGGTCCTGTCTGCATTCAGCCAGGGGGGTTGCTATGGGCCCTTTGTACATTCTATCACTTGAGCCTGTTTACCTAAAAGTGGCCTCTACAGTATGGCCACTTGTGCTTCCTGTGAATCCTTGGAAAGTAGCTTTCCTTTCCTATCTGTAAGGCCAACTGTGGTTCTATGAATGTAATATTTTTTTAATAATTTTTTTTGGTAAACATATAATGTATTATTAGCCCCCGGGGTACAGGTCTGTGAATCGCCAGGTTTACACACTTCACAGCACTCACCATAGCACATACCCTCCCCAATGTCCATAACCCCACCACCCTCTCAGACAGAATCAAGAAACTTTTTCTACAAAAGCCAGATAGTAAATATTTTTGGTTTTAAGGTCATATGATGTGACAACACATAGATGAATCAGAACAGCTGGATTCAATACAATTTTATTTATAAACACCAAATTTTGTATTTCATATAATTTTCATGTGTCCCAAAATACTATTCTTTTGATTTGCTTTCAATTCTTTAAAAATGTAAAAAAGAATTCTTTTTTTATTTTTAAGATTTTATTTATTTATTTGACAGACAGCGATCACAAGCAGGCAGAGAGGCAGGCAGAGACAGAGAGAGGGGGAAGCAGGCTCTCCACCCAGCAGAGAGCCCTATGCGGGGCTCCATGCCAGGAGTCTGGGATCATGACCTGAGCAGAAGGCAGAGGCTTTAACTACTGAGCCACCCAGGTGCCCCTAAAAAAATAATTTTTACCTCACTAGTTGTACCAAAAAATAGGCTATGGCCAGATTTGGCCCTGAGGCAATAGATGGTTTGCAGACCTCTATGTCTTCCCCCACCAGGAGTTCCTGGTTGAGATGCAAATACCCTTAGCACTAGGCCCATTAATCATTATGGGTCCTTCACTCTTGGAAAGGAGATGAATTATACAACGCTTTCTCTTTTTATAGAGAATGAAGAGTGGAAAAGACAGTTTTTACAAAATAACATTATCTTGGTCTTTTCTAATAAAAGCAATAACGTGTCTTTGTAGGAAAACAGTTAAGACTAAAGGAGCAATCTTACAGTAGAGAAAGAAAAAAAGGAAAGGTAAATAAACAGGCAAACAGCTCAATATGTACTAAGGTGGGGAGGTGAAAAGGAAGTAGACAATAAAAACAGAGTTGAGTTCTGTGGATAACAGCAGCTTGTGCTCTTACTGTGTAACTGATGACCTGGTAGAATTCCTTCAACTCATCTTCTGCTTTCAACTCAAGAGTCTCAAAACTTTCAAATGGGAAAACTGAAAGAGAATATTCTAGAAAAAGAAACGTAGGCCATAAACATTGCATCACATAGAAACGAACTAAAGGAAAAGGGAATATTTGACAAGAAAAGTTTTTTTAAAAAGGACGCAACAGTTTTCAGATATTTAAGAACTGCTATATATGGGTTCTATCATGGGGGAGAGGAGGGAGGGCTGGACCAAGACAAGTGGGTGGGAATTACAGTGAGCAAATTTCGGGCAATGAAAGAAACAGCTCAGTTACAATTCAAATGGACCAAAAGTATAAGTTGTCCATAAATTAGAAAATCAGTGACCCATAAGAAAGGTTGTGAGAAAATATTCCTGCAATGACAACCGAATTAACTAGATCCTGTCCAAATCTGGGATTCTAATTAATACAAAATTAATTATATTTGCTTAAAAGCAGTCACTTTAAAACTCTCCAGGCAGGAATTCCCAAAGGGATGTTAACAGATACTCTTTGATAAAAAGAATCCATGACCAAGTGAATTTGTGAAACACTGAATTAAACGGGTTCTTTATCACAGACATTCTCAGTCTTTAATATGCTAATATATACCGTAAATCTCTTCAACTAGGGAATACTGCTTTCCAAACTCTCCCCGCCATGGAAACTTTTCTCTTTCCACCAGGACACCTCACAACACCATCACACTGGTGTTCCTGAGGACCTGATTTGAAAAATGCTGCTTCTCTGCAAAAAGCATGTTTTTAGTTGATCTTGTCAACTCTGGAAAATTAGTTTTTTTAATCCAGCAAGTAAAGTATTAATCAGAAATTAAGTTGAGAAGACAAAAGTCTGGAATTTAATAACCTGGATTAAACATTAAAACTTCACTACTAAATACAATGCTCAGTGTTAAAAAGAAAACCCATGGAGTCACTTATGCCAGGCCAAGTCACAAAATTGGGGCTTTAATACCTAACCTAAATGCAGTTTCAACCTCCCCCACAAATGAAATTTTAAATTACCTGGTGTTTTCTGGTCAGCACCAACAAAGTAATCTATCACAGGAGCCCTCTCTATCTCCTCCCCAGCCCTCGAAGGAGGATGAGGTAACCTACCTGATAAGACCCTCCCACACACACTTTTGTCCCTAAAGGAAAGTGACCTTGCCTGGAACACTCTTTACTTTTCTTTTGCTAATAATTTCCTTGCACTCTCCTTCCTATAAAAACTGCATTTTGGGGGGCACCTGGGTGGCTCAGTGAGTTAAAGCCTCTGCCTTTGGCTCCGGTCATGATCCCAGGGTCCTGGGATCCAGCCCCGCATCCAGCTTTCTGCTCATCGGGGAGGCTGCTTCCTCCTCTCTCTCTCTCTCTCTCTCTGCCTGCCTCTCTATCTACTTGTGATCTCTGTCTGTCAAATATGTAAATAAAATCTTAAAAAAAAAACAAAACTGCATTTTTTTACAAGTCCTCAGAACTCCCCTCTACTTGCCACATGGCATGCTGCCAATTCATGAACTGCTTAATAAAGCCAATTAGATCTTCAAATTTAATCAGTTGAATTTTTCTTCCTTAACATCAGTAAAATCAAAGTGTCTGCAAACATGGCTTCTTAAGTTTATATAAAATAAACATTAAACATTTAAAACATTTAGGACTGTGAAAATTAATGTAAGGAAACCTCACGAAAATGGAGTTGAGAGACCAAAAAGGGGAGCTCTCACATCCTAATACTCAGAAATCAACTGCAGACCCAACAGAAGAGGTACACCTCACAAGTCAACACTACTTTAGCTGCTGCTTCACCACCCCAGCCCCCCAGCCCCCCAGCTGGGGGAGGAAAAGGGTCTCTTCTTTCCACAGCCACAAGCAACAGCCCAGCCAATTGGAAACTGTCATAACTCAGCCAATGAACAGTCATTGGACTTGGACCTCCCAGGTTACTCCAGGAGACTTGGTTTGTAACAGCCCCACCAACTAACTCCCTCCTTTCCACTATAAAATAGTGTTCCTCTCCTTTGCTGTCTGGACTTGCCCAAGGTTTTGCCTTTGGTTTTTCAAGTGGCTTGTTATACCATACTTCAAGTCTCTGGTCTTCCTCAGTAAAGCCATTTTTTGCTAGTAAAATAGCTGGCAGTTTTATTTTTTAAGATTACGAGGAACAATAGCAAATTGTGAAATAAAAGGATCGGACCAAAACTCATGCACTCAGGACACCAGATCTATAAGAAACAGGTCTACTTTTAGAACTTGTCAGAACAAGTATATTCTCTCTGTCTGGTATAACTGTAACTACATCTAAGAAATGAGATTTACATACTGTTCTGCAAGAATTCAGTAAGCAGTACTGCTTTCTGGGGGTTTTAACATCCTGGGGGGCTTTCGGTTGTTTAAGAACTACTAGAAAGCTGCTCGGGTTCTCCCGGAAGACTTAAGTGCCAAATTCTCCACTCAGCACAAGCTGAGCTGTGTTTGTGGCACGATGGGGCTGTTGCTCTGTGAAGTACTTTATCTAGGCAAATGCAAACAGTGATGTGATGGCTCACAAATCATATGGTTAACTGCCAAACGCTCGCAGCATCTCACCTCAAACTGTCAGGCCCATGGAGGAAAAAAAAGGTGTTAGTGTGGGCCCTGGCCAGACCATGAAAAACACATTCCTTTATTTAGAATTCACCATTTAACTGGCATCCATTACTAGCATATTACTATAAAACCACTATCACTGTACATTTTGGACAGTGTCCTCTTTGCAATATGCAGGCAACAGCAGGACTCAATCCTATAAAAATGCAAACATTGGGACCAAATCTATCATTGCTGTGGAAGATAGGGCAAACCGTAAGCTTTGTGATGATCTTCAACGTCTATAGACAGGAAGAGAGCACTATCTGTTTTACAGATGAGGCCAAGAAAGGCTTAGAAAAAGTCAAGGTCACATCTCTAGTAGTCAAGGGAAGATGTGAGTCCAAGTGGCTCAGCCCAAACAAAGCCTGTGCTCTCAACCCCCACACTATACCTTCCCTGGGTTCTAAAGGGACAAAGTAATGAAGGATGCTGTAAAAAGTAGGTATTGGTTAGAAAAAGTAACCAAGGCAGACTCCAGGCATGACCAACTTACTTCCATGCTGGCCTTCCTACTCACAACTTTTTTTCTTGAATTGCCTGAAATTCCACCAGAGATTTCCCTTCAGCAGGACAGCCAGAATGCTCTATCATTTATGGGCTGCAGTGAATCAGGTTTCCATCAGTCCTTCCTCCTAACCCTCGCTGAGACCAACTGACCTGGGAGTCCAAGATAGAACATGAACACTCTGGAACATAGGGCCTTAAGAGGATATGGACATGCACTGGGCCCTTGGGTAAAAAAGAGGGTAATTCTAAGGAATGAACAAAGATCCAGAGTGAGGTTTAATCTTGAACCTATTAAACTTTGTCCTCCAGTGTATTCCATCTCCTTGATATTGGGACTTGAGCTCTTAACATCTGTAAAATAGGATATGCATCAGGTAAGGTCTAGGGGCTAGCCTGAGACCAAGACCTGCATAATCACCTATTTCAGCCACAGAGTGAAACTCAGGCCTCCAAAAATGACTTCTAAAAGTCCCCCTTCAGATGTTAAGGACTCTGTACAGATAAAGCATCAAAAACTGATCTTCTAATGAATGCCAGGGTCTCCCTAAACTTTATTTGAAAACCAGCAGTGTCTTTCCATAAGAGTTTTATTAAATGACAAAGAAGAGCATCTGAACAATTTTGATAAGAAATTCTTGAAGCAAGCATGGATGTCAGAATATATCAGCACCACAAATCAACAGACCGGTACCAGCAGACACTTATTGCAGCATCTGCAGAAGTATGCAACAGTCTTCCCAGCTCTTAACAATTTTCCTCTGAAGTCACCCTTCTTATCCTTTTTCACAAAACAGACATTTCGTCTATATTAGATTAAGATCAAATGACTCTAATGTATGGAACAGTTTCCAAACCCCGAGGCAAGCCCAACTTGACCCACTGTTACCTCTGACACCCTGACCACTTCCATTATCAAATTCTCTCCGGTTCTCATCCCTCTCAATTACTGGCTTCTGCCCGCTTTGCTACTTGTCTTGTCCTGTCAGCCCCTTTTAGTTTCTGAATTCTCCCTCAGATTTGCAGTTACAGCAAACACTGACTAGGTCCTGGAAACAGGGTTTTCTATGTGATTCTATGGAAAGGAATATCTCAGACCTACAGAGAAACCTAACTACATCCGCATGGTGGGTTCAGGACACACAACCCCAAAATACAGCACCTTGGTATACTGAATATGTTAACGTGAAGGGATTTGAAAGATAGCAAGTGCTGGAAGGATTCTCTGACTCCATACCTACTCTCCCCTGATGCAGGCGATAAGACCTTCAAGTGAGAGGTGCCCTCCTTCTACCTGGAGGAAAAGAGCATCTTTATCTCTAAAGACAAAGGGACGCTGAAAAAAAACTGAAAAAGTAAGCCTTACTAAGTTTCCTTTCAGTTTTTTACCCTTAGATCATACCCTTTTGTCCTATCACATTTTCCTATGACTTCCAACTCTTCATCAAATCTCATATTAAAATACTCAGGTTTCAGGGGCACCTGGGTGGCTCAGTGGGGTAAGCCTCTGCCTTCAGCTCAGGTCATGATCCCAGGGTCCTAGGATCGAGCCCCGCATCAGGCTCTCCGCTCAGCGGGGAGCCTCCTCCCCCCCCCCCAATCTCTGCCTGCCTCTTTGCTTACTTGTGATCTCTCTCTCTCTCTGTCAAATAAATAAATAAAATCTTTAAAAAAAAAAAAAACCAACAACTCGGGTTTCCAAAAAAAAAACCAACACACTCAGGTTTAACCATTTCTTCTGGTCTTCATTTCCTTATGAAGTCTTGTTTCCCAAAACTTTAATTAAATACATTTGTATGCTTTAGTCCTGTTAATCTGTTTTCTGTTATACAGACCAACTAAGAACCTAGAAGGATAGAAGGAAAAGGGTTTTTTTTGTCCTCCCATATGCAATAAGACCAGAGAATATACCAATTTTATTAACATATTAGAGAATTCCCAAGGTATCTAGCTCCAGCCAATATTCTTAACTAATGAAAACAGTGGATAAGTAGAGCAAAGCTAATTAGTATTTTAGATAAATAAATTAATCTCATCTATGAAAATGGGTATACTTCCTACCTAGCCATAAGTGGAAAAACTGAATTACACAGGAGAAATAACATGAAAAGGGATCAGAACATGGAAAGTCTGGCTCTGCTAATCATGACCTGTTTGGGACCTGGTTATTATACCTATAATGAAAACAGAACTTTCCAGCTTCGAAAGGAAGCTAAAGGGAAGGAAGTGATTATAAATTTCTTTTTCCTCTAGGTAACTTTTATCTCAAAGCAATCCTTTCACTTCCCCTACCATAGTAGTTACAAATCTGTATTACAAACTGGGCAAACTGTGAGGGGAGGTGGGGGGCTCATTTAGTTTTACATTCATTCATTAAGCAACAAATTCCTCAGTAAGATCTGAAGAAAATGGTCCTGTGTCAGACACCATGCTTGGTTCCAGGGATGCACTGTTTAATCAGACAGACACAGCTCTGTCCTCACATCGCTTAGAGTCTAGTATCAAACAACAAACCAAGTCTTTTGCTTTCATCTACCTACTACAGAATGCATATACTTTTTCTGATGTCAAGGCCTATACAATTTGGTTTAAAATGTCAGCACCACTGATCCAAGTGTAATTTTTTTCTTCTTCAAAAATGCTTTCGTCAAATAAGTCAATCGGAGAAAGACAATTATCATATGATCTCCCTGATATGAGGAAGTGGAGATGCAACATGGGGAGTTTGGGAGGTAGCAAAAGAATAAATGAAACATGGGATCAGGAGGGAGACAAACCATAAGAGACTCTTAATCTCACAAAACAAACTGAGGGATGCTGGGGGGAGGAGGGAGGGAGAGGGTAGTGGGGTTATGTGCTATGGTGAGTGCTGTGAGGTGTGTAAACCTGGCAATTCACAGACCTGTACCCCTGGGGCTAATAATACATTATATGTTTATACAAAAATTTAAAAAATTATTAAAAAAAGGAAAAAAAATTTAATCCAGATAGAATTCATTTAGTGTATGTTATAAAGTATTGAGCTAACTTCATTTTTTCCTAAATATTTAGCTAATTACCTAAACTTAATAGCCCATACTTTGGGTAAACATTAAGTATTTTAAAAATAAAATTTTTAAAAAATGCCTTCATCAATGCCCTTCCTCTAGCTAAAACAAGCACCTTCAGAGATGCTGCTTGGCTTCTTTGTATACTTTTATCTATATCTCTAAATTCTTACAAAGTATATTGATTAGAGAAGAATGCAAATAAAAATTTATGGTCATATAAAGAGGCCCAGCCATAACAGCAAAGACTTAGAGTATGCAGGGAAATGGCTAAGAGAAATCAGACCCGAGTAAAGCGGCAGTGTAACTCAACTTATTGCTTTTTTGTCCTACCTCTCTGTCTTCATTTTTTCTTGATCATTCCTTAATTCTGTGTTTTTCTCTTGTGGCATGATGTGGTAGTATGACATCATTTTTCTGTAGAGCCAGAAGGAGGCAGGACTAAAAAGCTCAGTCCATGCTCTGCAGATAACTTAGCCTACTCCATGCTCTGCAGGTAACTTAGCCTCCCTCAGCCTCTGTTTCCTCGCTGGTAAAAACAAGAGTTAAATCAGACCATTTATGTTCCGTATCCAGTCCAGGATGTGACACATGTTAAGTATTCAATAAAAGGTAGTGACACTGATGGAATAATGATAATAATAAATGAAGAAATCAAAAAGAATTAAAATTACAATTGATCACAAGATGGGAATTAAAATTAAAATTACCTAGTGAAATCACTGAGTAAAATTTTGGTGTTCTTCATTGAAAAGGTAGTTCAGTATATTCTTTTTTTTTTTTTTTAAGATTTTATTTATTTATTTGACAGAAAGAGACACAGCGAGAGAGGGCACACAAGCAGAGGGAGAGGGAGAAGGAGGCTTCCCACCAAGCAGGGAGCCCGATGCAGGGCCCAATCCAGGACCCTGGGATCATGACCTGAGCCAAAGGCAGACGCCCAATGACTCAGCCACCCAGGCACCCCAATAGTTCAGTATATTCTTGACAAACACTAAAATTACGTGTGATTGCTTAAATGACTCTCATGGGAGGAAAAAATGTTTGTCTTCTTGTCGTAAAATAACTTTAAGTTCAAAAGGCATTTTGCTATTAATTCATCTTCCATTCTATCCAAATAAAACCCTGATGTGTATCCTCCAAAATGTTAATGTCAACAAAGTCTGTGAAATGGCTATAAACTGTTCCCAGGGCAGATTAAAGAGACAAGACAACTAAACGCAATACCTAAAACGCACATTGGATCCTGCCTTGGAATTCACAATACACTCTCATAATGTTCCTTCATGCCTATGCATAAAATGCAAGACTCTTCCTAAAATCCAGTTACATAATGTCACTCTTGTCCTCAAAAACTTTTAAAACCTCACTGACTAACCAATCGCATCTGTTTCTTGCACCTGGCTTCACCTTCTATCCATTGTCTACCCAACCTCATCTTCCAGCAAAGGCTAGCAATCCAGTCCACCAGACTCATGGTGCCCCTCCCCACGGCACCATCCCCTCCTTCTCCGTATAGGGCCTAAGCTAATCACCCTGGCACAGTCCCTGACTACTCAGAAGCCCCCAAGCCTCCCAAATCCCATCTCTTAAAACCCTTGTCGGTTGTCACACTTGGCACTTTATCCTAGGCTGTCCTGCCTAATGTTAATGGCTTAAATGTTTTATGGTTTTACATATATGTACTTAGTATCTCCAACAAAAGAGCTGCATGGGGACGCCTGGCTGGCTCTGTTGGTAGAGCATGTGACTCTTGATTTCAGGGTGCTGAGTTCAAGCCTCACATTGGGTATAGAGTTCACTTTAAAAATTAAAAAAAAAAAAGGGGGCACCTGGGTGGCTCAGTGGGTTAAGCCTCTGCCTTCAGCTCAGGTCATGATCTCAGGGTCCTGGGATAGAGCCCCACATCGGGCTCTCTGTTCAGCAGGGAGCCTGCTTCCCCCCTCTCTCTGCCTGCCTCTCTGCCTACTTTTGATCTCTCTCTCTCTCTCTGTCAAATAAATAAATAAAATCTAAAAAAATTTTTTAAAAAATAGCTGCATGAAAACAGAGTAGCTCCTAAACTGTATTTCAAATAAAGTCCTGATTATACTAAAGTTCAATACAGCACTGTTGAAAGTAAACAGTGTTACTGTGGACTTTTTTTCTTGATGAGGAATTTATCACAAAGGTATCATTATTATTCATGATGAGAAGACGTTCAGAATTTCTCAATCCCAAGCTACTATTCATCTACATGGAGCCATTTCATACTCACGTATCTCTTACTATCTTGAAATCATCCATTTCTTCACATTTTTAAACCCTGATTTGCTTTTAAATTCTACACAGTGGGTCCTTTAAACCAGACACTTCCCCAGAACGCTTTCAACCCTTCCTCTACTACGTACACTATTATCTCATATCACAACAGAAATAACTTAAATATCAAGTCATATTTGTAGAGAAATCAGACCAATGTCTAAATGTCAAGTTCAGCTTCTCCTTCAGCTTTAATCACTGGGCTCCAGGGCACCTGGGTGGCTCAGTGGGTGGCTCAGTGGGTTAAAGCCTCTGCCTTCAGCTCAGGTCATGATCCCAGGGCCCTGAGATCAAGCCCCACATCAGGCTCTCTGCTCGGTGGGGAGCCTGCTTCCTCCTCCTCTCTCCCTCTGCCTGCCTCTCTGCCTACTTGTGATCTCTGTCAAATAAATAAATAAATTCTTTTTTTAAAAAAAATCAGTGGACTCTAAATTCATCCTTAAGATTTCAGTGCAGTTGAGACAGCAAAAGATCTGTACTGGGATGCATTTTCACTTCCTCCTTAGACTCCTTTGCCAATCTATAGGAAATTACATAATCTCTCTTAGCCTTGTTTTCCGCACAGTCCTAAAAATTACTAGGTGTATGATGTTGGGAAATTACGGAACCTCTCTACCAATTTTATCATCTGTAACACTGGGATAAAATAGTCAGGACCAGTCCATAAGGACAGTTGTGAGAATTAAATAAACTAAGACAAGTGGGGCATCTGGGTGGCTCAGTCAGTTAGGCATCTGCCTTCAGCTCAGGTCATGATCCTGGGGTCCTGGGATCATGCCCCATAGCAGGCTCCCTGCTCAGCAGGGAGTCTACTTCTTCTGCTCCCTCCAACCATGACCCCTTCTTGTGCATATCTCCCTTTCAAACGAAGAAATAAAAATTAAAAAAAATTTTTTAATTAAAAATAAATTTTAAAAAATAAACCAAGACATGACAGTGACAGATCCTAGCACATGGTTACCTCTCAAGTTCTAGTAGCAACTATTATTAATATTGTAAAGCACCTAGCATATAGGCTCAATAAAACATATTAAAATATTTTTGTTTATATCAAATGAAACTGATGGTTAATTGTAATATTTATCCATTTATCCATGATAGGTGTTCTCAAAATGTGGCCTCAGCTTAGCAACTTCAGCATTTTGTTAGAAACACAAATTCCTGGAACTTGCTAGAAATGGAAATTTCCAGGCCTCATCCCTGATCTAGTGAATCAGAAGCTCTTGGGGTAAGGCCTGCAATCTATTTTATTTTAACAAGCCCTCTAAGTGAGTCTGATGCAGCTAAAGTTTAAGAACCACTCAAGTAAGCCAAAGGTCTTTTAAATACATACATATTATTTGCAGATTTTAAGAACCAAACCACTGCCTTATACTCTCAGAAGTTATATTCTTCCTTAGCCCTTTATGAAGTCAATGCTGCATATACTCTCCCATCTTATCTATGCCCATAGATGTAAAATCACTCAAGAAGTATACAATGGTCAAGAACATAGAGCAAATTAAAACTTTTTCTCTACTCTCTAAAAGTTATCACTCTGCTCTCAGCTTGGGGATATACATTTCCTTCCAGCCACCAAATCAGAAAATAAAGAATAATGTGATTGATTCACTAGAGCCATGAAGTTGTTGACTTTAAAATGTGGGCAAAAGCTATCCAGGCTATGAATAAACGAAGCTTTCCAAAGACAAGATGGAACAGAGCCAGCTGTCTCCCGTGTGATAACCAAGCAGTAACCACCACATAGGGTATAGTGCAATATTGGAATCCAGGGCCCCTTCCTCTCCAAATGTACCCCTTCCTCTCCAAATTTATGTACCAATAAATTAAAATTCAGACCAAATATCCTACTATATAATGTTAAGGGATAAATTTACTTATAGCTAACTGGTACAGAAGAATTTATCTCCACTATAATTTGCCAGTTAGATGACTCAAGGTAAGGAAAGCCCATTATATGGACTTCTTTAGACTCCAACATTGTCCTAAAAACTGTTTATCTCCTTAAATTATTCCTCTTAAATACAGTCTCTCGGCCACGGTTCAAGTTCTAATTCTAGGTATAAATAAACAATTATACAGGAAATTTTCTAATCTTTGGTAACTACTGAAGTACTTCAGAAAACAAAGGGCTTCCTTCTTTCTTGTTTTCCCCAGAGTAAGGGAAAAGCTAAATCATAGGTACTTAAATCTTAGGTGCCATTTCTTATACTACCATCTTGCTGATTTCTAAATAGCCAAACAGAATTGCACGTGATCAGTAACAACAAAAACTAAATAATAATATAAGACCCTCTAGTTTATAAAGTTCCAGGAGTAGAATGGACATTAAAAAATTACTGTAGGGGTGCCTGGGTGGCTCAGTGGGTTGAGCCTCTGCCTTCGGCTCGGGTCGTGGTCTCAGGGTCCTGGGATTGGGCCCCACATCGGGCTCTCTGCTCGGCGGGGAGCCTGCCTTCCCCCAACCCCCGCCTGCCTCTCTGTCTGCTTGTGATCTCTGTCTGTCAAATAAATAAATAAAATATTTTTTAAAAAATACTGTAAATAATTAAAGACTATCATCAATTTTATGTCTTAGAACAATTCTCTGGATAAAATTACCTAACTGAAGTCATGAACATTTTTGAGATCAACCAGCTCATGGTTTTTAATGCTATAATTAAAATTATGCTAAAGACTAATACATAAATGTTACCAACACCGATAGTTTACCTAAATATCCAATCTGCAAGGTAAACAACCCACTCTATTCAGTGTGTGAAGAGATGTGCAGAGGGAGCAGACTTTGATGTGTCAACTGGACTTTATTCTTTAAAGTATTCTGAAGAATAATGCACCAAAAGGAAAACACTCCTGCCGGAACAATCAGTGTAAGGACAGGCTTAGTCCTACAGCTGAAATATGAGAACACTGATATTTAAGTACATTTAGAAAAATGCCAGAGGCCTCCGTTCATCACCAAATGTAAGTTTTAATTAAGTATCTGTTTACTTTAAACAAATGTAATTTAAGCTCTGTGAATATGAAATGAGGCTATATTATTTTTTAATACAGTTTTTCTCCCCCAAAAAAATATTCTACCCAAATATTCTAAGGAAAAAAATGTTTACACAGATGGATGTAATGGTAACTTAAGCCGTCATTTAAAAACTCCACAATGTTTACTTTCTTCAGTCATACAAACTTGTAAAATCTGACCATGCTAAAATCATGCCCTAAGCACTGGTCTACGCTATTCTGCAGCTGCATAAACCGTAACTTCCTAAAGCATGGGGAGTAATTGGTGAGCAGTTAAAAGTGCAGGTAGAGAAAAGTAAACACAGCCTATTAGCCAAGGGGACCCCGCTGGCAGATCTGCAACCCATCCCAGTACACAAGGAAACCAAACTTTGGACACAGCCCCTGTTCTTATATTCCCATTTCAGGAAGTGTACTACAGTTCTGCCAGTAAAGTTCTTCCTTCTGTAAAGGAAGGAAGCAAACTGGAGGATGAGGAAGATGCCCTCCAGCTATGAATCTAAGTGCAATCACAACTGAGGAATACAAATGGCCAACCTTTCAGAAGTCTGGTGGGCCTGCACTGATTCCCTTTCCGCAAAGAGAGTGTGTGGGAGAAGAGGGAAAAGAGAAACCAGAATGACTTTTGGGCCCCAAAGTCAACTCATAAATGACTGCGGAGCAATGCAAACAGAGGAGAGGAGGGTATGGCCAACAGGATTACCTCAAATAAATAATTCTTCCGTGTCCCAGTAGGACACGAAGGCAAAAAGGAAACAGGCCAATCTACTACCTCTACAGATTCTGAACCTAAATCTCAGCTTTTTCTACTAAAAGGGAAAGTACTGGGGCACCAGGCTTGGGGGTGGCGGGAAGACACAGTTCTTTAAGACTCTGCCTTTGGCTCGGGTCATGATCTCAGGGTCCTGGGATCAAGCCCCAGGTCAAGCTTCCTGCTCGCAGGGAACCTGCTTCTCCCTCTCCCGCCAGCTGGTGCTCTCTGCTGCTATCTCTCTCTCTCTCTTTCTCTCTCTCTCTCCCCCTCCTTCTCAAATAAATAAATAAAATCTTTTTAAAAAATAAATAAATAAAAGGGAAAGTACCTGAGGTAAGAAAAGGGATTTGGATGAGAGAGGAGAAGGGTTCCTGAGGCAACATACACAATGTTCCAATTAACATTTTATGTTTAACTGAATTATCTCTTTTATATCCTCAAACTAACCTACCACTGCCACCATTTTACAGATGAGAGCCTAAGAAGGTTAAGGTCTCACGAATAATAAACTGTAAAGCCTGGACACAAGTCCTGTCTGACCTCGTGTTGCCTCCCATCTTTGGTTCACATGCCACAGACTAATAACTTTGGGAGCCATTCTTCTTTCAAAGACAATTTGCTCTAACTTAGCAAAATATATAATTTGTAAAATGAAAAGAAAAAATTCAGCAAAGTCATATCTGTTCAGGACTAAACTTCTCAATGGCCTCATTGCCCAAAGCAGCAGAACTACTAAGAACAGTTCTCCCTGGAAACAAAACTGTGCTGGAAAAAATAGGGTAAAATACTTACATAATATTATTTTAAAATAAATAAAATAATAATTTAGAAAGCGCAAAATTTGTAAGAAGATGAGAAACACATCTCTAGCTGGAGTCAGCACTCTCTGGCAGCTGAGCCAAGAGCAGAGTCTCTAGACCCTAAACCCCATAGGGCCATCCTAAGGCACAACTCTGGGGCTGTGTGAGAGCACCCTTAGTGCACAAGACAATCATTCCTCCCATATTTTCCCCTTTAACCTCCTCCCTCACCTTTTTACTCTCTTCTCCTAGATTTCCCCTTTAACCCCCTCCTTTCCCCATGGGTTAAATACAACTTGTGACTATAGTTAAAATGGATAAAACATAAAGAAAACACATAGAATTATCCAATTATCTAAGTGACTTCATTCTCATTTTTTTCTCTCCTTACTCATTTTCATTTTATTGACTTATTTGTCATAGACATCCTCTCCTATGATCCCATTTTATTAAAAACTCTTCAAATAACATAACTCTCACTCACTAAAAAGGAATATGGTAAGGTAAAAAAAGACATGGGACCCACTTCTCTCCTTTCCCTGTTTCTCCCTTGAAGATGTTCAACATTTCAATGAAGAACATAAGAAAATCAATACAGAAAAAAATATTACTTTCTAATATTAAAATTTTTTACTTAAAATTCACATAGTTATATTGTATTTCCCACTAGTGGGATTACGACTAATGGCCGCCTTGGGCAAAAGAGTCCAGCGCTTTTTTTAGTGAGAGGAAAGAGGCTGACTACATAGTGCCACATTCCTTTTTCCATCACTTGAGCAAAACATGGAAAAGATCACATGAAGCCTGCCCTTTCCCTGGTTAACTAATAACAACACAAACCTTAACAGCCTGGTGCCTCTAAATGTTTGAGGTTAAAGCTATAACTACCAGACATAAAAGAATGAAAGATTAAAAAATTATGTTCTCACATATTTGAGTTTTGTGCCAGAGATTTCAGTGCAAAATTTTTAAGATTATAAGGGAAGACTACTTTGAGCTGACACTAGAGCAAAACAGAACAAGAATGTAAGCAACCGACAGTGGGAGTTAGCCAAGACTCTACTGTCTAGCTTTCCTCCACTCCCTCCAGTGACTCCTCATTTAATAAGACTTAACTTTAAACTCTGACACTGTAACATACTTCAGGAAACAAATAAGCCAATTTGATTACAACCCTAAGCAGTTGAATTGGTATCTAATGGCTGTTCTGCATAAAATAACATATTTTCCCAATTCTTACTGCGTTGCAGCAGAAGTAAGCCTTAGATCTTGAGATCTGTCATTTTATCAAACAAACAAAAAAAAAAGTAGTCACATAGTCCAGGTAAATCAAGCTTTGAACGCTTGCTGTCTGACTTTGAACCACTAAATTAAACCACCTTGGGTAGTTGCTAAAAGAATTAAATGATTTAATGCATGCAATGTATATTACACACAGTGAGAATACTCTTGCCAGGCACTGTATAAATAATATAGCCTTTGTCCTCAAGCAGCTCAAATAGTCTTTTGACATTTTTAGCAAAGGAAGTCTCCTTTTATTCAACCACTCAATTTATGAACTACTCATAAGATGAATGGTCCAGTCCAACAGGCCTGGCACAGAGTAGGCCCCCAATAAATAGCCAGTGATACAGTTCCTATGGGGGTCATCCTCACGTCTGCTTCTACTTCTCTCTGGTATCCACTGGCAACAGTTGGAACCATAGCAGTTACGCTCTGGAAGACATGGGGCAATTCTTCATGTCCCCTAACATGCCCTGCCAAGAGAGCCACAGTTACAAAGACTGCCAGGGCATCAGCTACCAAAGGGGAACCTCTGCATCACAAACTCTGCTTCCCTTGGATTCACCTCAGAAATGGGGAACTCCTGTCAGAGACTCCAACTCCAAAGTTTCATACCACAACCCTCACATCAACCCATCATCTCTGCCCCATCCTGTGGAGGAGTCCCACTCACAATATGTGTGTGATGAGACAGAAGCCTGGAAGAGGGTAGTAGGTAAACTGTTGGCATCCTTCATTAGTATTCACAATATATTTCCTCACCACAAAATCACCACAAAGCACTGTGTCTCAACCTTTTATCTCTTGCCAAAATACAAAGGATTCAACTCCCAGCAGTACCAGAAGCTCCCTACAGAAATGATTCTCAGTTGGAGAGTGGGTGACATCGCCTGCCTGAAGGATACATCAGAATTTGGGAAAAGGATTTTGTCAACGGATAGCAAAAGCGAGAGGACTCAAACATCCCTCAGGTGATATTTTATGCCCCTTGAAACGAGAACCACTTTTATAGAAGGCTATTACATGCTTTATGGTACTTTATTGGTACATTATTGGTACTCCTTTGTTACATGATGCTTTAAATAGGATTTGTGAAGAGCTTAAGAATATAACCACATTTAAAATAATGTTTCTTTGTGAGAAAATTCTTTCTAACTCCCAAACAGCAGACTTAAAACGTTACCTGTCTCCAACTTGAGGACTATCCACAAGAGGGAGAAAAAAACTGATTAATAGTTCATTGTGAAGTCATATAGGTGCTTTAGCTGAGATTTATAGAAGGGCTTCAGTGGGAACCAATAACTCCATGAAATTGTATGCAAATTTTATGTGTATGTGTATTTTGCTGCAGAGCTTACAACAGATCTTCAAAGTGTCCCAGAGCACACAAAGAAATATTAATTTCAGAACCACGACTATTTACTACACAGAGAAATATACACATAAGCACCAATATCTAGGTCATACCAAGTACAGGAAGTTAAAGAACTCTAGACTTCTGTCTCTATAATCCACCTTTTTTCCCATATAACCTTCTGCCATCCACATATATACCTGATGTCAGAACTTGGTTTCAATCTTGAGAGAGAAAAAAATCTTACTGAAAACTGAAGTCTTTCCATGCCCTAATACATAAATATTTACATACTTCTTATATGCTAAGACTTTTTACAGAGTCCAGTAATAATGGGTTTTAACTAAGTCACAGAATGCACTGTAATCACCATGTACTTACCTTCTCGCCTTCATCATTACCCACAGGCCACACACCAGATAATTATAGATAACTAAAATGCATGTCAAATGCTCTAGAATTTAAATTTTCGACTTGCTATTGAATAGCTATGCTTCAGAGCCATACGATCTATTCCTGCACAATAAATTAAAAGTATGCTAAACAATTCCATGATATGAAAATAATATTAACCGACCTTCATGAGATGCTGATTTATCCATTTTGTAAACGTTTTCTTTTGAACTTTGTCCCGTTCATCTGTAAGGGGAAGAAAAGACATAACATGAAGTTGGTAAAATCTATGAAGAGGAGACTTTGATCATGATTATACATATAAATAAAAACACAGTCTTCAAAAAATACTGTTTAGTATGTTTGGATTTTCCTGTTAAGTTTTGGCAGCTTACAGCTAGCCATAAGAAAGTTAGAAGGCCATCTGTCAAGCTGGTCTCTTTGCAGGGTTGTATTTGCCAATGTTACTCCATTAAATAAACCCCTCTGCGCATTCCATTGGCATAAACTCCGTCACAGGTACCACTCCGAAGAAGCTGTCTGACAAAAACCTTTTTAGCTTCAGGTGAGCCCTTACCCTGAACTTCCCTAAGCACTTGACCATATATTACATCCTATTTGGTCTTCCAGCTAAAAGAGGGAAGGTAAGTAGTGCCATTCTCATCTTGTAGAAGGAGAAACCAAGACTTAGAGGGATTAAATTGTTGTCCACAACTATTTAGCAAAACATTTAATCGCTGTGATAAAAGGCAGGACTCACATTCAGGTCCTTTGGCTGAAGTAAACGCTGGTTTAATGACTAACCATGTTCCTTCTTTTCTAGATACCCGGTTTTGAACTGTCTGGTAAAAAAGAAACATCCCAACTAGATCCTCACTACAGAGAGCTAATACTGCCATGGTTACCACAGACATGGTACACAGAAGAGTGAGGGAAGGCTTCTTATGATTTAAGGAGAAAGAGTACTAGAAAGTTGTGGTTCATCACATCATTACTACAAAAGAAAACCATAACCTTCCAACACCTAGAACTGACATTTGAAACTATACTACCTTCCACCTCCCTGGTTCTAGGCAGCAATTCCCTATGTAATTGTTTCCCTTCTTCCTCCTTTCTGTATCTAGGATAGTGCTTTCTTCTTTAGTGGTCTTGTTCCTTCTCTACCACAGTTTGAAATTCTCCATCCATTCCCTAGGGATAGGCTATATCTCACTCTCTCCCTCCTCATTCTTCATCCCTGAGTGCCCTTAAACTATTTTAATGGAAATGGAGTTCCTTTGAAAATGCTTTTCTATTTATTAAAAGTATTTATGGACACGGTTAAGGGGACTGGATTCAGATGGCTGCACAGCAATACCCTGAACTCACCTTCTATAGACACACCCAATCTACAGCCATGTGTGAGTGAATTCCCTCTGATAAAGACCTGAAAACTAGCCAAACATCTCCTCCACGACAAAGGACAATGACAACAACCAAAAAACAAAAAAAACAAAAAAAACAAAAAAAACCAACAAAACACTGAGATAGGTAGGAGATGGTCTCATCAAAAACCCTACCCCCGATGTAGGGACCCACAACTGGCAGGGATCTCACAAATGTAGAGCATCTCCCTGAGGAAGGTATTTGTGCCCTACACCAGGCATCACAACCCTTGGACCTGCACCAGAGAAATGGGCCCCCAAAATACTTTACTTTGAAAAACAACAGCGTTTACATCCAAGAGAACCAAAAGGCTGTGTGGGAGAGAGAATGTTCACTCTTAAAGGGCTCACACACAGACTCACTCAACTATGGAACCAGCACAAAAGCAACAGTTTAAAAAGCACTTAGACCACATGAAAAGGAGATTCATTAGCTAATTAGCTAATCTTAAAGCTTCTGCTGGACGTGCAAGGGCACCACCACCCCCTTCTTCCACAGTCCCACTTCAGCCAGTAGGCAGCCCTGTTCCACCCTGGACTGCCCCAAAGCACTACTGAAGGTGGTGGGATTCCCCAGCCCTAGGCCTCACATGGAGTCTACTGAAGCCAGTGGGCACATGCAGTCCACACACGGGTGACCCTTAAACCCTTATCTCTGGTGGCCAGGGTGGACTCTGTTGCTGGGCTCCATGGAACTGGAATAGGTGAGATAGTTCTTGGCAGGCTACAGCTCCCAGGGCAAAGCACAAACATGAGACTGAAACACACCCCCACTGTTCCTATGGAAAAGGCCTATTTACTTGTCTTGGAGCATTAGCCAAAGGGGCAGGCTTCAGGTTTATCATACATCGAAAAACCACGGAGGAGCTCTCAGAAAACATGGGCCAGAGGCGGCCACCTTTGTACTCTCCCTCAGCCTCACTACGGCTTATAAGTACTTCCCAGAAAGAGCTTATTCACTCATCTGGAGCCCTGATTTTTCAACTCTTGCCAAGAAGACATCTCTAAAGCACTTGGTCTGCAGACCCAGGAAAGGTTATGACTATGGTCCCACAGGACTGTATATATTTGCATACTTTAAAAGGGGCTGCCTGAGGGTCTGGTTTCCAGTCAGCCAGAAAATAAATGCTGACTGAGATCCCTTCCTTTGGAAGACTGTCAGGGTTTGACATAATCCCAACAATTGGGACAAAGGATAAAGCAGGCTGCTTAAATGATCACAAAAGTTTGAGAGACAACCAAGAGCTAGGGTAAAGTTGAATGATAAGGTCCATCGCCTATACAAAATCACCCCTTCAAGATGGGGAGAGGTAGGTGATTTGCCTGGTAAACAAAAATGAATGTAGAGAGACAAGCAAAATGAGGGAACCCAGAAATATGTTCCAAGCAAAAGAACAAGATAACACCCCAGGAAAAAATTTAATGAACTGGTGGTAAGTAACTTACCCGATAAAGAGTTCAAGCAATGGTCATTAAGATACAGAACTTGAGAGAAGAATGGATGAACTTCAAAAGATAGAAAATATTAAGAAAGTACTAAACAGAAGTCACAGAGCTGAAGAATATATAACTGAACTTAAAAATACATCAGAGTAGTTCAACAGCAAACTAGATGAAGCAGAAGAACAGATCATCCTGGAAGACAAGGCAATGGAACCCAGCCAAACACAGGAGCAAAAAGAATAAAAAGTATTTTAAAAAGTGGAGATAGTTTAAGAGACCCATAAAACAACATCATGCAGGATAACATTTACATCCCAGAAAGAGAAGAGAAAGAATGAGAAAAGGGGCAAAAACTTTTTGAAGAAATAATGGCTGAACATTTCCCTAACCTAAGGAAGGAAGGAGACATCCAGGTCCATGAAGCATAGAAAGCTCCAAATAAGAAGAACTCAGAGACCCACACCAAGATACACTGTAATTAAAATGTCAAAAGTTAAAAGAAAAAGAGAGAATCTTAAAAGCAGCAAGAGAAAAACCATTTGCTACATAAAAGGGAAGCCCCATAAGACTATAAGCTCATTTTTCAGAAGAAACTTTACAGGCCAGAAGAAAATGGCATGATATATTCCAAATACTGAAAGGGAAAAAAAAAAAAAAAAAAACTTCCAACCAAGAATACTCTACCCAGCAAGTTTATCATTCAGAACTAAAAGAAAGATAAATAGTTTTCCAGACAAGTAAAAGCTAAAGGTATTCATCACCACTAAACTGGCCTCCCAACAAATGTTACAGAAACTTCTTCAAGCTGAAAAGAAGCACTAACTGATAACAAGAAAGCATGTATTTATAGAAGTAAAAACTGTGCTGGGAAAGCAAATATAAAGGTAGTAGATTAGCCACTTGAAAATCTACTGTGAAGTTTAAAAGATGAAAGTAGTAAAATCAACTATAACTACAATAGTAAATTAAGGGGTAAACAAAAATATTTAAGATACATCAAAAACACAAAACACAAGGGCGGAGGCAAAGAAAAAAGATACAGTTTTTAGAATGTGCTCAAACTCAACTTAATACCAACTTAAAATAGACTGTTATGTATAAAGAATGAGACAGGTGAATCTCACAGTAACCACAAAGGAAAAATTTAAGGTAGATACATAAAAGATAATGAGAAAAGAAACAAAGCACAACACTAAAAGAAGTTATCAAATTACAATGGAAGGAAGCAAAACAAGAAAGGAACAGAGAGGAGCTACAAAAATAACCAGAAAACAATTAACAAAATGACATTAAGTACATACCTATCAAAAACTGCTTTATTTTTTTAAAGATTTCATTTTTAAAAATTTTATTTTACAGATTTAAGCCCCAACATGGGGCTCGAACTCACAACCACAAGATCAAGTTGCATGCTCTACCAACTGAGCCAGCCAGATCCCCCAATAATTGCTTTAAATGTAAATGGACTAAATTCTTTAATCAAAAGACACAGATTGGTTCAATGGATTTAAAAACAAGACATCTATATACTGCAAATAAAAGACTCACTTCAGATTTAAGGATACACACAGACTGAAAATGAAGGGATGGAAAACATATTGTATGCAAACAGAGAAGAAAAGAAAGCTGCTATAGCTACACTTTTATCAGACAAACTAGACTGTAAAACAAAGACTGTGTAAGAGACAAAGGACGTTATATAATGATAAAAAGGTCAATCCAACAAGACGATTTAACCCTTGTAAATATTTATGCACTCTACATATATGAATCAAATATTAATAAGACCTAAAGGGAGAAATTGACAGCAATGCAATAACAATATGGAACTTCAACAACCCATTTATATCAATGGATAGATCATCCAGAAAGAAAATTAATATGGAAACATTGGCCTTAAATGATACACTGGACCAGATGGACTTAATACATATATATGAAATATTCTATCCAAAGGCAGCAGAATACACATTCTTCTCAATTACATGGAACATTCTTTAGGACAGATCAAATATTAGAGCAAAAAACAAGTCTCCACAAACTTAAGAAGATAAAAATCATATCAAGCATCTTCTCTGACCATAACGGTATGAAACTAGAAACTAATTACAGCAACAGAAGTCACAAATACATGGAGATTAAACAACATGCTAGTGAACAACTAAAAGGTCAACAAAAAAATCAAAAGGATAATTAAAAAATACCTTGGGATAAATGAAAATGTATATATAATATTCCAAAATCTATGGGATACAGCAAAAGCAGTTCTAAGCAAAAAGTTCACAGCAATGAGGTTCACAGGCCTGCCTTAGAAAACATGGAAATTTTCAAATAAACAATCCAACTTTCCACCTAAAGGAACTAAAAAATAAGAGTAAACAAAGCCCAAATTTAGAAAAAGGAAGGAAATAATAAAAATCAGAGTGGAAAATTCTTCCTTAACTTATAATGGGGTTATATCCCAAAAACCCCATCAGAATTGCAGTCAAATGCTCTTCCCCTGAGCTATACTCCCCAATAACCCCATCAGAGATTTAATATATCATAGATTGATAATGTATACATTACACCAAACCTATAGAACATCATAGCTTGGCCTAGCCTACCTTAAATATGTCAGAACACTTATACTGGCCTACAGGTGGGCAAAATTATCTAACACAAAGCCTGTTTTATAATGAAGTTCTGATTCACCACGTAATTTATCAACTGCTGAATTATTGAATATTGAACGTTTTATAAGTATAGAATGGTTGTAACTATAGCAGTTATTTACCTGTGTCATCACATGCCTGACTGGGAGCTGCAGCTGATACTGCCTAGCATCATGAGAGAGTATTATACCATATATCAGGAGCCAAAAAAAAAATCAAAATTCAAAGTATAGTTCCTACTGAATGTATATCACTTTCACACTAGAGTAAGTCAAAAAATCTAACTTGAATCACCATAAGTTAGGGACCATCTGTAAATGAAATAGAGACAAAAACAATAAAAAAGATCAATGAAGCTAAGAGTTGGTTCTTTGAAAAGATAAAATTGACAAGCTTTTACCTAGACTTACAAAGAAAAAGAGAGCTCAAATAAATAAAATTGGAAATGAAAGAGAAGCTATAACTGATTACACACAAATACAAAGGATCATGAAGAGACTACTATGAACAAATTATACCCTCAACAAATTAAACCTAGGATGGGTAAATTCCCAGAAACATACAATTTTCCAAGATCAAATCATGAAATAGAAAATCTGAATAGATCAATCACTAGTAAGGAGACTGAATCAGTAAATAACTCCAAACAAACAAAAGTTCAAGAGCACACAGTGTTTTACTGATGAGTATGGTGTTAGCTGTAGTTTTAATATATGGCCTTTATTATGTTGAGCTATGTTGCCTTTACACCCACTTTATAGAGTTTTTATCATAATGGATGTTGAAATTTATCAACATCCATTACGATAAAAAACATTTTTTCACCTATTGAGATAATATAATTTTCATCCTTCATTTTGTTAATGTGGTGTATCATTTTGATTGATTTGTGAATGTCAAATCACCCAGAAGAAATCCCACTTGATTATGATGTATGACTCTTTTAATCTATTGTTGAATTTGGTTTGCTAATATTTTGTTGAAGATTTTTGCATCTATGTTCATCAGGAATATCGGGATATAATTTTTTTGTGTGTGGTGTCATGGTCTGGTTTTGTTATCGAGGTAATGCTAGCCTCGTAAAATGAGTTTGGAAATATTCCCTCCTCTTTAATTTTTTTGAAACAATTTGAGGACAGCTATTAAATCTTTGAATGTCTGGTAGAATTCCAGATGGCCAAAAGCGCATGAAAAGATGTTCAACATCACTAATTATCTGGGAAGTGCAAACCAAAACCACAACGAGATATCACTGCACACCTGTTAAAATGGCTGTTATCAAAAAGTCAAGAAATAGCAAGTGCTGGAGAAAACGTGGATAAAAGGGAACCCCTGTACCCTGTCGGTGGGGATATAGATTGGTACAGCCACTATAGAAAACAGTATGGAGGGGTGCCTGGGTGGCTCAGTGGGTTGAAGCCTCTGCCTTCGGCTCAGGTCATGATCCCAGGGTTCTGGGATCGAGCCCCACATTGGGCTCTCTGCTCGGCGGGGAGCCTGCTTCCCTTCCTCTCTCTGCCTGACTCTCTGCCTACTTGTGATCTCTGTCAAATTAATTAATTAATTAATTAATTAAAAAAAAAACAGTATGGATGTTCCTCAAAAAATTAAAAATAGAATGACCATAGGGTAGTTGATCCACCTATTTGACCTCTGGCTATTTATCCAGAGGGGAAAAAAAAAACACTAATTCCCTATGTAAAACCTCTAGGCACAATTCTCCCCAAGAACAATGAAATCAAGTAATTGTTAACCAATATTATCATCTACAAAATATGTATTAATTCCTCTCTTGGCCCCTTTAGGGTATCATCTATACCTTATTCACCTTTGTGTATCCCAGAGAAGATGTTATAGTGCTTTTATGCACTTAACAAATAAATACCCCAAATGTGAATTAATTATGCTTCAAAAAGAACAACTGAAATCTATACAAGTAGATATACTACTGTATTTCTTAAAGCAATAATGGCATCTTAGACATTTTTGAGCCTTGTTCCTAAAGAGTTCAGAATGAACCTAAATTACTAGTACATAAGGCAAAAACAAAGAATAAGAAGCAACTACTTGTCCTACTTACTGATAAAACACAGATTCTATACATCCCTCATTTAGTCATTCATTCCAACATCTATCAAGCCATATGATGAGCCCAGTGCCACAGCAGTACTGGGATCACCATGCTGATAGAAAGTGCACTGGCCCTTGCTCTCCGGGGTTCATCATCTAGAGAGGGCACCTGACATAAAAGCAGTGTGAAAAGCATGCCAACAGAGCAAACGATGCAGCATTCACCATGTAAGCAAGCACAAATGAGAAAAAGACCAACCCTGCTCAGGGCAGTCAAATGGGACTCGGACTCGGAGGAAAAGAAGTAGATTAGCAAGACAGAAGCCAGCCCTGTGTTAAAACCCAAGTGTTAGAGTGCCTTGGGTGGCTCAGTTGGTTAAGTGTCTGCCTTCAGCTCAGATTATGATCCCAGGGTCCTGGGATGGAGCCCTGCATTGTGCTCCCTGCTCAGTGGGGAGCCTGCTTCTCCTCCCTCTGCCACTTCCCTGCTTGTACTCTCTGGCTCTATCTGTCTATCAAATAAACAAATAAAATCTTTTAAAAAAATAAAAAGTGTTGTGATTCCCTCCAGAGTTGCCTCCTCTACATGGAAGAGACAGTCATCTTTCAAATGGAAGTGCTGCACACATCTCAGTCACAGACAATGGTGTGGAAGAACCTGGCTCTGCGGTGCCATGTGAACTTTGGACAAGCGAATGCAAACAATCAAACCTCTGCACCAAAGTCTAGGACTTATATCACCTTTCCGGCACTGCTTTCCCAAGCCTCCAGCAAAAAGTAAACAGAGTAGGGGAATAAAAAAAGATTACCTCTTAGGCAATACCCATATTATTCCCATCCAATTAATAACCTAGGACCCTAATCTTAAATCATCAAGAAAAAAAATTAAAATGTATTATTTATTAAAAATCTTCATAATTCGGGACGCCTGGGTGGCTCAGTTGGTTAAGCGGCTGCCTTCGGCTCAGGTCATGATCCCGGTGTCCTGGGATCGAGTCCCACATCGGGCTCCTTGCTCCGCGGGGAGCCTGCTTCTCCCTCTGCCTCTGCCTGCCACTCTGTCTGCTTGTGCTCACTCGCTCTCTCTCTAACAAATAAATAAATTAAAAAAAAAAAAAAATCTTCATAATTCAAGGATAGACAGCTTTCATATCATGTACAGAATACAAGATTAAGGCATTCCTGTAAACTATCCTCCAAAATTCTATTAAATTTTTAGATTATCATGTAATACAAACTCTAAACAAATTTATTCTGTCTCATTAAATTTAATATATGTATATGTTATATATAATTATATATGTTATATACAATATATAATTATGTACATAATTATGTATATTATACAAATTCTTCTCCTTTTGGCACCTAATGGCTAATAAAATATATTTCTTATTTTCTAAATTAATAAAAAATGGTCCTCTATTTTAAGGAATATGAAGAAATAGAATATATGTTCTTAAAAAATCACTTATTGATTAATTTCTTACCCACATGGTATATAAAGAATGGTGATTTAATCAAATAATTTTCCTCCTGGTACAGATGACAGATTCAGTTAAATGATACAACTCTAAAAAGGTTATTTCGATCACTGAGGTTTGGCTGTGGTGGTTTCTGCTAAAGGCTCAAAAGCCCTGCTGAAAATATAAGGTGGGAGTTAAATATTTGTGAGGTAATACTGAGGTAATGCCGAGGAAATACACCTCGGAATTATGACCCACAACTAAAGTACATGAGTAAGATACCAAGAGTAAGCTAAGTAACACACACATTTCATAAATTCTGATACTATTTTCTAACAGTAACACCTAAACCTTTTCTTTTAAACCCTGATGAACCTAGCTGACTCCCATTCAAGTATATCAAGGCAGTTTCTTCAACACTAGAAGCCTCCTACAGCGCTACAACAATGAGGAAAGAGGTATGGCGGACTTGAAGGGCCTCAGCTTCCTTCAGGAAAGCAGCTTAAGATCAGGAAATAATTCAGGTCTGGGGAGATGGTGATGTGCCACTTTCCAGAAGCATTATTTCAAAAGGGAGTTATTTCAAAAGGGAGTATTCCAGATTACACCATCTAATTTTCCAATTACAAGTCTCATGATGGTTCTTTATTTCATTTCAGTAAGGGATGTCTAACATTGAGATTTATATTTAGGGCAACGTTGCTATGACAACAAATAGGGAAAACCACTCCTGAGATTTTAACCGATTTTACTGGTTTTACAGATTTTACAGTTTTTCCAGTTATTTTTCTGAATGAAGTTTTAGAACATTCCTCTATTGGAAAATTATTTCATTTACAGAGTAAGTTCCATGTAAAAATATACATCTATGATCATTTTATAAAGTACAACCTGGCTGAAAATATGTAATGACACAGAATGCAAAGAATAACAGAATTTGGAAAAAAACAAATATGTGTGCAAAAACAGCACTGATTATCATTACAACCTAGACTGACTAGTTTTCAGCAAAATCCAATCAAAATTAAATCCACTTAGTAATCATACCTAAAACAAATATTAGGACTGTTTAAACACATACCCTATGTACAACGAGAGGGTGAAAGTTCTCTCCAGCGAGGCTCAGAAGTTACTATGCGAGCCTCTCCAGATTTCTGAAGGGTACCCCACGGACTGCTAAACTCCCGCCACACAAACCAACACCACAGGTAATGCAACTTTCCCTTCTCGGTACTGAAAACATGAAAGTGATATTACAGGTCAAACTACTAACCCATACAGCACATCAGCGCCACCAGCTTTGCGTTCCAGTCTTGATCATTCCTCATGAGCTGCCCCATCATTCTGGGAGAAATATGTCCAAGAGTCCCCTAAACTTTCCGTACAAACTCTGATGTGTCAGAGTCCTGTTAACTTTCTATGCAGAAAGAACAACACTGACTAGACACTCCCACTTACAAGCTGAAAACTAGTCAACTCCCCCTTTTAAACAAACATTAGCAAAGCCAGCCTCCTGCACTATTTTGCGCAGGGTATATACAACTATTGCTTTAAAAAAAAAAAAAAAACTAAGTTATCTTTATCCTTTTAATTTAAAGCTGTTCATATGAAATCCCTTAAAAAGAGAGTTTTGATTTCCTAACTTTTTTTGCAGTGAGGCAAACCAATAGGATGTCCCATTTCACTGCTGAACTAGCTCATCACATTCTCCAACACCCCAGGCAGAATTCCCCTGGAATAAAAAACAATACCCAGCCTAACTCGTTTAACTCATCCCTGATATGCATGCTATGAAGGTGACTTAGAAAGCCCTGCGGTATGTGCTATACACACAGACACACACCCTTCGGAAGCAATTCCACCAGCAAGTGTTTATGTACACTTCACAAAAAATTTCACTTCAATCATAGTTCTTTGAGCTGGATGGTACCTCTTCATTTTAAAAATAGAAAAAAACAAGATTTGGGGAGATTAAGAAATCAGCCTAAGATTCCACAACCTAAATGGGATCTTTAATCCAATTCGAAAACCCACAGCTTTTCTATGTCATCCAACAATAAGCCCCCTAATCAAATAATGCAGGAGAAACAAGGGGTCTCCAATTTACAAGACCTTCGCTTGAGCATGAATGAAAAAACGTCAAAAAATGAGAACCCCTGGGGTACCTGGCTGGTCCTGAGTTTGAGCCTCACGTTGGGTGTAGAGACTACTTGAATGAATGAATGAATGAATGAATGAAATTTTAAAAGGAAAGAAGGGAGGGATGGAAGAAAGGGGAACCCCTGTTCTAAAGAAGCAACAGACTGAGCACCTTCAGAATGCCTATGTTGTCTGAAACATTAGACAGACCTCCTTTCTGAATAGAAACGGTATGAACTGTAACTTCAAAATGACAAACAACAACAAAAAGATAACTAGGTATTTTCAGCTACAGGGAACCAGCACACTCGATTATGCCAAGGAAGAAGACCCTGCTAGATCAGTAGTTGCCAATATGCTTTGAAATATCCACAATTGATCTTTAACTCTATTCTAAATATACCATAGATTAAAAAATATATATATCGACTTTTGCAGAGAAGTTTAAAGTATGTGCTCAGTAAGTACCCTTCGCTTCCTTTCTCCCTCTTTCTAATTGTCTTTGTTTTATTAGAGTCCCTGCCTCCGCCACAGAATAGCCTGAGCTTACCCATTTCACTGAAGGAGGATAATAACAGTGGCAAACAACATGGGAGCACTTACTCTTTGCCAGGTATTGTTCTCAGCAACATACATACAACACACATATACTGCATATTATCCTCACAACAATCCTGTGAGATCATGTCTATTTATGACTGAAGAAACAGAGGCACTTAGAGGTCAAACAACTCGCCCAGGGTTTTACAGCTACGAAGGCACAGGGTAGGGAGAGGATGCAGTTTGTAAAAGCATAGTCGATATTATAAATTTCATACTTGGAAAACAAAATGCTAACTTCTTAATAAGGTAACTAACAACAAAAAGTATAAAGTGAGGCTTGGACAAATCAGTGGTGAGGATACACAAAAGACGAAATTCACCTTCTGCAGATCAGTCGTTCTCAAGAATACAGGAAAGCTAATTGCAAAGCTTTACCAAGAGGTCACAACAGAATTTAGGGCAAGCATGAGATTTCTGTTTTATTAATAAGGTTCAGATGTGGGGAGGAGTCAAGATGGCGGAGAAGTAGCAGGCTGAGACGACATCGGGTAGCAGGAGATCAGCTAGATAGCTTATCTAACCATTGTGAACACCTACAAATCCAACGGGAAATCAAAGAGAAGAAGAGCAACAATCCCAGAAACAGAAAATCGATCACTTTCTGAAAGGTAGGACCTGCGGAGAAGTGAATCCAAAGCGACGGGAAGATAGACCCCGGGGGGAGGGGCCGGCACCCGGCAAGCGGCGGAGCGACGGAGCACAAAATCGGGACTTTTAAAAGTCGGCTCCACTGGGAGACATCGCTCCAGAGGCTAAACTGGGGGGAAACCCAGGTGGGGTCAGCATAACCCCAGGACCCGCAGGGTCACAGAAGGACTGGGGGTGTCTGAGTGCCACAGAGCTCACAGGTATTGGAGCGGGGAAGCCGGCTATAGCGACAAAGCCGAGGAGTGAGCTCTAAGCCCGGGGTTACCTTGTGCCGGTCGCAGGCTGGGTGGGCTCGGAGCGCGGCCGGAGGCCACAGAGACAAAAGCGACCCGGCGCTTTTCTCCAGCTCCAACAATTGACTGCTTTCCTCGAAGCGCGACCGCAAGCCAGGGAGGCGGGACTGTTGGGCGCTTTGCTCTGAGAGCGCACTGAGGAGCGGAACCCCAAGCTCTCGGCTCCTCCGGGCCGAGAGATTGGGAGGCCGCCATCTTCATTCCCGTCCTCCGGAACTCTACGGAAAGCGCTCAGGGAACAAAAGCTCCCGAAAGCGAACCCGAGCGGATTCCTTAGCCCGGCCCCTGGCAAGGGCGGTGCAATTCCGCCTGCGGCAAGGACACTTGAAAATCACTACAACAGGCCCCTCTCCCAGAAGATCAACAAGAAACCGATCCAAAACCAACTTCAGTCACCAAGAACAGCGGAATTCCACAGCAGGAGAAAGCAAATCCTACCTGGACAAAATGACAAGGCGGAAAAACTCACCTCAAAAAAAAGAACAAGAGGCCGTACCGAAGGCTGGAGACCTAATCAATACAGACATAGGTAGCATGACAGATCTAGAGTTCAGAATGACAATTCTCAAGGTTCTAGCCGGGCTCGAAAAAGGCATAGAAGATATTAGAGAAACCCTCTCCGGAGAGATAAAAGCCCTTTCTGGAGAAATAAAAGAACTAAAATCTAACCAAGTTGAAATCAAAAAAGCTATTCATGAGGTGCAATCAAAAATGGAAGCTCTCACTGCCAGGATAAATGAGGCAGAAGAAAGAATTAGTGACATAGAAGACCAAATGACAGAGAATAAAGAAGCTGAGCAAAAGAGAGACAAACAACTACTGGAACACGAGGAGAGGATTCGAGAGATAAGTGACACCATAAGACGACACAACATTAGAATAATTGGGATTCCAGAAGAAGAAGAAAGAGAGAGGGGAGCAGAAGGTATATTGGAGACAATTATTGGAGAGAATTTCCCTAATATGGCAAAGGGAACAAACATCAAAATCCAGGAGATGCTAAGAACGCCCCTCAAAATCAATAAAAATAGGTCCACACCTCGTCACCTGATAGTAAAATTTACAAGTCTTAGCGACAAAGAGAAAATCCTGAAAGCAGCCCGGGAAAAGAAGTCTGTAACATACAAGGGTAAAAACATTAGATTGGCAGCGGACCTATCCACAGAGACCTGGCAGGCCAGAAAGAACTGGCATGACATATTCAGAGCACTAAACGAGAAAAACATGCAGCCAAGAATACTATATCCGGCTAGGCTATCATTGAAAATAGAAGGAGAGATAAAGAGCTTCCAGGACAAACAAAAGCTGAAAGAATTTGCAAACACCAAACCAGCTCTACAGGAAATATTGAAAGGGGTCCTCTAAGCAAAGAGAGACCCTAAAAGTAGTAGATCAGAAAGAAGCAGAAACAATATACAGTAACAATCACCTTACAGGCAATACAATGGCACTAAATTCATATCTCTCAATAGTTACCCTGAATGTTAATGGGCTAAATGCCCCAATCAAAAGACACAGGGTATCAGAATGGATAAAAAAACAAAACCCATCAATATGCTGCCTACAAGAAACTCATTTTAGATCCGAAGACACCTCCAGATTTAAAGTGAGGGGGTGGAAAACAATCTACCATGCTAATGGACATCAGAAGAAAGCTGGGGTGGCAATCCTTATATCAGATCAATTAGATTTTAAGCCAAAGACTATAATAAGAGATGAGGAAGGACACTATATCATACTCAAAGGGTCTGTCCAACAAGAAGATCTAACAATCTTAAATATCTATGCCCCTAACATGGGAGCAGCCAACTATATAAACCAATTAATAACAAAATCAAAGAAATGCATCGACAGTAATACAATAATAGCAGGGGACTTTAACACTCCCCTCACTGAAATGGACAGATCGTCTAAGCAAAAGATCAACAAGGAAATAAAGGCCTTAAATGACACACTGGACCAGATGGACATCACAGATATATTCAGAACATTCCATCCCAAAGCAACAGAATATACATTCTTCTCTAGTGCACATGGAACATTCTCCAGAATAGACCACATCCTGGGTCATAAATCAGGTCTCAATCGGTACCAAAAGATCGAGATCATTCCCTGCATATTTTCAGACCACAATGCTCTGAAGCTCGAACTCAATCACAAGAGGAAATTTGGAAAGAACGCAAATACATGGAGACTAAACAGCATCCTTCTAAAAAATGAATGGGTCAACCAGGAAATTAAAGAAGAATTGAAAAAATTCATGGAAACAAATGATAATGAAAACACAACAGTTCAAAATCTGTGGGATACAACAAAGGCAGTCCTGAGAGGAAAATATATAGCAGTGCAAGCCTTTCTCAAGAAACAAGAAAGGTCTCAAATACACAACCTAACCCTACACCTAAAGGAGCTGGAGAGAGAACAACAAAGAAAGCCTAAACCCAGCAGGAGAAGAGAAATCATAAAGATCAGAGCAGAAATCAATGAAATAGAAACTAAAAAAACAATAGAACAAATCAACAAAACTAGGAGCTGGTTCTTTGAAAGAATTAATAAGATTGATAAGCCCCTGGCCAGACTTATCAAAAAGAAAAGAGAAAGGACGCAAATAAATAAAATCATGAATGAAAGAGGAGAGATCACAACCAACACCAAAGAAATACAAACAATTATAAGAACATACTACGAGCAACTCTATGGCAACAAATTTGACAACCTGGAAGAAATGGATACATTTCTAGAGATGTATAAACTACCACAACTGAACCAGGAAGAAATAGATAACCTGAACAGACCCATAACCAGTAAGGAGATTGAAACAGTCATCAAAAATCTCCAAACAAACAAAAGTCCAGGACCAGACGGCTTCCCAGGGGAATTCTACCAAACATTTAAAGAAGAATTAATTCCTATCCTCCTGAAACTGTTCCAAAAAATAGAAATGGAAGGAAAACTTCCAAACTCATTCTATGAGGCCAGCATCACCTTGATCCCAAAACCAGACAAGGATCCCACCAAAAAAGAGAATTACAGACCAATATCCTTGATGAACACAGATGCGAAAATTCTCACCAAAATACTGGCCAATAGGATCCAACAGTACATTAAAAGGATTATTCACCACGACCAAGTGGGATTTATTCCAGGGCTGCAAGGTTGGTTCAACATCCGCAAATCCATCAATGTGATACAATACATTAATAAAAGAAAGAGTAAGAACCATATGATACTCTCAATAGATGCTGAAAAAGCGTTTGACAAAGTGCAGCATCCCTTCCTGATTAAAACTCTTCAAAGTGTAGGGATAGAAGGCACATACCTCAATATTATCAAAGCCATCTATGAAAAACCCACCGCAAATATCATTCTCAATGGAGAAAAACTGAAAGCTTTTCCGCTAAGGTCAGGAACACGGCAGGGATGTCCGTTATCACCACTGCTGTTCAATATAGTACTAGAAGTCCTAGCCTCAGCAATCAGACAACAAAAAGAAATTAAAGGCATCCAAATCGGCAAAGAAGAAGTCAAACTATCACTCTTTGCAGATGATATGATACTATATGTGGAAAACCCAAAAGGTTCCACTCCAAAACTGCTAGAACTTATACAGGAATTCAGTAAAGTGTCAGGATATAAAGTCAATGCACAGAAATCAGTCGCATTTCTTTACACTAACAACAAGACAGAAGAAAGAGAAATTGAGGAGTCAGTCCCATTTACAATCGTACCCAAAACCATAAGATACCTAGGAATAAATCTAACCAAAGAGGCAAAGAATCTATACTCAGAAAACTATAAAGTACTCATGAAAGAAATTGAGGAAGACACAAAGAAATGGAAAAATATTCCATGCTCATGGATTGGAAGAACAAATATTGTGAAAATGTCTATTCTACCTAAAGCAATCTACACATTTAATGCAATCCCTATCAAAATCCCATCCATTTTTTTTAAAGAAATAGAACAAATAATCCTAAAATTTATATGGAACCAGAAAAGACCTCGAATAGCCAAAGGAATATTGAAAAAGAAAGCCAAAGTCGGTGGCATCACAATTCCAGACTTCAAGCTCTATTACAAAGCTGTCATCATCAAGACAGTATGGTACTGGCACAAAAACAGACATATAGATCAATGGAACAGAATAGAGAGCCCAGAAATAGACCCTCAACTCTATGGTCAACTAATCTTCGACAAAGCAGGAAAGAATATCCAATGGAAAAAAGACAGCCTCTTCAACAAATGGTGCTGGGAAAATTGGACAGCCACATGCAGAAAAATGAAATTGGACTATTTCCTTACACCACACACGAAAATAGACTCAAAGTGGATGAAGGACCTCAATGTGCGAAAGGAATCTATCAAAATCCTTGAGGACAATGCAGGCAGCAACCTCTTTGACCTCAACCGCAGCAACTTTTTCCTAGGAACATCGCCAAAGGCAACAGAAGCAAGGGCAAAAATGAACTATTGGGATTTCATCAAGATTAAAAGCTTTTGCACAGCAAAGGAAACAGTAAACAAAACCAAAAGACAACTGACAGAATGGGAGAAGATATTTGCAAACGACATATCAGATAAAGGGCTCGTATCCAAAATCTATAAAGAGCTTATCAAACTCAATACCCAAAGAACAAATAATCCAGTCAAGAAATGGGCAGAGGACATGAACAGACATTTCTGCAAGGAAGACATCCAGATGGCCAACAGACACATGAAAAAATGCTCCACATCACTCGGCATCAGGGAAATACAAATCAAAACCACAATGAGATACCACCTCACACCAGTCAGAATGGCTAAAATTAACAAGTCAAGAAATGACAGATGCTGGCGAGGATGCGGAGAGAGGGGAACCCTCCTACACTGTTGGTGGGAATGCAAGCTGGTGCAACCACTCTGGAAAACAGTGTGGAGGTTCCTCAAAAAACTGAAAATAGAGCTACCCTACGACCCAGCAATTGCACTACTGGGTATATATCCTAAAGATACAAACGTGGTGCTCCGAAGGGGCACGTGCACCCGAATGTTTATAGCAGCAATGTCCACAATAGCCAAACTGTGGAAAGCGCCTAGATGTCCATCAACAGATGAATGGATAAAGAAGATGTGGTATATATACACAATGGAATACTATGCAGCCATCAAAAGACATGAAATCTTGCCATTTGCGACGACGTGGATGGAACTAGAGGGTATCATGCTTAGCGAAATAAGTCAATCGGAGAAATATAACTATCATATGATCTCTTTGATATGAGGAAGGGGAGATGCAAGGTGGGGGGGTTTGGGGGGAGGTAGGAAAAGAAAAAAATGAAAAGATGGGATTGGGAGGGAGACAAACCATAAAAGACTCAATCTCAAGAAACAGACTGAGGGTTGCGGGGGGGAAGGGGGACGGGAGAGGGTGGTGGGGAAATGGACATTGGGGAGGGTATGGGCTATGATGAGTGCTGTGAAATGTGTAAACCAGATGATTCACAGACCTGTACCCCTGGGGATAAAAATACATTATATGTTTATTAAAATAAAAAATTTAAAAAAAAAAAAAAATAAGGTTCAGATGTGAATTTCAAAAGACTGGACAACACTTTGCAAAAGACTCTATCAAAAGAAAGAAAGAAAGAAACAGAAAGAAAAAAGGAAGGAAGGAAGGAAGGTAGGAGGGAGGGAAGGAAAGGAAAAGAAGGAAGGGAAGGGAAGGGAAGGGAAGAAAGGAAGGAAAAAAAGAAAAGAAGTGTTGGAGTCCTGTGGAAGAAAGATACAAGTGGTAGAGAATAAGGGGATGGATCTGCTCAGTCTCCCCACCACTGCCCAGAAATAGCTCTGTAGTATAATACAGTAAAAACTGCAAGGGAAAAGTTCTTAAGATTTCTATCATTATAGAAGAAGAACTGGCCGGATGAAATAGCTGGGATCATGAAAAGACCAGCTCCTGAAACTGATGACATTGTACAGCTGATGAGCAGGGAGCTGGGTAAGAATGGTTTAGACCTGACACACATCACCTCCCCTCTCCCGCCCCTGCCTAGTCCCACCTCTGGCCACCTATGAGCTGGCAGCTTGCACCCAATCACCACCTAGAGGCTCTGCCCTTCATCCTAGTAACAGCTCCCTTGTCCACCTGATGTGACCCTCACCAACAGTGGTCCTAGACAACATCATCTGTGACTGGAGGTTGTAGGTATAATGGTAAGAGCAAGGAAGTCCCTGCTCCCATTTTAGTTGAAAATCTTGCCAAATAGTCCTACAGAAATATCATTATGGTTTGTTTCTGTAAGTGTAGAGCTACAACTAATCCAACTTTCCCCCACTGATCCATGTAACCCAAGTGTGGGACTACAGACCTAAAAGAAGATACTTAACACCTCTGAGCCTTTGCCCCAGCATCTACCCTCTGCCCCTATTTTATTTTTTTTTTTTTAAGATTTCATTTATTTATTTGACAGAGAGAGACACACTGAGAGAGGAAACACAAGCAGGGCAAGTGGCAGAGGAAGAAGCACACTCCCCTCTGAGCAGGGAGCCCAAAGCAGGTCTCCATCCCAAGACCCTCAGATCATGCACGACCTGACCAAAGGCAGATGATTAAAGACTGAGCCACCCAGGCACCTGCCCCTGTTTTATTAAAAGCAGGATTCTTATTAGGAAAATTCCACCAAAATTATGCCACTGAATTATTCATTATAAAAAAGAGAATATGCAACACAATCGAGGACTCCGTGGGTAAAAGTATACCAATGTCATTTCCCAGTAATTTCTTAGCTTAGTCACTACTGCAAAGTCCCATATACTTCAAGCTTATACCAGATCTCCCAATGAGGAGTATTGTTCAGCCTCTGTTCTAATTACTTTTGGTAACAGGAGATTCTCATGCTGTTGCATGATACAAAGAAGTACTGTAGGACTATAGCTGAGACAGTCTCTCTTCCCTCATTTTCAAGGTTCAATTCCACACAACTTAAAAAGAATTCTTCCTCCTCTACAAGAAATGACAGGATAAAAAAAGAAATTCTGGAGTCGCCCCTTTCTTATCACTGGCTTAATCAATTTAAATTCCCAATGTTGATGAATCTCAACTTTTGTTTTTTATGACCATTATTTGTTAACATCTGAAGCTAAATGAAATTGACATTATTTTCTTTTGTAGTCCCTCCTTGCTGAGAGCAAAGCCAGTCTACTGCTTCTGTGCTAGATAGTAAGTATGATTAAAAACCACATTTAAAAAGAGCTACTGGCATGTCTTCATAAAGAAGCTCTTTATATTTTCAAAAATCCTTAATCCTTTTGCCAAGAAAATGAAAATGACTTATAAAGGAGATATTTCAAGATAAGCATGGAACTGACAACACATCTCAAACATATAGCTTTAATAAAATCTTCAGATTTTTACTATCTGGCAGTACATGAAGAAATTATACAATATTAGAAATGAGAATGAGAAAAAAAATTTTAAGACCCTATTTTTAAGTAATGGGTGCTCAAACTTAACAGGCCCAAAGATCAAGAGTCACATGCTCCACCAACTGAGCCAGCCAGGCCCTCTGAGAATGAAAGAATTTTTTAAATAAATGAAACCATTAGAAGGAAATACACAGAAAATTGTGTTTTAAAAATAGTTGGGTAGGAAGGGTGTTTCAAAACGACTTACAAAACCTTCAAAAAACATGAACATACAATGGCAGACAAAAAAATTTTTAAAGGAAAACAAATTGGAGGCTCCTAGGTGGCCAGTCAGTTAAGTGTCTGACTTTTGATTCTGGCTCAGGTCCTGGGATGGAGCCCCATGTCAGGCTCTACACTAGGCATAGAGCCTACCTGGGATTCTCTCTCTCCCTCTTTCTCTGCCCCTCTCCCTACTCCCTCACCCCACACCCCTGCTAATGTGTGCTCTTGCTCTCTCCCTCTCAAAATAAATTAATTAATTTATTAATTAAAGGCAGACAAATTTGACAAAGGACAGATGTAACAGGGACACCATAAATGAAGTTAAAAATAAAGCATGAGTAACTGAAAGAAGATATAAGCTAGATATATAATACACACTAAGAACATCCAAAATATAACTCCTCTATTAGTCAGTAGGAAAAAAGACAGCCCTTTCCCAATTTCAAAAGATTTGAGCATACAAGTCTACAAGTCAAAAAGAAGGAATGCAAATGGCCAACAAAGACATGGGGAAATACGTCACCCATCCTACAGAATATCAGTAATAGAAACCTTACACACAGTGACATGAAAAAGATCCAAGATATATAGTTAAGTGAAAAAAAAGCAAATAATATATGTACAAGATGCGGGCCAAGTTGGAAAGAGCAGTTTCATCAGAAGAGGGTAGAAGCTGGAAGGAGGGAGGATCAGTGTGATATAATGCATATTTCACTCTTCGTATTTCTGTATTGAGTATCTGAATCTCTTATAAAGAAGATGCCTTTGTGTACTACATGAATAATAACTGTGAGGAAAAAAAGGTGTCTCGAGTTCTTTTATTCATTTATATATTCAATACTCTGACAGACTCTATAGAAAACACAGAAAAAAGACTAAGTCACAGATCAGGGTACCCCCACTCAGATCCAAAGACAGAGCTAAACACTTCGGGTATGGTTAGGCTGCCCTGAGGCTGCTGGCTGCAGGAGAAAAGGAAGAGCAGGGAAGAGAGGGGAAGGGGAGAGTAAGAGGGAGGGAGAAGAAGGAGAGGCTCAGCTGGTGACCTTTTCAGAGGATGACCGCCCAGGCTGGGATACAAAATGATGAGGCTATAGAGAGTCTCTGAAAGTCTCTGAATCAATAACTGAGAATATATTCAGAAATACCCTGCTCAGAGGGCACCCTTGTTTGAAGTTTAATTGTCACAGGACAAAATACAGTCATGGTTCTGCTCTCCTCTGCTGGGAATCCAGAAGCAGGCCAAGGATAGAATGTGCTAAGTAAGCTGAGGCAGAGATGATGGAGAACAATAGAGCCGTAAATCTCTCCACACAAATGCTTTTTTGTACAGCTCCTCCCCTGCTGCCACCACTCCCCACAATCCACGATCAGATCTGGTACTTTCCTGCCACTTTCCTGCCAGGGCTGTGTGGCTGAGGACCTGAAGTCTGGGATACATGGCAGGGGGGCTGGGAACAAAGGAAGTACTTACTGGGTTCTGCTCTGAAGAATTTACTGGTATCTGTCCTCACAATTGGCCAAGAACTGTAATATAAAACACCTAAACTCTGATTTTAACCTACTTTCTCCAACAGAGCACACTAAAAACATATGAACATGAAGTTCTGATGACAGTTACTCTGCTACAACACTGAAGAACTGTTTATGATCTAACTGCTGTCGTTCTGAGTCACTGTTAAGGGTAGAAAGTTTCCACAATTCTTTGTGTTCAACGACTTCAAGAAATTACAGTTCTTTTAGAGTTTTCAATCTTTGCCTTTCTTTCAGATTCAAAGTTCTGGTTAAGAATATATCCTAGAGGGCACAGTTATTATAGATAAGTTGGTGAAAACGAAGTAAATAAACATCATTTCCACACTATTCATATATGAGATAAATCCACCAAGATTCTGGGTAACTGAGATCATATGAGGTTTTAAAGTCTTTAGTTTTGAAAACTTTTACAATTATTACTACCATGTGGAAGGAAAATAGAATCACTCACTTTAAAATACAAAGCAATCCAAGTTAACCTCAAAAATTAAGAGGTTAGCTCAGAGAAAAATATAAACAACAAATTATAATGAATGCATATTGTATTCTCAGATTTCTTTCAAATTGTATGACTTGTTGGTTTCTAAAAGAGTATCTCCTCTTTTCCTTATGTTATTTTCTGCCCCAACCAATACCCTAATTAGATAACATATGCTTATGTAAGTTTGTTAAGTAATCAGGTGCCTTCAGACTTTAAAACATAAAAAAATTAAAATAAAAGGAATGTCCCTCTATATAGTTCACTGTCTATGTGCTCCACTTGGTAGGCTATGAAGATAGTTGTGAGAAGGAGAGAGAACACGCTTTGGAGATGGGGCAAGGGTAAGGGACCTACACAAACATAAGTCCAGATCCTGGCATCAACAGGAACAAACAATTTCAGCTTGGGAAAAGGACTTAACTTCTGTTAACTCAAATCAGCTCATCTGTAAAACTGAGTAATCATCACCAGGTACCTTTCTAGATACCGAATACATGTATTAAAATAAGCACTAAATAAGATGACACTGTATAAATATGATGGCATAGACCTCAACAAATACTACTGGCTCCCTGATCATTTTAATTCACTTAGCAAATACATATTAAACACCTACAACCAACGTCAAGTGTCAGACTCATGTCAAAGTTATTCTGCCATGCGCTACAGGATTTCACAGCATCTCGCAAATACTACTGTATTTATGTATCATGACCTTCATTTTACTCATTAAAAATAAATAAATTTCAAAGGATTTAATCTGGCCCAAGGTTTCTCCCAGCAAGGAAGCAGCAGAGCTGGGATTTGACCCAGAATTTCTAATGCCCTTTCTACTTTGTACTACTAGGAACAAGACACAGGGTGACTCAAACCCATATACTCTCCAGAATCAAGGAACCTAGGAAAAGACATAAAATAAATAATTGCCTTAATTTCTCATCATACCAATTCCAGAAGAAGAAAAACCAAAATAAGATGTCCTCGGCTACTGAGGAAACTATCCCTTATAAGCAGCATAAAATCTCTCTATGTGGTGAACTAGAAAAAGATTAAAAAATCCTTAATTCTTCTCAAGGTGATAGAGTAAATCAATACAAAGGACAAAAATAAGAACTTGGGAGTTCTGGATTATTGCACAATAGAACATTCTTATTCTGTTTACCTTGAATATAATCAGTCTTTCTTGATAAGTATTGACTGGTACCATGAATCTGTCACAGTGGCCCACGGAACAAAACCAAAAGTAACTTAATACATGGTCTAATATTCATCTAACAAATTTCATTCTTCATGAAAGAGAGTGACCTAGAATTCTTTAACAGAGGTATAATTGATATCTAGAAGTCTCAGTAACTTCTTTTATACGGTTGTGATCTCTTACTTTGACCAAGGATTTGAGTATATTTTCAGGTTCAGCGGCTACATTTCTCAAGTCGAAGGAAACTACAGGGTGATTCACAAGCACAGCACTTTTCCCTCCTTTAACACAGGCCAGTCATGGAGTGAGTCAACAGCAGGGATAAAGGGTGGGGAATACCCAAGACAAATGCTCTGAACCACTGGAAAAAAATTTCAGCCTGGGCTTGTTTTATATTGAGATTACCTCCCCCCCAAAATCTCGCGTTGGAGTGTAGTTTACAGCTTGTGAGGCAACTGCTTCAGTGACAGCATTACCACCCATACCCCCAAAGTGTGCTTCAGAAGCCACACAGCAGACCTCAATTCATCCCAGAAAGGCTCTGGCACCACTGTGGCACCCCCTTCCTGCAGTCACACCCATGAGCGCTGATGAGCAAAAGGAAAGGCACACAGAGTACGGTGTCTGGAGTTCCAGTCAGGGCGAAAAGATCTTCAAACTTGTTTCAGCCAGAGATACACTTTCCCAACTGGAGCTCACCCAGAACACAATGGGTGGAACAGATGGGGATGAGAGGGCTCTGACCCAAGTGAGAGGGGAAGAGAGGTTCTCCCGAAGCTACTCCCTAGAACATCACCTTTCCATGCCTCAACTGTCTGCAGAACTCTTGCCTTGTCCACCTGCTTTTTTTCCCTTGAACACAAAAGGAAATCTTGAAGAACTTGATATTCTTCTCAGATATCCTTCCAAGCATTTTAAAAACACTCTATGCACCTTTATTTTCTCCTGTTACAACAGTGGTCTCAAACTTTCACATGACCCTACCTATCTTCATGAGAAAATAACATGGCACACTCTAGTCCCCCAAAAACAAAAGAAAAAAAAAAAAAAGATGTATGCAGGGAAAGAATAGTCAGTGCAGTTTTTTAGTTTGCTTGTTTCCATACTTTCATTAGTAAGTAGATAAATGATAAAATGAAGATTAGGGCTGGCAGAACAAAGAGGAAAAACTGAATATCAAGGACATGACAATAGTAGCAAATGCATACAAGGAAGTTTTGCTAACAGCTAATTCTATGTGGTAAAAATCGGCAGCCTGAGGTAATGCTGATGGGAAACTCTAGTGGAAATTTGGAAAGACTGATAAAGAAGCTTTTAAAATGTTTATAATATTCATGTGTCCTGACATAGTAAATATAATGCTTGACATCTCTTTAACACTAACTGTGTGGCCCTGTCCCACACATTTTATATCTCCACGGTCAGAGGTCTGTCTTTATTCTTAATTTACAGAGGAGGAAACTGAGGCACTGGGAAGCAATCTGTTCAGGCTCTGAAAATTGATAAATGGAGAATCTGGGATTCAAACTAAGGCAGTCAGCCCCACAATCCATACTCCTAACTCCTGATACTACACTGCCTCTGGAATATAGCCTGTAGAAACCCCAAAATTCAGACTACAACTTATAATACAAGAAAATATTCATTTCAATGTTAAATATAATTATTGTCTGATAATAACCTCAATACTTATCAAGGCATTATTAGTTACCTAGTAAGAGAAAAATGTGAAATAATCTAAATACCCAAGGATAGAAAAATAATCAAGTCAGTTACAGTATAGCCACAAAATGATTATGCATTCATTTAATAAATATTTAAAAGTCTCAGTGACATGAATATGCCAATTATAACATCAGTATTTTCTTCTAATTTTTTCAAGAATTTTTCAAGAATTTTATTTTATATATATATATATATATATATATATATAAAATAAAATTTTTTACAATTGAAAGGGAGGGTTGTACAGCAGGCATTCTTGTAAGATTTCTGTTTTTAAAACCCCTCAATTTGTACAAAAAAAAATTTTTTAATGTCTTACACCTTATCTTTCCTGACTGCTACTGGTGTCATTTTGAACACACGTAGCCAACTTTGAACTACCAGACTTATGCAGCCATTTAAAATACTGAGGAATTTTTCCCAAGAGAAAAGCTACCAAGTTCCCTCAGAGAACAGGGCACCACCACGTGGCCCATTAGCTATAAACCAACTGAGCATTCAGCAACCTCTGCCTGGCTATTTTAAATGACCTTGGTAACTAAAATGTATTTCAAAAATGAAGTATTTGTAAGGTCCCTAAGGCCTGAGGTGTGACTCAGGGATCTGCTCCAGTGCAAATTTATTCCAAAAGAAAAAGTGGAGGGAGGGTATGAGAAATTCTTGAACTGCAGAGGCATCTGGGTGGCTCGGCTTGTTGCATGTCCTACTCTTGATTTCGGTTCAGGTCACAATCTCGGGGTCCCTGGGTCGAGCCCTGAGTCTGGCTCTGTGCTTAGCACAGAGTCTGCTTCTCCCTCACCGTCTGCTCCTCCCCTACTCACTCATACTCTCTCTCTCAAATAAATAAATAAATCTTTAAAAATAAAATAAAATAAACTTCAGACATCACCTGTTACCTAATGACCAAAAGACTCAAACCACTAAAAATATACAAATTCAAACTCCATTTTTTTTAAATATAGAACTCTCTGTGACTAAATGAGTAATGGCTTGAACTGCCTCTCCTAAAAAGCTAAGATTTACATGCCTCTATGTATTAAACATCTCGGTGGCGCCCCTACTATTTCCAAACCCAAACTTTTTTTTTTTTTTTTTTTAATGAGCCAGGCTTTTTCAGAAGGTAGCAGTCCATTAATTCAACAAGCATCTCTTGAGAACCAACTCAGTGCCAGGCAAGTGCTAAACACGGGTAATACAAAATGGAATGAGTCATGCAGCTTGCCTCAGTCCAGAGGGGAAGAGACCAGGAAGCCAAATGGCAAAACTCTATGATCAGCTACGGCAGAACTGTGCGAAAGGAGCCTAACTGATTTTTTTTTTTTTTTAGTCGCGGCTTAACTAACAAAATAAAACAAGTAAATGCTGAACTGTTCGGTTCAGACTCTTGACAATCGTTTGCATCCCATACCCAGCACCCGAAACAAGTCATGTAACATTTCCATCCCCCTTGTGGCCCTCTGTGATCCATCCTTTCATCCCCCCACCCACAATCTGACTTCTATCACTACCGATTAATTTTGCTTATTCTAAAGTTTCACATAAATAGATTCTATTTGAGTCTAGTTTCTTTCTCACAGCACAGTATTTTTTAGACTCCCCCATGTTGCGGCATGGATCAAGGATTTGTTCCTTTTGATTCCGGAGAGGTATTTCATTAACTGGATGTTCATTCACTCACCTGATGATGGATGTTGGGTACTTTCCAATATTAAAGCAATTTATGCTACTATGAATCAAGCTGACTTTACTCTGTTTTGTTTCAACTCTGATTTATATTTGTGTGTGTTTTTAGTGAGGGCGCAGGAAGGGTGGAGAGTATAAAGGAAGAATGAATAGGATAGGCAAAGAAAATAGATGAGGGAAAGAAGCTAAAATGAGCAGAGAATTAAAGGTGACTAGGCGTGGACAAAGCACGTGATGCACACAGAAGAATCATGGATGGTTAGGCCAGAATAAAAGGTCTGTAGAGACATGCCGCTCTAAGGAAAGGGGGACTACGACAGCAATGCAAGTGTTGCTAAGAAAAGGGGGACTCCGACAGCAATGCAACAGAGAAGAGGAAACAGAACCTTGAAAGGGGTACACAGAAGTGTTTGGCTTACAATCTCAGTAAGGCAGTTTAGCGCACACCAGCTCTGAAGGCAGAAAGACCTGGCCTCATCCCCATTGTGGACAGGAGCAAGTAAGTAAAACTCCTTAAGATGTATTTTCTTCATCTGTAAAATGGAGAAAATACCAGCCATTTCAAAGACTTGTAGAGAGGCTGGGGGGAAAAAATGAAAGTTATGCAACTAAGAGAATGGTCAGCATAAAACGGTAGGCTCCTCGTAATGCCATCTGATGGATTTCAACGCACTCATCTCCAACATTTACTGGAATCTAAGTGAGGCCAACATCGGAAGCACCTATGATGGTTTCTGCTAATCTCACACTACTTCAGTGACTGCAGATTTCTCAATAAGATCTCCAGTAACCCTTTTTTTTGCTTTGTTTTTAAAGAATTATTTATTTATTTTAAAGAGTGAGAGCATGAGGAGGAGGAGGGGCAGACGGAGAAGGAGAGAACCACAAGCAGACTCCATGCTGACCACAGAGCCAATCTCACAACCCTGAGCTCATGACCTGAGCCGAACCCAGGAGTCAGATGCTTAGCCAACTGCAGCACCCAGATGCCCTCCAGTAACCCATTTTTGAGTTAACAGATTTTCTCAGGAGAAGATTTGTAAGGAAGATATGAAAAGAGTGCAAGTCTGGAAGTAACAGAACATGTATCATGGCGACTCGTTCAACTAGATACTGTTCATAGGTTATTGCTACCCTAAAAAAAACAAGTCTGACTATCCAGTTACAGTAATGAGCCAACAGCATGGCCCACTGAATGCCCATAGCTCCAAAATGCGCCCTGGGCAAAGAAGATAGTAATGCTTCCTAAAATAGAACTTTCTGTTTACATGAACCATTTCAGAAATCCACCTAATACTACTGATAACGAAATTTTCAGTTATAAAAGAAATAAGATTTTCTTTTTAACAGTGGGGATGAGAAAGAAACTAAAGTGTTACGTAGTGACATAGGCCAATTCAACTGACCTCCAATGGAAGCGAAACAACTTTTATGAAGTGAAACCTTTTAAGGGAAATTAATTCAACAGAAGAAATATTTTTAAAAATGTAAGTAAAATACACTGGCATTCATAGTAAAGGTAAATTTTAATCTGACTTCGCACAATTTTTTTTTTTAATTCTATTTCTACGGATGGGGTCTGCACAACACATTCTTTTTAGGGTCTGTGCTCTTAACTGAGAGATCCTGACTTAATTTACTTTAGCAGGTCATCTACCACAGGGCCCTGAGTATAAATGTACTCGGTGGATTCTGAATACAGGCCATCTCCTTTATCACTGGTTTCACGCTCTTGGCAGCCTCATGAATATTTATGAGCTAACTATGTGAAATCTGAGATGGCTTAATTATACTAACTGAAGATACAGCCCTTATTCACCAAAATCAAAATGTCACATATATTCGTTCTGGATTCAAACAAACTGAGACATGAATATTTTAGTATAATAAAAGAAATGACATCATAGTTCCAAGAAAAATTTCTAAGACTTAAAAATATTTTCTAACAGCCAAACTACACATGGATAAAGTCTTTAAATTAAAACACATGTTCTTTATTTCATAAGTCCTGGATAATTTCAGCTAATTACAAGTTATGCAGACGTTAGGTACTTTCCAGAATCAGAAATGGATCAGACAGGAAATAGGATTATAAAGTAAATATAATTGGATTATCTTTTCTATTTCACTGGTTTATAGTAATACCAACATGCTTATTTTTTTCAGCTCCAAAGTGTGCCCCAAGGCTACAGAAAATACCCAAAAGGGCATGAAATATATAAGTAGACAGAACTGCAAAAAGGAACATGATATAGGGATATTATGGGGTATGACAGAAGTTATATAAAATACAGCTTCTGCCATCAAAGCATCTCAAATCTGTGTCACTTGGGTGGCCCAGTAAGATGGGTGTCTGACTCTTTGTTTCAGCTCAGGTGGTGATCTCAGCGTTTGTAAGATCAGCCCCGTATGAGGTTCCACACTGACTGCAGGAGCCTGCTTGAGATTCCCTCTCCCTCTCCCTCTGGCCCTCCTGTTTGTGCGCTCTCTCTTTCTCTCTCTCTCTCTAAAATAAATGGGTAAGTTTAAAAAAAAAAGGCACCCCAAATTTAACAGAGGAAATAAAACAAAAAATAGATATTTGACCCAAAATGGAAGCTTACTGACCACATGTAGATTGGGAACTGAGAGCAGCAGGGCCAGGGTAATCTTGAGTACTCATGAGAGACTTCTGGACATGTAGGAGGAGCTACACACACTTGGGAGAAGGAACAATAGCAGAAGTACACAAATGGGAATGAGCACAATGTGAGATGAGGAAACTAGTATCCAGAAAATCACACTGCACTCCAGAGTCTGTAGTGAGCATTCTTTTTTTTTTTTTAAAGATTTTATTTATTTATTTGGCAGACAGAGATCAGAAGTAGGCAAAGAAGCAGGCAGAGAGAGGAGGAAGCAGGCTCCCTACTGAGCAGAGAGCCCGATGCAGGGCTCGATCCCAGGACCCCGGGATCATGACCTGAGCCCAAGGCAGAGGCTTTAACCCACTGAGCCACCCAGGCGCCCCTGTAGAGGGCTTTCACATAATCATTCCACTTTATCCCACATATACTTGTGAGGTAGATGCTTATTCACATTTAAAGATGAAAAACCTAAAGCACTAATAGATGAGAGTAATTTATCCAACATCACTTAGTTGGTAACTAGGACTTGAACACAGGTCTTTGGATTACGAAGTCCCACATTCCTGCTAAACACTACCAGCAAAGAGACTGATTTCAATGATGTCAAATCTAAGAAGACTAAAATTTTCACACACCTGAAAAGCAAGTGTAGTAGGATAACATTTCAAAAATGATGTAATTACTCATACGTCCTCTTTTGCCTTCTACACAAAGTATTCAACAGCCTAAGGAAAAAAAGATTACAGAAATGCTACCAAAAAAGATGAATAATCACTTCTGACTGGCAAAATAGGATCACTCAGCAACACTATATGCTAGCCACGCTACAGGTTTATCTAAAGAAAGTTTGACAAATTGTTTCATTCCTTTCCCACATCCCCACCTCCTTTTAATCAGGGACCCCATGGAGCTCACAGAATTCTCCTCCGGCATGGAAAAGATAGCCCCCTTCCAACTGTAACAGCAGGGCCACAGGACTAGTTAAAAGGAACATTAAGGTATACTGTGGGAGAGAGATAAAGTCAAGAGGTTGGACCAATTTCTACTGTCCAGGCTTTGGCCCTGAGAGGAAGAGGTGCATTCAAGAACAAGTGATGTAATGGACATTGGGGAGGGTATGTGCTATGGTGAGTGCTGTGAAGTGTGTAAACCTGACGATTCACAGACCTGTACCCCTGGGGCTAATAATACATTATATGTTTATTAAAAAATTATTAAAAAAAAAAAAAAGAACAAGTGATGTAGAAGGCAGAGGGGGCTCTTGGCCCTACTCTGTACTGAGTACCCTGTGAAGGGGGCCATCCTTGGTTCTACTTGGAACAAACCACCAGACACAGAAGTCCCTATGAGTCTGGCTGGGGCACTGGCCAGAGGGATCATCCTAGCAAGAAGGGGCTCTGTAGCAAGGGCTGGAGAACAGAGCACTTGAGCCAGGAACAACGGAGCATCCCAGCCAGAGTGCAGACAGTTTGCAGCACCAGCAGAACCAAGGGGAAGCCAAGCAAATGCGGGGCCTGGCCTAAGCCACAAGAATGGGCCCAACGCTGACTGGTTGCTGACTTGGGAATCAGTGGTGTCAGGCATCAGGCAGGCAAAAGGCATCACCCAGGAGGCAGAGGTACTAAAAAGGAAGATAAAGACGCTAGTAAGTGAGAGTATCTTGTTTCCCCACCAAAGTAAGATTGCAGAAGCCACGTCTCTAATTCTAGATGCCCAGAGAAAAAGAAGGGAGAGAGGCTATCTACCAGAACTAAGCCTTTTTATCAAGCAGAGTCAGAAGAACAGAAAGACTATTCAAATTACCACATCTAAACATTACCACAGACTAAGCTTTAAAACAGATTCAACTCTAGTAATTTTCTCAACTAGTCAGAAAACATAGAATTCATGAAGACGGCCAGAGCAGTTATAAAATTAAAGAAAGTATTTTCTTTGCATTTTCACATTTAATCATGAATCAAATCTTTCAACCCTACCACGACAGGGCAGAAAAGCTGCTTTGTACAGAGCACAACAAAGAGTCATGGTATTTTCTCAAGAGAGGTATTAAAACAAAAGGTCTATAACCAACTGTATGTGGTACAGAGATGAATCACTGCCTCACGACTTGTTTGGTCTTGTACAAGAAATGGCTAAAATAATCATTCAGACTATTTCAATTTTAAAACGGGGGAGGAGGACCCCTTGAGGGGGGGGCTACCTATACCTTTAGAAAAGTGGAACTGCAAACAATGCAATTTTGAACTCCCAAGAATTGGTGACAGACAGCCCTATTATGTCTATACTAGAAATGGGATTGTTCTTTTTCAGGAAAGGCTTTGAGAATTTAAACTAAGACAGTGACCATCTGTACACAGTCATGTGCAGTCTGCTAATAAACATCAGATGTCCCTAAAAACCCAAGTGTTTATAATAATAAGGAAGGAGTGGCTGAAAGTTCTATGCAAACATAGATGTCAATCAAAACATTCTTAAACTTACTGTGAATATTCTAACCATTTTCTGTCTATGTCGCAACATTTAATGTGGCCCAAGTTCTGTCAGACCAAACAGTTCTTTTCAAATTGACAGTGTGGAGCAGAGACCATTGATGACTCTCTCCGTAATCCCTAGTAAGAGAAATCCTGATTTTGATGAGGTCACATGGTTACCTAGAATAAGAACGACACCTCCCCAGCTTCACTTTCGGCAAGCATGGCCAACTGACAAAAAAAAAAAAAAAAAAAAACCTCTGGTCAACGAAGTCAAAGCAGAAGTATCATCGAAAAGCAAATTTAAGGAATTTTCTATGAAAGACATGTGGTGAGCCCCTTATCCCTTTTTCCCTCTTTCTTCCTTCCTCCTGGTTGGGAGGCCAACCAGATGGATAAAGCTCATGCACTCATCTCACACCACAAGGCAGCACCTAAGGCTGGTGCAGGAACAAGGTAAAAGGAGTCTAAGTTGTTGGCAATGGTATTATTCACGAGCATTTGTATAAATGAGCATTAATGAGACTGAGCATAGCCAGCCCTGGACTACCTCCTGCTGTACTTCTTTTACAGGACAGAGAAGTAAACTTCATTCTAAGTCAGTGTTGTTTTAATTTGCAAAACAGGACTATTATTGATAAACTACATCTAATCCTAACGAAGCTCACCTAACCTAACCTGTTTTCCAGCAAACCTGCTACTGAGAGTTCTTTTAAAAAGAAAATTTCCTAGGAGAGAAACAGCATTCATAAAGTACAAAGTAAAGAATTAGGTCTAATCAGGTGTACTATGTATGTATCCTTCTCTCTTAAATAAGCAGATGCCCTCATTTTTAGCTAGATGCATGGTCAGCAGGAATAAATACTACATCTCCCAGTTTTCCATGAGTTAGATGAGGCCATGCTCTGGCTAAGTTCTGGCCGATGAGATGTGAGCACAAGTGACCATGCTACTTCCAGGGGCTGTATTTCCTCTGTCCAGATGGCTGGAATGCAGACACGCTGGCCAAACATCTCAGAACGCTGTGAGGGTAACAGTCCAGGATGGCAAAGCAACATGACCGAAGGACCCTTGTTCCAGTTACTATGGCTGTGTAACAAACCACTCCAAAACTTAACTATGTAAAATCACCATTTCATTATGCTCATGAATTCTATGGGTCAGAAATTCAAACCCAGTCCAAGGGGATATCTTGTCTTTGTTCCAAATGTCTGAGCCTCACCTGGTAAAACTCAACAGATAAAATGGCTGGTATTGGGAGGCGAGAATCATTTGGCAGCATCTTCACGTCTGGTGGTTGATGCTAGCTGTGGGGACTTCGTTTGGGATAGTCAGCCAGATCGCTCACAGATGACCTGTACACTTGTCTCACAGAATAGTGACCTCAGGGTAGTCAAACTGCTTTCCTAGTAATTCAGGGCTCCAAAAGCAAGTGTTCTGGAGGACAAGCCAGAAGCTGTATCACCTTTCCTGACCTAACTCTGGGAAGTTAGGTAGCATCACTAACCCACATTCTGCTGGTTACAGGTAAGTCAACCAGAGAGAAGCTTTAGAGAATCTAACAGTTTTACAAGCTAACAGTTTACAAGCATCCAGATCAAGATAAGAAAAGATTCTACAGCCTTTTGAAGGGAAAAGCAGCTAAGTAACTAAAGACGTTTTAAAACCACCACGGTCTGGGTCCCTGAGCATCATACTAGCCCTGACCCCCTCACAGCGCTGAGCAGCATACCATTCTGGACTCTCCACCTCTAGACTGTTACCTAAGTGGAAATAAGTGATCATTTTTAAGCCACTGTTATTGTGGATCTCTACAGTAAATTTTTAAAAGAATACTATGAACCCCAATATTCAGCAATAGATCATCAAACACAAGTAGCAATAACGTCTGTCTCAAAAAACTAATTTTATAACTACTAGAATGAACTTGTAGTCATAATTTATTTTATATTATCAGCTGCTGGCATATTTTCTTTAGTCAACATTATTAACAAATACCAGAAACCCCTAATACACTACAATCCTTTTATAATTTGCATGCTGCCAATTTCCCTTCCTGGTTTGATGCATTGTGGGGTTTCTGAGCCCAGACAATAAAGATGCTGACACAGCCAAGAAACTGTAGCCTGGAAGACAATGAGTTCCAGATGCGCAGTGCAGATGCGACTGAACCGGCCCTAAAGCCTCTCATATCACAGCCACTCCCCCAAAGACCCTATTCTAGGCCAAGTAAAGCACTCCTTCCACCTGCCCTTCTTGTCATGCATTTATAAGTCAGCAAAGAGAAGCTTTAGAGGATCTAAGAGTTTTACAGGAGCATTTCATATTCTAATCATTTGCTATACACTGGATATAGCATTATCCTTTTTTTTTTTAATTAACAAAAAATGGGATTTCCACCTCCTCAAATCCACTCAAAAGAAGCACGTAAAAGGATCACTGGTTCCTTCATTCCCCTCAAAACAAAAAGAAAATAAACTTTGAGAGCATACTAATTAATAAAAAAAAAACTGTGCAAGTCTTATCATTTCAAAATACATTTAAAACCACATATTACTCATGGTCTCAGGGTCCTGGGATCGAGCCCCATGTTGGGCTCTCTGCTCAGCGGGGAGCCTGCTTTCCCTCTCTCTCTGCCTGCGTCTCTGCCTACTTGCAATCTCTGTCTGTCAAATAAATAAACAAAATCTTAAAAAAAAAAAAAAACACATATTACTTTGAAATACCTACCTAGAGGAAAACATTTTGATACCAAAATCTATGAATGTAGAATTCAGAAAAATAAAGTCTTTTGAAACAGATGAAGTTAAAATCAAGTCCCACAACTTAACCAGCTGTGTGACCTCATGGAAGTTACTTACCCTCCCTGAGCCTCAGTCACAAAGGTCTATAAAATGGAGCCAACTGCCAAGAAACACCACCAGGATTAAACACAGTGCCTGGCACAAAGCAGATATTCAGTGTGTGTTAGATCTGCTTCGATTCGGGGACCCCTAACTCACTAAATGACCATGCATACCACCTAGTGTCTCCACATTCCTTTCCAACTCACAAAATATTCTGTCTCACCCCCCAAAAGATGGTATAAGACTGTGTAGGGCTTCAGTGAACAGAGAATACAGACACTGACTTAGAGATAAAAACCACAGGTCCCCTTTGCTAGAATGGCACCATGACTAGAGCATTTCTGCGCTGCTGGTGCTGGATGACACAGACTACATCCCCAAGGATGACAGATTTGTGTTCTCTATACAGTCTTTGTCTGTCAGTCCCAGGCAGGACCAACAGAACACTGTTTCATCTGCACACAGGCATGGTCCCTAGCAGGTCTGTGTCAGGGCTGTCCACTGGAGCAGACCAGGGACAGCACAGCAGCCAGCAATGAGAGCAGTGTTTCTTCCAACAGGGCTTGGGGTTCATCTTTCTCACAGGTTTCCACCTATATTTAGCAAGTGGTATTAAGAGTTGTGTTTGTGGTTTATGAAACATATGGCTATTACCTATTTAAAGGAGACTTCACCTGCAACATGGATCCTGCAACATGGATATATTTAGCTGCATAGGAAAGGTCTGAACATCACTTGTTTAGAGAAGCTTATATTAGAGAAAAATTCTAAAAAGATGTTGAGAAGAATAGAATAAACCGCCATATATCCATCACAGAACTAAAACAATCATCAGCTCACAGACAGCCTTGTTCTATCGATATCCATCTGTAGATCTATAACCCACTCCTTCCTGCCATAAATTATTTTGAAGTATCTCTCACACAGTGTATCATATCATCCATGAATATTTCAGCATGTGCCTCAAACAGTAAAATCTTCCTTCATATCATGAAATAAAGAGTTTAGATTTCCCCAGGAATCTGTTAATTTCTTTTCATGACTTCTTTATTTGATGTAGGATCTCAATGAGTTAAATACATTGCCGCTGCCGGGACACCCGGGTGGTTCAGTTCCACAAGCGGCTGACTGTTGGTTTTGGCTCAGGTCATGATCTCGCATGGAGCCTGCTTCTCCCTCTGCCTGCTGCTCCCCCTGCTTGTGCTCAATAATTTAATTAACTAATTAATTATTTTATTCAACTAATTAATTAATTTATTTAACCAATTAATTAACTAATTAGCTAATTAATTATTTATTTTAATTCCTTTTTTTAAAAAGGAAAGAAAGTATTTCATGGCTATTTATCTAAATGGCTCAACCAGAAAAGCTACCATTACTGGCTTTGAATCTCTAAAGTAGTTAGAGAAGATGAAGGAAAAGATGACAATAAGGAAGCCAGAAGCCACACTGCAAGGGAGGTCACACTAGCCCCCAGCCATCCTTCTGGCTCCGTATCTAGAAGGAAGTGGAAAATGCCTAAAGACTATAGCCTCGACTATTCCTTTCGGTTGTGATAGAATGGGTTTCAAAAGGAACTTTATTCTCACAGAAGAACTCGAATGAATGGTAATTCAGAAACTTTAAACCTAAAAACTTTAAATCAAAATGCACCACATAGACACTCTGAATGCAAACATAGCAGAAATAGAATTCAAATACAGATTAATCCAAAATCTACCTACCAGGTAAATAAATGCCAGTATAATACAAACTACTAACTACCTTTTTAAGAAAAAAAAAAAAAAAAGAATCAGTTATAATGATACCAAGATGACTAATGAAGTCACAAGCTGGTTCTACAAACAGGGAGCATCACATCAGATGTCACCCGTCAGTCAGGCCTTTCCTGGATCCTTGGTCTTTTCATCACATTAACAATCTTTCACTGAAGGACCAACCCTTATAAGAAGCCACAGTGATAACAGCTGGGTCTTCAGAACCAATCTGCTGCCTTTCCCATAGAAAACAAAGGTAGAAGAAATAAAGACATAAGCCAGTTACATAATATCACAGATTACAGGATTCCATTTATTTGAAATGTCCAGAAAAGGCAAATCCATAAGGACAGAAAGCATATTAGTGGTTGCCTAGGGCCAGGGCAAATAGGGAAAATAGGGAGTAACCGCTAAGGGGTACAGGGTTTCTTTCCAAGCTAATAAAAATACTCCGAATTTGATTTGGTTGCACAATTCTGTGAATACTCTAAAAATCCACTTTAAAGGGATAAGTTGCATAGTATGTGAATTATATCTCAATAAAGCTATTACAAAAAAAAAAAAAAGAACTACTGGGTAGTTAATTCTCTACAAGCATGTTCCTTACAGAAATTAAGATTCGGAATAATCATGGTTAAAATGAGATTTCTGACTACAGAAAGATGACACTTCCAAATAAGACGGCAGAGAAAGGACTTATTGATGAGTTTAGTACATATAGGAAAGCCAACTCAGTCCTAATTTCTCATATAGGAAAAGTGACAGACTCTCATTTTTAAAACATGATAGGGTTACCTGGGTGGCTCAGTGGGTTGAGCAGCTGAGTCTTGACTTTGGCTCAGGTCATGATCTCCAATAGTGGGACAGAGCCCCATATCAGGCTCCTCACTCAGCACAGAATCTGCTTGGGATTCTCTCTCTCCCTATCCCTCCACCACTCCCCAGCATGTGCTCACATGCACTCACACTCACTCTCTCTAAAATAAATAAATATTTTTAAAAATAATAAGGGGCGCCTGGGTGGCTAAGTGGGTTAAGCCTCTGCCTTCAGCTCAGGTCATGGTCTCAGGGTCCTGGGATCAAGCCCCCATCAGGTTGTCTGCTCAGCAGGGAACCTGCTTTCCCCTCTCTCTCTGCCTACTTGTGATCTCTCTCTCTGTGTCAAATAAATAAATAAAGTCTTTAAAATAATAATAATGATGATGATAATTTTTTCTAAAAAACACTGTAAAACAGTTGTACAACTATTTTCTCCTTATGTCTTTTTTTTTTTACCTCTTGCATATTTTTAGGTCAAAACAAAAAAAAAGTTTTCTTTTTCTTGATTAGTTTATTGTATTCATTCAACAAGCACTTATTTTGGGGCGCCTGGGTGGCTCAGATGGTTAAGCATCTGCCTTCAGCTCATGTCATGGTTCCAGGGTTCTGGGATCAAGCCCAGCACTGGGTTCCCTGCTCAGTGGGGAGCCTGCTTCTCCGTCTACTGCTCCCCCTGCTTGTGCTCTCTCACTCTCTGTTAAATTAATAAATATAATCTTTAAAAAAAAAACAAACAAGCAGTTATTTTAACACCCTCTATGTACTGTATCATGGTTAAAACAAATTAATGAAAACAACACCTTTAGAGAAAGTAGTTTCTCCTTGTTTATCCTTACAGATTTGGCATCTGTGGCCATATGTTTTAATTTTCTCCTTAAATATGCCATGCATATTCACATAAACATTAATTCATGCCTCATTTTTCTGATCATTTGCCTAATGTGTGAAAGTGTGTCTTCTCTCTGCCTAAATCAAGTCAACATGTCCTAGCTTTTCTCTATGATCAATTAATTGAGAAAGAGAGAAAGAAAGGGGGAGAGAGAGGCAGAAAGCAAAGGGTTTGTCCTGCAAACTACCACTGACCTCCAGAAATACTGGTCTGACCTAACAAGGAACTCCAACACTTTATCACCTATATTTTTTACCTTCAAGAATATGTACTCAGATTAAGTACACAGTTAGCTGAAGGTATGGAAATATTTTTGTATCCAGCATGGAAGCAGCTCTTATATAGCTGCTCTTATATAGCAGCTCCTATATAGCAGCACAAATATATAGGTTAATAATAATCCAACCTAACAGTAGTTACAGTTGAGTAAGTCTCCAGCCAAAATCTCACTACCCACTCCTGATCACCAAACCTTTTGCCAGCGTGTGCGCATGCAAGCTCACGTGCCACACACACAGTCCCACATACCTCGAGAAAAAGATACCTGGGCCGTTGGTCCACTCCTACCTGTGCAGGAGCCTCTGAACATCACTGCCCAGTTTTCCTGCGCTCTCCAGTGGCAAAACTGAAAAATGCAAGTCACCAAACCACAAAGCAACAAGCAGTTTCCAAGACTATTTTTGGTCAAATCACTCTAACAGCAACTAATATTTGCTGTTCTGTTTGGCTGGCAGCCTTTTCTTCTACCTCCTTTGGTCACTGTCAATATTCTGTAACTTCTAGTGTCCCATTCACATGCTGCTTGGCCTTAGATGTTGAACTTGCACTAGTGAGACCCCACCCCCACGACCCACTAAGCTGCAAAGTCAGGTCCCTGTTTACAAGTCCAGCTACCTCACTACTCGTGGTACTATATGGGAGCAATGACCTTGTTTCATTTATCTCTGTATTCCCAGCAACCAGCAACTGCCTATCAGAGAGAGGATATTCAAATACTTATGTAAAGAAGGAAGAAAGTTAGGAACAGTGTCAAAAGGGGGGTAGGCAAAGGACCCAGCAAATCTGTATATGGCTGCCTGCCACTAGCCGGCTCTATAAGCATGGACAGCTTATTCACTGGGCCCAGTTTCATCACCTGTAAGATCACTGGACTACAGTCTATGACCTCTAAGACTCTGTGACCCGTACATTCTACTATTTTACTGTCTTATATGAATGATCATCATGCTAGTGAAGGTCACCACAAGAAATACCCACTTTCAATGAAATTCTTAAAAGCAAAGCTTCTACCTCCTTTACTATTTTCACATCTCTGTAGGTGCCATTTCCCCCCAACTTTATGTTTCAAAATATTTTTAGTTTCACCATAGGTGTAGACATAGAAATCAGTAATTTAGAACTTGTATTATCTTCAAATTATGAATTTCATAAGAATTATAGTAGATTATTTATAGAATTATGGTTAATAAGTCACTGCAGGAAGATGCTAGGTAGGAACTAGAACTACCCACAAAAGGAACAAATTCTGACCAATCTTTTGGTAGAAATAACATAGGAAACATATGCATGCCAGGACATCATAACGGGGAAGTTTACAGAATAAATATACGTGCACAAGTCAAGACATGCAAGATTGATCTCAGGTCTGAGTCTTGAGGCAGAGATAATGAGAGGCAGCAGAAACCAATCTGCTCAGAGACTGGGCATATGGGGATAGTGGAGAAATATGAATTACAACATCTGACAGAAAGCTTAGGACCACCAGGCAAACCCAAGTTAAAGAACTACTAGTGTCGGGGCATCTGGGTGGCTCAGTGCATAAAGCATCTGCCTTCAACTCAGGTCATGATCCCAGGGTCCTAGGATGGAGTTTTCTGTCAGGATCCAAGCTCAGCAGGGAGTCTGCTTCTCCCTCTCCCTCTGCCCCTTTTCTGGCTTATGCTCCCATTCTCTCTCTCAAATAAATAAATAAAATATTAAAAAAAAAAAAAAACAGAAGAATTACTAGTGTCTGGGAGAAGCCTCCAAAGATTTGAGTGAGACTTTAATTCTTAGTTCCTGACAACTACCAGCAGCAAACTTTTCAGGACTGGAGCCACGACAGCCTCCTCTTCAATATTTCTGAGGAGGAAAAAGCCATCAGTTCCTTCAAAAATCACTTACACTCTAAACATTCTAAAAACACCCAAATAACATTTCCTCTCAAGATTTGCCAAGTTTGATTTGGGGTTCATTGTGTTTACATGAACTGTATGTGGGCAAAGAAAATCTGAGCAAAACTATTTATCTTACTCAACTAGGCACAGGCACAACTTAGCATTCTTACACTATAATTTCATCTATGCTCACTGTGACAACTGAACCTCATTTCCCAAAATATGGCTGCACATTTTGTTAAAATTCACCTGCCTGAGTTTTTAAGTCAAAAACAACTTAATACAGGGGCACATGGGTGGCTCAGTTAGTTAAGCATCTGCCTTCAGCTCAGGTCACGATCCCAGGGTCCTGGGATGGAGTCCCGCATTGGGCTCCCTGCTCAGCAGAGAATCTGCTTTCCCTACTCCCCCTACTCATGCTCTCTCTTGCTATCTCTCTCTCTCAAATAAATTAAAACAAACTAATACAATTTCTATGTTAAGCCTGAAAAGCATTTTCTTCTAAAAATTGCATGGTTCTCATTACCCCCATGTTTTGTGACATTACCACATCACAAATGTCACTCCCTCACTGACAATGTCTCTTACAATCATCCTTTCCACAAACACTTACTGACCACCTACTATGTGACAAGTACCAACCAGGCCAGATACTGGGATACAAAGGTGGGTAAAAGAGATCTATCTGGCTTTGAAATCCTGGCTGTCATGCTATTTAGAAAGACGACATTGCCGACTTTCTAAAGCTTGCAGTCTCTCATCTCAGAAGGCCTTTCCCTGCAATTGTTGTAGTACTTTTAATAGTCCAGATTATATAAGGAAATCCCAATTCTCTTAATCAAGAAACACAAGTGGACTGTTTGTGTTTTATAAATCCACTGAGTCAGTGGTTTTTCTTCCATTTTGACTTGGGTGATTACCTTAAGTGACTCATAAATACCACAGTAAGGAAAATCTATTATTACCACAAGCAGCTGTACCTTGTCAGGAATCAGTAAATTTTCTCAAACATCTTGGTTTGGTTTCAATTTTGACTTCATTTTCTAAGTTCACACGTTTGAGAATCAGGTAAGATCAAATAAATGGGCACCTAGTGTCCTTTCACAGAACTAATGCCCTATCAGTCACCAAATCATTCATTCATTCATTCATTCATTCATTGTTAAAAATTAGTATTTATTAAAAACCTGCGGTATTTTATGATCTGGAGACACAAAGAGTCCTGCCATCTGGAACTAAATTGCAGCAGAAAAAGAGAGACAATTAGCAATGACAATAAACATAACCAAGTAAGTGCGTATATCAGATGGTAAAAGTGATGATGGTTATGAACCAAGTACAGCAGTCAAAAGAGATTAAGAGTGTACAGGGCCTGAGGGAAGAGGGAAGGAAGTTCAAGTTCAAATAAAATGACCTGAAAGTCCTCATTAGGAAGATGACATTTAAATAAGCCTTGCCCTTTTTTTTATTATGTTATGTCTGTCATCATATAGTAGTACTTCATTAGTTTTTGATTTGTGTTCCATGATTCACTGTTTCTGTGTAACACCCAGTGCTCCGCGCAATACATGCCCTCCTTAATACCCATCACCAAGCTCACCCATCCCCCTTCCCCCCTCCCCTCTAAAACCCTCAGTGTGTTTCCCGGAGTCCATAGTCTCTCATGGTCCACCTCCCCCTCTGATTACCCCTCTTCATTTTTTCCCTTCCTTTTCCTAATGTCCTCTATGTTATCCCTTATGTTCCACATATAAGTGAAACCATATAATAATTGTCTTTCTCTACTTGACTTATTTCACTTAGCATAATCCCCTCAGTCCCATTGATGTCAATGCAAATGGTGGGTATTGATCCTTTCTGAAGGCTGATATATTGGGGGGCAGGGTTAACTGGGTGTTGGTCATTGGAGAGGGTATGTGCTGTATTGAGCACTGGGTATTATATAAGACTGATGAATCACAGACCTGTACCCCTGAAACAAATAATACATTATATGTTAGTTTTTAAAAAGTCATTCATCCAATTAAAAAAAAAGAATGAAAATAAATAAATAAATAGGCCTTGAAAAGGATGGAGTCGGACAGGCAGATATCTGGGAGAAACGACATTCAAGGCAGAGGCAACAGCCACCACAAAGGCCCTATACCAAGTGTGCCTGGTGTACTCAAGTAAGACCAAGGAGGCCACTGTGTCTAGAAGGACGAGATTGAGAGGGGAGAGCATTAAGAGAGAAAAATCAGAGAGGTAACAGAAGAGCTGAGTACTAAAGGACTATGTAAGTCATTTCAAGGACCTTCAGTTTGACTCCTACTAAAATGAAAAGTCCCTAGAGGGATGTTGGAAGAAGAGTAACAGATCTGACTTACATTTTAAAAGATCCCTATATCTTTTATACTGGGGGGAAAAAAAGATTTCCAAGACAGAATATTCACCAAGTGCTTATTCCCTGAGGCATAAAATATTAATCCCATCCAGAATAGCCAACACAACACTGAAGAATAACAAAGTCGGAGGACTGACATTATTCAACTTCAAGATTTACTACAAAGCTACAGTAATCAAGACAGTGTGGTATTGGCAAAAGAACAGACAAAGAGATCAATGGAAAAGAGTAGAGAGCCCAGAAATAGACCAAGACAAATACAGCCAAATGATCTTGACAAAGAAGCAAAGGCAATTCAACAGAGAAAGGATAATCTTTTCAACAAATGGTGCTGGAACAACTGGACATTCACATGTAAAACAAAATGAACCTAGGCACAGGCCTTTCGCAGAAATTAACTCAAAATGGATCACAGAGTGAAATATAAAATATACACCTATAAAATTTCTGCAAGATAACACAGGAAAAAATCTAGGTGACCTTATATTTGATGATGACTTTTTAAATACAATAGCAGTAACAGAATCCTTCAAAGATAAGTGATAAATTGGACTCCACTAAAATTTAAAACTTCTGCTCAGGAAATGAAAACACGAGCCAGAGATTGAGAGAAAATACTTGCAGAACACAGATCTGAAAAAGGACTATTATCCAAACTATACAAAGAACACGTAGAACTCAACAATAAACAAACAACCTAACTGAAAAGTGGGCAAAAGATCTGAACAGACACCTCATCAAAGAAGATAAACAAAAGGCAGCTAAGCATATGAAAAGATGTTCCACACTGCATGTCATTAGGGAGCTGCACAGTGAAAACAACAATGATGCCTAAATGGCTAAAATCCAAAACAAATGACAACATCAAATGCTGACAAGGATGTGGAGCAACAGAAACCCTCATTCATTGCCGAGAGACCTGCAAAATAGTAAAGCCAATCAAAGTCAGTTGAGCAGTTTCTTACAAAGCTAAACACAGACTTATCATCCAATCCATTAACACCCTCACAGATGTTTACTCCAATCAGTTGAAAACTTTTGTCCACACAGCAAACTGCAAACGGATGTTTATAGCAGCTTTTACTCATAATTGGCAAAAATAGGAGGCAACTAAGATGTACTTTAATAGATGAAGGAATGAACTACAATTCATACGATGGAATATTCAGCAATAATAAAAAATGGGTTAAGAGGGTATAAATTCATTTTTTAATTTTTAAAATGTTAACAAAAAATTAAGAAAAACAAAATATGAGCTAGTAAGCCATAAAAAGATATGGAGGAACCTTAATGACATACTGCTAAGCAAAAGAAGCTAGTCTGAAAAGGCTATATATACTGTATGATTCCAAGTATTAGACACTTTGGAAAAGGCAAAACTGCAGTGACAGAAAAAGATCAGTAGTTTTCAGGAGGCATAGAGAAGGGAGGAAGAGAGGGATAAACAAGTGGATCAGAGTATTTTTAGAGCAGTGAAGTTCATCTGTATGATACTGTAAAGGCAGTTATTAAACATTATGGATTTGTCAAAAACCATAGAACTGTACAACACCCCATGTACAACTGTAGAATAACACTAGAGTTTAACTATGGGTTTTAGTTAATAATAATGTATCAATATTGGTTCATCAATTATAATCAATGTAGCACACTAAGGCAAAATGTTAATTTAACAAGAAAGGAAACTATGAGAGAGAAGGGGTATATGGAAACTCTTTGTACTTTATGCCCAATAGTTTGTAAACTTAAAACTGTTCTGAAAGTCTATTCATAAGAAATGTTTTCCTATCCTCAAAGTCCTTATTGTCATTACTTTATTGCACATATTCCCGACCACTTCCAAAATAGAGTTAAGATGACACATAGAAAATGGAAAGTATGAGTAGAAATAAAGTATCAAAAACTATGTGTAAGGAAAACAATACAACTATACCAAAAACTTAAGCTAGAGTTACTTTTCAATATTCCTTTGCTTACTTCCTCTCCATCAATATCCATTATATTCTCTCACTGCCTCATGAATCTGCCCTTTACACAGCACCTACCCCAATTATAATTTACAGTTATCATTTCCTCAGTATCTGCCCTCATATGAGATTCCTCAAAAGCTGATAAAGAAGGTGAGAAATGCAACAGTAACCAGGCAGCTATAAATTTGATAAAGAAACCGAGGGTCAGAAAAGTTAAATGAAAGATCCCAGCTTAAAAGTGACATAGCAGGATTTCAAAACCTGACTGTCTGACTTCAAGGCCTCATGTTCTTGGCACTACACCATAAAGTATGATATACTTTTTGTACTGTACATTATCGTCAGACTGTCAAATGCAATGATTCAATAACATAACTCAGTGGTTCAGCTGGAAACCTGCCTAACTTACTCAAAAAGATCACAATTGCTCCTAATTGCAAACCCTGTTTAGAGATTAAAACCCAGAGTGAGATTTCTATTTCACTCTACACATGTGCCCAGAGCTGGGGGCTCGGGTCCACTGCTCACAGAACATAGCTCTGCCATGCTCACTTTGAGTCCTGCAAAGTAATAAGGGTTTCAAAAGATGAACTAGACTCTTCCCCAGACTTGTTTTTGCTACACCCTTAACATGTAACTCACAATAAAACCTGCTGCCTTTAAAAATGTAAACAAATACCAACAAATTATCAAGGCGTAAGGTAGGAGTTGGAGAAAGGAAAAGCTCTATTTGTAAAAGTATCTCTTCTGGACAATTTATACACAGGTCTTACAGCTACCACATCCTAAAATAGCTTATCCTTTAAAATAACTCTGACCATACAATTATCAGGAGATATCTTAACTACATTCCTGTTGGATAATAGAAACTGTCCAAAGGGGAAAAGAATTATAAACATTACCTAAGAAAACTGGGTATTACTTTAGAAGTTTATAAATTCTTTTACACAGGGCCCCCAATTTAGGCTAATGCTAATCCTCACATTGGTATGTGACTAAAATTGTCTGCAAAGAGCAGTTGTCCAACTGACATTCTGGCTCTGTCTGTAATGTAATAGTTAAAGAATGTGGTGTCATTTAAGGAGACACTAAAATTTTCTGTATTGAATTAGAGTATTAAAATGTTTCTAAAGCATTAAACAATAAAAAATTATTACTTCTAACAATTCTAAATGCACAAATAATCACAAAACAAGCACAAAAACATGGATCAAAACAGTCAGGTATATGTTTTGCTTTTGAGTACTTATGGGCAAAATGCTAAGATTCCATTTTCCTACCCCAAAAATTAGAAATATGTGTATACTGTTTGCCATGAACACAAATTGCACATACCAATCACACCTACAGGACAAAACTGCAACAAGTAAATGAGAGTCATTAATAGTTTGGGTCACAGGTCCCTTTAAGAACCTGGTAATATGGCAATACACAGACCTGTACCCCTGGGGCTAATGATACATTATATGTTAATTTAAAAATTTAAAACTTCAAGAAAAAAAAAAAAAAGAACCTGGTAATACCCGTGGAATTTCTTCCAAATGCTCACAGTACGTATATATGAAGGCAAAATTTTACCTACAAATGTAGGGAGTACCTAACTTTCAACCTCAGTTTTAAAACTTCTAACATGGAGAAAAACCCCACTGCAAGATTGCTAGACTTGCACAATGGCTTGTGAGACACTGGGATAGTGACTTCTATGCAAAGTGCTAATACTGCAGGTGAGAAAAGAAAACATGCATAGTGCTGCCAACAAAATTCACTCTGAAAGAGAAACCACAATGAAAATAGTGAAGACTTACACTCTACCCTGTGGAGCCCAGGCTATTTTAAACGTTGACTGAGTAACACGAAGAAAGCTAACCTATCAAAATCTCAATTTTTAAAGTAGGCATAATTTTAGACTTTCTAAAGAGAATTTGTTATATAAGCCTTTATCATTTGGTAAAAACAAATGTCAAAGTTACGCAATAAAAAATACAGAGTAGGGGCACCTGGGTGGCTCAGTCAGTTAAGCCTCCAACCCTCAACTTTGGCTGAGGTCATGATCTCAGGATCCTGAGATCAAGCCCCCTGTCAGGCTCCACACTCGCGGGGGCGTCTGCAGGATATTCTCTCTCTCCTCTCTCCCTCTGCCCCTCCCCCTGTGCTCTCTCTCTAAATAAATAAATCTTAAAAAAAATACAGAGCAAATTGTCAATAGAACATCTGAATTATTTCATGTGATAGAAAATAAGAATAAAAAATACTTAAGTTACTTATTAGCTGAACCAGGAGAAGAAGTTTCTTCAACTGACATTTTTACTTCAGTGGTACTCTCTGTAGTACAGAAGTACAGGGCAGAAGCCTGAGCGGCAGGAACGGTACTCCAGTACTCCACGAGGAGTCAAGTATCTTCAATCTATTCCTTGAACTGCAACTGATTAGCAGTTCAAGGGACTCTGATCAAGGCATTACCTTTCAGCATCTCATTTTCTTAGGAGAAAACTGTAAAATTAAGGGAACGAACTATATTGTCTTTAACAATCTTAATTATACTTGATTATATGTACTCTAAATTTATGAGTCTATCCAAAGTAAACAATGAGTCAGGGCCAATTAGGACAGAAGCAATTACAATTATAGGCTGCCCTAAAATAACATTTCATGTATGAAGTAGGTCCCTCAGAAAGGCTGGCCCACAAACAATTAGGTCCCTCAGAGCCCCTGTGGTAACCAGCCTCCAGGATGCCCCCTGATAATCCATACCTTCTATTATTCACACCCTTATGTATCTCATCTGTACAAAGATGCAAGAATGTATCTCCCTGTACCAGCGTTATCTGTGTGACCAAATGCATACAGCAGAAAAGATATGTCACTTCCAAGACTGGTCATAAACAAGGGAGTCTTCCTCTTGGGTGCCCACTCTCCCTCCTTGCTCTTAGATCTCTGGCTCTGAGGAAAACAAGCAGCCATGTTGTAAGCATGTTGGCTTCTGGCCAAAAGCAAGCAAAGAACCGAAGCCAAAAAGGGCGTGCATGCCAGAGCCTGGAAACAGATTCTCTCCAGCCCCTACTGAGCCTTGAGATGACTACAACAGCTTGTCTGCCACCTACTGGGAGACCCTGGGCCAGAAACACCCAGCAAAGCCATTCCTCGATTCGTGACCTCAGGAATTATGTGATAGTAACATTTGTTGTTTTAAACTACTAGGTTTTGGGGTAAACTGCTCTAGAGCAACAGATAACTACTACAGTATTCTTTTATTTTTTGAGCCTCCTAGCCCTTATATGTGATGGGTCACCATTTATTTATTCTTCTTTCACCCTTTTATATAATCAACCCCCATACATTTACTTTTCTCTTTCTTCTACAACCACCCAGATGTGGATCCCTTATATCTTACTATTACAAACACCATAAAAGCCTATATACCTATACACTATACACTACACACTATATATGTGTGTGTGTGTGTGTATACACTATACATTATACCCTATAACACTATAACCTATACACTAATGCCTACGGTTTATACACCTCTGAATCAGGGATCCCACATTTGAATATAAACAAGAGACATTCAGACAATGTCAATGAAATAGAGTGGACCAAGTATGAGGTAATAGGGATGTGGGACTCTGGAAAACAGTGTGGAGGTTCCTCAAAAAACTGAAAATAGAGCTACCCTATGACCCAGCAATTGCACTCCTGGGTATATATCCTAAAGATACAAACGTGGTGCTCCGAAGGGGCACGTGCACCCGAATGTTTATAGCAGCAATGTCCACAATAGCCAAACTGTGGAAAGAGCCTAGATGTCCATCAACAGATGAATGGATAAAGAAGATGTGGTATATATACACAATGGAATACTATGCAGCCATCAAAAGACATGAAATCTTGCCATTTGCGACGACGTGGATGGAACTAGAGGGTATCATGCTTAGCGAAATAAGTCAATCGGAAAAAGACAACTATCATATGATCTCTTTGATATGAGGAAGTGGAGATGCAAGGCAGGGGGGGTTGGGGGGAGGTAGGAAAAGAAAAAATGAAAAGATGGGATTGGGAGGGAGAAAAACCATAAAAGACTCAATCTCAAGAAACAGACTGAGGGTTGCGGGGGGGAGGGGGGACGGGAGAGGGTGGTGGGGAAATGGACATTGGGGAGGGTATGGGCTATGATGAGTGCTGTGAAATGTGTAAACCTGACGATTCACAGACCTGTACCCCTAGGGATAAAAATACATTATATGTTTATTAAAATAAAAAAATTAAAAAAAAATAGGGATGTGGGAAATAGTGGATGTTAGGATGTGTGAGCCTTCTCAAGGAGGCAGTCTTCCACTCAGCTCCTGCCAACCGTTGCCATTTGAGGATGTGGGCCCAGTGTTACAAAATGGCCCCTTTTCCAAGAGAGGCCTAAACTTTGGATTTTTAAGTGAAATTTCCCAATTCTGAAATAGTGATTTAAAAATTTTACTATAGTACATGGGATAAAACATACCTATAATATGGATTCAGCCTGTGAACCACCAATTTCCAACCTCTACTCTAGATTTACCTCTCTAGAATTTCTCTTTGATCTTAGTTCCCCTGCTCAAAACCTCCAATGGACACCCATGACCTATTTAATTGAGACCGAACTATTTAACCTGGCATTTACATACCTCTTCAATAAGACTGTCACCTACCTTTCCAGCCTTTTGGCTCTATTAAAACATTCTATGACAATGACTAGCCTAGCCAACACCCTCAGGAAAAGCCTTGGATGTCCCACTCATGATATTCCAGTCAACTGCCCCATCCACACTTTATGCATATCATAAAACCAAACCAAACGTCACTTCCTCTGGTGAAGCTGCTCTTATTGCTATGCCATCCTCTGATGTCCTGCAACAAGGAACTCTCAAGATGTCCATTTACTTGTTAGTTACATATCAGTTCAGTGACTCTTTTACTATGATTGAGAATATTTATTTAAACTTGATGTATTTATTTAGCTTTCCAACATTTATACTGCTCACTAACTATTCTGTAATGCTCTGTGATACACTGAATTCAGCTCTCAAAAACTGTAACACCAGGAAGCCATCATTTACTGTACTCTGTGCTCAAGATCAGACAAAGGTGAGATTTAATCCCTGACTTCAAGGAGTTTACAGATTCGTGGGAAAGCAAGGCGCAAACAGTTTCCATTGTACAGTGTGATAAGCAACAAGTGGAAAAAGAGGCAATGGTAACTGAGCTGTTCTACAAAGGACAGAAAGAACTACAGGGATTAGGTTATATCTGAGCCAGACTAGGAAGACTAAGTGGTTCACCAAAATGAAGAACCTCTCTCGACCCTCTTTAAGCAAGGGGGGGGTCCTCTAAATGACTCTGGTCATCACTGCCAACCGTGCATAACTGCATTCACAACCAACATAATCTGAAACTGCTTTGTTTATTTAACCTTACATGTCTCACCTCAAAGTAGAAGTGTGGCCATCATAATTATCCGCAGAATGGGTGCTAATTAGTATTTCACTTATTAACTGAAAACAGGGATAAAGCTTTGTAAGATGTTTCCAAAATAGCTGCATTACTCTTAAAAACAGATGACAATGGGGCGCCTGGGTGGCGCAGTCAGTTAAGTGTCCAGCTCCTGGTTTTGGCTCAGGTCATGATCCTGGGGTCGTGAGACTGAAACCCATGTCAGGTTCTACACTCAGTGTAGAGTCTGCTTGAGATTCTCTCTCCCTCTTTCTCTGCCCCTCCCCCTCCCTCTCTCTAAAATAAACAAATAAATCTTTTTAAAAAAACAGATGACAAAATATTTCAAAGGACCAGTGCTCAGATCTTGGCCTCAAATACCAGTCTCTGATCAAAGGAACCAAGGCTCCTTGGAGAAATGGTTGATTCTAGGGCTGGGGAAAGGAACATGCAAAAGGAGCCTGGAACATCTTGTAATGTCAGAAGAGTAAGGAAGTGTTCAAAAAAGCAAGATGGGGGGGGCATGTCAAAGACGCACAGGAACCAGTCTGAAAGAGCTCCTAATGGAATAACTGGAGCAACAAAACAAATAACATAGTATCGGATTATAACCCAAAGTATAAACTAAATATCCCCAAGTCTATACTAATATAAATGACTGAAGGAATAAAAAGATAAATGGGGGAGAAGAGACAAACTTCCCACACAGCAGTACCCCAAACAATTGATGTAGATACTCCCCTCTCCAGGATGTGAAGCTTAACTCCTCATCCCTTGGGTATGGGCTGCACTTAGTAACTTGCTTCCAATGAACAGAGTATGGAAAGATGAAGGAAGGAAGAAACCTGGCAAACACAACCTCAGTGAGGTACTCAAGGTTAACACACAGTAAATCACGTTGAAAGTGTGTGCCCTTGAGATGATGGGTTAAGAATGGCACTTCACCTCTCTGGTCCTTTTTGCAAAAACCTGTAATTCCAGTCTGACCATGAGAAAGACATCAGACAAACCCAAACTGAAGGACATTCTACAAAATACCCAAACAGCATTCCTCCAACTGCCAAGGTCATCAAAAACACATAAAGACCAAAGGAAACTAATGAAACAGGACAACTAATTGTAATGTGTTATCCTGGATGGGATCCTGGAATAGAAAAAAAGATATTAAGGAAAAACTAATGAAATCCAAGTCAAATATGGAGTTTAATTAAAGGTATTATGTACCACTGTCAATTAGTTGTGCAAATGTATATACTAAAGTAAGAAGTTAACAACAGAGAAGACTGGGCACAAGGTATTCAGGAACTATTTATACTATCTTGCAACTTTCCTACAAATTAAAAACTTTTTAAAAGTTCAATTAAAATTCTTAAAAATTTCAAGGGGGTTCCATATTTTGAAAAATGTTCTTAGTAAAAACAAGATGACTCTGGACCTAAGCTTTATGCTAAAAATATTTAAAAATATTTTTAAAGTATATATTTTAATACTATACCAAAATTATTCATTTTTATTTTTTAGATCTTAAAAAAAAATTCTTGCTCACCAAACGTCCCTTATCACATCTAGAGAATTTATTGGGTATAGCATTACAAAACAAACTGTGTACTTACAAGCCACAGTCAGATCAAGACTTGAAGGCCTTCGACATTTCAAGGAGAAAGTAAGTTTGAGGAGACAGACACCGTGACAGCTTGATTTGAAATTTTAATAAACACAGTAGTAGTGTACATATACAAATACTGTTTGGGCATCCCAGTAGAGCTCATTAGGCCTTACAAATTAATTTACTAGAAATTAAGAATGAATATTACTCATCTCTATGCCAAGATGAAAATGCCTATCTTTATTGCTGACTGTTCTTTACTTGGTAGTGGTTCCTAACACTTAACTTGAATTAACCCTGGTTTCTCTATGCAAATAAAAAATGTCCTGTAATTTAACTCAGAAACACAAGGAAGGGCAAAGACATAAAAGACATTTATGTCTTAAGGAGATCCAACAAATCAAAAGCCCTGCTCCCTGACTAAACTCCCAACCAATTGAGAAATGAGATAAAATGGATAAAAGAGGTAAGTTTTAAGAGGAATAATTTAGATTGATGGATAAGATAGGAGAAGTAAGAAAGCAAATAAAAGACCAAAATGTCACCTTTATTACCAATAAAACCTAAATTGGAGAACACTACTTACTACAGACCAGAGGTAGTGTCCAAATACTGAGCCCCATAATTAAACAGACTTGCATCCCAGTCACGGGTAGATGGTACCCTGGAGATGCGGCAGTGTGTCCCTACAAAACTTAAAACATGGTGCCATGGGCTAAGCCACAGGCAGCTTGTTCATAGGAGACAGAGGAAGAAGTAGTGGGCTGCATATGCCTGCTTTCTCTTTTCAAACTCACCAATCAGATTAAATCACTTCTACTCCCCTGAAAAGGTACAGGAAGGCATAAGTTCCTCACTAAGGGAATCTCCATCACAGAAATAATAAGCATTCCCCTCACACACAAGAAAAGAGTGAAATAACCAACGTTTATTTAGTTGCATCATATTAGGTATTATAAAAAATACTAAAAAATGAAAAAGAAAACAACAAAATTTAAATATGCATATTCCTTGACTTCGTTATTTCATTGTTGTACATTTATTCTATGTATGTACAAGTACAAAGCTTGAGTAAATCTAAGAAGTACTTGAATTTCAAGGAATTGGATTCCAAGAAACTTATCTCTGCCTCCCTTATGCAACACCAAGAATTATGAACACAAAAATAAAACAAAATTGTCCAGGGCAAGAGAACTGAGGCAGGAACATAACAAAAGGATTATAGATCTCAGAGCCTGCTGAAGCCCAAAGTCTTCCTTATTTTTTATTTTGTCCTTAACTTAATTTTCTTATACTCAAAAGAAGCCAAGCAGTATGGGCCCTTCATCGATCTATATTCCCATATCTGTATTATCATTCTAGAACCCTACCACTATATTATAGCTGACTCTGAAAAATCACCTTCTCATTGGCACCGATCTCAGAAACTGTCATACATAAGTTAAAGTAAGTGTGTGTGCATGTAAATTAATTTTGTAAAAACAAAACAAAACGAAACAAGAGCCTGCTTCTAGGACATGATCCGTTCTCCCACCTCTAAGACTTAGATTGTGACAAGATGTAGCCCTTATAACTTTCATGTTCACCCCATTTTTTAAAGATGCCTTACATTTCACAAATGCATGCTTTTCTTACTAGCAGATAGGAAATCTGACATCAAAATTTAACACCAATCTTGGCTGATCTTCTTGCATATTTAAGTTTCTGATCCATCCATAACAAGAGCCAAAGATCTACTTGCTGATTTCTATGTGTTTATCACCAAGCCCTATAGTTCCTGATTATTCCTCTCCTTAATATCGAGCTTCCAGCATTCCAGTCCCATACATTTTTAACCCCAGATGTACCCAAGAATAATGAAGTATCCTATGCACTGACAGCAAAGGTCCATCAATAATAATGGGACAGAAAATCATTCATTCCTTGAAGGTGGGCCATGTGTTGGCCTTTTTAACATTCCTATACTAGAGGGTTAGACAGCAATTGCCATAACCACAGAAGACTGAGAAAATGGGTTCAGAAACATTTTATGGATATCAGAATATTCACAAGAAAATAGCCTAAATTCTCAACATCCTGATTATTAAGAATCTTGGTCTTCTTACGATCTTAGCCGACTACAATGGGAAATTAGTTCCCTGGAAAAGCAGAATCTAAACTGATCACTTGGCAGAGTGCAATTTCCCTGAAACCATGATTTGCTGCATAGTTTAAAAAAAAAATCTACTAATTTGTAGATTTTTATTTCTTGAAACACTGAGTTTTGAATTACAAAATGCCATCACAGATTTAACAAAGACAGTAGCAGCAACACTTATCGCTTTACAGAGTTCCCATGTACCAGGCAGTATTCCAAGCAACCTACATGTAAAACTCATTTCATCTCACAGTAACTCTATGAAGTAGGTACAATTACTCCTCCCATTTTATAAATGAGGGACACGAGGCACCAAGATCTTTAAACTATCAGAGTATGAGACAGTACAAGGGTCCCTGCATCTGGGCATATATCCTAAAACTTGCCTAAAGTAAATGCACCTGGAACAAACAACATTCTGTTGATAAAAATTAAGTATGTGTCCACTTACTATCATCTTTGCTTTTATTTCAGATGAGTAAAGTGATGCTTAGTGAGATATAGTAACTTACCCAAGCTCACTTAAACCAAGACTTGACTTGGAAGTACAAGACCTCTAAAACAAACTAGACTAAATATTTTGCATTCCTAGACACTGGAGAAATGATACAAAATAGCTTGAGGTACTTTATGAACTGAAGTACTTCATTATCTAAGACAGGCTGCAATTCTCACCAGGGTTAGCATGGGAAAATATGAAACACTGTAACACACACCACAAAAGGTAACATTAGACTTCCAAAATTTTGGAATTAAAATCAAAGCTTACAGAGAAAAATACTAACTCCTAATGGATTTTTTTTTTTTTTGGTCATCATATTTGGGGACTATTAATGATTCAATGAGTGCTAGACTTTGCTTAAAAAAAAAAAAGAAGCATGGCTAATAACAGATTCTAACTTAGAATAGTGTAATAACTTTCTCTGTACTAGTGAGTACTGTAATGTTAACTTGACAAAATGGGTATCAGGAAAGAAAAAAGACACAACTTTCATGAAATAAACACTCTTAAAAATCAGACTCTAGGGGCTCCTGGGTGGCTCAGTGGGTTAAAGCCTCTGCCTTCAGCTCAGGTCATGATCCCAGGGTCCTGGGATTGAGCCCCACATAGGGCTCTCTGCTCAGCAGGGAGCTTGCTTCCCCCTCTCTCTCTGTCTGCCTCTCTGCCTACTTGAGATCTCTGTCTGTCAAATAAATAAATAAAATCTTTTTAAAAAAATCAGACTCTAAACACTTAAATTTAATTATAACAGTTACAAAGAAAAATGCTCTATTAAATTCTTCTCATCAAATATTTTGAGAAGCAAAAGCATATGAAATAATTGTATAAGATACACTATTATTTGGTATCCAGCTTTTGAAAAAAGGATAGAGATTATTTTCACAGTCAAGAGAAACCCTGTATTATAGTGACAATGGAACTATAGGCAGAGTTAAGATATTTGAGTTCTGTCATTTCTACATGGAATCTATATTTTTTCAAGTATTAACAGAGTCAAGGTATTTTTCAATGTCAAGATACATTTCTGCAACACTCTGTTCCAATGAAATTATGGATCCACCATAAACTATTTAACCAATTTCCCAATATTAAACAATTATAACTGCTTCCAACTCTTTATTATTATAAATAATGTTATAAGCAATATCCTTGTTAGCCCTTTGTGTATACTTATTTTTCCCTATAATAAATTCTTAAAAGTGAAATTTCAGTCAACATGAATACATAGTCTTCCAAAAAGTCTGTGTCATTTTTATATTAGCAGAAATACTGTTTGAAATAGCATAATATGAAATACATTTAAACCTAATTTTAAGAATTTGTATTTTATAACCATACATATGCAGATGTGTATATATCTGTGTGTGTATGTGTATACATACACATACACATGCATACACACAGCACACACATACACCCCTATTATATAAACAGTATCTGTTAAAATCCTGTGCTTATTTTTACTGTGGTAGAAAACAGTATAACATAAAATTTGCCATCTTAACCATTTTAAAGTATAAGTTCATTAGTATTAAGTATATTCCTATTTTTGCACAACCAACCTCCAGAACTTTTTCATCTTGCAAAACTGAAATTCTGTACCCATTAAACAACTCCTCTGTTCCTGCCCTCACCTACCCCCAGTAACTTGCCAGCCTTGGCAACCACCATTCTATTTTCTGTTCCTATGAATTTGACTAATCTAGATACCACACGTAAGTGGAATCATACAGGATTTGTCTTTTTGTGACTGGTTTATTTCACTTAGTATCATGTCCTCAAGATCTACCCAGGTTGCAGCATGTGTCAGAATTTCCTACCTTTTTAAGGGTGAATAATATTCTTTGGCATGTATAGACCACATTTTGTTTATTCACTCACCCATGAATGGACATCTGGGTTGCTTCCACCTCTTGGCTATTATGACTAGTGCCACTATGTAAATTACTGTGCCTATCTACAAATATTTATAAACATAGTAAAACCCTATATCAGGAGTCCTTGACACAAAGAATTCCAATTATTTCATTAAGAAGAGAGGATAATTCTACTTTATATGGCTTACAAACATCACACTATGGGGGCAGAGGGTGAGGGAGGGTGTTGAGACAGGAAAGTCTACCCCTTCCACCTCGCAGCCCCCAGAGCTCTCATATTGAGCCTGGAGTCACTACCGGGGAACAGGAACTCTTCTTTGCCTGAGCTCCAGAGGTATCAGGCACCAGCCTCCACCAGATAGAGTTCTAGCAGTCCACCTCCAGCAGGAGATACTCCCTCACTTCTTTGTATGCACCGGCTGCTCCGTGGGTGTTCAGATCACACTTCTTAGAGACTGTCCTTCTGTTACTCTTCCTTGGCCATGCTCTCACTTACTAACACTGGAATCCATTATTTCTCTAGAGCTGGTATTTCTGACTTGCCAGAAAGTTTAAAAAAAATTTTTGTCCAATCCTCTAAGATTTCTCACTTATAGTTACTGTCTAAAATGGCAGATATTAGGTGCTATGATGCCCATTTTACAAAAGAGAAAACTGAGGCTCAGAATGCATTAGTCATTTACCCAATGTCACAAAATATGAACGAGTCACGCCAAATTTGGGACTTAAGTCTGTAAAATTTAAAGCTTATATTCTCTTCACTATTTTATGCTACACTTTACAAATTCTCTTGGTAATTCTGTCGCTAACACCTATTGCAAATAAAAACCACTATTCTCAGAACATCAGGTTTACACACTTTGGGCACTTTCTCATTCAGAAATCTACAGACAACACATGCCTTCTTCCTCTTTTAGGGTTCCCTCTAAGAATACACCATCAGTAACTAAATATATCTGCCCTATGTTTGACTTTCATTTGTTCAGAAAGAAACTACAGTGTGCTAGTTAGCAAGCTAGAAACAAAACATGTTTCATTACCTTATTTTCTAAATTACTCATGAGCTTAAAACACAGCATGAACCACACTTTTGGGTGAAGGAATCTGTAACTCTACTAAAAAAAATAAATAAATAAAAATAAAAATGGGTTTTTACTAGGCCAAGAAACCTAAAAGCACCCAGTGATTACAAAGACCAAATAAAAGAAAGCAGCCAGAAGCTTTCAACAAAAGAAATGCCCATTTCCCTGCCCTTGGCCAACAGTACCAAAGGTACTTTGATCAGAAGCTGCCCAACAGGAATGCTATTTATTAGAGAGCAAATAATCAACCTAACAAATTCTTCCACACTTGGTAAAGTTGAAGGTAAAAGATGAGAAGCAGAGACACCTGGTGTGACAAAGAAAAACCAATCAAGGCCAAGAGAGCAGGTGGACTGAAGTAGCAAATGCCAAAAGTTGGCCTTAGATCCAAGGCCACAATGTATCCTTGTACTAAATCCTTTATCCTTTTAACCTTTCACAGCAGCCTGAGTGAAGTCTCTCTACCCTGAAACCAAGTAAGACTGGTAAGAATAAGGTGCAGACACTGAGGCATTGTTTCATATATATCATAGGAGAGAGCAATTAAGGGAAACATATGAGTGTTGCTGGGACGGGGAGAGAGAATGGGAGAGGACAAAGAGCCCCATGGTCGCAGATTTGAATAGTGAATATCAGTAATAAACTTATGATTTTTAAAATAGACATCTATTTCCTAGCTATTTCTTTTACAAGGACCTAGAAAAAGATAAAACCAGGTAGCAGTAAGCACAACTAGTGTCCAGATCTTGATTTTGAAATACAAAGCCCTGCTGAAATAAACTAGGACTCCTTAGAGAAAAAACTGATTCTAGATCTGGAGCAGGGAAAGCACAAAGTGAGCTTGAAACATCTTGTCATTCAGAAAGCAAAGAAATGCTTAAAGATTAGTAAGAACATAGTAAAAAGACACAGAAGCCAGCTTCAAGGAGCTCCCACTAGCCGAACTTTGGACAATTTAAACATCAAAAGAAGAGCAATGGCAATGAATTCTAACACACTGAATAAAAAAAGAATCCATGAGTCAACAGTAAATTTTAAAAAAGAAAACGAGGAGTTGGTGGGGGGGGGGGGAGATGAAAGAAAGCTATTCTTTTTTTTTTTTTTTAAAGATTTTATTTATTTATTTGACAGACAGATCACAAGTAGGCAGAGAGGCAGGCAGAGAGAGAAGGGAGGAAGCAGGAAGCAGGCTCCCTGCGGAGCAGAGAGCCTGATGAGGGGCTCGATCCCAGGACGCTGGGATCATGACCTGAGCTGAAGGCAGCGGCTTTAACCCACTGAGCCACCCAGGCGCCCCAAAGAAAGCTATTCTTTACAGACGAATGCCAGCTAATTAATGGGGGGGGGGGATGATCACCAGGTTTACTATTAAATAACTGAATCAGACAAGGGTCAAGGATCCTAATCACTGGGTAAAAAGCTATTGGGGAAGAGGATATATGTATTAATTACTCACAGATGATGCATTTATTACAAGAGAGAAAACTACCCAAAAAAGGTACTTCTGCCATGGAGAGATCTAGCAGATACCACTGTAATTAAGCAGTCAGATTTACCACCATTAATGGGATACGCCGGCATGTGCCTCCTGATATAATGCAATAAGAAATACACACTATCACATCTGTAGCATTTTTACCAAAAATGTTTAATCTGAATCCAATCATGAGGAAATGGTAAGAAAAATCCAGATTGTGGGACATCCTATAAAAAAACGGGTAAGCAAGGGGCTTTTCCAGAATAAATGAGACTAAAGATATATACTAACCATGAAACACATGATCCTTATTTGGATCTTGGGACTCCTAGGGAGTGGAAGAGAATGGAGGCTAAAGGTTGGAGAAACTCAGGGAATAACATTATAGATAAGTTTCTTAGGGATGAAAATGGTATCACAATTATGTAAGAGAATGTCCTTATTCCTAGGACATATATAATTATTTGGAGACAAAGTGACATGATGTGCAAACTTAATTTTTAATGGCTCAGTTAAAATTAAAAATAAAGAGAGCACCAAAATGTTAGCGACTAGTGAAACTGGTGAAGGGTATAAACAGTATCCATTCCTTCAATTTTTTCTATAAATGTTAAGTTTTTCAAAAATAAAACAATAGAGGGAAAGCAACCCAGCTGCAAAGAATTCTAACAACCAAAAGAGGTTCTGACATAGAACACTGTGCTTTGAAGAGGAGAAAAACATTTACAAAAAGAAAAAGAAAGTTTCTGGTTAATGTAACATTAAAAATCTGGCTTATTCTCATTTCAGCAAATACATCCTAATTTCAGACGAGCTTTCTAAATTTAAATGAATATGCAGTGAAGAATGTACACACTGTCCCTGATATATAAGTAATCATAAGTAATACTGAGTAAAATTTTAAAAACCCATTATTTTTATTAATAGTCCCTTAAGATAACTATTACCAATTTCCTAAAGAATAAAGCCTTAATATGAAACATTACATTATAGAGTTTATATTTTAAATGTACAACGAAAAAAATCGGTATGAGTTGTAATTTCTAAGTTTTCTGTGTGACTTCTGGTTGAGGTACACATGATATTGAGAAAAGAGAATGTTTAAATGCTAATATAGTCACTGCCTGATTTAAGGAATAAAATTCAAGCTCTTTTCGTTGTAACCAACACAGTGTTTTTAAGGTTTCTAAACTAAACATTTTATTTTAATACAGGCTGTCAACCTGCATTGCAGCAGAAGACTTTAAATAACTTTTCCAAATTTAACTTTCAGTCCAACTAATTACAGCATGATCCACCACCAAAGAACACCAAACACAGGCTATTGCCAGATCTCTGCAGACACTACATATACCAAGGAAGCTGACTGAAATTCAGAGCTGACTTGCAAGGTGGTACCAAGACAGTCTGAGGCCTTTTACTATCTCTTTATATTTCACTTACAATCACGTTATTTGGTTCTGATTAAATAGATCAAATTGAACAACTTACCTCTACTCTCTCCTGAAAACACATTACACTGACAGTAATTGGAGGTGGTTTTAGGATACACCACAAAAACAAAGAGAAAGGAAAAGCAGTGGTAAAAAACCAACATTTGGGAGCTAGAAGGCAAAAGAACTTGTGGTGCCTGACACAACAGAGAGCTGAATCCTAAGCCAGGTGTGGAAAGCTGAGAAGAAACCTGATTCACACCTTGAAACCCCTAAAAACCATACCGGAAATTCATGGTACCAGGCAACTCTGGAAATGAGGGTGGAGATAGGCCTTGAAAGGCAAGGTCTAGGAAGCAGATTTCCCTCCCTCAAATGATCTCTCAACCCCCAAAAGGCGAGGGTTTATTCTCTGGAGAGAGTGAAACAGAGACAGGGTCTCTAATCTGCATGACAAGGGACACAGATAAGACAGGAGGCTAAGTATGAGTTCATACACTAAAAATGAACATCCTCCAACCATCTTCTGTCCAGTTCCCTCAGCTGGAGTTGAAAACATTATTCTCAGGACGCTGGGTGGCTCAGTCAGTTAAGCATCTGCCTTCGGCTCAGGTCATGATCCCAGTATCCTGGAATCGAACCCCAAGTCATCAGGCTCTCTACTCAGTGAGAAGACTGCTTCTCCCTCTCCCTCTGTCTGCCACTTTGCCAGCTTGTGCTCTCTATCAGATAAATATATAAAATTTAAAAAGAAAAGAAAACATTATTCTCTGGAGAATCTAACCAGCCCAAGAGAGAGGACCTTGAGACCCTGATAGCAAGGTTCCCCCCAATGCAAGGGCCCAGTCAGATCATCCCGCAGTAAAGACTAAAACTGACAAGTCTACCACACAGACAGGGCTTCCACAGTCGTCTTTTAATCATGAGTAAGTAGGCAGCCAAAGAAGACTTATGAGGAAAGCCTTGAATATAGAAGGAAGGATCTAAAAGACATAACAGATTTTTTAAAAATTAACTTAGAGGAAACAGGGCTGTGAAGGGAGATAAAAACTTAACAAGAAAGTATTGATATACTTCCAGAAAAGGAAGATACTGTATTCATAATAAGAATAAGAGGTTATGTCAGGGGCACCTGGGTGGCTCAGTCAGTTGGGCATCTGTCTGATTCTTGATTTGGGCACTGGTCGTGATCTCACAGTGGTGGGATCGAGTCCCGCATCAGGCTCTGTGTTCAGCGCAGAGTCTGCTTCAGATTCTCTCTCCCTCTCCCTCCCACTCCCACATACACTCTCTCTCAAATAAATAAATAAAATCTTAAAAAAAAAAAAAAGAGGCTACGTCAACAGGTATATGAAGAGGTGCTCAGCATCACTGACCATCAGGGAAATGCAAATCAAAGCCACAATGAGATACTACCTCATACCCGTTAGGATAGTTATAGTCAAAAAGACAAGAGGTAGGGGCGCCTGGCTGGCTCAGTCCCCTGCGCATGCAACTCTTGTTCTCAGGATTGTCGAGCTTGAGCCCCATGTTGGGTGGAGAGATTACTTTAAAAAAATACCTTAAAAAAAAAAAAAAGACAAGAGGTAAGTCTTGGCCTGACTAGAAAGAAAATGGAACCCTTGCACACTATTGAGCAGAATGCAAGCCGTTAACAGCCACTATGGAAAAAGCACTGAAGTTCCTTTAAAAATTAAAAATACTGGGGCACCTGGGTGGCTCAGTGGGTTAAGCGACTGCCTTTGGCTCAGGTCATGATCCCAGCATCCTGGGATCAAGCCTCGAGTAAGGCTCCTTGCTCAGCAGGAGCCTGCTTCCCCCTCCCCATCTCCCTCTGCCAGCTGCTCCCCCTACTTGTACTCTGTGTGTGGGGGTGGGTATGTGTGTGTGTGTCTGTCAAATAAATAAATAAAATCTTTTAAAAAATTAAAAATAGAATTACCATTTATGATCCAGTAATCTCACTTCTGGGAAATACAATCATTATCTTGAAGAGATATCTGCACTCCCATGTTCACTGCAGCAATATTCACAATAGCCAAGACATGGAAACAACCTAAATGTCCATCGACAAGCAAATGGATAAAGAAAATGTGGTATGTATTTACAGAATGGAATATTATTTTGCTGTAAAAGGAAAGGAAAGGCCATTTGCAACAACATGAATGAACTCTGAGAGCATTATGCCAAGTAAAATAAGACAGAGGAAGACAAATACTACATGATCTTACTTATATGTGGAATCTAAAATAACCTAACTCATAGAAACAAGAGAGCAGACTGCTGGTTGTCAGGGCTAGGGAGATGGGACCATACTGGTCAAAAGGTTACAAACCTTCAGTTATAAAACAGCTAAGTTCTAGGGATCTAATGTACAACACAGGTGCTATAGCTAATGCTGTACTGCATACCCGAAGATTGTAAGAGAGTACATTTTAAATGTCACCTTGAAAAAGAAAGTGCTATGTGAACTGACGGATTTGTTAACTAACCTTATTGTGGTAATCACTTCACAATGTATACATATATCAAATCATCACACTGTATATACCTTAAATTTACATAAAGAGATATGTCACCTTCATCTCTATAAAGATGGGGGGAAGTGAATTCTTGGAAAATAAAAATAGAAAAGAAAGATTCAGTGGAAGGACTAGAAGGTCAAACTGAGGAAATCACTTAGAAACCAAAACAAAAGGAAAAAATTATAGAAAACAGAAGAGACAAGCAGAGAGCCTGCAAATAACAGAACAGAAGAACTTGAGGAAAGGAAATCAAAAACTTCCCCAAATTCCTTTTGCCTCACTGCAAAAGAGAGCAAGGGATCAGCAGCAGCTCTGCTGGTGCCATACGAGGAACCCTGCAGCCAGGGTTCTTGTTCTTGCCACATCTGCTCAAACTGGCATGGTCTGATCCAGAAATATGGCCTCCAAATGTGCAGCCAGTGTTTCCATCAGTATGTGAAGGACAGAGGCTTCAGTAAGGTAAACTAAGTGAACTTCCTTGAATGGGTCATCCAGAGATCTATCTTAACTGCAGATATCCAAGACACCTACCATAATGCTAACTCATCGTACGTAAAATAAAAATACCTCAATTATAAGTGCTTTAGTGTGGAAAAACAAACTTCCCAGAATTAAAGGCCCTAAATCTTCATATTAATGGGACAAGCACGTGCCTAGCTTGATGGGTGAAGAGTTGCACATCACAGCATATCATCATGAAATTTAAGTATTTTGGAGACAAAAGATCTTGAAACAGCAGTTTTCAACCTTGACTGCATATCTGAACTACCTAGGGAGCTTTTCAGAAATACCATGTTTTGGCTCCCCTCCAGACCAACTATTTCAAAATCTCTCATACTAGGATTTGGCTGAAGTTCCCAGCTGATTCTAAAGATCAGCCAGGTTGAGAATCGTTGTCCTAAATTTGCCCAGAAACTAAGGAAAAAGAGAGAGGAGGAGGGAGAATGATTTTGGTTTTTCTTAACGGCAACAGTGAAAGCCCAGAAGACAACAGATCAGCACTTTCAAAATTTTGAAGGAAAAGTTATTCTCAATATAGAGACGAGCAATTAGGGGTAAGCACATACTAAAAACTTTTCCAGAACACTGAGGTCTTACACAGACAATCTGGGGATGGATTTGTGGTAAGTACCTAGAAAACTAACAAGCAAAGAAGCAAGATAATTATTAACTCCAGAGAACACAAAAAGTTGTACAACAAAGGAAAAGTCATCATATTTACCATGTCTCAGTGTGAAACAGCATTTACTTAAACACTATAATGTGAGCACAGAACACTGATCTATACAAATGAATGATACAACTACAGTGGGGGGCGGGGGGGGGGGGTGGTTAGGATAGGGATTATGACATGCCTGATGGTAGAAGAGGATAAACCAGGCTAAATGCTCACCTTCCACCACACAATACGCAAAACAGAAAATCAGTAAGTCAATCGAAAAATAGATTATTTAATGATGCAATTCAAATACCAAAACAAACAGACAAAAATCTAAAGTACTTTTCTCTGGGTGCAAACAATAGTTGGGGTGGTGGGCATAAATGGTATGGAAGGGACTGCTGTTTTTTGTAATGAGTTTTAAAGAACTATTTCACTTTTAAATTATGCGAATGATTTAAAAATGAATCCAATAAAAAATAAAACTAAATTGTAAAAAAAGCGTTCTAAAAGTAGCGTACATTTTCATCAGTTGTAACAGGAATAAAACATGTCTACAGACAACATATTTTTTAAAATAACAATATAAACATTTTATTTAAAGACATGTAAGTAACCACCAGTAAAATAAAAGCAAGATTCTAAATGGCATTCAAGGACAAGGTAAGAAAAGAAAAGAGCTCCGGATCTGAAACTATTTATTTTCATTACAAATCCTTCTGCTTCATTACAAATCCTATTTGATTTTGTAACCATGCTCATATATTATAATGTTTAAATAAAGACTGTGTTTAAAAACTTACTCAGGGGTGCCTAGGTGGCTCAGTCAGTCAAGCCTCTGCCTTCGGCTCAGGTAATGATCTCAGCGTCCTGGGATCGAGCCCTGCATCGGGCTCCCGCTCAGCGGAATAATGATATAAAAGGGCCCTAAAAACTTTGCTTTCTACATTGGGAGTATGTATTTGCTTATTATGTATTATTCACAAGCTAGACAAGGATCACAAATGTTCTCCTCTTACAAAATGTTCAGATAAAAATTAAAACCCTCCTTTTTCCCCAGAACATACAACTTCACCTTTATAATTATATGGAGAAAACAAAGACTCTTGACATGTTCATAAGGACTTGTACATATAAAATTTTTTAGAAACTCTTGGGGAAAAAGAATCATAACAATAAGTCAAAAGAAATTACATAAAACTTGCTATATATTCTCATCTTAATGGCACATTACATAATAAACCTTAAGGGAGAAACTAAAGTTGATTTCTAATTTCTTAATACTACTTTCATTTCTACTTATTTATTTTTTTCATTAATCTATTATATTTTATCTTTAAGGAATAATCAGAAGATGGGTTTGAAAACTGAGCATTTCAAGTACAATGAATCATGACATAAATTAAATGACATAATGAGGAATATATTTAAATTTCAGAATTCTATAACTAATTAGGATTACGTTTTCTGATTTCCATGGACAGTGAGCAAAAAGGTTCTTAACTTTACGGACTCAAGTACCACTTGCCTTACAAGTCTTGGGAAAAAATATTTAAATCAATCTTTTAAATTTGGTAAGAAGAATAAACTCAGCAAATATCACTTTAACAAAGTATAGGCATGTAAGATTTTAATGAATATTTTTAACAATTATTTTTGTTTGGACTTTCAATACCACTAGTTTTTTGACACACTCAGAACATCCAAGTAACATTTAACCACTGAGAAATATACCCAATATTGACAATTCACTGCTAGCTAGACTCTGAGGACCTCAAGACAAAGACTTCTTTTAGGACAAACATGAGCTCATGAGAACATACTAACTTATCTCATATAGCACACTGCCCTACTTTTTAGGAGCAAGACCTTTCCCTTGCTCCACACACATAACACCCATTGATACCCATGGGAGCCTGATGCAGGGAAAGAGCACCATGTGGCTTCTTCTAAAGGGAAAAATTTATGTCTGCTTTTGAATGTTATTTGCCACCTGGCCCCCAGCCAAGCCAATATAAACATCACCATTCATGGAGTACTGGATAATTCCTTGTCTTCAGTGAATTCCAGACTTTTGAAAAGGTCAAAATTCAATTTGAAAAGAGGAAAATCATTATACTTAAGAAGGTCCAAGGCATAGAAAGAATATCATACAGTACAATACTGACAAATGATCCAAAATACTGTAGCTGGCATGAAAATCTATGCAATAACAGCTGCCATGTGGGGATGTTTATTGTGTGCTAAGAACTCAACTACATGCTTTACATATATCATCCCATTTCACTTCCAAAAATTCCTGTAAGTGGATACTATCCGTATTTTGCAGGTAAAGAAAGTAAAACAAGTAAACTGGCAGAGCCAAGTTTAAAATGTCACTTTTAAAATTCATCCTACAATCTTATTTGATTTTCAAAGGAGGCTTTTTTTATTAATGATTTTTATTAATATATAATGTATTATTTGCCCCAGGGGTACAGGTCTGTGAATCGTCATGCTTACACACTTCACAGCACTCACCATATCACATATCCTCCCCCAAAGTCCATAACCCAGGCACCCTATCCCTACCCCCCTGCCCCCAGCAGCCCTTGGTTTGTTTGGTGAGATTAAGAGTCTCTTATAGTTTGTCTCCCTCCCGATCCCATCTTGTTTCATTTTTCGAAGAAGGCTTTTTAAAAATTTCCTTAATCTCTGTAATAGGGACACTACTGCTTAAATATACCTTCAGTCTGAAGCGTTCAGGAAAAATATAATAAAGAATATTATATAAATATAATATAGAATATATTATATAATATATAATATTATAATATATATTATATATAATAAAGAATATATTAATATAATATAATATTATTATTATATTATATTATATAAATATAATATAATAAATATAATATAATATATAATATAATATAATATATATTATAATATAATATATAATATAATATATATTATAAAGATAATAAAGATAATATAATAAAGAATATCTGCAAAATATAATATAGTATATTATAATAAATATATAATAATATAATAAAGAATATATATATATTCTGCAAAATATATAATATAATATAATATATAATATATATAATATAATATAATAAATATAATAAAGAATATCTAGGAGAGTCTTGGACTGAATCTGAGTGCGAACACCTCTTATTTAAATTCACCACCACCATTTTCTTTCTAGATAATTATTGTCTACCAACCGTCTTTCCAACTACCAGAGGCAGAACTCCCTTTCAACAAGAAAACCCTAGGAAGAGAATCCTCTCCTATAGCCCCTAATAGGAACCTTACAAGCAGGCCAAGCTGGCCAGCGAGTCAACACTCATTCTAACAGAGCAAGAGCTCAAATGCTGCTTAACAGTATTCCAAGATGTCGCCTTCCTTTCGTTAAAGTTGTAAGACAACTCCCTAGCATGCAGTGCCACAAGAATTTCTGTGGTTCATGGGGAATCTGGACAGCACAGGTACAATTTCTTTGTAACCCATTCTCCTGAACTGGGGATCATGGTACAGGAAACAAAGGCAAAGTTTTCCTATCACACAAATGCAAAGAACAAAGGCCAGGTCCATGACCCCATTTCACCGAATCTCCTACAATACTGAATATCAAACATATGACCAAATTCAGTCTCCAAATTATTACAATTAAGTTGTTTTCTTCACAGCATGAGTCTGAACACATTTAAATTAGATTTCATTCATGAAATCAAGCTATCAAGATACAGGCTACACTAATGTATATATAGTGAATTAAGTAGCAAAATATGCCAAGGGCTGTAACTACAATTATTTTTTATCTTAAAGATTAAATGGATGGTAATCAGATATAGATCATCTATGACTCTGCAAACTGAAGGATTTAGACAACTTCTAAATTTTCAACACCAGGTTACTACAATTATTCTTTTTAAAGATTTTTATTCATTTATTTGACAGAGAGAAATATCACAAGTAGGCAGAGGTGGGGGTGGGAAGCAGGCTCCCTGCTGAGCAGAGAGCCCCATGTGGGGCTTGATCCCAGGAGCCTGAGCTCATGACCTGAGCAGAAGACAGAGGCTTAACGCACTGAGCCACCCAGGCACCCCTGCAATTATTTTTTTAAGAGAGAGAGCGCGTGCGTGCATGTGTGTGCAGGTAGTTGAGGGGGAGGGGCAGAGGGCAAGGGAGGGAAAGAGTCCCAAGCTCGCCCAGCACAGAGCCCAGTGCAGAGCTCATCCCACATCCCCAAGATCACAACCTGAGCCAAAACCTAGAGTCAGGATATCTGAAAGTCTGTGCTCCCCATCACAATTACTTTTAAGCCCAGTTCTGGGAAAATGTGTCATTAAACAAGATGAAAAGTAAATGCTTAAAAAAAAAAAAAACCTTTAAGGTACCTTAAGGTAGTTATGGCTCTAGTTACACAGAGATAAATGCTTTGGCACCACTGAAATTTCTCATTAATTTACCAATTTAAAGACAAGATACATGAAATATTATATTGCTTACCCCCCCCAAATTCTCAATATCCTGGGGCTTTAAAATATATTATCAGTCTCTTTTGACAATTAAAATTTGAAAAGGTAAAATACTGATTTTCCTAAAATTTCACTGCAATAGTACATTTTTCAAGAAACATAACACAGAAGACATAGTGCTCAAATGACCACACTGAAGTAGCTCCATTAAACACATTTTCATAAAGGAGACGATCATAACTGTATTAAACCAAACTCAGATCCTCCACAGATCTTGTTACAGCAAGCCTTTTAAACTCATAATAATAGTTATCAGTGATCCCCCCCCCAAAAAAATTATCAGTGATCCCTTACAAATGAAAATACTATTTCCCCATGGCTGATTCATAGAATAGAATCAGCAACTTTTGCTACTGTATTTTTGCATGTGAAAATTAAATTTTGGTTTCTACCTTAATGTGTTCTATATTCCCTTTTGACTTTTTCTTTGTGCAATATTTTTTCCCAGCAATATTTAATGTTGTTAACTTTTTTCCAAATGTGTGATCCTGAAAATCTTTATTATCTTGGGTTAGGCAAAAACTTCTTAAATATGACATCAAAAGCATGCACCACAAAAGAATAAAAAAAGGGGGTAAGCTACACTTCATCAAAATAAAAAAATTTTTCCTCTTCAAAATGGTCTATGTTATCCCCACTTCCATACATACCATGGCTTCTCCTGCAGCTTTTCTGGTGGAGAATGCACTAGTCCTCCATCCAGCACAAATACCTAATCCATGTGGCAACTGCATTCTTTTTTCTAGATATTAAGAAACTGCCGTTCCGGTTTATACACCAGTGTCCCAAGAGTTTATTTACCTGGAACACGTCAATCTTCCTGAGTGGAGACAAGACTTTAGTCTTTTTACACCTTCGAAAACTAAAACCCAAACCCTGAGCTATAATGACTTCATCCAAGTAACATCCCACTGACTGCTGGGCCACCCACCCGAACTCCGGTAAAGTTTCTTACTATTTTTTACCAATAACAAACAGTATTTTTGAAAACCAGCACTCTCTTTAAGAAATTAACTGAACTCTCCCACACTGATTTTTTTTTTTCCCCAAAGATACAAAAAGTTAACTTCAGCCTATTGGAATAGTTAACTTTTTTTTAATTGTACACAATTTTATTTATTCTTTTTAAGATTTTATTTATTTATTTGAGAGACAGAGAGTATGAGAAGGGGAGAGGGGCAGGAGGAGAGGGAGAAGCAGGCTCCCCACTGAGCAGAAAGCCCAAGGCAGGGCTCAATCCCAAGACTCTGAGATCATGACTTTGGCCAAAGGCAGATGCTTAACCAACTGAGCTACCCAGGTGCCCCTAGAACTTTATTTAAAAAAAAAAAACTTTATTTTCATAGAATACATTTTCATATTAGAGATTCCTACAGTGGAAAAATAACAATTTATTACTTACAGTTTTATATTTGTAGACAAGTAAAATTAATTTTAAAATTACTTCATACTTACAGAAAAGTTACAAAAATACTAAAAGAATTTCTGTATATTTTTCACTCACATTCCTTGAGGTGTTAACATTTTACCATATTTGCTTCATTTCCTCCTATCTACATCTATCTACCTAATCATTATATATTACAAACACATAATTATAAAATTTTTAAATCATTTGTGGAAAGGAAGTTGCATGCATGATTCCCCCCCCCCTTTTTTTTTAAACATATAATGTATTATTTGCTTCAGGAGTACGGGTCTGTGAATCACCAGTCTTAACACAATTCATAGCACTCACCACTGCACATACCCTCCCCAATGTCCATGACCCAGCCACCGGGGTCATCCCTCCCCTTCCACCCTCCAGCAATCCTTAGTTTGTCTCCTGAGATCAAGAGTCTCTTAGGGTTTGTCTTCCCCCCTCCAGTCCCAACTTATTTCATTTTTTTCCCTCCCTTTCCCCCATGAACCCCTCAACTTCCTCATATCAGAGAGGTCATATAATTGTCCTTCTCTGATTGACTTAGCATAATGCCCTCTAGTCTCCTTTACTCTTAAATACTTCAGTGTCAACAGCCTAAGAAAAAAGACATGTAATAATTAACTTTTGATACTAAATGCTCCAGCAAGCCTGAAAAACAAAAAGGACAAAGAGAAATGAATGATTTAAAATGAAAACAAAGAAAAACAGTCATGAATTAACAAAATCTGATACAGTGGAAGAAAAAAAAACCTTTAAAATGCATGTTTGCCATTATTATAGAGAAAAAAATAATAATAAGGAAGTAGGAAATGGTCTATCATTTACCTAATATCTTCTGATCATTTCCTAAATTAAACAATGAAATTATACACAAATACATCTAAGCAACATTTCTTAATAAAGAAAACTATGAACTATGGACTACTGATTACTAGAATCAGCATGAAACATCATTCTGTTTACTAACTGCAGGACACCTGGGTGGCTCAGCCGGTTACGTGGCTGCCTTCGGCTCAGGTCATGATCTAAGGTCCCGGCTAAGGTCCTGGAATCAAGTCCTGTATTAGGTTCCTTCCTTAGCAGGAAGCCTGCTACTCCCTCTGCCACTCCCCCTGCTTGTGCTCATTCTCTTCCTGATTTAAAACATATATATATATATAAATTTTTTTTACTTATTGTTACTCAAATTAAGCTTATTTCACATAAGTAGTAAGAAATATTCTATGCTACATTTTCCCTTAGTATGCTTCATTCAAGAGGTCAAAAAAATGAACCACTGATATTTTTATAATTAGCAGATGGAGCACAATCTAATAATAGAAACTGGACATTTTCTACCACCTGCTGATAGTCTGTGTTTATTAGTCAGTGACCAGGATTTCAATAATTTCTGAATAATGGTCAGTTGGCAAATTTGTTACATGAGGCCTAGCATGATGGCAGATGCCAAACTGTGTGGTGTGGATCCTATGGGGTGCAGAGCCTTCTCTACCACCCACCGCCCTCTGTGGCTGCCTGCAGTGTCAAATCACTCAGCATCTGATGGCAAAGGGAACAGCTGGGAGGCAGGATTGTGTGAGGACTACCTACGCCATTGGCTCACTCCTCCCAAATCTCCCCACCCTCTCTTGAAAGACACTAATCCCTCTTTTGCCCCCAGATTTGCTCCTTTATGCTCTCCCTTAAGCTCCATGATACCACCCCACCCCAAATTCCTTCAGTCTCTCCCCCTCCAAGTCAGTGCCATCAGTCACAAGTATTCATGGAATGGGGCTCGCCTCAGGGAACAAACCTCAACCACCCCTCCCTGAGTAAAGAATAACTTCTGGATGCTTCCTAGCATCTTTTCCCACTGAGGTATGAAGATGCTATCTGAAAGGAGTACACGTACTTCAAATTGTGTATTAAACAAGCCTGTTGTAGAACCTAGTCATTTGGATGGCAACATAAATTAAATTTTAAAATATTGTCCCTTGAGGCACCTGGGTAGCTCAGTCAGTTAAACATCTAACTCTTGATTTCGGCTCAATCACCATCTTAGGGACATGAAATTGAGCCCTGTGTTAGACTCCCCACTCAGTGGGGAGTCTGCTTGACATTCTCTCTCTCTCTCTTTGCTCCTCCCTCTGTCCCTCCCCATACTCACACACAGACACTCTCTCTCTCTCTCTCTCTAATAAATAAATCTTTAAAAAAGTACTGTCCCCTTATAATTATCATGTAATAAAACATGAGAAGCCCGACAAATTAGAGCCTTCAGTATACTATCTTTCATAGCTCTACTTGAAAGAAGAACTGTAAATAATATAAATTGATTGTTGGTTGTGTCGGCACACAGTTAACGTAACCTCCCATCTTCCACTTGGACAGCTGGTAAAATCATAGTAAATGTTCCCACAGATGACTCACTCTGTGGCAGCGTACTTAAAGCGTCAGTTGTGCCTACCACCCTGAACTAAGACTGGAAAAGAAACCGATTTTAGATAGACTTTCAACCACATAAGTATAACTTTTAAAAATCTTTTTTCGGCTTCCTTTTCACATCACAAATTCCAAGAACCATTCAATTTTGCAAGTTTTTAGGAATTTTAAATATGGAATTTTTATTTATCAATATTGCTTTACTTTCTTATATATGTGGCCCCCAATTAATGTTAGGTTGTAAAATAAAATAAAAGAATGACAACCTTTATATTCAGTAAACAGCTAAAATGTGTGTCCCTGCAAAAAACAGATATAATGTTAACATCACATTTCTATACAACATGATTTACCCCCACCAGACACCACGGCATTTCATTAGTAATAGACTGAGATTACAATGTCAGTTATTCCTAGTATATACAACTCTACATCCTAATTTGTGTTCAATGATGGGTAAAAAGTTGGTGTGGTAAAAAATCCTATTTTGCTATCTTTTAAGAACCTAATCATTTGTAATCCCCATTCAGAAATACATGATTGTTGGGTATAAAGTTAAAGCAGAAAAGAACGTTAAAAGTAACCTAATACAACCCTAATACAACCAGATACACCAAACTACCACCACATTCAACAACAACAAAAAAGCTAAATGATTTGCCCAAGATGTCATATTGAAGAAACAGCCCTGTCAGCCTAATTCCAAGTTTCCCAGCTCCGCATGTTTCATTCCTCCTGCTACATCACGTTGTCTTCATTAAACAGAAAAAGAGGCAGCCCCCTCTCCCAGGCTGGAAAGCCTCAGGCTCACAAGAGACCCTGCCCAGCCTTCCCCTGCAGCTGCTGTGGCAGGGCAGAGCTGATGTTCTGGAGGGAAGCAGGATGGAGGGTGCATTCCCAGGCCAACCCAGGAGACGAGCAGGAAGCATTAGGCCCCTGGTGGGGTATAAGACAGGAAGCCAAGAGTCTCAGCTGACACCAAGGAGGGATCCAGAGGAAAGCCAGCTCTTCTCCCCATGCTACCAGATGGAAATGTGTTGGCTGAGGTGAAAGAAGGGTCATGCATCCAGGTGTTTCATTTTTCTGAAGGAACTAGGGATAGACTCTTCCCACAGGAACCACAGAATGTTGAGGCCACCAATATGATGCCTTGGCTTCCTAACATAGCAGTTAGGGAAACATGCTATGAGGTACTGAAACCCAATTTACAAAGAAACTTTGAAACAAATCTGTTAATTAGCTACTGACTGTTATTCTTTTAGATTTTTATTTGTTTTAGGGTGAGCGAGCATGCACAGGCATATGAATGGGGGAAGGGGCAGAGGAGCGAGAGAGAGAATCTCAAGCAGATTCCACACTGAGCGGATGCAGGCTCCATCTCAGACCCAGAGATCATGACCTGAACAAACCAAGAGTTGGACGCTTAACTGACTGAGCCACCCACATGCCCCTTGTTCTTTTAAAATGAGGCTAGGGGGGAATGTGATCTACAAGCTGATAATGAAACTGTGTGTCAACTTCATTTTTCCACTTTCCAGGGAAACTGTAACCTGTCAAAGGTCTTCCTCATCTTCAGCAAGCCAGAATCTGATGTCTTGTTGAAAACAGAAGAAAGCACCTGCTTGTCTACTAAGAGATGAAATAAGGAATATCAGCTCCTTGGCAAGCAAACAACAAACATGCTGCATTTCTTAATGATTATGGTAACTGATACAAGTCTAACAATAATTCTCAGAAGATATGGGAGGCATATCTTTTTAACAGCTTATTTAATTTTAAATTAAATTTAAATTAAATTAAATTTTAAATTCAACTGCTTGTTTGAAACTATTATTATTCATTCAAAATTTTATTTTTAATTCTTTACCTGCTTAAGACAAAGTGGATTATAACTAATTCTAATTATGATGAGAATTTACTAAGTCTACACTAAAATTGTTTCAGAAAAAAAGTGTAAAAGAAGAAAATGTAAACCTGAAACATAAACTATATTCCACAAAAGAAGAAAATATCCTTAGGTGTGTCTTATAACAGGTGAAATTTATCAACGGGCAAATCTAAACTAATATCTACTTGCCAAAAAACAACCTTTAATATCCTAAGATATTTATGTTAAAATGGATTAATGTTTTATTTCTTTTAAGATTTTATTTATTTATTTAAGAGAGAAACAGAGAGATAGAGAGAGAACATAAGCAGGGGGAGAGGCAAAGGCAGCAGGAACCGCATACTCCCCGCTAAGCAGGGAGCCTGACTTGGGACTTGACCCCAAGACCTTGGGATCACAATCTGAGCTGAAGGCAGGCGCTTAACTGAATGAGCCACCTAGGCACCCCAGATTAATGTTTTAAATATGACACATCAAAAACCTCAAATTCTACCATAAATACTGGATTTAAAGAATCACACGTTCACCTTCAAATCTCAGAATAATAGATATTTACACAACCCTTGATGCAACTATACTCATTTCATATGAGCCACTCATTTATGAAGCAAATATTTTTAAAATTCTATTTTAATATAATCGCTTCTCGGCCTTTTGGCTAAGATCAAGTGTAAAATTCTATTTTAATATATTTAATTCTTATGCTGCTTAATATATTTGTCTAAATGAACTACAAATAATAAAAATATTCCTGTTCTTTTATCCTCCATCAACCAATCTTTTACCAGATTACAAGCAGAATAAATGGAATCACCACCTTTCGTTAGTCATTTTTAAAAATTACTGAGCCTAAATATGCTTTTTGTGTCATTTATTCAAAATAAATTGATTCCCAAAGAGAAAGCAATTAAGAATATAAATGCAATAATATGGTACCAACACACAAATGAAATTATTCATTATATTTATTATCACATTTATTATACAAATAAGTTTATATGGGGAAAGTGTGCTTCTATACAACTTCCTTTTTAAAGTATAAAATTCAAGCATGGGAAAAATAAGCAAAGAAAATGAGCTATTTTACTTTGCTAAATTTTATTTTTACTATTACACAAGGTATTTCTATATGAAATACAATGCTGTTGTTTCACTAAAAGAAAATAAGAAGCAAAAAGGCACTCTTTGATCAAAATCCTGCCACAAATGGCAGGATTGAGAGAATGACAGAATGCTTCTATTTGGGGATGTCAGTGCATTAAAAATTAGCAGAGACCATCCTGGTGACAGAAATTGCACCTGCCACTAACAATTCTTCAGAGCAGGATTTGACCTCCTATCAAATCTATGACACACCAGAGAAAACACTTAATTGGAGCCCATCTCCTCAACCCTGTTCTCTAATAGAGCAGTTTCCTCTAACAGCCATTTGTCCCAACAATAGTTACATCTGTGCCTTCAGAGAAAGAAAACCTAATCGCACCACACAACAGAACTATCAAAAGCAAACCCTGAAAAACAGAAAACAAATTCTCTACTCTTAAGACATTTACCAGACGATGAGATGACTCCTAAGCTGAATCTAGAAGTATATTTTGGCCAAGGTATCATATATATAATATCTTAGAAGTCCAACTGGCTCAATCAAAATATTATTGAACAAAAACAGAGGCAAAGCATATACTGAGGGGTTTTATCAATTTGTTCATTGGTACATTCACCGTGTTCCAAAGATGATCTGAGGTTATGTACATATTACAGCAAGATATCATAAATTAGAAACGGGACTGTGGTAAAGGCAGCATGGTGTCAGCGTGATGCAGGAACAGACTCCACAGCCTAACTGCCTGCACTGTAATCACAAACTCCACCACTCAACTATAATCCCTGTGTCATCCTGAGCAAGTCACTTATCCCCTCTGCACACCCATCTCCTCGTCTGTAAAATGAAGATGATGACACTTACCTCCTAGAATTGTTATGCAGATTAACCTAACACATATAAAACACTTATAACAGTGCCTGGCAAGTAGGAATGTTGGCCTAAAAGGGAAAGGTGGGGGGGGAATAAAACAGGAATAGAAAATGGATCCATAAAGAAGGCCAGAGCACATAGCCCCCTTAACATATATGACTTAATTTTATCTTAGCCAAGGTCACCCATTACACCAAAGTATAAAAATTCAAAGTTAAAATTTGGGCATTTATACCCATGACATTTTTACAGGACAAGATGCCTTTAGTATATGGTGTCTACTCTGGCCAAATTAATTAAGTACTGTATTTATCTGGCATGAGTTTGCCACATCTTTCTAAAAAGGAGTTTGACCGATTGAGGAAATTCTTATAGCACAGTGGAGGTGCTCCACTTTTAGAACTGGGTGAAAGGCCTGTGCATATGCCTTTAAAAACGATCACTACAAAGGGGACTGGAAGATATGCCTGCAGTCCAAATCCCAGCACCTCTGCTCTCCCAAGTTTCAGGCTTGAGGCCATTTCAGAAGACAGCAGGAGTGCAAGTGAGGTTAAACTGAACCCCTAACCCTGAAAGTAAATTATAAGGTACTGTAAACATTTGATTTCCTGCTTTTTCTAATTTAAGTATTTTAGCCAATGGTGACCTAAAAATATTATTATATTTAAATAAAAAGCTCTGCAAAATTATATAAAATGTATTACAATTTATCGACTAACATCTAAGTAGATACAGACATTTAGGACACAACAATTATTCCATATAATTTAGATAAATTTGATAATAAAATGATGGAAGTTTATGGCCACATGCCCCAGCTCTGAACAAAGTTACAACTCAGTAATTTATTTAATTTCTCTTTCTTCCTCTGCCTTCCATGAGAACTGAGAGTTCTAAATTATAAAATGTCTATACAGGAAATCCCTGAGTTTTGACCAAAGGGCAACTTTAGGCTAGAAAAATAAATATTCCAAAAGGAGTGTGCTCCCAGTCTCATTAATGTCATCATCCCACTCTCTTCTGCTTAAAACTGCCTACTGACTTAGCTTAGTTTTATACCCCAATTTAATGAATTCAATTCCATAACCTGAGGTGAACCTAAAGTTACAGGGTGTGAGGTGTTAATGAACTGATGAAAATTTATAAACCTTAAGAAACTGCTTACTTGATATTTTTCAGCTTCCTGTAAAAATCAAACTAATGCAAAAAGTCATTTGTTACTCCATCAGGAGAAGAGTGAGTCCTGTTTCTAGAGCCCCTTTCATGTACATATCCCACTTTGTAAGGGGAGGAGGCTGCAACCACCTTATAGACTCAGGCCAGTACGCTGAGTTAGCAGGGCACCCAAGAGCTATGGCATGTGTAGGGACACTTATCTCTGTCCCCAAAGTATTATTATAGGCCTATGGTTCAGCTGCATAGCAACGGCACTCTATTGCAATTGCTCTGTTTGCTCCTTGTAGGCATCCTGGCAGTTTATTAGCACGCCTTATCTACGGAAAAAAAAATGTAGGGCAAGATTCCCCTATTTTCCCACAGGGCTGTTGTGGAGGTAGTGAGCAGAAAACAGTGAGTTGAGAAAACTCAACAAGCCTCAAAGGTTCAAGTCTGATCAATCTATGCCTCCCTTAATTTCAAATTTCATATATTTTAAATAGAAAGATAAACTTTTAAACAGACTTTTTTTTTTGCTTTTTATCTACTTTCCAGGTTTTCTCCACCATATATAAAGTATGGCTTATTAGCAATTATATTCATATTTAATTTTGAAATTCTCTCCTTCCAAGATCTTTGTGGTCTTTGCTCAATTATAATCCCACACTGCTCTAAAAACCAAGTATAAATGCAGACTTGTGAGATCCTGCACAGGGACTGATCACCAACCAATGCCCAGCCTCTAGAGCCATGGAAACTGAACTAATAAACAGGTGGTGTTTCAAGCCACTTAAAAAAAAGAAAGAAGGAAAGAAAGCCTAAAAAGAACTTAAAAGAAAAACTTTTTTTGAAATTTTATTTATTTATTTATTTGACAGAGAGAGATCACAAGCAGGCAGAGAGGCAGGCAGAGAGAGAGGGATGGAGACTCCCTGCTGAGCAGAGAGGCCAATTGCAGGGCTCGATCCCAGGACCCTGAGATCATGACCTGAGCTGAAGGCAGAGGCTTTAAGCCACTGAGCCACCCAGGCGCCCCAAAAGAAAATTTCAATGAGGGGGTGCCTGGGTGGCTCAGTTGGTTGGGCGCCTGCCTTCAGCTCAGGTCATGATACCTGGGTCCACGGGATCAAGCCCAGTTCGGCCAGAAGCCTGCTTCTCCGTCCCCACTCCCACTGCCTCTCTCCTCCACTTGTTCTCTCTCTCAAATAAATAAATAAATTATTTTTTTAAAAAAGAAAAGAAAAGAAAATTTCAATGAGGACTATTACTTTTCACTTCAGCATCTCCCTTTCTAAAGATACTTCACTTAGATAACCTTACTGATCTAATCATCTCCTTGGATGAAGAATTTATTTTTTAAAGGCAAGTTCACAGTTTAAACCAACTGAGAAAATAACATAACCTTTCCAAGAAAATCCAAGAGCCATTTGATTTTATTTTCCTTCTCAGATGAAGACAAATGATATTGTTTATATATGCAGGTTGGATATTTGAAAAACAATTTGAGAAAATAAGACTTTTCATGGGGAACTGTGAGATAAATATTCATTTGGATTTTTTTTTTACTAGTGATAATATTTTATCACTAAACTCTATAGCAAGAAATGAAGTCATATTTCCTTTGACTATTTTCCCCCATTTTTATTCAAAACAGAGTAATACAAATTAGCCAAACTTGTCATATTTTACTTTTTATTAAATCATATTTATGTGTTAAAGGAAATCATGATGGGGGTGCCTGAGTGGCTCACTCAGCTAAGCGACTAACTCTTGGTTTCGCTTAGGTCATGATCTCATGGATCATGGGTCAGACCACACTCAGAATAGAGTCTACTTGAAAATTCTCTCCCTCTGTGCCTCCCCCTATTGGGTGCATAAGCCTGCTTGCTCTCTCAAAAAAATAAATAAATCTTTTTAAAAAGGGGGGGGGGAATCATGATGACTTTTCTAAAGGTTAGTGGACATTATCTCTGGTCTCCATTACGATCAACTAATATAGGGAAAGTTGTGCTATCTTGTATTTTACCAGAAAGTTCTAAAAATTTCTGTGGCACCAGAATAAAAGTCCCCCAGTAATCACAACATCCTAATCTTACAGAACCTATAAATACATTACCTTACATAACAAAAGGGACTGTATCCCTCTGATTAAGTTAAGGATCCTGGGGTGAGACTATCTTGGATCATCCAGGTGGATCTACTATAATCACAAGACTCCTCAAAATAAGGAAGCAGGAAGAAAAAAAAAAAGCAGGAGGAGGAAAAGCAGGGGGATCAGAATGAGAGAAGATGTGACAAAGAAGCAGAAGTGGAAGTGACGTGGCCATGAGTCAAGGAATGAGGGTAATTTCTAGAAACCAAAAAGGGCAAGGAAACAGATTCTCTCCCCTACAGTGTCTAGAAGGAAGACTTTTGTTGACACCCTGATTTTAGCCCCTAAGACTCATTCTGGTCCTCTGACCTCTAGAACTTTAAGATACTAAATCTGTATTTTTTAAGCGACTATACTTGTGCTAATGTATTATAACACAGTAGGAAACTCATACAACTTCTTTCTAGGACAAACTGTTAATTTTTTTTTTTTTTAATAGCAAGAACCATGCTATTGCGAAAGGAAGGGCCCAAGGGAGGAAAGAGTAGGAAGGAAAAGTTTCTGCCTCCTAAAAGTTAAGCAAAGGATACACTTACATGAGTGTTTTTATCTTTTTTTTTAATATTGTTTATTTATTTGACAGACAGAAATCACAAGTAGGCAGAGAGGCAGGCAGAGAGAGATGGGGAAGCAGGCTCCCTGCTGAGCAGAGAGCCCGATGCAGGGCTCCATGCAGGGCTCGATCCCAGGACCCCGGGATCATGACCTGAGCCGAAGGCAGAGGCTTTAACCCACTGAGCCACCCAGGAGCCCCAAGTGTTTTTATCTTTTAATGGACAGATCTGCGGCACCATGAGAAGTCATAAGACAAACCAAATGGAGCAACAGTAATTAACCTTTTCAATATTAAACACCCCTTTATTCCATGTGCCCCACCTTTCATGAATCCCAGGGTCTGAAGAGTGTGTCATCTCCCAAATGAATTACATTTAATAAATAGTAATTTTCCTTTTTAATTAGACATGCTGTATAGTAAAGCAGATTTGGTGATCAACATAAAATTGAGAGTAAGTTAATATAAGTTCTGCCAAAAACAAAGGGACTTGATCATCTGGCCAACCTTATTTGGGATGTTTTTGTAATAGAGAGAAGGGTCCTAATCCCAAGGGCTTCAAGTACTCTGGTACATAACCACCAAGACAGAGCAACATCACCACCTTTTAGTGAATTGCATATTTTCTAAAGGAACCAGTTCTCTACCACTTCCCCCAACCTCTTTTTCCCAACTGCTACATAAGAAAGCTTTTATATTAATGATAATGCATGAACACACAGCACTGGATCTGATCCTGGGTCATCATTCAATTACTGTTTGTTTCTTTTCCTCTTCCACTTCCCCCTTACTGCCTTTTCCATCTCCAGAATGAAATATCACAGAAAATCCTAGATGACAAGTATATTAACAAAAACATTTCTTTCAAACCCATTCACAAATCTCAAATTCCTCATCTTCAGAATTCAGATGTCAGCACCAAAAACATTTTTCTGATATGTTTCATCATTTCTCAAAACATTTCACAATGCCCACCAGAAGTATAAGTGAGCTCTGAAATGGCCAAAATAACATTGACCAGAGAGAAGAAAGTGATGGAAAACTGGGGAAACCACAAAGTGAAACATCAGTTGCTAAGCAGTCCAAGGGAGACTGTACATTCCTGTACATTTGAAAAGGTTTGCAGAAGAAAGAGCTCAATGAATTAAAACACTACTACTTGTAACTTAAAGGTACTAGAAATCACATAGCAAGTTCTCACAATTCCACTAGGTCTCATAAATTTAGCAAATATCAGTTTTACTTACCAAAGTTATATAAAACAGCTTACATTGATTCTTAATATTAATTAAGAAAAAAAAATTTGTTAGGCCTCTTCATCCTTATTCGCACTTAGGGTTTTTCAATAATGTTTCTAACAATACAATCAGAAGTCCCCTTTTAAAAAATTTCAATTCTTGGAATGCCTGGGTGGCTCAGTCAGTGAAGCATCTGCCTTCATGATCCCAAGGTCCTGGGATCGAGTCCTACATCAGGCTCCTTGCTCAGAGGGAGCCGCTTCTCCCACTGTCTGCCACTCCCCCTGCTTGTGCTCTCTCGCTCTCTGACAAACAAAATCTTTTAAAAATAAATATAAATAAAAATAAAAGATGTCAACTCCTTAACACAACGTTAGGAAATAGCTTTATATAAGCAAAAGGTCAAGAAATTTATAATATGCTTCATTAAGACACGTACAAATTAACAGGTACGGCAATAGTATTTATGGAGCCTCCAAGCTGTGCTGTGAGTCAGGCACTATGCAAGGGCTGGATCAATATTGCAGGGAACAAAATGGATTCTGTCCTTGCCTTCAATGTTTACAAGCCATTGTTAGTTTTTTTTTTTTTTAATGATTTTATTTATTTATTTGACAGAGAGAGAAAGATCACAAGCAGGCAGAGAGAGGGAAGCAGGCTCCCCGCTGAGCAGAGAGTCCGATGCGGGGCTCAATCCCAGAACCCTGAGATCATGACCTGAGCCGAAGGCAGAGGCTTAACCCACTGAGCCACCCAGGCACCCCAAGCCATTTTTAGTCTTTATGAACTGCCTATCTAAGTCTCTGGTCTGTTTTTCTGCTGAAGAAAGTATCTCTTTTCTTGTCAATTTATATAAACATTTCATACAGTAAGAATATTAACAGTTTGTCATAAATAAAAATTCAAATAAAATCTAAATAAAGTCTAAACAAGTCACAAGATAATTCTGAAGCATGAGTAATTTACTTAAAACTTACCATACCTACTACTGCCTCACATTCAAGAATATTTTCACCTCAAGAGACATTTTAAGAGCACAGGCTTTTTGAGACAGGTGGCCTGGTTCTGAATCCCAGCTCTGCCACATTTGCCAACTTCCATTCGGGCATATTACTTAACCTCTATCGGCCTCAACTTTATTCACTGCAAAACAGAGATAATTTAAGCACTTGATTCATATGGTTACTTTAAGGATGATGTAATCATATCTAGCAGATACTACATGCTCAGTAAGTGTTACCTATTTTCAGTGGTATGTTAGTGCTGGCTAATAAAAGCTTCAGTGAGAGTTGACTGTCGATTCAGGATTGTGTTAGCCAATTTTTAAATAGAGACATCATTAAAAATTAAATTAGATAAAACTACAATTATATAAACTACATTAAAAAATAATAAATATCCAAAACTCATCACTAATTGTTTTACTACATTTTACTGTTATCTATGATCATGCATTTATTTGCATCTATTGCATCATTGTATGTATATAAGAGTGTGCTACTTCACAATCTGCAGTCAATGATGTCAAGTTGGTAGCCTGAAATTGACCATGGTGAAAGTATTTACACCACAAAAAAGAGCAAATGCTGTAAATCAAGACTTCCCCCCCAACCCCTGCACTGGGTCAAATATTTGTCAATGCACCCCTGCCTGTTATTTGAGCAATTATTACAGTAAGTCATCTTTAATTTCTTTCTTTTTCACAGGAAAAAAAGGAAATGTTGGCAAACCAATATGTTCGTTATCTCTTGTCTACTTCTTATCCCTATTGTTACTATGTATGCAAACTTGACTGTCAAGCTCCGGTTCCTTTTCAACACTGTGTCCCTAAAGGACCACATAACTTTGTCTGCAACTGCACCAGACAGGAACCTTGCCTTTTTTGTGCTGCCAAAGCCAGAGAGATTCGGTATTCTTTAAAAATAACAAGGCTAATCTACCATGGTTAACTATGAAGGCCACCTTAAGGAGATAAAAGCTAAGTGCCAAACTGTCATCAGATACAGTCCACACATCTCTTAAAATTGTTTTGACCTTCTGACATTACTTAGCAACTCAAGTCAATATCAAACAGGCCTACAGTCAAACTGAAACACAAATATTAAATTCCAAAATAACGGTCAAGTACACAACCGCCTTCCAACAGCTCATTGCATGTCATGCATTAGGACCTAATGCAATAGAAACATAATGTGTTCAAAGGGACCAACTAAATTTTTTGATTTATGTTAAAAATGTGGTAATGTTTACACTGCACAAAATGAAGCTTGCCAAGGAAACAGGTTGGCTGACCCTTGAGACTTACTCTACTTGGTCAGGACCAGGAGGAAGGGGAAGTACAGTGCACGCATCTATCTGGGTGCTTAAGTAGCACAAGGGCTTTTGTCCTTACCCTAGCACAAGGGCAGCATGATTACGTGGAAAAAACATTAAACTAGAAATCAGAATCTGGGCTCCAGTTCCAACTCTGGTGCTAACTAGTTCTATGAGCTTAGTATTTCTGAACTTAATTCTCAGACTTAAAATGCAGGAGCTAAATTACACAATCTCAGTTCTATGATTCTGCTCTATTATTCTGAATAAATGTGCTGACGCTATAAAAAGAATCTTTCCTCTATGCCTAGCCTACTATGGCAACATAGTTTTATTAAGCTGACTCAAATTTAAATATCACATAAATAGAAACATTTACATTTGATGTGAAGATACAGAAATCTTATGTATGTCTTAATGCTCCAGTTACACAACTTGTACATTTTTAGGGTTATACCAGTACAAAGACAAATGCATGAACAGGGACAATGCTTTTTTCCCTTCTATACCCTTCACGAAGCTCAGTCCAGAACTTCCAACAAACAGAAAGAACTTAATAAAACTTGTGGATAAACTGTATTAGGGATGTTGAGGATTTAAGTCTACAACATTTCTATAGTCCATCTCATTGTAATTTTTTTTTAATTAAAGAGAAAAGAATGGTTTTCTACCTCTGGACATGATAAATTAACAGGGGCTGGATTTACTCCTCCACTTTACAAAACAATTTTTGTCTCTAGAAAGAGAGATAAAATTTATGAAACCAGTTTTTAGACATGAGACAATGGGCTGAACAGCTAAGAATGACCTCTGAGAAAAGGGAAACAAATGAGGTGAGCCCTACTGTCACCCCAGGATACTGCCTGTGGTGAGTTTCCAGGCTACTGTGTGTGTGTGTGTGTGTGTGTGTGTGTGTGTGTGTGTGTGTTTGTTTAGGAGAGGTGGGTGCAGCCAAGGATGGGAAAAGGGAGGGGAGAAAGCCACCAGTCTCCTTCAGTTGAAGAGACAGAGTTAATCTGAGAAGGCTAAGATGACTAGAATTTGAAGGGCAGAGAACCAGAAAAAGCTTCACAGAACACACTCTAAACATATGCAAGAGATTGCATCTTTATCTAAGTACTGTGTACATCATACATAAGGAAACTAACAGAAGTCAGGTAAAGAACCACCAGAATGCTACAGGCAGAACAGAGGGTGCTGCCTCTGTAGTGGGGAAAATCAGCCCTACACTAAAGTCTGCTCTGGTTCTGTCTACCAAAACCTAAAAAACAACCCTTGACGTGATCAATCTATTCGAAGTACTTAACTATATCAACTCAGAAACACTTAAAACAACCCATTAAAAAAATTTCAGAACCCAACTAAATAAAATTAACAATTTACTTACTTGTCACCAGACATGTAATGAAGCTGGAAAATAAAACCAATAACGGGAGTAAAAGTAATCAAAAGAACAGACCCAGAATAACAAATAATAGAAGTAGTAGGCAAAGATATTAAAACAGCTATTACTAACATACCCAGTATGTTCAAAAAGATAGAGGAAACCATATTAAGGAAAGACCTGGAAGACACAAGAAATTTAAAAGACCCAAACTAAACTTCTAGGGATGAAAAATACACTGGGCTGGATTCTCAGCAGATTGGACACCTGAAAGAAAAGGTTAACGAATCTGAAGATAGTAACTCTAGTTAGGTTAAGAAACTGAATTCAGAAAAACCTAAAGCTCAAAATCCTCAGTAGAAATTAATTCATCCAACCACTTATAAAACAAAATAATTAGGGGCATCTGGGTGGCTCAGTCAGTCAAGTGTCGGACTCTTGCTTTTGGCTCACACTGTGATCTCAGGGTCGTAAGATCAAGCCCCATGTCAGGCTCCATGTTCAGAGGTGAGTCTGCTTGAGATTCTCTCCCTCTCCCTCTGCTCCTTACCCTCTTCACATGCTCTCCATCTCTCTCCTCTCCCTCTAATAAATAAATAAATCTTTAAACAAATTAGTGTCTACAATATGCCAAACAAAATAAACATGGAAAGATTTAAAACACTTAAAAAATGTTTCCTACAGTTTCCCAACTTAGTTTTGCAAGCCTCAGAAGTATTCAATATTCCCTTATTTGATGATCTTATAAACAAATATGCAGTGTGTTTTCCTTTATCTCCCCAGTGTATTTCCATATCATCTTTTACTATTAGGTACTAAAGTAAGTATACTGTAAGTATGGGGTTAGTTTATAATCTAATACAGAGAAAAAGAAATTGTACTATAACAGGGCTCTACCATAATTTCTTTATTCCTACTTGTTAGAGAAATAAGGCTATATGAAACAAGCAAAGAGATATAGGGCACATTGGCCTTTGTATATGTCATGAGTACCCAATAAATTTGTCTATAATTCATTAAAATGAATGAAAATATTAAGTCAGATAAGAAACAAAACAAACAGGAACTCTGGCTAAGGCAGCACTTCTTAGAGACCATTATTACATTTCTCTGCCCTATTCATGTCAGTGCCTTCTCGCCCCAGTGGATTTTGCCCAAGAAGACAGCCTGCAAGTGTACAATCAAATCAGACGCTGAAAATGATAGCTGAGGTCATAATGAACCACCTCAGCCATAAACAACCACACAAACTGAAGGTCTGTGAATCGTTTATGAAAGTGGCAGATGGTCTGTTAAGTCAATGTCACTTAATAACCACAATGTTGCTTATACATTATACCTGTCAGAATCATATGGAGGAAGCTTTTCTCAAAAACCAGCAGTTTCATCATATACATGCAAATATTTAAGAATTCTCTTCTTTTAAATTTCCCACTTTATTTGCAGTGGTATTTATATTTACTACAGAATTAATAGATAATTTATAGTACTAACAAAATTAATAGATATAGAATAGATAACAGATTTAATTAACATAATTCACAGATAATTAACAGAATTAATAGATACTTTTTTAAACTGTTAATTATAGAGACTGAAAAACAAAATCTTACCCCCTAGAGCTGACCATTATTAACAGTTTGGTTTCTACCTTTCATATTTCTATATTTTAATACAGGGGGTTTTTTGTGTTTTTTTAAGATTTTATTTATTTATTTAACAGACAGAGATCACAAATAGGCAGAGAGGCAGGCAGAGAGAGAGAGAGGTGGAAGCAGGCTCCCCGCTGAGCAGAAAGCCGGATGTGGGGCTCGATCCCAGGACCCTGAGATCATGACCTGAGCCAAAGGCAGAGACTTAACCCACTGAGCCACCCAGGTGCCCCAATACAGGGTTTTTAATAAAAAATGTCATACATCTTAGTCTTCTGTCTTTTCATTTTCCTTAAAAATATATCAGAGAAATATTATAGGTAAATACTTAGAGATCTCACTCATATTCTTTATTTGTTTAACATGGAAGTATCAAACTTTATTCAACTACCCCCTACTGAGAGTCATTCAGGTTGTCCAATATTTTGCTATTATAAACAATGTCACAAAAATATCTTGCATTCTAATTGTTGCAAAGATTCTAAAATTTTGGTGGGTCAGAGAGTAAATGTGCCTTCAGCAGCAACTTCCCTTCCCCAAAGAGGGTAACAAATCACATGTCACGAGCAATGCACAAGAGTAATGTTTCCCTATGTTCTTGCCAGTACTGGTTATACTAAATGCTTTTGGAAGGTAAGAGTACAAGTGGTTATTGACTTTAAAAATACATACTATTTCTAGCTTTTTGCTAAAATCTTTGAAATTTCTCCACAGACTTGCCCACTGTCAAAAATTTGTCGGTTGTCTTCAATTATCCAATGAGCAGTGCTACAGAAATCTACTTAAAAGTTCCAAACAACCAACTTATAACTCATTTTCTCTTACAAATGTTGTTTAAATAAACATTATATAATCTGGACTAATACAAAGCTGTATTTTTTAATTTAAAAAATGGAAAAAAAATTATTGACAGACAATATACACTGACATTTTGTAGTTAATCTAGAATAATTAAAATATCTAACATTGGATCAATTTTTTAAGTTTAATAAATACATACAACAGGAGCGTTCCTATTGGAAATACACTTTCCAAATCACATCCTTCCCAATTATATACTTAGCTGCTGTTATCATAGAGGGAACTGAGGCCACTGGGACACCCAGAAAGAACATATATGAGCAGGGAAGGAGCTGGAGAGATGTAAAATATATGTAAGGAAACTCAAAGGATGAGGAATAGAGTCAGGCCACCATTCATCTAAAAACCTCTACCTCCCAACTCCCCAGAAATACCAAGTGATAAGCTTCCTGTCCTTTTTTTCTCTATTCTTTTCCTTCTCTCACACATATGGTATGTGTACCTTGCACACATACCATATGCCCATTTGAGGTGTGAGCAAACTTTCCATCCCTTCCACTGTCACTCCTACCTACTCTCTAAATGTATTAGAATTGAGGTCGCATAGCATCATATTCTCCTCTTTTCAATCCTGGTCCACAACAGAAGGGAAGGATCCAGATTCCAGCCATTCCTCAGAATGCAGGTTATGGGGAAGGGGTAAATAATGGGGGTGCTCTGTGGCCCCAATCCACCAGGAAACAGCCAAATATCCACATGCAGATAAAAAAGTTGCAGCCAAATTGGCACTGGACCTTTCAAAATGGAGGAATATTGTAATTGCATATTATAATTCCAATTTACATCAACCCCAATCTATTTCTCAAAGCCTCAGAACACTGATGAGCCCACTGCACACAATTCACCATCACTGACATAACATAACATAACATGACATAACACTGCTCCCTCAAATATATAACCTTAAGGGGTGCCTGGCTGGCTCAGTCAGAAAAGCATGTGACTCTTAATCTCAGGGTTGTGAGTTCAAGCCCCATGTTGGGTGTAGAGATTACTTAAATATATAAGAACTTAAAAAAAAAAAAGTCTAATCTAAAAAAAAAAATCAAATCAAATCTAACAAAATTCAGCATTCTTTCTGCATGTCTAGAATGCCATTATGGTTTCTGCTATTGCTTCACTTCCTCCACTCATTCCTTCTGTATTATTTTCCTTACTAATGTTCTAGCAAGCCAAGGCTTTTCCATTATGTGACTTAGGTTCATTCAATGAAAGCATCCCTTCTATCTACCAGAAAATAAAAAAGGAGACCAAGGAACATGGAGAATGGGAAAGCAGGGGACCTCAGCATCAATCTTGCTTCTCCATGTGCTGGTCCTACTTCTCTGGACGTAAGTTTTCTCGAGGAGAAAATGAGAGGACAGAAAATCAGCCACTTCATGTTTCTACCTTTTCCATTCCAATTCTCAAAGGTGGGCACATAAGAAAGTAGAATTCAGGTTAGATGCAGAACTATCCAATATCTCTTTTACCTTGGGAGGCAGGGAAGAACAAGGGAAGGGAGAAAACAAATCTAGGCAGCTTAAGCAATCCCCCAGAATGAAGATGCTTCAAAACTGAACACCACAATCCTTAGTCCTACGGATGCAGCAGCTCCACTTCCGACCCAAAATATGGCCAACCAGGACCTGTTTGTTCACATTCATTACTAAAGTGAAGCATTGAAAGTACCGTGAAAGACATTTTCCATTTAACCAGAGATGGAAGGAGAAGGCTCAAAGGACACAACATTTAGGCCTTTCCTCAAAATTAGATATGGCCGGGGGGGGGAGCACTTAGGTGGCTCAAACAGTTGAGCATCTGCCTTAGGCTTAGGTCATGATCCCAGAGTCCTAGCATCAAGCCCCACATCAGGCTCCCTGCTCAACAGGGAGTTTGCTTCTCACTCTCCCTCTGCCCTCCCTCTGCTCAAGCTCCCTCTCCCTTTCTGTCTCTAATAAAATCTTTTAAAAAATAATATGTGATTATCATTTAACTAAAAATAAAAGAAACACGACCTAGCCACACAAGAACAACACATAGTGACATGACAGGTAACAATTTAAAAACGTCCAAAAAGAGCTCATTTGTACACATGTGAAGATACCAAGTTTACATATCATTAATGCATATGATGAGAATGAAAAAAACTTGTAAAAATATGAATTTCTTCCAAAAGTCTACTTCAAACAACATTACAGATAAACCCAATCCTCCAAAGTACTGCTTAATTCGGTACCATTAATAAACAGTAGTCATGGAGATTAACACAAGGAATGAAATACAAATGCAATCAATTTCAACTTATATCAGAAGCCCTGAAGGCATTTAAAAAAGGTTTGCAGGGATGCCTGACTGGTTCAGTTGGTAGAGCATGTGATTCTTAATCTCAGAGCTGTGAGTTCAAGCCCCACGTTGGGCCGGGAGCCTACTTAAAAAACAACCAAACAAACAAACAAAAAAGGTTTCAAAGGAATCAATAATGGTTTTTGAAAAAAAAATTAAAACTATGATTATGGTGATAATTTCAAAAATTAAAAATGAGACCAATGCCATAAACAGTAAATGGAAAATATGTCAGAAAGTGATGTCAAGGATAAACAGATCATATCAGTACGAAGTGATATATTCCAACTCAACAAAAACATAAAAGTGCTCAAAAGCTCCTCAGGGCTATCGATACAGGTTGAAATTGATTGCATTTGTATTTCATTACTTGTGCTAATCTTCAAGACTACTGTTTATTAATGTGTCTATTACCTTAAGGATCTAACATGCTTGCTGGCACACAAAAGCACTCAATAAATGTTTTCTAAATGAATAAATGATGAATTAATTCATTAAAGCCAGTATTATAGGATGAAAAGAAATCTTGGTGACCATTCATGTTAATTTATAAATCCATCCAAGTCTAGTTAGTTAGCAAAAGAGCCAAGAATGGAAACCAGATTCCTGATTATTAGTCCTTGCTTCCTTTACTATTGATGAATTTCTAAAGTTCAGAGTGACTGGAATTTTTAAGTTAGAAATAGATAGATAAATATATACAGATATATAGAGCCATATAGATAGATAGATACCTCAAGAATCCACTCAATCATTAATCAGGCAGTACCTTAGAAACAGTTAATTGGTAAGTGACTTAAATAGTCCATGATTTCTTTCTTATCTTGAAAACTTTTATTTCTTAAGTTTGTAACATCAAAAGATATCAGTGTAATAATATTCACCAACACCCACCAGGCTACAAAACTGGTTAAAAGGTTTCATGACATTGTTTATTCCACTACACAATGGAATACATGCATCAATCATTAAAAATGTTTTGAAGTAATATTTAATGGCATTAGAACATGCCATGATATATTAAATGAACAAGCAGGATACAGAACTTTACAGTGACCCAAATTTTTAAATGTTCTGTATTAAGGAAAAAAGAGAAATGGAAAAGGATAAGGAAATATGTCTGAAGATTAAATATTTGGATAACAGAATTACCTATTATTTTTTATTCATATTTTGCACATTTCTTTATTTTCCAAAAATGTTAGTGAGTTTGTGTCAAATTTTTCATTCACATTCCCCCAAGTACTTACACAGTTCTTCCTTTTCCACTGAGTACTACAGAAATTACACCTTTAGTCAATAGGATAGTTCTTCTGTTGAAATGTTAAACCCTGTAATTTTAAAAGCTGTTTCTATTAACAATGGAAATATAGGGTAACGGAAGTTTTCCCTCAAGTAACTAAATTCTCAACAGGCAGCAATAGAATTTCTCACTAAAGTTTATGGATTCTGCACAGCCCAAAACCATGTTAAACAAAAAGTTTATGGATTACAGATAGCCTAAACTTACATTAAATAAAAGGTAAACCAAAATATGAACATCTACCAATCCCAGAATATATTCAGTGGCTATCCTAAAAATGAAATTTGTCTGGTTAACATTAAAGTACTGATTAAATCAGTATGATAATACTTTCCCTACAATGCAGAGTGATGAAACCTGTGGTCATATTGCTCAGATGAGATGGTAAAGCAAAGAAAACCCTCTGCTGACACCATCCACCCCACTTATAAACACCCCTATTGAAATTCTGCTTTCCTTCAAATAGCCCACACCCTGCTAATAAAACCCTTGGATGCTCAGATCCTCCTCTTTTGTGGCACTACTTATAATGAGTAGAGCTGGTCCACCTTCTTCATCAAACTGTGCTCTTTGGGAGGCTATAGTCTTATAGCTCTATGTTCCTCTTCCTTCTGCAGGTCCTAGTTCCTCTGCACGTTTTTTTTTTTTTTTTAAAGATTTTATTTATTTATTTGACAGAGAGAGAGATCACAAGTAGGCAGAGAGGCAGGCAGAGACAGAGGGGGAAGCAGGCTCCCGGCTGAGCAGAGAGCCCGATGTGGGGCTCCATCCCAGGACCCTGAGATCATGACCTGAGCCGAAGGCAGAGGCTTAACCCACTGAGCCACCCAGGTGCCCCCTCTGCACGTTTTTTAATCAGGTCCTAGTTCCTCTGCACGTTTTTTAATCATATTTAGAATTAGGGGCTCCTGGGTGGCTCAGTGAAGCGGCTGCCTTCAGATCAGGTCATGGTCTCAGGGTCCTGGGTTTGAGCCCCAAGTCTGCCTCCCTGCTCAGCGCGAAGCCTGGTTCTCCCTTTGCTCTCACCACCGCACCTCCACCCCCAGCCCCGCCCCGGCTCATGCTCTCTCTCTCTCTCTCTCAAATAAATAAATAAAATCTTTAAACATAAATAAATATTTAGAATTCAACCACATATTCCAATTTGGTCATTTCCAATTTCTCCTGGCCCCAAGCGTATCATGCCTTCCCAGTTCTTCTAGGCATACACTGATGAGAAAATGTGATGAAGATGGGGGAGACTGTATGTTAATGGTGATTTGTTCACTTCAAGCATGGAATCAATTAATTCCTGATTAGAAATATGAGGCTGGAAACAATGCAGCTTGAATGTTTTCAAAGAAATGTTAATAACAAAAGTATTTTCATTCTATTTATTACTTTAATTCTACTGAGGCCAAATTTAAATTTCTACATAGTGTTCTAAATGGAAAATGATGGAGACTAAGTTAAGTACATCTGTTTTTCCACAAGGAAAGCACAGTATCCTTGCATTTTGCTTTCTGTAACTTAAAATTCTTCAATCCTTCCTTCCCTCTCTCCAAAATTTTTCAAAGAAAAAATATAAAGACTACAAATTATATATAGTAGCTAAATTGTTAATGTTTCTGAGATTGCCTTAAAGATAAAGTCTATTGCAAATACCTTTATAACCATAAGCCCTCACTTAATAGGGATTATAAAATCCACACTGTATACAAAATCAAACTCTGAACTTCACTCAGTTTTTTTTTCCTACTATTTTCAATATTTTCTAGTTTCTGTTATGTAGATCACAGACGGAACCACCAAATACTTTCATCATTCACCTTCTTTCCCCTAGCAAAGGTAGTCAGTGGTATTCCAGCATTCATAAATGTTCAGTGTGTGTGGCTCTTCTAAAATGAGCTGAAGGAAAAATCAGGTAACCTTGTTCTCCCTCTTAACTCATGTGATTTTAAAACTCAAACATGATCACTTTGGTAAAAGCACTGTTTTCAGTCTAAGAGACAAAAATAAAACTTTATGTTCTTAGATATTATATACATATACCATCATACCCAGGCCATAATCAAACTGCCATAACAAAACTCACTTTAAAAAAGATTAAAACCAACAACTAGCTAGCTAACCCTACTTCTGATTACATTTTAAGTAAGTAATCCAATATCTTAAGAGTTTAACTTTCACATGTTTTGCAGGACATGGACTACTAATTTCAGTTTATCCTTAAAATAGAATAGTTCGACTAATTTTAGACTCAAGTGCTATAAGGCATCATAGCTGCCAAGGAGCTGGATCCCTGAATCGCAGCAGCGGCACACGCAGAGAGACTAAGCAAACTGTCAGAGAGCTGAACCCCGAGCTACCGTGTGCAATCCCATGAAGCAGCTGTAAGAGTCAATGCATGTACCCAAAACAAAGTACTTAAAAACAGTATGACCAGATGAAAGAAAATAATCAGGGCCTTGGGGCGCCTGGGTGGCTCAGTGGGTTAAGCCTCTGCCTTTGGCTCAGGTCATGGTTTCAGGGTCCTGGAATCGAGCCCCGCCTCAGGCTCTCTGCTCAGCGGGGAGCCTGCTTCTCTCTCTCTCTCTGACTGCCTCTCTGCCTACTTGTGATCTCTCTCTCTGTCAAATAAATGGATAAAATCTTTAAAAAATAAAAATAATAATCAGGGCCTTATTTAAATAACGTAATATGCAATGGTTTAAAAGTGTCAAAAGGAGGTACCAGTATAAAAAATTAACCATTTGCAAAACCCATATCTGATAAAAAACTATTACCTGAAACATACAAAGAATTCGTAAAACTCAACAATAAGAAAACAAACAATCCAGTTAAAAAGTGGGCAATGGGCGCCTGGGTGGCTCCGCTATTTAAGTGTCCAATTCTTGTTTCCGCTCAGGTCATGATCTCAGCGTTGTGGGATCGAGCCCCGTGTTGGGCTCTGTGCTCAGTGGACAATCTGCTTGATATTCTCCCCCTCTCCCTCTCCATCTGCCCCTCCCTGATCACATTCTCTCAGTCTGTCTCAAATAAATTAATTAATTTTAAAAATGTGGCCAAAAGATCTGCATAGACACCCCACCAAAAGAGAGATACAGATGGCAAATAAGCATATAAAAAGATGTTCCACGTCATGTTGTTACACTACACACCTATTAAAATGATTAAAATCCAAAACACTGCCAATACCCACTGCTCATGAGGATGCATCATTCTCATGCACCACTCTCACTCATCACTGGGGGGAATGCAAAATGGTACAGCCACTTTGGAAGACAGTTCAGCAGTTTACTACAAGATAAACAAAGCCTTACCATATGATCCAACAGTTGTACTCCTAGATATTTACCCAAATGAGTTGGAAACGTATGTCCATACAAAACCTTGCACACAACTGTTTATAGCAGTTATATTCATAACTGAAAAAACTGAATGCAAACAAGATGTCCTTCAATAGATGAGTGGATAAACAGAATGTGGTACATCCAAACAACGGAATATTATTCAGCAATAAAAAGAAATGAGCTATGAAGCCATGAAGGGACCCAGGGGAACCTTAAATGTCTATTATCAAGTGAAAGAATCCAGTGTGAAAAGGCTGCAAACGATATGATTCCAACTATATAACATTCTGGAAAAGGCAAAACTATGGAGACAGTAAAAAGAACAGTGGTTGCCAGAGGTTCAGGGGTTGTAGGGGATGAAGAGGTAGAATGCAGAGGATTTGGAGGCAGAGAAACAATTCTGTATGATACTATAATGGTAAACCCATGATATATGCATTTGTCAAATCCCATAGAATTGTACAACACAGTGAACCCTAATGTAAACTATGGATATGAGTTAATAAAAAATATCAATATTGGTTTATCAATTATAACAAACATACCACACCAATGCAAGATCAAAAGGGGAAACTGTGAAGGGAGGGGAGAGAGTATATGGGAACTCTGTACTTTCTGCCCAATTTTCTATGAACCTAAAACTACTCTCATAGTCTATTCACTCAAAAAAGTAAAAATAAAAAAGACTACTGGCCTAAGAGGAGCCAGAGGATTTGAGTTCTTGGGTCTCATTCACTGATGGTCCATGTAATCTCTACTGCTCAAAATACTTCCTATGCATTACTCTGTCCCACCATCATGCACCCAGTGAGGTCGACCTGATGCATCATACCTCACTGGCTTAATAAAGGTAGTAAAATAAGGTGCCAAATAGTAGCATTTCATACCAAGAATTAAGAATACAAATTGTTACACTGGCATGGCCAGATGGGGAACTCTGACACTGAAAATAAGGGCATGTTTTAATTCACTGGGACAATAGTATCTTTGTATAATGACTTTAATACCAGGATTCACTGAGAAATATTTTCACCCACTAGAGAAAAATCAGGACTTTGTCAATTCCCTTTGACGATTCTTTCCAGGAAACATTTCAGGCATGTATCAAAGTGGCCACATTCACTGGTGACATTTACAAAACTTAATTCTTTTCAAAAACTCCTCAACCAAAATACACACTGAAAATGTTCACACTAAAATTTTATTTTCCTTTCATGGATATCTAATAATTAGAATTTATACTCCAGCTAAGATATAAAAGTTCAAGCTCCAAAGTCTATTTAACACTTGAATTGAAATAAATCCCTATACATTTTTAAACTATTAATTTTAATTTCATGAATCCATTTAACACATCTCAAGCAGTCATATTAATCAAAAATCATAATCCTAATAAAAAATATTCATAAAAGCAATTTCTGCAACATTTACCAGTCAGTATAACAAAATTCAACATATATAGTTTATGTCAAAAAATTACATATAGTTTATGTCAAATATACACTTTCTGTTCAAATGCCACAGACACCACTTATAGCTATATGATCTCAGGAAAATTAATTTCTCTAAGATTCAATTTTCATATTACTAAAATGGTAGTAGTTGTAGCCAAGATAAAGAGTTTTGTGGGTTAGAAATGATACATACATAATTCATTCGCAATACCCAGCACTGTCCAGTATATAAGTAGGTGTATAAAAGCTGAACCCATAAACAAAGATGGCTTAGAACTTACCTGATCATATAACCACTGAACTTCTTATATACCAAACAAAACTGACTTTACAAATCTCAAGTTTATGTAGGGAAAAAAAAGAGGCAAATGAAAAAAATTACTGAAATATACTGAAAGATTTGGTTTTTTTTTTAAGTTTTTTTTTTTTTTCTTTATGTGACAGACATAGATCACAAGTAGGCAGAGAGGCAGGCAGAGAGAGAGAGGGGAGGAAGCAGGCTCCCCGCTGAGCAGAGAGCCCGATGCGGGGCTCGATCCCAGGACCCTGGGATCATGACCTGAGCCCAAGGCAGAGGCTTTAACCCACTGAGCCACCCAGGCGCCCCTGAAAGATTTGTTTTTTAATCATTTACAGTTCCTTCTACAAAGGACCTTAAACTAGTAATTTTATTTGCTTAAAGAAAACAAATTCTCTGCTCTAAGAAACTACAAATCCAGTTCAGGATTCCCAATAAGGTTGATAAGCTATTACTTAAGGAGCCCTACATTAACTAGAATATTCTAGTTTTCTAGGTCATACTACTTGCTGTATTTCCAACGTCAAGCAAAACAGCATTCACTCCATTTCATTGCCAAAGAAGGTTTAATAATTGTTAACATTAAAAATTTATTTCAAAAACATTTTCTAATGAACACACTACAAATTTTTTTACACAAATTAAGAAGAAAATACTTCAAACTTCTTCAATATAACTTCAACAATGGAAGTCACTGCACCCCTTCCTGTCGCACACTCAAAACCAACCAATTAGCCATCTTGTCAATTTCTACCATTTCTCCTGAATCAGCTTTCTATTCCAAGCACCATAATTTTACAATGGCCTCTTAACCTGTCTCCCTGCTTCCTGAATCCTCCTCTCCACTCAGTACTCCATACCTTTACCAGAGTTATCTCTCTAAACACTATTTTCTTTGGTAACACCCCACTGAAGATCGTCAGGGGTCCCTTCCCTACCTACAGAATAAAGCCCAAACTTGATCCTCATTCAATGCCCTTTTCCATCTGGTCCAACATTATCCTCCATATTTACCCATTTCCATCTTCCTACAACCTCTATGCACTGCCATCTCTAAAACTTACTATGCACTTTAGCCAAACACTCAAACTGGATTCTCTGGTTATGCTAATGAAATGGTACAGTCACACTAGTCTCTTCTCTCAAGCTTTCCTCCCTGGGACCTTCACCTTCTCACAGGGTAAAATCCCATTTGACCCCAAGTACATAACTTTACCCAACACCCAAACCAAGCAGGATTATTTGCTTCCTCTTCCGAAAGTGACTAAGAATAGGTTGAAAAATAATAGCAAATAAGATTGCATTAAGGAAATAAACCAAAAAATAAATAAAATCCTTATTTGATCTCTAACAGAAATAATGATGTACATCAGCAGATACCTGCCTGAAATTCCTCTTTGGAAACAGGTAGCCTTGATCCCTAACTTAGTAAGAGCTGAGAAATGGACACCAAAGTCTTTCTTTTTCAAAAGCCATTATAGACAGAAAAGTCCCACGTAATAGAACCACCCGACTTTCTTTGTAATGAATAAGAAAGACTAAACATTCTAAACTACGAATCTTCTCACTTAATATTTTCATCAGACATAGACAGCCAGATATCTTATACGTTTTTATACTTAGTTGTGGAACTAAAACAGAAAGGAACACATGACAACCTGGATACTCCATCTTTTTGTCACCTCTATAGTTTCGGATGTTTTTACAGGCTCCAATTTCATGAAGACACTTTGGGCAAACAGTCCAGCTCCCCAAAGAGCCAGGCTCCTGGGCTCACATGACCCAAACACAAAAACACAGACGTTTCTTTGCCTGACTACAGAATAACCATAGAACAATAAATAGTTCCCACTGCCTCTCCTTCCATGTCATTTATTGCCTACAATCGTTACTGAGCCAGATAATAAGAGCCTCCAAATTGCTCAAATAAAAAATTTTCAAAAGCATAAAGCTTTTTTAAAGTCCCTGAGCAAATAAATGTTGAGATAACTACAAAAGTCTAAGTCAGAACAAAAGAAACTAAAGAAGCATCAGTCTGCTCTTTGGGTTCAAAGTTAAATTCGCTAACAATATCTCATAACTGCTTACATTCCTAGACTGATATGTGTTCCTTACAGTATGAATCAACAAGTAAATTCTTTGGCCAATTTAAATCCTAATTATTTGGGAAGAAATTACTTTTAAACCCATGGTGTAACATTATAAAACATCCAACTGTGTCATTTTGAAAATCCTCATAGATTTCCATGGATCTTTCAGATATTCTCTTACACTTTGGCAAAGTCAAATATACTGTGTTAGGGATGTTAATACGTGTCCAAACCTTCTACTTTCAGGGCAGATACTTTACCCTCTGTGTGCTAGACACTGCTGGTTGCAAATAACCATTTTGCCTGACTCTTTAACCAACAGAACTTCAACCCTGTTCAAATGTTCCTAGCTGCTATGCAGACAGCAGTGGCCCCTTTAACAGTTCTGGCCAATGAGATATTAGCAAGAGTTGCTAAGTGGGCTTCTAAAAAACCTCTTTAAAAGGAGGCTAACTCAACTAGTTTTCACCTTCTGTCCTTTGTCCTTGTAATTCTCCTTCTTCTCTCTCTCTCTCTTTTTTTTAATATTTTATTTACTGGGGCTCCTGGGTGGCTCAGTCATTAAGCATCTGTCTTCAGCTCAGGTCATGATCCCAGGGTCCCGGGCTGGAGCCCCACATAGTCCTCCCTGCTCTGTGGGAAGCCTGCTTCTCCTTCTTCCACTCCTCCTGCTTATGTTCCCTCTCTCACTGTGTCTCTCTCTGTCAAATAAATAAATTAAATATTAAAACTTAATAATAATAAAGATTTTATTTATCTATTTATTTATTTATGGGGGGGAGGGGAGCAGAGGGAGAAAAACAGGCAGATTCCACTCTCAGTGCAGAGCACCAGGCGGGACTCCATCCCACATCCCTGAGATCATGATCTGAGCTGAAATCAAGAGTTGGATACTTAACCAACGGAGCCACTCAGGCACCCCTGCAATTCTCCTTCTTCCATCTTGAAGTAAGACACAATGGCTGGAAAAGGAACAGCCATCTTGTGATGAGAGAAAGACATCTCAGTGGCTGAGCGGCCACGAGAATCAGCTAAACAGCAATACAGCAGTTCGGGTCCCACTGGCAAATAGAAGTACCCTGCAACCCTGGTCTGCCTACCTGCCTACCACAGCTTCTCAGTACCTGAGACAAAGAAACACCATCATCTGTTTTCTGTTACAAATAACCAAATACTCATTACCAGATTAAGCCCACTTCATTTGTTAAAAGAAAAAGCCCAAACGAATGCTGTTATAACTTGCTGCACTATAGTGCTATCATGATGCCACACAGATAAAGCTCACTTATTACACAACTGACTAGTACATTAAGCCATGAGCAGAGCATGAGCAGATGAAATCTGAAATCAAGTTTTTGTAGAATCCTGAAAGCCAAGTGAAAACCACTGAGCAAGATCTTCCAAGACTACACAGTATGAAGCGGGGGAAGTTCCAGAAAACTTTACACTTCAACTTTCAATCCAAATGGCACCAGAGTCGGCTCACACAGCAAAATGACAGGATTTTTTCCAACCACACATCTATGCAGGCCATAAAACTGAAGTGAAGATGAAAACTACAGGTGTAGTGGTTCTCAGTCCCTTCAGTCACCAAGCACATAGGCAGAATTACATAGCCTGAGAGAAGGGATTAAAGCAATTACTCAAAGTTTCCATGGAAAACAAACAAGCAAAAAAAAAAATTTTTTTGGCCTTTCTTTCTAAATAATCAAAGAGGATTTTTCAGTGATGTTCTAGATAAGTAAAAAATCTGCCACTCACCTTTCACAGAGAATGATAGTGAAACATTTTTTACAGCTGTCTGGGGACAACTGCTTAATTTCCAGACCAATAGGAAAAGACCCAATTTGGGGGGCTGAAATAATTTACCTTCTTTCTAAATTAGGCTAAAATGTATAAAATAAAATTTATTGGGTTCACATTAATGATGTCATTTTCACACTTAACAACCTTTTCAAAAAGTGTTGAGAAAATTAAATCTTCCAATGACAGAATTAAATAGCAGAATTTCAGATTCAAGTGAGAGCTAATATTAATAATATAAAAATGTATAATTAATTAAGATAACAGTATACAGGTGAGTTTCCTTATACTGCCCCCCTCCAAAAAAAAACAAGAGGGATCATTCTGTCCTTTATGCTAAGCTAAACATGTTTCATATTACATAGTAAATACACTGGATAATCTAATATATATAAAAGAAAGCCACTGACATGGGCAGTTTCTAGCATAAACAATAAGTAAATATGTCTTATTTGTTAATAAATGCCTTTATTCACCCTGACTGTGCTATTAGCTGAAGCAATGTGATGTTTTTTTAATCAGATATCCTGAATATTCCGGCTATGAGTATATCTTATAAGCAAGAGAACTACAATATGAATCAGAGCACTGCACTCTTCTCTGCAGCAAACAGCTCTTTCTGTGTTATTCTAATTCATCGAACGCCTATTTTCACTCAGAAGTAAAGGACCAAAGCAAGACACAAGAACAGACCACATCATAAATAATTGGGGCTCACTAACTTGGTACTACTCAGTTTTCTACAAAGGACTGGGTTGTAAGTCCTCGCACAGGCCATCTGAGGACTAAGCCTAACAAAACTCTCAGCTTCTAAATCCAATACTCATAACTGCTGACAGTATAGATTATTATAATTCTACGTTTCTGACAACAGACAAATTTTGAATTTGTTCCAGCTGACTCCACCACTTACACTATTCAACAGCTGGGGCATATGATAACTTGGCAACCTGATAATACTCTAGCTGAATCCAAACTCATTCTGTAACCAAGGAACTTTGTCAGAAATAAAAATCCAAATAACCTCTCTTAAGTTCAAATGGGAATGTGAAATGTTTGAACAATGCATGATTTCAGAAAATGAGCGACTGTGCTTTGAAAGTTTAGTGAACTGACACTCCCTATTCAAAGCCTACAATTCTTTCCTGATTAGATCAGCCCCCATAGCAAGTCATCACGGTTAATAAGCACTATAGTGAAGTCATCGTATTGGATACTGATGGGAAATCATAACTGGCTTCAAAACACACTGGGAAACAATGAGTTTTCCAGGTCCCCAGCTTTACGTATAATACACTGGCCAATACTCCTACTTTCCTTTCCAAAACTAAATGAAACATAGGACATCTATAAAGCCAAGTACAAACTGATGACCTAAGCATTTTAAGACCACAAAGAAAATGAAGGTAACATTGCTCGCTTTTTCAGTGAAATTTGGGACTGTAGGTTTGAAAGTGTATATTTAACTGCAATGATGATCATTAGGCTATAATTAAAACGAAGTGTAGTGAGAAATGCAATGGCCTTCGGATCTTTTCCTTTTATTTCCAAAGGCAAATAGAAACAAGCTTTTAAAGAATGCTTGCTTCCTCAAGACAAGTCAAAGCAACAATTATCGTTTTCAAAGTCACCTGAAATCACCCATACATCACTGAGGTAAAACTTGATGAAACAAAAATTCATAGCAGTAATTTTTTTCAAAAGTATGAAAAAACTTCGACTTTTTTGCTTTTGGATTTTAAACAGCACAGGTGTGTAGTCTTCAATAAGGTTTGCTAATCTGTATTGCAATATTTTTCATTCTTCACGTTCTGGAGAAAACTGATTAAAAACCTTATTTTAAAATGTAAAGACAGAAATAAACACGAGTGTATTACACACGCACACATAAATGCTACTGATGTGCTTTAGCCTAAAATATCAATGCACTTGCTCAGTGGCAGTGTTATACACAATAGAGTCTTGGCACAAAGGAATTCTGATTGTGCTGTTTACAAATTCAACATGGATTAAAAGAATGTCAATAACAAAACATGTTCTAGAAAGAGATAAAATACATTTCTGGGTAGACTGTGAGCGTTTTGGAAATTTGGAATTTAGTTGTTCAATTCAGGATTTTATATTTCTACTTTCTGCTAATAGAAAACTAGCAATGCATGCCATTTTTAACCATATAACCCTCCATTCAATTTGCAGATACAGTTTCTTAAGACCAAAGCAAATATTCGAAAGATACAAAACCCTCTGAATCCAAGCTATGAATCAGGCCACTCTTCACTATTAATATATTAAGGGTCCGTGAGTAGTCCTGGGTGGGGAGTGTTTTGGTCTCCTTACTGTGTCTCTTGTCTGTACACACTGAAAAATGATTTCCAGAGACAAAAAGACTCTTTAAGATGAGACGATGCACTTTGTCCAGCACTATATTTAACTATAAAGTCAAAGTAAACAATACGAAAATATAAAAAATTTATCAGGTTGGCACAGGATTTCCCAAACATAAAGAATAGGCAGAAAAGCATCTCAAAATATACTGCTTTACATTTAAATTTACAACAGACTCACTGACTTAAGGCTTTCATCCATCACACAATCAAGTAATTTTTATGAAACATAAGAATAGGTATATACTCACAAACCACAAACTTTTTTCAAATAAAATCGTTCTAAGAAAAATGATTTGGTGATGCTCTCAGTGGTGAAACCCAAGAACCTTTTTTTTTTTTTAAATTTAAGAACCCAAGAACCTTTTTTTGTAGGGTTAACCAACACCCCATGCAAAGCAAGAGCAGCAATGCCTTAGTAATCCCGTGGAGAATTAACCGGTAGCCACCCCCCCAGGAAGAATTATGATTATTCATAGTACTTAAGAGCTTCTACAAGGGAGAGAAAATGCAATGTGCTTGAAACCCAAACCCCTTCCCCCCACTCCACAGCCTATCCAAGGGCGTCTCCGGACCATCGCCCACCCCCACCACTCTCTCTGAGTTGAGGTCACTAAATCCCATCCAAAAAACCCTGGTCCATTCCCAAGACTGGCCCAGACACCTGTTTACCTGTGCCCAAGCAGTAGTGGCTCTGGTTAAGCAAAGATAACGGTTACCGGGCTGGTGCGTGCTAAGCCCCGCCGCCAGAGCCCGGGGAACCACATACCTTTGTACCTCTCCAGGACATCCTCGTAGGCCTGGAGGTACTCCTGCTCCTCCACGTACAGGTAAGCAGCTGGCGAGAGGTACCCCGCCATACCGAAGTTTATCTAAGCGATGACTGGCCAATTCCCCTTTCCCCCTCCTAACCCCGGAGAGTATCGTAGTCAGCAAGACGCAGCCTTGAGAACTGGAAAGGCGGAAGGAGCGGCGGGCTGGGGGAGAGCGCTGAAGCCGGAGACGCAGAGCCAGGGGCGCGAGGGGGCGGTGGGCGCCGGAGCCCGCAGAGGAAACGCCCAGGCCCCCTGGCGGGCTGCGGGTGCTGGGCCGCCGCTCCGGGGAGCCAGAGTCCCTCTCAGGTTTCAGCAGCAGCAAATCTCGGCGAGCCCGGGGGCGGCGACAAGCAGCGCCACGCCACGCGGAGGAGATTGGAGCCCAGTGGTGACGGGCGAAGGGTGGCGGGCGCCGGGACCCTCTGCGGGCAGCACGGCCGTCACCCTGTCCCTGCGCTGGGCGCCTGCTGTGGGCCCGGCTGAGGCCGCGGCGGCGGTGCCGGAGGACGGGCGCGCTGCCTCCGCCCGGGATGCTGCGCGGCGCATCTGCGGCATTTCCTGGCCGCCGCGCCGCAGACACTCGCCCGCGCCCCCGGAGAGAGGGAGGGGGGAGGGCGGAGGGCGGAAGGGAGGGGGCAAGCGCGGCGGTCAGCGCCCCGGCTGGCTCGGCTCCGACCCTGGCGCGGCTCGGCCCCTCCCTCCCCAGGCAGGGCCGGGCGCCCCGGGGCCCCCTCTCCGGCCCGCCCACCCGGGACGATCTCGCAGCCAAGCACGCCCACCCCCGGACACTGGCCGGCCGGCCCGGATCCCCAAGGGTGAGGTTTCTATTTGGGACCCACAACAGGTGCCTGGGAAACAAAGCCGCAGATCTCGGTCACCGACGAGCGCAGCAGCCCCCCCGCACCCCACCTCCCCCCACCAAATGGGTTGACCAGTCGGAGGTCTCCCCCGGGAAGGGATGACAGGAGCAGGAGTGGAAAATACTCTTCGACCCAGCTTATGGCACGGAGGGACTCAGGTCACTCACTGCCGCACGGGGCGGGGAGGGACCAGGGTGCCTTCCCAGGGCACATCCCGGGGGCGGGGCGGCGCGGCCTCTGCAGGTGGCCCTGCGCGTCAGGGCCTGACAGCCTGGAAGCCACTGCGCCTGCGCGCCCGGCAGACCAGCCCTCAGTCCCTCCCTTCCGCCCCCCAGAGCCGGCCCGAGCATCTGCCGCTGCGCTCCTGGGAGGCGGCCACAGCCGGTTCGTTCTCAGTGCCGCCAGATTACTTTGTCCCCTCCCTCCTTCTCTTTACCCATTATTCATTCCACACAGTACTGGTATCTTCTGAATTTTAACAAAATGGACACAATTCCCTTAACTTTGGAATGTCATATACTAAAGTGGTGAGTTTTAAGGATCCAAGAACCATTTGGTACTCAAACGGGTAAATAGATGTGTTTAAGAGTACTGACTGAAGTCAGCATCCTGCCTCCTTACTAACTGTGTGACATGGCCAAGTTACTTACCCTCTCTGGCCTCTCTTCATCAGTAAAATGGGGTTAATAGTGCCTACCTTATAAGTTTGTGGCTTTATACATGTTAGCTATAATTATTAATAGATAAATCAATGCGTTATTGACCATCTGACTTGACAGCTTCACCTTTTGCCCACATCTTCCCTCCCTATTTCTTCCTTTCATATGCACTGACCTTTTGTCCTTGATGAGTTTTTTTTCCCCTTTCAATGTTGTGAATCCGGACCATTTTTCATTAATTCTTAGATGGGGATGAGTACTCCTAAAAAACTGTACACTCCTGGAAAAAAACTTACTTGAGTTAGAATTGGAAATCTTTACTTCTGAGCAACTGGCCTACTTTTGTTATCCCAAAGCAAGACCGTATCTCTTTGCTGTCCTGACCACTGGTTTATAATTTGAGTTTGAGTCCATGTCCCACCAAGCTCCTAGGTGGACTGATTTTCTCACAACTTGGTATGCATTTATGTACACATTAGTTCATGAAGTAACAAGCATACATCATCTGTGACATCTTCTTGAAATGAAAGAGTTAACAATTAAATCCCTAAAAGTCATTCCATTTATAGACCACACACCTACATGAATCTCTCTCAAATTTTTTTGTCTCCTTTACAATGACTAGGGTCCTTGAGGGCACAGTCTGAGCCTCCATCAGAGACTGTAACCCAGCAGCATCCAGTTTTGTGAATATAATCAATGCACTCTTAATTGATTTTAACTCTCCTTTTAAGGAGACAGTCAAAATGAACAGCAGCAGCATTGGGGTTTTCTATAAAGATAGCCTTTGCCCCATGCATTCTTGGAATGGTAATATTGGGTCAACCTGCTAATAATAACAGTCTATTCCATAGGGAAGCAGAAGTTAAGCACAGCAGTTAAGAGGCTACCCTCTGGAGCTAAGAATGCCTGAATTCAGATCAAGATCCACCACCAGCTAGTTGTATGACCTTGGGAAAAGTCTCTCCCTCTCTCAGCACATTTCTGGACTAAAAAATGGAGAAAATAATTATACCTACTTCATAAGGTTGTTCAGAAACTAAATGAGATAACACAGTAAATGCTTGTAAGAACATCTGACCATGGAGTGCCTGGTGACTCCGTCGGTTAAGGATTTGACCCCTGGTTTCAGCTTGGGTCATGATCTCAGGGTCGTGAGATTGAGCCCCATGTTGGGCTCCATGCTTAGCACTAAGTCTGGTTGAAATCCTCTCTCTCCCTCTGCCTTTCCCCCTGCTCATGATCTCTATCTCTCTCTCTTTCTCAAATAAATAAATCTTTCTTAAAAAATAAGAGCATCTGACCATTTGCAAACTATCATTTATACAGCATTTACCATATACCAAAGAATTTGCAAAATGTTTTGCACTCACTACTTTATTTACTTGCCACAGCCATGACCCTTTAATAGAGAAAATGAAGCTGAGAAAAATTCAGTAAGTTGCCAAAGAAAATACAACTAGCTTGTGATAGAGGGAGAATTAAAAACCAAGTTTGCCTGAGTCCAAAGTCTGACTCTGCTTAGACCCTTCAATTCCAACTTTAAAGAATTTACATGGGACAAAAATCCATATTTTAAAATAGCACTGTTCCCAACAAACTGTGTACCTTTACGGGCACTTCAAGAATAAAAAACTCAGCCTACCATATCCAGTAACTAAGAATAGCAGATCTATAGTTCTTATGTAAAAGTCATTTATACAATGGATATTATAAAGCCCCATTCCTTAGACTTTGTCATCTTTTTCTCACATTGACCCTGAGACATAGGAAAGACATACAGTCTCCGACTTTAAAGTGAGAACACTACAGTAAGTGCAAAAGCACTTTTAAAATCGTCAAGTGTCAGACGTGTGACATAAGACTCTCTAAAATGTAAACCTGATTATATCACCGCATTGCCAAAAAATCTTTCAATAATTCCTCACCACTTACAGCATGAATGGTCCAATCTCCTCAGTATTACACATAGGCACCTTTCCACTTCTGTTATTCTCTACCAAATCCCATGTTCTACTACGCATTGCACTTGAAATTTCCATATAAACACATCTCCCTACCTTTGTTCTTATGGTTCCATCCCTCTGAAGTGGCCTTCCCTTTCCCCCAATCCCGTCAAGCTCTTTAATTCTCACTTCAAGTGGCACCTCCACTCAGAAGCTTTCAGGCTCCATTCTCTGTCCATGTTAATTAGACTCTCCTCTGGATTCTTTTCATATTAGGTACTTATATAGCCATAACAACTAATCTCTCACACCATGTTGTAACAGTCTAACAACATATCCAGTTATCATATTGGACTATAACTTCTTTAAAAGTAGAACTATGTGCTTTTCTTCATTTTTTTCCAGGGACTCGATCAATATTTATTAAATGTGAATGAATTTAGTTATCCCACACACCATAAGGTCTTTTTGACTCTAGGCATTTTCATGTTCAATTCTATTTTTATGACCTTAAAAACAAATAAAAATACTGGACTTTCAACTCCTTTATTACTAAGTAATGAACACAGTGGACATCCTCATACCACTTCTGAACCTCACCCCATCTCTTACTAGGGATGAATTTCAAAGATGGGTGAGTTTCAGGCAGAGTGTGAAAATGTCTAATAAAGTTAAAAGTTGAAATCTTTTCATAGTATATTTTCAAACTACCCACAGCATCAAAATCGCTCAGATGCCCTGTTCCTTTATCTTCCACTGGGTGATCAGTGGTGAACAAATAACATATTTGAATTTCATATTTTAACTACATTATTTTTAAACAGATATCCGAAGACTGGCCTCCAAGTCTTTGCTCCCAAGATACGATTATTATGATTTGTGTAGAAAACAGCCAACTTACCAATATTTATTTTAAAAACAGTAGCACATTTCCATACTAGGACTGCTTATTCTGTTTGTAGTTTTGTTTTGTTTTTGATTAATCTCTTTAAAGTATGTGACTTTGAGGTCTCAAGTTCACTAACGACCACTAACTTTATAGCTACCCCCACTCAGCGAACATTTTAGAATAAATAAAACATGGCCCCTGCCCTCAGTGAGTTTACCGTCTACCAGTATCTTCTTGTCCACTGCTTCCCAAAGAACCCCCAGTTCTTCCATTTCTCCCCCAACTACAGTGTACACAGATGATTAGTCCCCCCAACTTCTCTGGACTTCTGGCCTAGTCGTTTTCCTCAATTTAAATAATCTCATTCCCCCTCACAAATACCTGACCCGTCCTTCTCTCATAACCCCTTCCTGCACTATCAAAAAGCAAAGTATCCACTTCTGTCACCATCAACAAAAACCTCAAGCCAGAAGCACCTTCTTCCTTCCACAAAATGGATGGAACACAGGCATCCTGTTCTGATGGGCTAGAGCTCCAAATTCTCTCAGCACCCTCCTTTCACCTGTCTTTCCTTTCTGCTGAGCCAAAGATACTGTGCAGATACTGGCTCCTCCTCTCCATGCCTCACACCTGCTCATGGAGGGGCAGGGTGGGGAATGAAGCAGTATCTCCACCGGGCAAGGAGTCAGGCCTCAGTGACTAAACACTTTTTAATACTTGAGGAGGGCGGTGAGAGCTAGGTCTGCCCCAGCTCCCCCAAACCACCCCTGCTTGGTCTCACTGGCTCCCAAACAGTCTCCCTCCAGGACCCTCCCTCCTCCCACCCTTTCACTGCTCCACCCCTCCCCTCAAGGCCTGGAAGAGAACAGGCAGCATCTCACAACAGCAGTCAGAAGAAGCTCAAGGCTGTTGCCCCAGAAACCCAGACTAGAGAATGGCTGTCTGGGCGCTGTTTGTTTTTCCTGTAATCAGAAAATCCTACCAGGGGGACTGTAGGGGGAGTCTCTGCTACTGTGGTGCCTGGGCTCCGGACTAGTCCCCACCAGCCCCTCAGAAGAATATAAAGTACCAACTTTGCATTGCAGTGGGAAGCAAAAGAAACTGAGTGGGCACACACCCACCACCCCAGAGTGAATGTCCAGGAGTGGAGAAGAAAGGAGGCCAGATCCACTGGCTGCAGAAATCAGCTGGGGACAAAACCTGACCTTTGGCCTTTGCAAAAGCGCCCCCCTCCCCCCCCAAAAGACTTAGTCCATCCTACTACCCATTACCATTCTGAGAGAGAAAATTGTGGAGGGAACTGAGGACCAATCACCCCAGGAAGCAAGTCTCGTGCACAGAACACATATGAAGAAACCACACAGGCACTGTGAGGTTGGAGGATTGGTTTCCTTAGTGTTCTCAGCTTTCAGCTGGGTAAAACAAGCCATCCCTTCTGCTTCGACTTCTACACCCACCCAGTGCAAGGGAACACCGGTAACAGAACAGAAACATTGGCACCTCCCCTATATTAATTAATCAGGAATGCATGATGGCTAAACCTTCAAAAGCACCAGGGACGGAAAGCTGCTATGGACACATGACTCTGACAGAGATGCTACAATTAAAAAAAAAAAAAAAAAAAAAATGGCATCCAAGTTGCTGGAATTCCCTCTGCAATCCTGGATACCAAACACCAGGAATCCACCCCAGTTAAACCTTCTAAGCTCAGTGTCCCCGGGCAAAAAATGGAAATGAAGGGAGCTTTCTCACAGGTTCTAGCAAATACACTAGGAATCACAGAAGTTAATACTTTCAGAATGTCTCGGCAGCTAGGGCATGTAAATAGGGAAAGTTTAATGCAGATGTCTGTAAATATCCCCCTTGCAATTCGAAGGTATCAATCCATCCAACCAGAAGACAGGGCCAAACAGCTTAGTCACCAGCAGGCTGGGCAAAACGCTTTCTCGATAGAAATCAAGCATAAAGTAAACATGGTCATCCTCCTCCCCCACCTTGAGCACAGACCTCTGCCCAGTGCATCAGCTCCCAGCTCTGGCTCCCTGGGGCGCAGATGGGTGAATTTCCGCAACTCCTGTCAGGGGTCCGTCCCCTCCCCGACGCGCTTACCTGCTATCCTAAGCACTGCCCTCTCAGCAGGGTCCAGCACTGAGCCCCCATGAATCTTTCTTTTTGATCTCTCATGTTTAGGCAAATTCCAGGGTAAGGTGTCTCCCGGAGCTGGAGATGCGGAGCCAGATTTCTGGCTGAAATCATCCTCATCAGAAAAATCCGCAGAGGAAGACATAGAGCAGCGATAGGACGCGTTCCCGGAACTCTACAGAGGATGACACAGAAAAAAAAAGCATTAACAGCATAACACTCACATATGCTCATCGATTTCAACAGCCCCCTCCCTGCCCCCGAACGGAGTCTGGCATCCTGTACCATCCTCAATGCTGAAGGGATACACAAACAAGAAATGAAACCCAGGGCTCACCATCTTTTCTCCGCGGCGTCTCCGACAGCAGAAACAAAACCCCGGCAGTCCCAATACATGGAAGATTTGCACAGAAGTGTGTGGCCTGCGGTCCGGCCACCAGCTCACAAATGACTGGCCCAACAATGAAGCCAGAATCAACAGCCTTCCTGTTACAAACCTATAGTATTTGGCTCCCCCACCAGGACAGGAGAAACATTTTCCATTAGGCTGCTGGTTAATTCATTAAGGCAACTAACTCGAAGTTTCAAAAACAAAGCACAAATGCAGGATGTTGAGTCCCAATTCCTTTCCGTTTCGGGTCGCCTCACCACTGGAGTCTCCTTTCTGACGAGCTTTAAGCCTCTTGTCCTCTTTATTTAATTTGCTTCATGAGACTGAAGCAGGTTCCCAGAAAAGAGCAAGGAGGGAGGAAGGGCAGATTCTGAGAAGAGCTTTTCTTAAGGCTGGGAGAACACAAAAGACTGTTTTCAGAAGCCTAGGACAGCGCCAATAAACAAACATCTGAACTCAGTTGAGAGTTCTTCAGATAATTTAAACTTCTAACAAAGTAACAGCTGCCAATAATGTAAATGAGGATGATGGCAGCGCAGTGACAGGAAACAGAGCCCTTCTCAGCTCCTGGTCATCACACAGGGAAGGGAGAAACAGGATGTTTCCACCAAAGCACTTTGCCTGAAGGTTAGTCCTCCCTTCATCGAGTAGGAACAAATCTGCGGGATCATATCTTGCTAAAAGGGTTCTATCTTCCATTCGGGGAAAGGGCACGAGGGATCAGTCCTGCCTTCTTGATGGAGTTGGGTTTGTGATCCTGTAGAGAGCCACCAGCTTACTGTGGAAATCAGGATGTGATCTGCTCTGGGAACAGAGTTATAAAGTATCAAAGGGAAGTCTTCACTTTCCCATTTAGAATTCCACTTGGCTAAGTGAGGCATATCGTAAAGATGGCAAAACTGGTACAACTCGAATTCCTGAAATGTATCTTGCAGTCACCGATTCCTCAGAAGCAAGTTGCAGACAGGAATCAGTGAGGCATACTCCAATTTGAGCAAAAACACTGGGCTGCTCACAAAAGCGGTGGCTACTGCAGCAAAACAGGCTGTGTGAGCAACATCCCAAAGCACTCACCCACAGCCTGTGGAACAAACTATAAGTGAATCAGGACTATTAATCTTGCCTCGCTCTACTCAGGCATGTTGTTAAACACGGTCAACACCACCATTTTAACAGTACACGTAATATCTCCCACAAAGTAAAGTGTCTAAGGGTTATCTTTAGTCTATTCTTCCCCGAAAAAGTGGTCTTCCATTTTATTTTACCTGCCATTTCATCACCTTGGCTAATTTATTTATTCAGATTTTGTGTGTTCTCCTCATGGCAATAATGTATGAGGCAAACATGAGGTAAATAAATAAAATTGATTTTTCTGTATTGTAGCTAGAGTCCACAGAGAGTTGTGAGTGGTATTAAGTCAGTCACAGTATGCTATTATCGACCTAATTTATTTTCCACGCTTTTCAGAAAATTCATCTTGAGCTCTCTGAGGTGGTGTTGTCAGCTGGATCCATGAAAAAGGGGGACATTCTTGAAGACTTTCAAAAGAGTATTGGGTTTCTTTGGTTGCCTTGTCTTCCTTAAAATGGCTTCCAACCTGTCCTTACTTAAGGTCATCCTTTATCTGCGAGATTATATTTCTTGTTGCCTGCACAATTTCAGTGACTATAGTAATTTGATTGTTTATCTTTACAGACAGACTTAGGGAATAACTGTTAAAGAACTGCTCTGTTCCCAAAACCACTGGTTATTGATTTTTATAGATAGAGTAATTTTTTTAATGGCCAGAGTCTCAGCTGATTGAACAGCAAGATGTGATTTATGCCATGACATAAACACCATTAATCACACGCAGCCAGATGGGAACAGTTACTACCCCAGGACCCAAGGGTGTTGACTAGGGCAGCCTCTAATCTGGTAGTGTCAGTGGTAAACAGATAAGAGAGAAAAGGAAAAAAAGACAATCAGCAACACCTCTTTCAGCAATATATCATATGAAAATATAGACACAGACACAGAGACCCAGGGAAATCATACATATTTATATTTTGGTAAAGTCTCCCAGGTTACACGATTCAAGCATTTTAAGAAAGTATTCGGGGTTTTTTTTTTTAATAATAATTTTCATAAACACTTTAAAAAATGTAAGTAAACTATACAAAATTAGGCCCATTTGAATCTTGAAAATTGAGAACGGATTTAAAAGAAGCTGCTCTGAAGGTGACTGATCCTATAAGACTGTTACATGCTTTACTGATTTGAGATGACTTGCCAATTCATGTCACTATCTTGGGGGCTAGAGGGAGACATGTGAGAGTACGGTTCTCATTTTTTTGGAAAAAACAAACATGTTCTCTGGCCCAAAATCCAGAGCCTCGTCTTTGATGTGGGGCTAGCAAGGATAAGACAAAGAAGGTTCTTGCAACCAGCAAAAGCTCCAAGATCTCCCTTGTTCAAACCCTGCCTAAGGTTTGATTCCTATTAAAATATAAACATCTATGTCCGTGAATAGGAGATGGGATAATTACAGTATATCCATATAATGAGCTACAATGCAACAATTAAAGAAAAGTGTTATCGATCTACACTTAGAAAAGTATAAAGAATTCATATAGAATGATTCCTTTAAAAAATGTGTGTGTGTGTGTGTGTGTGTGTGTGTGTGTGTGTGTGTGTGTAGATGGATAAACAGATACATGATTGATAAATAGGTAGACAGATGATAGGTAGGTAGATAACCATTTACCAGTATGTAAACAATGGTTATCTCTGGGTGTTGACTAATACTATAAATAGATGTAATTTTGTTTCTTGTAATATTTTAATCCAGAACAAACACACAAAAAGATTATTAAAAAGAAAGATACTATACCAACAGTCAGACAGAATAGCAAAGGCCCTAGTAAGAAGTAACTATTTAACCAGTGCCTTTAACCACTTGGGGCTCACAGGCACCCCTGAAAAGTTGAAGCAATCTATGGAAACATCTCTCCAGAACAAAGCACATGGGCAAATATACACAAATGTTGCATATGATTTTCTTGGGTTCACTGACCCACTGACTTCAGGTTAAGGACCCCAATTTACACCATCATCTATCATCACCATTTGGCATTTGCGTTGAGAACAAGAAAAATAAGAAAGCACTGTGAGTATGCAGGAAGAGAAGTAAAGGTAATTAGGAGAGTAAAGACAAAGTCGACCCAGGTCATAATATTTTTTTTAAAAGATTTTATTTATTTGACAGACAGAGATGACAAGTGGGCAGAGAGGCAGGCAGAGAGAGAGGAGGAAGCAGGCTCCCTGCTGAGCAGAGAGCCTGATATGGGGCTCAATCCCAGCACCCTGGGATCATGACCTGAGCCTAAGGCAGAGGCTTTAACCTACTGAGCCATCCAGGCATCCAAGGTCATAATATTTTTAACATTGGGCCTTTTCTTTTTTTTTTTTAATGAAGAACTCTGAACCACCTCTGGATCGATGCTGGGTCTCTACAGGCCAAAACAACAGGTTGTGAGGAACCTGTACACCCTGTATTTGTCTTTTTACAACCTAATTTTTAAGGCAGTTTTAACAATTGAATTAGATCACCCAAATTTTAAGTGACTTTCCTAATAGCCAGTGCATTCACATAGTATAAAAACAACCCAAATCTCTTAAAGCCAAGATAATTACAGAATGCAACATTTTTAGAAGGGGAACTAAACAATAACTTCTCTAATTGAAACCCCGGTGGGGGATCTGAGATAAGTACAATGGAACCGCCTAAATTGGAAGCCGCCCAGCCTTAGTACCCTGATCTGCAGGAAAGTGCCAGGAAATTGTCTCTGCACTAGACATTCTCTAACTGCATTGGAGAAACAAGTGCAGAGATAAGGGTTTATAAAAGAGCCAGACTTTTAGGATCCCAGAGACTGGAAAGGTAACTTCCGCAAACCTTCATATCTATATTTTATGCACACTTCTATAAATATATTTCCAAAAGGTTAAAAACTAAAAAGCACGAAAAGAAACAATTAGGCAGGGGTGCCTGGGTGGCTCAGTCAGTTAAGCATCTGACTCTTGGTTGAGGCTCGGGTCACGGTCTCAGGGTCATGAGATGGAGCCCAGTGCTGAGACGGCTCCACTCAGCGCAGAGCCTGCTTGAGATTCTTTCCCCCTCCCTCTCTGTTCCTCCCCCACTCACACTCTCTTTCTCTCTTAAATAAATAAATAAATAAAATATTTAAAATTTAAAAAAGAAAAGAACAATTAGACAATCTAGATTGTGGGGCATTTGATAAAATAACTATCCTGTCTTCATAAACGTCAATGTCAAGAAATATACATACCCAAAAAACAGAGAATGTTCTAAATTTAAAAGACAAACGAAACATAACAGCAAACTCATGAACCTTGATGAGATTCTACACTTTTTTTTTTTTTAAGCCAAAAAGACATGTTAGAAACAACTGGGAACAGCTGAACATAGATCATGGACTTCTTATTAGATATTATTAGGAAATTATTCTTAATTGTCTAAGGTATGATAATGATATTGTAGTTGTATAAGAAAGAGTCCTTATCTTGGGACACTTTATTCTTACCTTCCAGGCTGGAGAAACTCATGACATCTGTACTTATTTTCAATTGTTTTAATAAAACAGAAGGACTGGTAAATATAGCAATAGGTTAATAATAAGTATCCACTATACTACTCTTTCAACTTTTCTATACATTTGAATATTGTCCAAATGAAGAATTGGGGGAAACACATAAGCAAGACCTTTCTCAGTTTCTCTAAGTGTTGCTTAGTCTAGGCCTGTTCTCACAAAATCAAAATCCTGTGTTCTAAGTACACAGTGACAGTGTCCATCTGAGTGATTTCTCGTAACATTTCTTGGTATACACGTAGAGAATTAGATAAGCACCAAAGCAGTGGCCTAGGTCAACAAGACCCCTGAGAAAAGTGATGTGCTTGGCTCAATCCCAAGCAGAGTTTTAGATGGAAGGATATAAAATAGGCTCCATTGTTATTCATTTAAATATAGCCCAGTAAACCTAGTTGGTTCAATATCACTTTTTTTATATTTTACATAAACAAAAAGAAAGATGTCAAAATTTTAAAAACATAGATTCCAATTTTGTTTATCCTATTGATTAGGCAAGTACAAATACTAGCTTCTTGCATGTTATGTAAAAATACAAAGTACGGCGCAAAAAAAAAAATTTATATCCTAGTTTTTTACTGGGAAGTAAGTCAAAAAAGCAAGGGCCTATTATCTAATATTGAATCCTAAAGAAGACAATCTTTACCACAAATAAACAGATGCTTTAGAAAACAATTAATGAAAATGTAAGAAAGTGCATTTAACCCCTTGAAGACAAAATGAGTTACGGTAAACTGTGGGGACTATGTGCTTGTTTTTAAATTTTTTTCAAAACTAGCTGAACAATTCAATACTCTCTCATCATATAAATAACTTTTAATTAGCCTCCCATTGGAAACCACTTCTATTTTTTTTTAAAGATTTTATTTATTTATTTGACAGACAGCAAGAGAGAGAGAGAACGAGCGCACAAGTGGAGGAAACAGTAGAGGGAGCAGGAGAAGCAGACTCCCTGCTGAGCAGGGACACTGACACAAGACTTGATCCCAAGACCCTGGGATTATGACCTGAGCAGAAGGCAGACGCTTAACCAAATAAGCCACCCAGGAGCCCCTGGAAACCACCTTTAAACAGTAAGAGGGAAGGGCCTTCTTGTTTGGCAAGACATCAGCTGTCCCTCACTCTCTCTTTTTAGGGGAAAGAGGAAGAAGAGCATAGGAGAAGTTAGGGGGAAAGAGAGCTCAGAAGGAAAGGAAGCTGGAAGGTTCTTGGATCTCACTCAGGCAGGAGGCTTTGGGCAAAGAATTAAGGAAGTCAAAAGTTTCTTTCTAGGTGGAGAGCCCCAGTTCATAAGCCTATGAAGGAAGACCACTGGAATTCTGGACACAGACTCTTCCTAGAGTAGAAAGATTATGTATTAGTTAATAGTGTTCCTTGGTCTTATGTTTCTGGGGAAACAAAGATCAAACAACATAATTTTCCTGTAGCTGTATAAGGAGCTCTCCAAGATAAGCATCAAACACTCATATCTGGGAGGAGCATGGCTTCAGATTCTAGGCAGTCTTGTTTTAGCCTTAAAACATTCTGCAAGACTTCCTTCCTTTCAGTCTAACCAGCATGTTTTAACTATACACATCATTTACTGAATGACCAACATCAGGGACCGTACTGAGCATTTTCATTCACTATCTTATTTAATACTCACTGCAACCCAAGAACAAGGTTTGGAGAGGTTAAGTAACTTGTCCATAGTCATTCTATCAGAAGAGCCAGGATTTCCATCTGGTCCTTTGACCTCAAAGCCTGTGCTCTCAACCACATGCTATTAAATGCCCTAAAATGTGATTCATAGGCACTAGAGGAACGTCTTAACATATTGCCCTCAGAGATTTTACCATGTATTTGGAGAGCCCACAAGGAGTAGACTTGTTCTGTGCTCAGTACTAGGCTCAAAGGATGGAAATGATGAGAGACAGCGATCAGTTCACAATGAAGAAAAACCATACGAAAATATACAACCACTTAAAAGTGGAAAGGACTGCTCCATATGGTAGTAAGCATCTTCCCACTGCAAAGGACCAAGCCTTCACTGAGTAGAACATTGATTTTATTATTCTCTCCCAACTCTAATATTCTTTGGTCCTATGTGTTCTGAAACCTCTGCAAATCTTCTCCCCAAAAAGATCACAAATAAAAGAAAAATTATATTAGGTATCAAAATACCATTTTTTAATTATAAAAATCTTACGAATAGATTTTTTTTGCAAGTCCAGCTTCATTTAATCATATTAAAATTATAAAAACAGAGACAAGAACTAGTCTACATTTGAGGATCTGCAGATAGTCTCTCAAAACTGAGGAAGAACATTTCAAATAATTTGCCTTAAAGGAGGGCAAACACGACACTGAAAATAGTCCACAAAACAGGAACACATCAGGAAGACAAACTTGAATACCAAAAACATCTCTCTACCTAGAGAATACCTCATCTTATATTTTAAATGGATATTAATTTATATCAACAATTAAAAATATGTCTTCCGCACACATAGTCTTCTGTCTTAGAGGAACTTAAAGTCCAACTGGAAGAGTAGAGGAGATAAAACAGCCAAGTTATATTCAAATATTATCATCTTAATGGGTTAGGCTGAAAAATATCTCTTCCAGTATGATAATGCAAATATATACATAAAGATGTGATTAAGGGGTGACTGGGTGGCTTAGGAGGTTAAGTGCCTGCCTTCAGCTCAGGTCATGGTCCCGAGGCCTGTGACTGAGTCTCACATCAGGCTACCTGCTCAGCGGGGAGCCTATTTCTCCCTCTCCCTCTGTGCCCCCTCCCCGCTCATGTTCTGTCTCTTGCTCACTCTCTCAAATAAATAAATAAAATATTTTTTAAAAAATAAATAATAGAGATGTGATTAATAATATAAAGCCAATTAGTAGAGATATGCTGCCTCCGAAAACAGACTAGAGCATCTATAGTCCCTTTAGAAGCCAGGATGGAGATTCGAGTGTTCCCCACCTCCCTCATTCCTCCAACAGTATCATGTCCAAAACTGCCAACTGCTGATAGAGTCATCCCACAGATGTGTTGTGATGAGCCTACTCCTTTTTAAAAACTGACTAATGATAAATATTTTAAAAATTGGAAATTTTGGGCACCTGGGTGGCTCAGTGGGTTAAAGCCACTGCCTTCGGCTCAGGTCATGATCCCAGGGTCCTGGGATCGAGCCCCGCATCGGGCTCTCTGCTCAGCAGGGAGCCTGCTTCCCCCTCCACCCGCCTCTGCCTGCCTGTCTGCCTATTAAAAAAAAAAAAAAAAATTGGAAATTTTACATGAAAATGTGGATGTGAAGCATTGAGACTAGCAGTATTTTTCCCTTTTTGGAAAGGACATGTGCTTTCCATTCTGACACAGTCCTTACCTGGCTCACTTCATTTATCTCTCTATAATACCTGGCCTATGATTTTGTGGCCCTAGCATAAATTAAGCCATAAAGGAAGGGACAGGCAACACTGCTGCATTCAGAAAGTAAAGGAGGTGAGAAAAGTAAGGGATAATGGTAAATCAATAGGCTGACAGTTTAAAAAAGGAAACTGGAGAGGAGGAGACAAAACAAAAGGAGAGCGTTATCAAAATAGCTCAGTTAAATTAGTGTTAAATAGGAATAGGTGATTCCATGTTCCTGCTGGCATCCAAGTGCTGATCTCATTCTGCTCCATCCCCAAGAACCCTAGTTAACATTTCCAATACCCAGGAAATGGAACGAAACTGTATGAACTTCCGTAAATGCTGGCTCATTATCTCCATCAATCTGGTGGGCCCACCCACCCATCACTACTGCAGCTGACCCCCACTGTTGTCTGCTCCAGCCCCTACCCATGGTGAAATCTGCTACCAAATGTTTCTCCTACCTTTGAGTAAGTCATGGAGGGTGTTTTGATACCAAATACTTTCAACAGCCAGGTTATACCTCTGGTTTCTGTTTGAAAAAAAGATGTGGGCTATGATAACACATATAGGGCCCTAAGATAGAAACACAGGACATTTGCAAAGACCAAATCTCAACTACTATCCATACTGTCCTGTTATAAAGTTAAAGATATGTGCATACTGTGCCAAAGATTGAATGTTGGGAGAAAGCTATATGACCTTGGGGTAACTGCCTGGCCTCTCTGGGCTTTGGTTTTCTCATCTGAGAAATGGGAAACATAACAGTGCATAAGACATAAGGCTATTGTAGAAGAATAAACAATACATGAAAAGTGCTTTAGCAATGCCCAACATGGAGAAAGCATTAAGTAAATTCAAGCATTAAGTGATGTTACCTATTCACCTTATGATGATCCAAGAGTAGGTGACTTATTCCAGCTGAGCCAATATGACTGTCAGTCCAGGGAATTTGAAGCAACAAACAGAGACACAGTGACTAGAAGTTATTGGAATGAGGTCACATTAAAAACAGCTCTCAGCAGACAAGGTCCATGTAGTTTGGTATCTATTCTTCCTATCTTTCCCAAGAGTATTAGTTGAACATTTCAGTTCTTTGGGATATCCTTGTATCTTTCCAATACAGGCCTCTTCTGTTTCTTTTAAATTCATTATCTCCATTGTTGAAGACAACAGCCAAAACTTAGGACAAACACATTAGTATTAAAAAAAAAAAAGGCAATTATAGGTATTCAATTCTTCCCTGTAGAAACATAGGCAGGGTTATGTCTTTATACCTTCATTTTCATTACCTATCTTCATTAATATGACTTCAGAAAATTGCTTTTGATAATAGCTTTTACATAGTTATTCTCTCACTTCAAACAGTTACTACTTAAATTAAGTGGAAAAATCACTTTTTCATTTTAAAAAAAGTGTCTTATTATTGCACTGAAGCCAAGTACATGAAATTTTAAGTGCTTGGCACTTCCACGGTCCCTTTCTGAGGAAAACAGTGCTTGTTCCCAGGTGTGTTATGTGAAAACAAGCCTGCCACCATCCGCCACAACTGACTGGAATCATGAGTCACTGCCTGAACATAAAGAAGCTCGCCGCCCCTGGGTTGATTTGGTGGAAAACTCTGCCCAGCTGAGATGCTTCATACTGGATGGTGGTAGCCCAATCCAATCATAGCCTCTCCACTGGGGAATAAATGCAAAGTACACTCCAAAGGCCCTTAACTAATATTTGGGTCTTCCTGAAGATGTGCTATACATCCCACTCTTGGAACACTTGAGATCCATCTGGAACAACTGTGTGGCTCAGCGCACCTACACATACACTAAAGGCTCCCTCAGATTTCATTTTCTCTTTGTGATGGACCTCTCTTTCAGAAGGTAATCTGGCTCTGCCCCTTCCTTGTTTTATCCCTAGGGGAAGCTATGTGTCAGGGCAGGAAGCAGAAACAGACTGCAAGTACACTTGGCTTTTGTTTTCCACAAACCTAATCTGTTGAGACTAGGGTTGTAGAAAGGAGTAGAGGGTTCTGGGGAAAGGGACTTTGCCCAGCCTTAAAAGAGGGCCTCTTGGGCTACAGGGAGCATCTGTGGATCCTGGAGCAGGGAACTTCTTAAATCCCAGAAAATGACTCATAAAGAGATGGCTCTCTGATATGTCTAGGGGGACCAACCCTGAGGTTCACCTTTCAAGATCTCTGTGTCCTGAGAGTAACCCACAAACAGCCTAAAGGGCCCAATGGGGCCATCATAGGGGGTGTGTCAGCACAACCTGGGGGCACAAAAATTGCCCCCATTCAATGACACTTTGGCATCTTTTTTTTTAATATATATTTTTTAATTTTATTTATTTATTTGACAGACAGAGATCACAAGTAGGCAGAGAGGCAGGCAGACAGAGAGGAGGAAGCAGGCTCCCTGCTGAGCAGAGAGCCCGATGCAGGACTCGATCCCAGGACCCTGAGACCATGACCTGAGCCGAAGGCAGAGGCTTAACCCACTGAGCCACCCAGGTGCCCTGACACTTTGGCATCTTATAAGAACCCAGAACATTAACACAACTCCAAGATGGAGGAAGCAAGGAACATCCAACCCAGCATAATGGGAGCCTGGGAGTCAGAACCTAAGTTGACAGGAAAAAAGAGAGAGAAAGTGATATATGTTATACTAGAGTTTATAGCCTAAGATATAAACTCACTGTGTGGGCAGTGACTGTGTCATATTTACTTTAAAATCCCAATTCCTGGGAGTGGGCCCCTCGTGACTATTGAATGAATCTACTGGCTCAAAGCTTGGCTTCAGCAGGTGGGTCCCACGGGAGTAGAGGTTCAAAGAGGAAGTTCTGCCAACTAGGGCTACAGATGTACTGAGTGTCTGTCTGTCTGTCTGTCTCACAAATACACAGAGCCCACCAACAAGATCACCACAGCAGCTATCTCCTCTTACATCTCCTCCTTCCTCCAGCATCATTTTTCTTTTTAAGACTGTCTTGAATTACTCTAGAACCAAAGTAGAAGGAAATATACTTGCTTGCTTACTTGTTTACTGCCACCTTCTTTCAAAGTGGGTATTAAAGGGGTACCTGGGTGGTTCAGCCAGTTAAGTATCTGCCTTCAGCTCAGGTCATGATCTCAGGGCCCTGGAATTGAGTCCAACGTCAGGCTCCCTGCTTGGCAGGAATCTGTTTCTCTCTCTCCCTCCACCCCTCCCCCTGCTTGAGCTCTCTCTCTCTCAAACAAATAAATAATATCTTTTGTTTAAGGTGGGTATTAAGGTAACTAACAAAATAGTGGGGAAAGGGGCGCCTGGGTGGCTCAGTGGGTTAAGGCCTCTGCCTTCAGCTCGGGTCACGGTCCTGGGGTCCTGGGATGGAGCCCCGTGTCGGGCTCTCTGCTCAGTGGGGAGCCTGCTTCCTCCTCTCTCTCTGCCTAATTCTCTGCCTACTTGTGATCTCTGTCTGTCAAATAAATAAAATCTTAAAAAAAAAAATAGTGGGGAAAGAGGAAAAGGAATTTGACGTCTACAAGTTATCTAACCAATACTCCAGAATGAGACATAGGCAAAGCATGAGATGCTTTGGGAAGCTTACAGTGAGAGGGAGCAGATGAGGCTGGGGACGCAGGTGATAAATGGAGATCATAAAGGGCTTTGCATGAGTGCTAGAGCCTGGACTTGACCTTGCAGGAGCCAGAGTGTTGTTGAAGGTTTATAAGTAGTTTGTCCTTCTAGATGGATGACTCTGACAGTCACAGAGAGTGGACTGTCTAGGGGTCAACCTCAGACAAGACTAGTTGGCAATTATTGTTACAGTCCAGCAAATGATGACAGCCTGAGCTAAAGCACTAACATTAGCGATGGAAGGAGAATGAATGTGAGAAATATTCAGAGACTAGGAAAAGAGAAAGTGAGAGCAAGGCTGGGATGTGGCGGGTAGGGTAAGGTAGTTTACCTAGAAGGAGCTGACAAGTCACACAGAAGTGTAACAGTGGGGAGCCGGAGAAGGGTGGCAGAAAAATGAGTGGGCCCCAGGCAAGTCATAAAAGGAGGCTCAAGATGTGGGGTCTCTCTGCTAAGTCCCAAGTTCATGGTGACTCAGACTGGTTTCAAGGAAAAGGCTGGCTAGTCACCGATCTCCAAGAGACCTGCATTTCCCTCCAGCTACAGCCCGGGGCCCCAGGTGCTAGTGAGTGATACTGGAATCCTGCCTCTTAAGAGAAGCTGCAGCTGGTCAGGGTCGCGCAAGGGTCTGCTGAGATAGTAGCATGCCAGTGTACCAAAGCCCTACTGAACCATTCATTCCTTCATCTGTCCTTTTGCTCATGCACACAGAGAATAAGAGTGTACAAGCAAGCTTGTTCACTGTCCCCTTTCACACAGAAATTGGATAGGAGACTATAGTGAACATATCCATTTCCTATAACAGTTTGAGAACAGTGATACTATGCTACTTAAAACAAAAATGGCAATACCCATATTTTTCTGAATTTTGATTGTCTACAGCAAGCAAATATGGTAAAGTGTTCCCACTGTGCTTTTAAAGCAATTTCACCCATTCTTTTCCAGTGTTCACTGCAGGGCTCTCTCAGCAGTTACAGTCCCGTGCCCTGGCTTTCCAGCCCACCCCTCCCCTCCTTAATCATATTGCACACTAGGATTTGTGTGAGTTCCAACCCACCAACCTTCCTCCTTCCTTCAGGTGGTTTTCTCCTCCCTTTCTCAACTGGGCCTTCAACCCAGCCAGTCCAATAGCTTCCTCCAAAAATAAAGCCTAAAAGTGTTTTTAAAAATGTGTATCAAGGGGCGCCTGGGTGGCTCAGTGGGTTAGAGCCTCTGCCTTCAGCTCAGGTCATGATCTCAGAGTCCTGGGATCAAGCCCCGCGTCAGGCTCTCTGCTCCGTGGGGAGCCTGCTTCCTCCTCTCTCTCTCTGCCTGCCTCTCTGCCTACTTGTGATCTCTGTCAAATAAATAAATAAAAATCTTTAAAAAAAATGTGTATCAAAATAAATAAATAAACAAAGATGTATATCCACGTCCAGAAAATAATATGATGAATTCCATCAGAAACACACGCATACTGTGGAATAATCAAAGAGCATTCCCTTCTGCCCTACTATATTATTACTTCCTGAACTGGTCTTGTGTCTGTATCCACGCACAGGAACCAGCTGGAAAGTTAGCCGGTAAAGAATCCAGGTACCTTCAAAAATATCTTCAGTGAAAATCAGCATTTATGTATGTGATGGTTAATTTTATGTGTCAACTTGGCTAGACCCTGGGTGTGAGTTGGCTTCAGCCAAGCAGCTGAAGGCCTTAGGAGCGAAGACTAAGATTTCCTATCGTTGAAGTTTTTTCCTCAAAACTACAACAGAGGAAACTTGCCTGAGTTTCCAGCCTGTAATAGCAACTCTTTTTTTTTTTTCTTTTTAACTTTTTTTAGAGGGGTGGGCAGTGGGAAAGGGCAGAGGGAAAGGGAGCGAAAGAATCTTAAGCAGGCTCCATACCCAGCGAGGAGAGTGACGCAGGGCTCCATCTCACAACGCTGAGATCATGACTTGGGCCAAAATCAAGAGTCAGACACTTAACCAACAGAGCCACTCAGGTGTCCCTGTAACATCAACTCTTACCTGAATTTCTGTCCTGCCAACCTGCCCTTCAGATTTTGGATTTGCCAACCCCACAATCTCATGAGCCAATTCCTTAAAAAAAAACATGTGTATCTGTCCTATTGGTCTGTTTCTCTGAAAAATCCTAACACAATTGGCTTCAATATTACTTTATAAGAGTTTTATAAACCACCTTTACTGCATTTCAGGGAACTAGAAACTCATGGCTATAATTCACATTTCACACTTTAATGGAAAGAAAGACCGTATGGAACTTTTATCAGGCCAAGTTAGGAGGCTACAGCATTTTCTCCACCTTCATTATTCACCACTGATACTACCATAAGAAAGTTATTCAACCGCCCCAATTTTCTCATATTCCAAATGTAGATGATCATACTTTCTTCACCAAAGTTAGACAGCATAAAATGAGATAATGTATGTAAAGCACCTAATTTGAGGCCCGCCTAGGACATAACAGCCAATATATTTTATAGCATTTCTTTCCAAGATGAAAAATAAAACGAAAACCAGGTTAAAAAAAGTACATAGGGGTGCCTGGGTGGCTCAGTAGGTTAAGCCTCTGCTTTCAGCTCAGGTCATGGTCTCAGAGTCCTGGGATCGAGTCCCGCATCGGGCTCTCTGCTCAGCAGGGAGCCTGCTTCCCCCTCTCTCTGCCTGTCTCTCTGCCTGCTTGTGATCTCTGTCTGTGTCAAATAAATGAAATCTTTAAAAAAAAAAAAAGTACATAGACTAGTAAGGATTACAGTTACATTACCAGAAAGTATAATGTTTTGGGGACTTGAAAAAATCTTTCCAGCTTTATTGAGAAATAATTGACATACATCATGGCATATGTTTAAGGTATACAACATGAAGCACTGATTATTACACAGTGTGCAATGACTACCACAATAGGTTCAGCCAACATCCATCTCCTCACACAGATACAATAAAAAGGAAAAAAGAATAAAGAGGGAATAATTGCTTCCTTCTGATGAGAACTCTTGGGCTTTCCTCTCTCAACTTTTCTATACACGATTACAGTACATTACAGTATTAGCTATAGTCATCGTGTTGCACATGGCATCCCTAGTGCTTATTTATCTTATAACTGAAATTTGTTACTTCTTTTAAGATTTTATTTATTTATTTGACAGACAGAGAGAGACAGCATGAGAAGGAACACAAGCAGGGGGAGTGGGAGAGGGAGAAGCAGGCTTCCCGCTGAGCAGGGAGCCTGATGTGGGGCTCAATCCCAGGAACCTGTGATCATGACCTGAGCTGAAGGCAGATGCTTAATGACTGAGCCACCCAGGCACCCCTGAAATGTGTAACTTTTGACCATCTTCCCCCAATTTCCCCAACCTCCACCCACCACCTCCGGTAACCATAAGCCTGATCTATTTTTCTGAGTTTGGGTTTTTTGGGGTGTGTGTGTGTGTATGCATGTGCGTGTGTGTTTAGATTCCACAAATAAGTAAGACCATACAGTATTTCTTTTTCTTCTACTTGTTTCACTTAACATAATGTCCTCAAGGTCCATCTTTGTTTTCACAAATGGTGGGATGTCCTCATTTTTATGGCTGAATGACAGTCCATTGTATATACATACCATCAGTTCGTTATCCATTCATCCATCAATGGACATTTAGTTTGTTTCCACGACTTAGCTATTAGAAACAGCACTGCTATGAACAAAAAGATACCTTTTTGCTGAGTTAGTGTTTTCATTACTTTTGGATATATTCCCAGAAATAGAATTGATGGATCATAAGATAGTTCTATTTTTCATTTTTTGAGGATTCCCCGCACTGTTTTCCATAGTGACTGCACCAATTTACAATCCCACCAATAGTGTACAAGTATTCCCTTTCCTCGGCATCCACATCAGCATTTATCATCTCTTATCTTTTTGATCATGGCCATTCTAACAAGCCTGAGGTGACATCTCATTGTGGCTTTAATTAGCATTTCCCTCCACATGTTTTCATGTATCTGTTGCCCTTTGTATGTCTTCTTTGGAGAAATATCTATTCAGGTCCCTTGCCCATTTCTTAATTGGATTATATAGGAAAGGGGGTTGATTTTGTTTTTTTCTTTTTGTGTGTGTGTGTTGTCAGTTTAGTTTTGTTTTGTTTTAACTTAGGAGGTGGTTTTGAGGGTTGGTTTTTTTTTTTTAAGATTTTTTATTTATTTTTTGACAGACAGAGATCACAAGTAGGCAGAGAGGCAGGCAGAGAGGGGGCGGGGAGCAGGCTCCCCACTGAGCAGAGAGCCCGACCCGGGGCTTGATCCCAGGATACTGGGATCATGACCTGAGCCGAAGGCAGAGGCTTTAACCCACTGAGCCACCGAGGCACCCGAGGGTTTTTGTTTTTGTTGTGGGGTTGTTTGTTTTTGCTATTGAGTTGTAGTTCTTTATATGTTTTGGATATTTACTTTTTATGAGATATAAGGCTTGCAAATAGTCTTTCCCATTCCATAGGTCGTTTTCACTTTGTTGATGGTTTCTTTCGCTGTGCAGAAATCTCGTTGGATATAGTCCCACTTGTTTATTTTTTATTTTATTGCTTGTACTTTGGTGTCATATCCAAAAATTCAGTACCAAGGAGCTTTATTCCTCTGTTTTCTTCTAGGAGTTTCAGGTCTTACATTTAAGCATTTAATCCATTTTGCATTATTTTTTGTGAGTGGTGCAAGATATGGCTCCAGGTTCATTCTCTTGTATGTATATGTATCCAGTTATTTCAGCACAGTTTATTAAAGAGACCGTCTTTCCTCCCCTGAGTATTCTTCACTCCCTTGTAAAATATTAGTTGACTGTACATGCTTGGGTTTACTTATAAGCTCTCAATGATGTCCCATTTATCTATTTGCTTTTATGCCAGTACCATACTGTTCTGGTAACTGTGGCTTAATGGTATAGCCTGAAAGCAGAAAGGGTGATATATCCTACTTTGCTCTTCTTTCTCAGGATTTCTTTGGTTATTTGGGATCTTTTGGTGGTTCCATGTAAATTTCAGCAGTATTTTTTCTACTTCTGTAAAAACACTACTGACATTTTAACAATATTCATTCTTCCAATCCATGAACAAAAGATATCTTTCCATTTATTTGTGTCTTCTTTGATTTCTTTCATCAATGTCTTTCAATGTAGAAATCATTCACCTCCTTAAATTTATTCCTATCTTGTTTTTTATGTTATTGTAAATGGGGTCAATTTCTTTATTTCTTTTTCAGAAATTTTGTTGTTATATATAGAAATGCCACTGATTTCTGTACATTAATTTTGCATCCTGCAACTTTACTGAATTCAATGATTAGATCTAACAGTTTTTTGCCTGAGCCTTTAGGATTTTCTATATATAAAATTATGTTGTCTGCCAATAAAGACAATTTTAATTCTTTCTGAGTCTAATACCTTTTTTTTTTCCTTGAGTAATTATTCTAGCGAGGATTTACAGTATTCTATTGAATGGGAGTGGTGAGAGTAGCCACCCTTGTCTTGTTCCTGATCTTAAAGGAAAAACTTCCATCCTTTCACCAGTATGTTAGCTATGGGCTTATCATATGTGGCCTTTATTATGTTGAGATATGTTCCTCCTATGCCTAATTTGTTAAGAGCTTTTTATCATGAAGAGATGTTGAAATTTATCAAATGCTTTTTCTGCGTCTATTGAGATGATCATATAATTCTTTTCTTTCATCCAATGAACGTGATTTATCACATTGATTCATTTGTGTATGTTGAGCCGTCCTTGCATCCCAGGGATAAATCCCACTTGATCTTGCTGAATGATCCTTGTAATGTGCTATATTCAGTTTACTACCATTTTATTGGAAATTTTTGCAGTTATATTCATCAGGGATGCTGGCTTGTAGTTCTCTTTTCTAATAGTATCTTTTTCTGGTATTGGTATCTGGATAATGCAGACCTTGTAAATGAGTTTGGGATTGTTTTCCACTACCTGTCCCCCTTCAATTTTTTGGAAGAGTTTAAGATAGATTTGTGTTACTCCTCCTTTAAATGTCTGCTGAAATTCAGCAGTGATGGCATATGGAACTGAGCTTCCCTTCATTGGGAGATTTTTTGTTACTGATTTAATCTCTTTACTAGTATTTGATTTATTCATATTTTCTATTTCTTCCTGACTGAGCCTTAGTAAGTTGTATGTTTCTAAGAATTTTCCACTTATTATATGTTGTCCACTTCACTGCATATAGTTGTTCACAGTAGCATCTCCTAACCCTTCGAATTTATGAGGTATCAATTGTAGTGTCTACTTTTTCACTTATAATTTTGTTGATTTAGGTCCTCTTTTTTCTTTGGTAAGTCTGGTTAAAGGTTTGTCAGTTTCGTTTACCTTTTCAAAGAACCAACCCTTAATTTGGTAAATTTTTTCTATTGTTTTTCTATCCTCTGTGTCATTCATTTTTACTCTACTCTTTATTATTTCCTTTCTTCTGCTAATTTGGGGATCAGTTTGTTCTTTTTCTAGCTTATTATGGGGTAAAGTTAGATTATTTAGGAGCTTTCTTGCTTCCTAATGCAGGCTTTTATTGCAATGGACCTCCCTCTTATTTTTCTTTTCATTTATTTGACAGAGAGATAGATAGCACAAGTAGGCAGAACGGCAAGAGGGAGAAGGAGAAGCAAGCTCTCCACTGAGCAGAGAGCCCAATGTGGGGCTCGATCCCAGGACCCTGGGATCATGATCTGAGCCGAAGGCAGAGGCTTTAACCCACTGAGCCATCCAGGCGCCCCTGGACCTCCCTCTTAGAACCACTTTCGCTGGATCCCATAAATTCTGATATGCTGTGTTTCCATTTTGGTTAGTGTCAAGAAACTTTTTTTGTAAACAGGAAGAGGTTTATTATAAATATTTAGGTGAGGACATAAAACTGGGTAAAAAAATTTCATCTAGCTGCCCCTGAAGAACCAGGGTCATAGCCATTGCACTCTCCCCAAAATCTGTTCTCCCTGCCTGCACCACTTCCCCCAGGCATGCAGCTGCATCTAGAAGCTCCACCATGTGCACGTACCTAAGTCACAGGGAAGTCTAGGAAAGGCTTTCAGCTTCACAAAAGTACTAGAGACACTAGAACAGAAGCCAGAGGAGCCAGATTCAGCATCCACCACATCAGGTTAAGAAGTTTTTCCTCTCCCTCATTTATTCAGAGTCCTGCTGCCCACCCCCTTGAGTGGCTGTGAACCCTTGACCTAGCCCAGGGGGCAGAGCTCACAATCTTAGTCTCATCCCATTGGCTGGAACTTAGGGACATCAGGCATGTTGAAGTATGCCCTTGCAAGATGGTGAGTGAGACTCCTGGTCTCAGCTGGAAGTTCTGTTACCTCAAGGAAGGTGGGGATGCCTGCCCTCTTAAGTGGAGTGCGTTAACTTTGCCCAGTTTTTTTGTCTTGAGGATCCTCTCTACTGATCCTTGGGATTCTGTTTCCTCATTCCTGCTCTTTATTATTTCCTTCCTTCTGCTTCCTTCAGATTTGCTTTATTTCTCTTTCTTGGGCTAAAATAAAATGACTTAAGTCATTTTATTTTACATCTATTTTGCTTTTAAATATGTGTGGAGCAAGGAAGTTCCATCTAGCCAGGGAGATATGCCAAATATTTAACAAGTGGTGCAATGGGAATACCAGCCACAGCAGATCCTGGCAGAGGGAGAGGGTTCTATTGTTTACCTGCTGGTTTGGAAATGCAGCAGCAGCATTGCCCCTATGTGTCTGCCACATCTCCCGCTGGCCTCCCAGCAGCACTCTCACTGCTGCCCATGAGGGCATGGGGCTGTTCGGGTCCAAATATTTCACAAACTGCATTGGATTGTTTCTCTAACCCATGAGTCCATTAGGGTACACCCTCCATCTCCATCATCTGAAGGGCATTCAGTCTTTTTAGTGCTGATTTCTATGGCACCTGCCCTGTGTTCAGAGAACAAGGGCTGTACCACTCTGATTCTGTTACATTTGCTGCCATTTCCCTTATCACTGAACATGTGGTCAACGCTGTGAGGGTTCCACAATGGAAATCCTGGGTGGAGAGCACAAATGCTCAGTCTTCAAGAAACTTTTCAATTCCCCTTTAATTTCTTCTTTGATCCACTGATTGTTCAGAAGAGTGTTGTTTAGTTTCCATGTGTTTGTGAGTTTTCCAGTTTTCCTCTTGTTACTGCCTTCCTGTTATTGAAATCTATAGATTTCATGCCATTTAGGTCAGAAAAGATATTTAGTATGACCTCAATCTTCTCAAATTTGTTAAGACTTGTTTTGTGGCCTAACATATGGTCTACCCTAGAAAATGTTCCATGTGTGATTCAGATGAATGGGTATTTGGGTGTCACTGAATAAAGGATCCTCTATATGTTTGCTGAGTCCATTTGGTATGTAGTATTATTCAAATCTGCTGTTTTTTTATTGGTTCTCTGTCTGGATGATCTAGCCATTGTTAAGAGTAGGGTATTAAAGTCCCCAACTATTGCTGTATGACTGTTGACTTCTCCTTTTAGCTCTGTTAGTTTTTGCTTTATATATTTAGGTGTTTTTATGTTGGGTACATATATATTTACAATTGTTACATCTTCTTCATGTATTGATCCCTTTATTATTATTAAATGATGTTGTCTCCTCTTACCATTTTTAGTTCAATGTGTATTTTGTCTGATATAAGTATAGCTACCCTGTTTGGTTTTGGGGGGCGGGGGAGGCTACCATTTGCTTGAAATGACTTTTTCCATATCTTTACTCTTTGTCTATCTGTGTCTTTAGAGCGAAAGTGATTCCCTTATTGGCAGCTTATTGTTGGATCTTATTTTATTTATATATTCAGCCACTCTCTGTCTCTTGATTAAAGAACTTAATCCATTTACATTTAAGGTAATTACCGATAGGTAAGGACTTATTATTGCCATTTTACTAGTTGTTTTCTGGTTATTTTATAGACCCATTGCTCCTTGTTTCTCACTCTGCTGTCTTGTTTTGTGTTTGATGTCTTTAATATCAGTATGTTTGACTTCATCATATTCTTTTGTATAATTACTATAACATTTTCCCTGTAGTTACCATAAGGCTGACATAAAATATCTTACATTTGTAACACCCTATTTTAAACTGATGACAACTTAACTTCAATAGAATTCATATACTTAACACTTTTCCCCCTCACATTTTAAGTTATTGCTTTTACAACTGACCTTTTTTTTACATCATGTAACTAATAACAAATTATTGTATTTACAGATACTTTTGCTATATTCATTTTTCTTACTTTTAAGCTAGAGCTGTAAGTTATGCATCATTAATACCAAATTGCAGACTCTAACTATGACTCTCTGTATTTGCCATTATAGTGAGATTTACACTACCTTTTAGTGTTTTATGTTAATTAGTGTTCTTTTACTTCCATTCAAAGGGCTCTCTTTACCATTTCTTGTAAGGCAGCTCTAGCAGCTACGAACCTCTTCAGATTTTGTATGTTTAGGAAAGTCTTTATCCCTTCTTTGTTTCTGAAGGACAGCTTCACCAGGTATAGAAATCTTGGTTGACCATTATTTTCTTTCAATATTTTGAATATGTCATCCCATTCTTTCCTAGGCTAAAAAGTTTCTGTTGAAAAATCCACCAATCATCTTATGGGAGTTCTCTTGTATATAACTTCTCTTTTTTCTCTTGCTGCTCATAAAATTGTCTTTAACTTTTGGCAATTTGATTATGATGTGTCTCAGTGTAGCCCTATTCAGGTTCAATCTATTTGGGGTCCTTTGGGCCTCATAGATCTGGACATCCATTGCTCTCCCCAGGTTTGGGAAGGTTTCAGCCATTACTGCTTTTTTTTTTTTTTTAAGATTTTATTTATTCATTTGACAGATAGAGATCACAAGTAGGCAGAGAAGCAGACAGACAGAGAGAGAGGAGGAAGCAGGCTCCCTGCCGAGCAGACAGCCTGATGTGGGGCTCGATCCCAGGACCCTGAGATCATGACCAGAGCTGAAGGCAGAGGCTTTAACCCACTGAGCCACCCAGGCACCCCAGCCATTACTGCTTTAAATATATTTCCTGTCCCTTTCACTTTCTTTCTCTTCTTCTGGAATTCCCATAAGGCAAATATTTTTTTCCTTTTCATTGTGTCCTGTAATTCCAGTAGGCTTTCTTCACTCTTTTCTTTTTGCTCCTCTGACTGGGTAGTTTCTAGTGTTCTATCTTCCAAGTCACTAATTCTTTTTTCTGCATGGTCTGTGTCTACTTTTGAAACTCTACTGAATTCTTCTGTTCAGCCTTTTTTATTTTTCAGCTTTAAAATTTGTTTGGTTTTTTATTTTTTATTTTGATGGTGATTTCCATCCACTTACTTTGTTGGCACATTGTTTTCCTTATTTCATGTAGTTATCTGTGTTTTCTTGTACCTCACTAAACTTCCTTAAGAGGATTATTCTGAATTCTTTGCCTGACAGTTCATAAATCTCCATTTTTTTTTAAATTCTTACTTACTTTTTAAGTAAGATCTATGCCCAACATGGGACCTGAACTCAGAACACTGAGTTCAAGAGTCCCATGCTCTACTGGTTGAACCAGCAAGGTGTCCCATAAAGTCCAGTTATTGGAGCTTTATTGGTTTCTATTGGTGGTGTCTTATTTACCTGATTTTCCATGATCCTTCATCCCTTACATTGGTCTCTGCACATTTGAGTAATGGAGCTCTTCTTTCAGACTCTACAGATCTGCTTTGGGAGAGACAGTTCTTCACCAGTCAGCTCAGTTTGGGTTTCTGGATGTGTCTGCTACTAATGTCTTTGGACAAAAGAGACCTACTATTATGGTCTATTTTTGGGCAAGGCACCTGTTCAAGCTCTGAGGATGGGAATGGGAAACTGTGCCACTGCCTGAGAACAGTCGGATAGGACTGCTGCTTGGTTCCCTACCCAAGTGAGGCTGTAGGACGGGCTCCACAGTTGCCTGAATTCTCTGGTGCGGCTTGCTAGATCATCAGAACTGGAGACTACACTCAGTAATAGATGAGACTATGAATCAATTTCCTTTTCCTAGCAGGGCAATAGGGCAGAACCCAGGGCCTTGCTGCTTGTTGTTTAGGGGCCTGAATCAGGCCTGGGTGGGCACTGAATTCTGTGGTCAGGTGAGGCCACTGGTTTCACTCTGCAGACAAGGAAAGCCATGGGCTGTGCCCTCTGTCACTATATATGGGACTATTGAATGGGTTTCATAGCTTCTCAAGTGCTCTGGTTAGGTTCCCTGGTCCCACAGGCTGAAGGCTATATTTGGCATTGAATGGGACTATGAATTAGATTCCCTGCCCAAGCACTGTAGGGGAAGCTGCTGAAAAACTAGTAAAGTTTTTTGTTATCTTAACTCATGCTGACCTGCACCCCCAAGTTCCCTAGCTAAACAAGGTCACTGGCTTTGTTCTGTAAACTCTTGGCTCTGTATGCCTTCCTCTCAGCTCAAGTGGCACTGGGCCACAGAGCTTCCAGGAGCTGTCTCCAGCCCTTAGGTTCAGATGAGGCAGAAAAACAGAAAGATACTCTCCAAGTGGGTATCTCCAAGTGGGTATCCAAGTTGTGACTCAGCACCTTGTCTGCATGTGTGCAAACTGGGCTCTAGAGCCAACAAAATTTTTCATTTGAGAATCTGAATCAGGCAGATCTGGGGCCCTGTCTCAGCTCCCTTGTCTGGACAGGAGGGGATAGGGCTGCTTCCAGCTACTCTCAATTTTGCAAATAAGCTCTTTAGTTGGGAGGGGCTGAGAGCTACCTTCATTCTTGGCTAAGAATCAATCCCCCTACCTGCGTAATAGCACAAGAAGGCTCCACAACCAGTACTGGCTTTGCTCTGGGGACGATCTGCTCTGCTCACCCACCTCTTGGCTTGAATACCAGTAGGCTATACAGCTTCCAGGAATTGTGCTATGCCTTCTTGTCAGATAGAGTCGGAAGGCATTCTCCACAGCAGGTGGGGTGGCCGAGCACCTTGCCTGGCCGTGTGCAAACTGAGCTCCAGGGCTCAGTTCCTTGTTTGGGGATCTCAATCAGGCAGCTATGCAATCTGCCAAGTTCCCTGGTCAGAGTGCATGTCCAGCTTGGTGCTGCAGATGAGCAAAACTGCTGACTGAGATTACTGAGATTACTACTTGGGCAGGTATTAAGTCAGTTGGCTAAGATCTGTGTGCAGATTGAGACAAGCCCCTCCTCCTCCCCCTTCTCCATCAGTCAGATTCCCAGTGACTGCAGATTTTCCTGCAGTCCCCATGGTGAGAGATCAGAGTAGGCACTCCTAAAAAATGACCCTCAGTATTAAGAGAGGCTGGTTATCCCCACTGAGTTCTATTTTCCTACCAGAGAGACTAGAAGCTCAGGGCAGTCCTGTCCATGTGGTACTTCACTGACCTGGGGGAAGGGAATGTGGTCAACAGGTACCCACTTCTCTTACTCTTCTAAAGTGTCTGTCTTGGTCTCTGAGGTGTAGTGGGGACTTCAACCTCACCCCTATGTTCTAGGATTGTCTCAGAGGTGTCTTGTTCTGAAATATATGTTAACTGTTCTGCTTATGATGGGGAGCAGTCAGGAATGGTCTATGTCACCATCTTGGTGACATTATCCTGAAAAAAATTTTAACCTCCCTTCATATCATCTGCACACTGATGCCTAAAATTCTAGTAATAATGATTCATTCTTTATATTTAAAGATTTTATTTATAATTAAGCTTCTCAGGGCTAGAAAACAGTAAGTGATATCAGCCATTTATACTTTAGTATGAATAAGGTCATCAGACTACATCCTGAAGAATAAATAAACAGAAGAGGGAACATTGGCACTTTTAGCAGTAATGCAAGTTAAGGTTTGCCTACCTCACAATTTTTCCTAGAGCTAGTTCTGCCTGTCACAGGACAGAAATGCAAGGAGCCAAATGAGTCTCAGTACTAACAGAAACACAGCCTGGCCCTAATTCACAATACTACTCAAGAGAAATAACTGCCTGGAGTACATGCTTTTAATTTAAATGCAACAGTCCACTCCTCTGTTTCCCTAGTTCAGAGTCCAGGCTCTTCACCACCACTCTGCTGAGCCAAAGAGACAGTTGATGGCCTTATCTTCTCACCTGCCTTCCTGATTCTCCAGGGAGAACATAATCTTTCATGTGATCTGATGGAATCAAAAGATCTACCAATAACTGGTGCCATGATGTCTGAAATCTGCCCACTGGAGATTCACTCTTCAGCGTTCCTTTCCCTGTGACAGTCTTGTAAACTATGCATACTTCTAGGAGGGAAAAATGAAGAACGGAGGTCTGGAGTCTGACAGAGCAACACGCCTCCTGGTCCAGCTTCACCACTTCTTAGCTATGTAACTGTGGACAAGCTATTTAACCTTTTTAAAGTTTGGTTCTCTAATGTATACAGAAAACCTACTTCCTAGGGTTGTTAGGAATAAGTGAGCTATTGCCCATTGCCTAGCACAGTGCCTGGCTCACAGGAAGTGCTTAGGAAATGCTAGCCACTTCTACTGTCATTAATTAGCAACAATAAAAATGCTGTCATCATAAAATGTTTATGTCTTTATCACCTCTTTTCTTGTACAGTTTCACTTATTTATGGTTATCTCTGGAACTACAGAGCTGATGATGTTTCCAAACAGTTTTTAATAGGATTTAAAAACAGGAAACAATGGTAGTCATTTGTTTATAAAAAGCAGCATTCTTGTTTCAGAAGAAGCTATTTTTCACTTCCCTAGTATCCTGAAATGTCTGCATCTCAGACTTCCTGATTTTTTTGCTCTAATAAACAGACAAGATTGCCTGGAGTCATGGTGATTACCCGTACTCTAGAAATAAGCTTAAGAAATCCACAATGCCTGCTTAGTACTCCCATAAATCCCAAAGATTAGTAGGGTTTTTTTAATGTAAAATATCTAGGTTTTCTAAATTAATTTTAACCATGGGGAGGGAGTCAGTTCATTTTACAAAATATATACATCTTTTAAATTAATGGAATAAAAAACTTGAAAAACTTAGCAAAACATGGCATATAAACAGGGAAACAATACAGCATATTCCAGATGTGACTCTGAAGGTTTCAGGACATATGATGTGGGCATCTTGAGTCATTTTTCTGGTCTTTGCTTCCTCAAAGTGATAACCCAAGCTGGATGACTTGAGATTTCTAAATTGTCTGTGAGTCCATCTCTGAAGTCTTTTTAATGCCCAAACTCCAATATCTTTAATGTTTTGCCTTTAAACTTACACAGAGCCTGTTTATAAATAAATTTATAAATTTATTTATCCTGAACTATAAATTTATCCTGAACTAAGTTTAAAATCTAATGGATTAGAGCTAGTATATACTAAGTATCACATTTAAGGAAGAAAACAAACAAACAAACAAAAATCCTTTCCTAATCCCATAACTCATCCTTCCCTCTAAAAAGTGTATTCTGTATTACAACATTTTCTTAGAAAGTTGTTAGTTACCAAAAACAATTAAAAAATTAATAAATAAAATAACCTCACAACCACAATTGCTAGTTCATAATTTATCTAGATTTGCTTGTGATAAAAAAAATTACATCAATATTTTCTCATTTGAGATTTTATGTTCAATTATAACAAAATATTATGCAGTTAAAAAGTTAACTTGGCTTCATATGTACTGAAATTTGACCCTTGAAAATAAGTGAGTCACTAGAGTATTTCTCAATACCCTACGTGCGCATGAATTCTACTGTCTGCGGGAAATGAAGGTGCTGTGTCATCGGCTTTAAGCCTAAGAGATGAGAAGCAGCTGGCTCCGTGCACTGCACAGCCCTATGTAGAAATGAAATTATACTAGAAATGCTTGAAGTCATGTCTTGACCTCCTAGCTAGAGCAGGGAGAGTATAATGATCAGATTTTTTAACTTTTGATGGCTCTAGGGATGGAAACTAGAACTTTGGGGTACACATAGCTCTGACCTGAGAGAACCCACTTGGGGGAACCTCTTTAGTGACAAAAATAAGACAAGGGTTTCTCAGCTATATTGTAAATTTGACATCCTCATCCTTCCTCTTATACAATACTTAAAAATGCTGGATGAAATAACAACATATATTTTAAATGCATCAGTAAGGTGGCAAGAGAGAGTTAAGGAAATCCTCAGAAACCAGGCAGATGAAGAAGCAAAAACACAAATACAGAGATGTTTTGTTGATCCCTGAGACCTAACGGTTTACGTTGATGACCAAGCACCTGGGCAAGGACGGAAGACAAAGAGGAGGCCATGTGGTTAGAACATTGACAAATAAAGCCAGGGAAAGTATGAATTAGAAAAACAAAGTAAAATACCCTGAGAGAGCAAGAACACTTAACTGTCTGAGGCCTGGGGCTGGACCTAGTAGGAAAAACATTTTATAACCGCAAGCTGATTCTCATGTGTGTTTTGTGGCCAATTACACTACCTGTGCAGTATGTAAAGCTCTGATGCTGAGAATTTATTTTGAGATTTCCCACAGTTAATAAGGCCTGGCAAAGATAAAAGAAGATCCTCTCTGGAGAAATGAACCTTCAATCCATGCCTCAAAAACTTCCTCAAAATTCCAGCTAAGGAAAGCTCATGATAAAAATTTGCAAAACAGGGATTAGGAGGAGGGGTGTGAAATGGGAGAACAGAGTCAAAAGGCACAAACTTTCAGTTATAAAGTAAGTCAATGGTGATGTAATATACAGCATAGCAACTATAGTTAATAATACTGTATTGTCTATTTGAAAACTGCTAAGAAAAAACCTTAAAAGTTCTCAGACACAAAAAAATTCTGTTAACTATGTAAATAGGTGATGGATGTTAAATAGACTTATTGTGGTGACCATTTTGCAATAAACAGAAATACTGTCTCATTTTGTTGTACAACTAAAACTAGTATGTTATATGTCAATTACACCTCAATTTTTTTAAAAGTTGCAAAACATAATGAGACAAGGTCCCACTGGTGGGACTACCAAAACAACACACAGACACAAACCCAAGACAAAAACCCATAGACAAAAAAAAAAAAAAAAAAAAATCATCAAAAATAACAAAGCAATGAAAAATACAATAATTTAAATTAAAGCCTGGAAAACAGAAATATATAAAGAGCTCCCACAAATCAATAAGAGAAACACTAGCAACGAGGTAACAACCAAGGAAAAAGGCAAATGAAATGCACATTTTGCAGGAGAGGAAGCACATGTGGTTAATAAATAAACGAAAAGATGTTTGGCCTCATTAGTGATCAAAGTAAAGCAAACCAAACCCACAATGAGAAAATATATTACATGAATTTGACTGGCAAAAACGTTTAAAGTCTGAAGTCACTACATGCAGAAAAGAACATGGCTCCACATACTTGTTTATCCATGGCCGATGGAAATATAATTGATACAAGTACTTTGAAAAACAGTTTGGCATTATTTTCTACAGTTTTACTTCCATGTATGATTGTAGTAATTCTGCTAAGCATATACCCAAGAAAAACTTACACATACAGTGCAAATGGAGTATGCAAGAAAACACGGAGTAGTGCTGGAACAAGGAAAAACCTAGAAACAAATGCCCATCTACAAGAGTGTGAATGAATGAACAAACTGGTACAGTCACAGTTAAGTCAAATGAACACACTACAGTAGCATCCAGCAGCATGGTTGAATATTAGCAATGCAATATGAACTGAAAGTGAGTTCTAAATAATTAAATAAGGTGTGATAATCTTTCTTATTAAGTAAAAATAAAAAACCTAAAAAATTTAAAATATAGACTTCCTAAGAATGCATAGAGATGTAATAAACTCTGTGAAAAGGTAAACAAGAAAACAATATAAATGTTCAGAATGGTGGTTACCTTGAGTATTGAGAGTCAAGTGTCTGAAGAGACCCTATGGTTAGACAGAGATGAAATCCTAGCTAATCCTAGCTTTTGTTTTGAATGATAGGTTGTGGGTGCTTGGTAGGTAGGTAGGTAGATAGACCAACCAGCCAGGTGAGGCATGGAGCCAACAATGAGAGTGTCCGATATTAAATATCATACTTTCTTTTCATCCCTCTTTATAACCATCATGTCACCTAAAACCTCTGTCAATCATAACTACAGTTTTGGGGCATTTTAGAGCTCCTAAAACCTTTTCAAAATATTATCTTGTTTCATCCTACAATTCTATGAGATATAGATGGCTATTATTCTCATTCCACATCAAAGACAACTATAGCTCAAACAGATGAAGTGATTGTTCCAGCTTAAATTGAGGTCTTAAAACTCCCAGTTCTGGATCCTTTCCAACATGAGCCTGAAGAAAACCTGTCCTTCCTAATCCTTATCACCCTCCATGACAAATCACATGATATTTAAAAGATCCCAAAGAGGGGCGCCTGGGTGTCTCAGTGGGTTAAAGCCTCTGCCTTCAGTTCAGGTCATGATCTCAGGGTCCTGGGATCGAGCCCCACATCGGGCTCTCTGCTCAGCAGGAAGCCTGCCTCTCTTCCTCTCTCTGCCTACTTGTGATCTCTCTGTGTCAAATAAATAAATAAAATCTTTATAAAAAAAAAAGATTCCAAAGAAATAATAAATTAGTTCTCCAATCAACAAAGGCAGATTCCAAAGCTAACACCATTGAGAGAGAGGATCCTCAGAATGATGGACCCCTCCCAACCACCTGAAGAAGGCCGTATGAACAGCCTTGTCATTCTTTATTAACCGTCTGCACAATTCCTCCTGAGCTTATATTTGGAACCTACCCCAGAGATGTTTTGAGACATTCAGAATCCTAGGCCTGTTTTAGAGGTTCTGCCCATATCACATCAGACTCATGATCCAATACATTTAACACATTTTTTCATTAAATAGTTGAAAGAGCTTCATTGTGTCAATAAATTTTGTTAAAAAACAACTTCTTGAATTGATTTTAAACTTCATTTATGTATAATTATATAAAAGTTGAATTACAACAACCCAGCTGAAATAATGATACATTTTGTAGTCATTTAATGAAAGACTGTTTAAGTTCAAGCTCCCAACTTTTTATTTTAGAATCAATAATATATTTAGGTCTGTCATTCCAAAAGCCTTTGAGGAGCTCATACTCTACAAAGAGACTGGGGTCTAATGGACACACCACCCGGCTTCCTTGTCTGCACTGTGTGGATGTAGAAGGCTGCCTCTGGCTCCTCTGAGGTCCATCCCTAAAGCTGCTGAGACCCCTGCCATCCTCAGCTACTGCCCCAAATTCAGGCCCCATAAGAAACTCTTCTCTCAAAGACTATCATCCTGCTATCTATACCTCCTCTACCACTACCTTCCCTGCCAACTTTTTCCAGGTGCCCTTTGGAACCTCCATTTCACAGTCAACAAGCTCTACCCTCTCACAGAAAGTGACAACTCCACTGCTTGTCTTACCTTAATCATTTATTAAGTGCCCGCTCTCGGCACCCCTGCATCCCACCACAAGTGGCTGCTCCTTCTCCCGTGTGTCCCATCAAAAGCCTGCCCCTCTCTTACATCCACGCCATCATCCAATGCCACAGGTCTCCTTTCTGAATTGTCTGACCTTTGGCCACACCCCCTCATTCACTGAGGACTTTGGCATCTGACTCACTGCTGCTTCTCCACACTGAGTGTCGTCATCATCCCGGAAGATTTCCACACCATTTGGATGAGCCATCTAACATCTCAATCATAAAAGTTCCTAAACTTCTGAACTCACCTTCTCTCCTCTTCTGACCCATGGCCTCGTTCTGGATGACACCACCACCTGGAACCGAACCAATTATGAAACTTCTCATTCTAATCCAAGAAGATGACCTCAAATTCCTGGCTAATTCTCTCACCCTTTTTCAAGTTAATCACACCTCCAACCCTTATTTGTTGTTGTCAGATGTATTCCTGCCCTTGTGATTTCCTCTTCTTCCTCAGCTGGTCTCATGCTTTGTCATTTTAAGCGTTATCTTGACATCAATATCCCAGCCACCTTCTCTAGAGCTCTCAATTCCATCCTCCATCTTGAATCAGCCACAATATTCACCTTAACTCCTGAGCTTAAATTGCTGAAGCCTACTTTCAAAATATCATTCAATCAGTCAGTTTGATTCCCCAACAAATGTAAAAATATCAAATATCAACTCACAGTGCCCACAGCACTGTTCCTATTTAACCAACTCCACCAATCCCAAAATGTATCTACTTCTCCTCTTACCCCCACCTTCATTCTGTGCAGGTCCAGGGAAGTCCTCCCTTTCTTCTCACCAAAACATCTCAAATGCCTCCCACCTTAAGAAAGCCATGTCTGGGTGTAGTTGTGTGCCTCCGTTGGTTGAGCATCAGACTTGATTTCGGCTCAGGTCATGATCTCATGGGTCGTGAGATCAAGCCCCATGTTGGGCTCCATGCTGGGTATGGAGTGTGCTTAGGATTTTCTCTCTCCCTCTCTCTCTCTGCCCCTCCTCACCCTCTTAAAAGAGAGAGAGAAGAAAAGAAGAGAAGAGGAAAGAAAAAAGAAAGACTTTTTTGAATCCCACATCCTCCCTAACTTACCGCCTAATTTCCTCATTCCCTTCTTAGGTAATCTACAAATGCTCTCTCCATGTCCTCATCTCCCATTCATTTTCCCCCATTCATTCTTAAATTTACTTTTATTTTTTATCAAAGTAAAACAGACTCATAAGCTAAGGAGCAAATAATGCTCAAAAGCATTTGGCCTAAAAGCCTTTTATGCATATAGATGGTTCTGTCCCTGATACAGATCTCTGACGAAATGTTACTTTATCAAAAAAATATTCTCGGGGGGGGGGGGGCGCCTGGGTAGCTCAGTGGGTTAAAGCCTCTGCCTTCGGCTCAGGTCACGATCTCAGGGTCCTGGGATTGAGCCCCGCATTGGGCTTTCCGCTCAGCAGGGAGACTGCTTCCTCCTCTCTCTCTCTGCCTGCCTCTCTGACTACTTGTGATCTCTGTCAAATAAATAAATAAAATCTTTAAAAAAAATATTCTCGGAGTATGCAACATAAAATTGCAGCCCGTTATTCCACTCCCACCTTTCTTTCCCCCTTACTTCAAGTATTTTTTCATACCATTTATCATTTCCTAACATAGTATATATTTAGTTCTATTTTTACTATGTCTCTCCCTTTTTTAGAATACACATTCTGTTTTTATAGGATCTGTGTCAGAGCAGATGTAATAAATATATTTATGTAATGTAATAAATATATTTAGTGGAATTAGTGAAGACATATTATAACTATAATAGGATATTAGCTATAATATACAAAAAGTATATACATTTTTTGGTCTGTTTTGGCTAATGCCCCAAAGGCCAGGAATGATATTAAGTCCTTCTTTCTTTCAATTCTGAAGGGATCCTAAGGGAAGATGCTAGAACAGCACAACTAAAAATATGCCCATGGAATGCTGCCAGCCTGACAACTGTTTTACTAGTTTGCTACAAGGTAAATATGGAAATTTAGAGTATTTAGCAACTTTTTGAACGATTTGACATTGCTCTGGAAATGGAGATGGTCAGTAGACTCGCCTTGTTGAACAGACCATTTCAGACACTGCTGAGCTCATGTGTTAAGTCACCCGTGACATGAGCTGAAGAGACCAGTCATGCATTAAAGGGCCATATGTAGATCTTCAATGGATCAAAAATTAAGGAAAAAAAATCTTCCCCACAAATGCGTGAAAAGTATTGTACTGGAGCATCTATGAAAGCCATGTTAAGCTGTAACTGTAATAACAATTAGAGCAAGTAGAGTCCATCATCTACTCAAGAGAGGCAAACAAGGCCAGAAACCAAGAGAAATTGTTTGGGAAAAAGCTACTGATGCCTTGTACATTTTCCTCCTAGAAGAGAGGTCGGTGTGCTTGCCCTGTACCTTATGACAAGAAAGAGTATACAAGCAGATCTCCTGAAGGGTTAAGCATGTATCCCTGAGGTTGGAGCACACATGACTAGAATATTACTCTCACCAAGAGAATCTAATGGTGAAGAATGTGGTTGGAGGAAAAGAGTTGACTGGGACTGAGTTACCCACCCCAACAGGCAAAGGCACAAGCTATTGGAGACCTAACGTGGGTGCCAGGAGAGAGGGAACTAACTTAGGTGCCTATTCAAGGGGATCCTATCCAAAAGGACTTTGTGGATGGAAGAAGAGACAAACTAGAGGGAGTGGATCATCAGAAGCTCAGGGGGCCAAGGCAGAATACACAACGATTTTTCCCACATGAAGGGAAATGCAACACACGAAGAGAGCACAGATGCCAGATCTTAACTACATGGGCTCCCATCTTCTCCTTGGGCCAACCTAGAGCAGTAAGAAGCAACAACTGGACAGTATGGGAGAAAACAAAGAAGGAAAAGAGAAGCCAACCATGTCCTTCACCTCTTCCCCGACTCTGGCTCAGGCTGAGAAAAAAGAGGAATATTAACTTCAAATACAGAGTTGTGATCATACATAAGATCAGCCTGAAGTAATGCTATTACTACACTGTGCTAAAATCTTTATAATGTTTGAAAAGAAAAACCCAGGGACTTTCTATTTTTACAGAAAAGTTGTGAAACCTGTTTTATATTTTTCCTTAGACGCAGAGAGTGATTTAACTAGAGATTGCTAAGAAGGAGTAAGTTTGAGTTCTCGTTGCATCCTAATCAATAAACAGATGGTGGGCGCTTGGGTGGTTCAGTAGGTTAAAGCCTCTGTCTTTGGCTCAGGTCATGATCTCAGGGTCCTGGGACCGAGCCCCACATCGGGCTCTCTGCTCAGCAGGGAGCCTGCTTCCCTCTCTCTCTCTCTGCCTGCCTCTCTGCCTACTTGTGATTTCTCTCTGTCGAATAAATAAATAAAATCTTTTTTAAAAATAATAAATAAACAGGCGGTACACAAAAATGGTGGTCTCGGGCTCTCCTCCCTCTCCTCCCAGATGCAACTATGTTCACTTCCTCGGTTCCTACCACTTTGACTTTCATGGCTCTACATAAAATGTACATGGTGTATCTCTAGATTCATTAATTTTAGATATTATCTATTGAGTTTCTATTATGGTAGACAAAGATTATGCCTTTTTTACATAAATTTTGCTTAAATCCACATTCAGTGATTTCATGATTAAGTCTATGACAATAACATTCCCTGTTAAATCAAGCATATATCCCGATTAAATTTCCTTGCTTATTCAAACTTCCAGTTAATAATTGCCTCATTTCTTTGTATTTTCTTTCTTTTAATCTCTATGGTTTCTGGTTTATTTGAAAGACTCACCCCAAGGACCCAACTCCAAGGAGCTGGAGTACGAAGGCTGGCTGGGGAGGGAAGGATCCGGCCCAACCAGACCCCAGGAGGCTCAGGGGACCTACAGGGGAACTGGTGAGGATGTAAGAGCAGACGTGTCCCATCTGTGCCGGAAGATAGTACCCAGAGGGGATTCCGTTGGACCTGATGAACCTAATTCTTCCGCCATCCAGGAAAGCAGTGGCTGCACTGATGGAGGGAAGTGGTCAGTGCCCTAAGTCTACAGTTCTCCTCTGTTGCTGCACTGGCTTCGGACTCTGTGCCAGGTCTCCACCTGAAGTGCCATCCTCAACACCCATCCCAGGAAAATGAGGTTCACCTGCCACTCTGACTACTTCTCTCAATGTAAATGGTCAATATGGCCAATGTGTCCTTCTGTTAGTCCTATAGAAATCTCTTCAGGAGCCTTCCCAGCCTCCTGTCTCTGCCGGCTATTAGCTAGCTCTGCTGCACAGACAGGAGTTCAGGACCATCTTGCAGATTGTCCTCCAGATTCTCTTTACCTCTTTCCTGTGTTAATCCTCAGTTTCTTGGATCTCACATCTTCTTCCTTTTTGTTTCATTACATCGTTTGAAAGAACACATCTCCTACCAGTCAAGGAAGAAAAGGTTCGTTCACTTGATGGAAATTGTGTGAATCCCTGCATGACAGTGTCATTATCCTCACACTTCACTGACAGTTTGGGCTTAACATTCTGTATTGGAAATCACTGTCCTTCAGAATTTCAAGAGCAATTCTCCATTGTCTTAAAGTTTCTAGTATTTTTCTAAAGTCCAACAAGACTCTATTTTCTCATTCCTTTTTCTTTTTTTTTTTTTTAAGTAGGTTCCCCACCCAGCCCAAAGACAAGTGCAGAGCTTGAACTCACAATCCTGAGGTCAAGACCTGATCTGAGATCAAGAATCAGATGCTCAACCAACTGAGCCACCCAGGCACCCTCTATTTTCTCATATCTTGTCTTTTTCTAAATCAGCTCTACTAAGGAATTGTTCACATACAATAAATATACCCATTTTAAGTCATTATGCTGATGTCTTCCCTTCCACCCTCCATCTCTCCACCGTTCCCTCCTTTCTCCTTCCATCATCCCCTCCCCTTTTGCCCCTCCCTCTCCCTCTTTCTCAGCTTCTAGGATCATCTTATTCATCTTATTATCCCTAGTGTCCTGCTCACACACTAATGTGTCTTAGCATACATCTTTTATTCATTCATTGTGTTAGGCACTCAGTAGGTCTCTTTTTTTTTTTTAAGATCATTTATTTATTTATTTAAGTGATTTTTACGCCCAACGTGGAGCTCAGACTCATGGCCCTGAGATCAAGAGTTGCATGGTCTTCCAATCAAGCCAGCCAGGCACCCCCAATGAGTAGGTCTTTTTAATCTAAAGACTTCCTTCAGTTCTGACAATTTCTTTTTTGAAATATGGGACCACTTGGATCCATTCTACAATGTTCTTTTTTTTTTTAATTTTTTTGGAGATTTTTTTATTATTTATTTGACAGACAGAGATCACAAGTAGGCAGAGAGGCAGGCAGAGAGAGAGAGAGGAGGAAGCAGGCTCCCTGCTGAGCAGACAGCCCGAGGCGGGACTCCATCCCAGGATCCCAGGATCCTGACCTGAGCCGAAGGCAGAGGTTTTAACCCACTGAGCCACCCAGGCGCCCCCATTCTACAATGTTCTTATCTTTTCTCTCCAATTGTCTGTCTTCTACTTTCTGAAAGATTTCATCAACTATAAATTTCAGGGGGGTAGTGGGTATGCTGTCATTTTTAATTTCTAAGAATTCTTTTTTTATGTTTTGCTCATTATTTTTTAATTTCACGTTGCTTTTGTTTCATGGATGTGTCAGAAAAAAACTGCCCAAGACTTAGAACTAGGCAAAAGAGAGTATTAGGTGTTCTTTCAAAGGAGTGTTAAAGAACCCCATTGAAACCCTCTGGAGATTATCTAATTCTATAGAGGTGGGCATCTTTGATTGAGTTTCTATTGACTAAATCAAAAAATTTTTTGAAAAAGAAAACAAAACCAAACGAGGGGGAGCAGGGGGCTCCTGACAGGCTCAGTTCATAAAGCATGCAACTCTTTGATCCTTCAGTTATGAATTCAAACCCCATGTTAGGCATGGATCTTATTTAATAAAAAAAAATTAAAAATCAAAAACAAAAGATGACTAAATCAGTAGTTGTCCCGCTTTTTTTTTTTTTTATCAGACAGAGATCGCAAGTAGGCAGAGAGGCAGGCAGAGAGAGAGGAGGAAGCAGGCTCCCTGCTGAGCAGGGAGCCCGACGTGGGGCTCGATCCCAGGACCCTGGGATCATGACCTGAGCTGAAGGCAGAGGCTTTAACCCACTGAGCCACCCAGGTGCCCCAGTTGTCCCGCTTTATAATGCATCTATCAGTAACACCCAGAGGGCTTGCTAAAATACAGACTGCTGGACTTGGCTTCCAGAATTTCTGATTCAGTTAATCAGAACAAAGAACAAGCTCCCAGGTGATTCTGATGCTGGCAGATCAGGAACCATACTTTGAGAACCACTAGACCAGGCTATTTATAAACCTGTAAGAGTGAAGGTAACTTGTAATAAAGCAAAGGATTCTTGTCCTTAGCAATGCAAATGAATTTTGTCCAGTGATCCAATTGATTTCCACCCAGCAAAAATGACAAACCCGATATTAAATATTATTCATCCATAAGATATTAACCAGTTTTGCCTCTGTTAGCAAATTCACTTCGGCATTCCTGACTATATATCTCCTTCAGACTCTCCTTTGAATTGATCTTATCATCTGACAGGCTCCCCCATTAATTAATGAGTTGAATAAAATCTTTAATATATGCTCAACTTATATTTATAGACGGTCATGTTTTTTAATTTTTAAATTATATTTAAATACATATATTGGGGCGCCTGGGTGGCTCAGTGTGTTAAAGCCTCTGCTTTCAGCTCAGGTCATGATCCCAGGGTCCTGGGATCAAGCCCCGAGTCAGGCTTTCTGCTCAGTAGGGAGCCTGCTTCCTCCTCTCTCTCTGCCTGTCTCTCAGCCTACTTGTGATCTCTGTCTGTCAAATAAATAAAAATAAAATCTTTTTTAAAAAGTTTAAGAAAAAACATATTTCATCTTCTCTTACCCTTTTGAGGATGTTGGGAATTTTCATCTCTCCATACTGTCACTATTTCCTCTGAGTTCCTCATATTACCCCTTTACTCTGGGATTTTTGTTTTCTCTCCTTCACGTTGGAAGCTTTCTTCAATATCTGGTGATGTTTAGCCATCATCCATTCACATTCAGGACTGAGATACTAAAAAGCTCACTACAAAAATTGGGAATATGATTTAGGTTTGTCCAATTAGTGGGCTTTGCCAAAGCATGACGGATGAAGTGTGTCAACTGGTGGGATTCATTACCAAGCAATAAGGTAGCAGTTGACTTTTTCACACGATCCCCACTAAAATCTGTCCTCCTCAGGGTGGTTCAATTTCCTCAGAGAAGAGTCTTCTGTTCAACTGTCTGGCAAGCATAAGCCTGGATGCTGGCATTCTGGAGCTGGGGGCGTGCTAGTGGGATGAGGGTGCTGAGGTGTAGATGCCTTATCAGATTTACTCACCCCCACACCTCATCCCTGCCTTCCTCAAAGTCTGTTGTTCCTAAGTCCACAGTCTCTTTGATTTAACTTCTTCAGAAAGTATAAGTTTTTTAAAGATTTTATTTTTAAGCAATCTCTCCACCCAAGGTGGGGTTCAAATTCACAACCCTGAGATCAAGAGTTGCATGCTCTACCCAGTCAGGTGCCCCAGAAATTATACTTTACATCTTCTGTAGGAGCACGGAAGAAGATGTCTGAATAGTTACAAAGGTGTCTAGTCAAGATGCTCCTCATGGAGCTTTTCAAACAATTCCTACTTGCAATCCTCACCTCATTTTCACCTGCAACAAAACAAGGTGATTCCTATTCCTGTCCATGTAGACTCTAGGGTGCTGGGAAGGGGGCGATGGCTAGATTCTCTGTACATATTTTCTCTTCTTAGCTAAGTCATTTACCTTTCTCCATTTGCTTTCATCTTCATGTGCTATGGTTCAAGGTTACAAATGTCCCTCACTTTCATCAAAGATTGACTTTGCCTTTCAGTTTCTTGTTCTCCTTGTTGTTTTGTAGTGATTTGGCAAAGAGAATCAGGAATTGAAAGCTACCTACTTGCCACCTTGAAATCAAAAGTCCTAAGTACTCTTAAGTATACTGAAATCTGGTTCCTGTCCAACATCATACATCTAAAATGTCCTCCCACTAGAACACTTATGTCCTCTTCGTTGCTACTTAAAATTCAGAGCACAGATTCAGCCTTCATCACTCTTGACTTCTTGTACTATTTTATATCCTTTCCATTCCTTTCTTGGAATTCAGTCTTCTCTTGGCTTCTGTGACACCATTCTCCCCTGGTTTTCCTCTCTGGTTGTATCTTCTGTTTGTTTCATCCTGATAGCTTTCTATTCCACCATTTAGCCCTCAAACCCACACAGACAAAATCCAACGTATCTTCCCACTCCCCCACATCACACCATATTCCTCTCATCTTGCTTTACTCCCATTTTAGTAATACTCCAGAATCTACCTATTTTCTAAAGTTAGAAACCAACTATATATAATTGTGGAGGGTTTTTTTTTTCCTTTTCCCTCATCCCACATAGTATTTGTTACCAAGTTATATTTATTATAATCTTTTATGGCTCTCAAATTAATTTCTCTTTGCATCCACATTATTAACTATCCTAATTTAAGTCCTAATCATTTCTTACTTGGACCAAAGCATTAGTGTTTTTGACTCTAACCCTGTACTTTTCTAATTCAACTTGTACACTAGTACTAGACTAATCTTTCCAAACTGTAATCATCTTCCCAACCCTCTATTACTCACTGTCCTCACGGGCCCCAAATACCAAAAGATAAAGGGCCACATTTTTTAGCATGGCAAACAAAGCCCTTTGTGACTTTACCCATTTCCAGCCTTGAACTCTCCACCAGCTTCATCGGCAACTATTTCTACTTCTCCAGAAGGAGCAAAGCTCTCTCACACTGCTCCTTCAAGACATTTTGCTCCCCTGCTTGAAAGGCTTTTCCCTATTTCTTCAATAGTCCTTCAATACTCAGCTCAGCACAGCACTTCCTCCAGCAAGCCTTCTCTGAACTTCCCATTTTGAGATAAGTGACTCTCTAATATTCTCTTAGAACACCCTCTATCACACTATGTTAGAACCACCTGTTTGTCCCCTTCCACAAGACTTTAAAGTCAGAGACCTTATATTATTCACCTCCATATCACCAATATCTCTAGAACCCTCTCCCACACCTAGGTTGTGTATAAGTAATAATAGTAAACAGATAAAGCATTCACTGTATTCCAAGGGCTGTTGTGAGCACCTTAAAAAAATGAATCTGCATAACGACATAATACGGTTATGACCCCCATTCACCAGTTGAGGAATCTGAGCTCCAGTGGAGCTAAACAACTTACAGGACCCAAAGGCAATATGAGGAAATATGTGCTAAAGCCAGAATTTACTCTCCCTAGGCAGTGTGGTTCCAAAATACACTCTCTTAGCCACTCCATCATACTGTTTATTATATCTGCGGAGAGGTTGAGTTGTTTTTGTTTTTTTTTAAGATTTTATCTATTTATTTGATAGAGAGAGAGAGACAGCGAGAGAGGGAAGACAAGCAGGGGGAGTGGGAGAGGGAGAAGCAGTCTTCCCAGCAGAGCAGGGAGCCCGATGTGGGGCTTGATCCCGGGATCTGGGATCATGACCTGAGCCGAAGGCAGACACTTAACAACTGAGCCACCCAGGTGTCCCAAGGTTAAGTCTTAACTCAAGCAAAACTAAACTGGGCCCAACTCATTAATAAACCAGGTGCTCTTACAGCATGTGATATAAAAAGTTAATTTTCTGTCCCCATGATAAATAACTCTTAAAAGAGTAACGAGAAAAGTTGTTTTGAACTTACAAAATACAGTCTAACTTGGCAATTTGCTACAATAACTGAGCCTATGAATTCCCTTTCCTGTATTCCTCCTCAGTCTGACTTCTCACCTTACAACTTTCTCCTAAGTCTATGATGGCTAAACAACAGCTATTTGGGCAGAAAAAAGTAGACCAGAGATTCATTATTAAAAATTTATTGCAATTCCTCAATGCCCTAGGGCTAAGGGTTAGAACACAAAGCACAGTCTCTTTCTTCTCGGGGGGACATAATTCTTCTCATAATTAAGGTCAGAACATGAGACAGAACTACTATGAAGAAATGACTTAGGAAAAATAATTTTAGTACGTTTCTAAGAAAGCAGTGCTAGTCTGTTTTTCAACTTATCTGGCTCCACAATTAGAGATGTTTTAAAACACCAACTAATGAAATACTCCTACAGTGCCTTTTAATATATAACACTCTCTTACTCAAAGTTATAGATACCTAGGGAAATAAAAAGAACCAGTGAAAATAACTGAGAATATAAAGCAAACACTAAGTAACTGTCAAAAGTATCAGAGAATGCCTGATACCCAATTTACTCATCTTCCCACCCCAGCTCCCACCCCAAACCACAGGTTCATTCGTATATTACAAAACAAACCATCTACGTTTTGGGTTTTTTTTTTTTTAAGATTTTATTTCTTTGTCAGAAAGAGAGAGAGCACAAGGAGGAGGAGCGGCAGGCAGAAGGAAAAGCAGGCTCCCCACTAAGCAAGCAACCCAATGTAGGACTCGATCCCAGGACCCCAGGATCATGATCTAAGCCGAAGGCAGATGCTTAACCAACTGAGCCACCCAGGCGTCCCAAAAGGAACTATCTAAATTTTTAGGAGCAGGCCATGAGCCCCAGAAATCTAAAACTCTCCTACCATACTCAGTAATTTACTCCTGAAAATAGTATCACAACTCAAAAACAGATTAACAATTAGATATTGAATCCAAGTGGTTTCCATTATTGGTGAAAATCACAAATTTGTCTAATTTGTCATCAGTGGAAGAAATCAAGTCTGACTATAGTTCACATTTTATTAAACGGGAGTCTAATTGTCTGATTCACAGACACATACACACACACACACACAAAAAGGACCCAAACAGATAGAACAAGGTGCCAAGAATCCTGGCTAGTGACTTCTTAGCATCTCTTCTTCAAATTCCAAAGAGCTGAATGAACACACGGCACTGTACTTTAAAGTATACGTGCAGCCTGAATGTATGATTTTTGCTCTTCTGAACTCTTGGGACAAAGAATCATACTAAATAATGTTTAACGTTCTTGGAATGCAGGAGGAGGAGAAAAGGCTGAAATTGATATGTCACAACTGATTATAATCACAGTTCAAGGGATGTGGTTATCTTGATAGCTAAGAAAAAGGAGCTCATTTTCAACACTCATACTGGCTATTTAAAAATAATTTTTCTACAGCTACAAGTTATAAAAATTAATAGCACAAAAGCACATGTCCTGTAAGTACCCCCATGGCTTCTTAAAGACCCATGTCTCGCTATCCAGTTTTTGCAAAAGTGAACACAGTTTTGGTGGGGGTTTTGTTCTTGCATTTGGCGAAGGAGCAAAATAAATTTATTTTCAATTATCCATGTCTATTTCTCTTTTTTTTAAAGATTTATTTATTTATTTACTGAGAGAGAGAGAGGAGAGTGGGGAGGAGAGGCAGAGGGAGAGGGAGAGAATTTCAAGGAGACTCCCCACTGAGCGTGGAGCCCAACATGGAATTTGATCTCAGAACTCCAAGATCATGACCCAAGCCAAAACCAAGAGACGGATTCTCAAACAACTGAATCACCGAGGTGCCCCTGTCCATTGCCTGTTTCTAATAGAGCTAATATAAAAGTAAAATTCACAGATAATTTTAAAGTACACTAATAGTTTCAAGCTATCTTAAGTAAGCTTTAAATAGAGCTAGAAATGTGTAAATCGTCAGCTCGCCTCTCTAAGCAAAGAAAAATGGACATCTGAGCAGCAAAATGAAAGCAAAGAATCTACCTCAGGAAAACCATCTCCTGAATAGACAGTCACATAATGGAATGTGATGTCAATATTAAAGATTAACTAAAATCGATTAGGCTGTTCAATAGCTTGCATTTCCACCATCATCAAAATTTCATGAGCTCTGTAAGAAGATACAAGTATAATCTGCTGGAATAAAGTAACGCTGCAGTGGAAGAATTCTATTTACCATGAAAAAAGTTTAAGACTAAGAATCCTTGAGTTTCACCAAGACAAAGTCAAGCAATGTGGTGACATGCTGCCTTTTGGGTCCGTTTTGTTTTAATAATGATTCTATTTTCACATCAATAAATCTACAAAAAACAAAAATAGCAATCTCAGTGAAAATCAGTTTTTAGATATTAAAATGAAAGAATATGCCTATATAATTCTTCACCTGTTTTACATCATTTGTTAAATTTTAAATAACAGCACACTTTTTATGCCATCCACTAACAAGTTATTATAAAATGTTCTCAGTAAAAAGCTGACAAATAAGCAACAGTCCTTTGTTAAAGAAATCAAAAGCATCGAAAGATAGCCATGGGAATATTGCCCCCTTCTATCTTTCTAAAACCCTTCTATCGGTAAATATCTGAAATCTGGAAGTATTATTAACAAAGATTTAGGCTCACTCCATGAAAAACAAAAGCCACAACAGGGACTTAATGAAGCAAAGTATCGATGATATAAATTTCACCACCAATATGTGTTTCACTTTTTAAAATGTCTAAAACCTTTCATTATGGGACATCTCAGGCTTATACATTAACAAAGTTTAAGGAACTACCATTTACACATTGCTCACCTTCAACAATTACCAAGTCTTGGTCAGTGCTGTAGGGACTATATTCCTACCCACATTCGCTCCTCCACCTCTTTGGATTCCCAGTGCATCCCAGAGATCTTAATATTTCATTACTAAATAATTTAGTACATCTCTCTAAAAGATACAGACTACTTTTAACAAAATCACAATACCATTATCAATCTCAAGCATTACTATCAATTTCCTAATATCATCAAATATCTGGTTAGTCCCACATTTTCTCAAAAATTCTTCTTTTTTACATCCAGTCTATTCATCCAAACAAGGACTACACATTACACTTAATCAATAGGTCTCCTCGATCTCTTTTAATCTATAAATTATCCTGCCTGTTTTTTGTTTCTTATAATGTGTTTGTTGAAGAAACTGGACTGTTTCTCCGAAGGTTTCCCATAGTCTGGATTTTACTAACTGTAACTTCAGGAAATCTTCCAACATATTCCTCTGTCCTCTGTGTTTTGTATAAATCTATAATTAGAACTAGTGGTTTGATCTGATGTAGGTTCAATGTGTTTTGCAAGAATATTTCTCAAGTGTTATATATAAAGCACATAATGCGTGGCTGCCTCTCTTGTGGGGTAAGAAGTCACTGATGATCACTGGCTTGGTTCATTCCTTCGCTACAGTCTGCCAAATGGTGACATTCAAATCTCATCATGCTTTCTTCCCTCAACAGCTATTCGATTACCATAAAGAATAATTCTTATAGCAAAGACAGGATAATGCTTGATTCCTTTCCCTTTGCTATTTTTTCAGAAAAGTTACTTGGTTCATTTAGCATTCTCCAAAGGGCACTCTAATCAGGTAGTTTGTTGGTTTTTTTAAATATCGTAAATTCATGGATTCATAATATATTGATGTATGTCGATCCATTGTGATCATTATTCATTATTCATTACTGATCAGATTATTCTTACTGATCAGGCAGAGTAGGAACCTCTCCAAATTTACTCCTCATCTTTCTGACAAAACTTCAGTAATCTTTGATGCGTCCTTGCTTTCTGGTTTGACAGGATACGCCAGGTTCATTCCATATTTCTTGTTTCAAATCTGGATCAGCCATTTTTCCTAGAAGTATATTATGGCTGCTGCAGATGTCCCAACTGGATGCCCCACGCATCCCCCACCCCCCACCCCCAGCCAGTGCACTCCCAGCAGCTGCTAGTGTTGACTGTTAATGGCTCACATCTGCCCCTCCTTCAAAAAAACTCCCCTGGGCTAAATCCAGCTTCCTCACACCCCCACCTCAGTAGCCCATGGCCAGTAATGAACTGAACTGAGGGACTAAAGGGTCCCTTCAAGACTAACTCTAGAGTGCAATTCATGCACTACAGCCCAGTGTAAGTCCAGGCTGAAACTAGTCTCCCGCCAAGCTTTGTCCTTGCTTATTAGCTTTTGCCCCCTGCCTTGTCCTGCTTCCCTTATTCTCTTTCTGAGAGCTCTCCTTCAAAAAATCACTTTCACAAGAATGTCCCTTCCTCAAGCTCTGCTTGAAAACCCCACCAAAGACACAGCATTAGTTTGTTTCCATAAGAAATGGTATTAAGATACTGCAATATGGGCATTACTACTGGATTGGTCATTGTTACTAGACCTGTTTAGGGGACAGAACAAGGAAATATTTCTTTCAGTGAAAATATTCATGGGGCGCGTGGGTGGCTCAGTGGGTTAAGCATCCAACTCTTGGTTTCGGCTCAAGTCGTAATCTCAGGGTCGTGAGATCGAGCCCTGCATCGGGCTCCATGATCTGAGGGGGAGTCTGCTGGAGATTCTCCCTTGCTCTCCTTCTCCCTTTGCCCCTTCCCCCTCCTCTCTCTCAAATAAATAAATAAGTCTTTAAAAAAATAAATAAAATAAGATAAGCTCAATGTATATCTCCTCTGATGTTTTTATCATTGGAGCCCTTATTCCATTCACCTTTATTGTTGTTCTTCTGTCTCTTTGCCTACAGTTGCTGTTTCAACTCAATTTCTTTTTAATTGTGGTAAAATATGGAAAACACAAAATGTATCATCTTAACCCTTTCTTAGAGGACAGTTTAGTAGTTGTAAGTACCTTCACACTGTTGTATGACCATCACCATCATCTACCTCCAGAACTCTTTTCATCTTGCAAAACTAAAACTCTGTTCTGATTTAATAACTCTCCATTCTCTCTTCCCATCAGCCCCCTAGGAACCACCATCTACTTTCTGTCACTATGATTGTGCTACTCTAGGTATTTTGTAGAAGTATAATCATGCAGGATGGATTCTTTATTTGTGACTGGCTTTTTTCACTTAGTATGATGCCCAAAAGCTTCATCTATATTGTAACATGTGTCAGAATTTCCTTCCTTTTTAAGGCTGAGTGATATTTCATTGTATGGTTAACCCTTGAACAACACAGCAGTTAGGAGCACTGTCCTCCCATGAAGTCGACATCCATGCATAACCTTGACTCCCCAAAAACTCAACTGCTAATAGCCTACTGTTGACTGGAAGTCTTACTAATAAGAAACAGTTGATTAGCATATATTTTGTACGTTATATCTATTATATGTTGTATTCTTACAATAATACCTAATTTTTCTTAAATTTTTTCTGTATTTCTAAGCTACAAGTCTGTCCGCAAATTTTTTCAAATCATTACAAATCTCCAAAAAAATGTTCCACTATATTTACAGAAAAAAAATCCACATACAAGTGGACCTGTGCAGTTCAAGCCCATGTTGTTCAAGGGTCAACTGTATGTATATATCAAATTTTGTTTATTTTTTCATCTGTCAATGGCCACTTGGGTTGCTTCTACCTTTTGACTAGTATAAATAATGCTACCATGAACACGGGTGTACACATACCTCTTTGAGACCCTGCTTTAATTCTTTTGGCTATATATCCAAAAGTAGGACTGCTGGATCCTATGGTAATTCTATTTTAAATTTTTTGAGGAACTGCCATACTATTTTCCTCAGAAGCTGCACCATTCTACATTCTCAGTAACAACGCACAATAATATTTCAACCTAATTTTAACACCAGTTAAATCAGGTATCTGATCTTCCTTTATCATAGTGATGCTGAGCTGCACATAGTGGGAATCGATGCTAGTAAGTCAGTGATGTTTCCCAGCATCAGAGTCAATTACTTATTTGACCATTTGATCAGTGAGCAGGATGTGTGCAGGCTGTGACATGAGCCAGGTAGTCTTAGACCAAAGCAGACTCGCCAATACACTGGTACCCTAGGGCGGCCAGTATAGACAATGCACACTGAGGAGGCTCGCAAAGATATACAACTAATTCTCCCTGGGAATGAATCAGGTTGGGAAGATGAATAATTCCTACAGTCTACTGGAATCTATATTCTTGTCCCTGAAATTTCTCACTGAATTCCCCAAATGTTATCTGAGTTTGAGCTCATCCAAGAGATTACAGGGATAAGGGATGTCTGTATCTAGACCGATGACCTAGGGTCAGTCTCTTACTCCCTGTGAGACTCAGCTTTGTCAGATTGGGGTAACAATGTATGCCCTACCCAGTGCATAAGTTGGTTATGCAGATTCAATGAGATAATGAATACGAACATGCTTTTAAAAAATAGGAAGTACTATTTAACTACAAAATGCCACCGCAAAGCAAGACTGTTCCTGAAATACTACTGTCATTTCCAGAACTGACCTCTCCTCTCCCGAGACACAAAGTAAGCTCCCTTTGGATATGTTCAATTTCCAGAGTTTGATTTTTCTTGAACCATACTCATCACCTGACAATCAGGGGGCAGTGGGAAAAGGGAGGAACTACTGAAAGAAATCAGATCCTTACACTCACCAGGAGGTGGTTTGGGGGAGTGCAACGAAGGTGATATATAGAAAGGTTGAGAAATAGATCTAGGAGAAAAGGTCCAGAGAGATGGAACCATGAGCACAGAAAACAAACAGTTTTTTTTATTCCAAGTACAATTAATTTGCTACTTTAGAGCTACCTAACAATGGGTGATCTTATCACTCAAAGGACTGGAGCAAAGGAGAATCCTGCTTTAGGAGGACCTCTGAATCAGATAAGCTCTAAGATCCCCTCCAACTTGAACATTTTGATTTCTCAAGGACTGAAAGGAACACAGCAGCAGGTGGGCGAAGCTACACCCTCTTCACAGAGGATACAACAGAGAAGGATCTTCTATTGTAACCCATGGTATTGAGGACAAAGATCAAGGAGTCACCTCAGACAAAGAGGGCTGTTAAATGCCAAACAGATTTCCAAAGGAAGCTACCAGTGTGTCCTACTTTAAAATAAAGGAATTTATACCCACCCGCATTTCCCAGCACCATTTAAAGACCACCGTTAAAAGGGCTTTCTTTTCAGTCCTTTGATTCACGGTTGTTCATGAAAACTTTGGAGGGATAAGTGGCTATCTAACAGAGTCTCTTTAAGGCTTGAGTTTTCTTCAAGCTTCCTTTGCTTGGAGCTGAAAGAATTAGAAGTTACCTATTTTAAAAGAATAAGAGAAAGAATTAGAAGTTACCTATTTTAAGACAATAGGTAACCTGGAGTACAAGAAAGACTTAAAAGGAATGGCAACAGGTCTTGCTGTAGTCAAAATGCTGACACAGGAAGTTAGAAAGATGGGCTTCTTTTTCTCCAAGCAAAGCGCATGAATCCTTTCACCAAATTAATCTTGGTTCCATGAACTGTTTGCGAAATTAAATTCTATCTGTATTAGCACTACTCATTTAACGCAGTCCACCTACCTTGCATGCTGTGCACCAATTACTCTTATACCTACTGTTCGCAAATTTATAGTAAGCAAAATCTTTTGTAAGATTATGTAAGGGAGGCATAGCAATGTATAGCAGACTCAGTAAGTTGCAGGGGTATAATTCAATAAATCCTTCTGAGCCAGTTAGTAAAAGAAATCTGACTTTATTAATTCAGTTCACTCTCTAGAATTCCAAAGAGAAAAAGAAAACAAACATTTCCTTTAGAAGCTTTGTATTTGCTGATTAATTAAGCCAGAGTAAGGCTGTACAGTCAAGCCTTCAACAGAAAGGGAAGTGTCCTAAGGTTATGCAAATAAAGCTGCCTGGTCCTACATATTTCAAAAGGAAAGGGAACACCATTTAATAATCTAAGCAGGAAAGGAACAGAGACACATCTTAGTATATTTTCAATGAGATCAAGGGTGTGTAGTTAGCCTTTCCACACTGCAGCAAGTTCCCAACTACAAAGATGACCTGAAATCCTGCTATTACTAATCTTAAAAAAAAATGAAAACTACGCAATGTTCCAAAATATCCTGCAGCCTTACAATGAGCCAAGTTGCAATCCGAAAAGCAGATAATTATGGACATTGGGGAGGGTGTGTGCTATGGTGAGTGCTGTGAAGTGTGTAAACCTGGCGATTCACAGACCTGTATCCTTGGGGCTAATAATACATTATATGTTAATTTTAAAAATTTAAAAATTAAAAAAAAAAGAAAAGCAGATATATTCCCCAAGACTGGAAACCAAAATTTAGCAGCATAAGGCAAAGAAGGGTGAGGTCAAGGAATTGGTGTAGTAGGAGAAGGAGCAGGAAAGAGTAAGGAGTGGGTTTGGGAAATCCTTTTCTGCTACTTTCTCTAGTTTCTACCTGAGTTTGCCTTTTCTTGGCCTAAGATGAATACCCTTAAATGAAATTTAAGGGCCCTAAACCCGTCTCTCGAGGCATCTGTATTTCGTGTGTGTGTGTGTGTGTGTGTGTGTGTGTGTGTGTGTGTGTTTATGTAGGGTTTATTTTTCTCTGTCACTGAGAACACCACATGCATTCAGATGTGTGCACTTTTTATTCTCACATCCCTACCCCTGGCAACCACCAAATCTGTTCTTTCCATCTGTATTTCTAAGGGGAGAGTTGGAAGTTATAAGGGAGCTTTATTGCTCTTTCCAACCTCCCAGTATTGGAGGACCCCAACGCTCAGTCCTCATGTCTCCTCTCTATTAACATTCACTTCCTGAATCATTCCATCTAGTCTCATGAATTTGGTAACATTTCTGTACTAATGACCACCAATCCAGGCTCATGTTTTTTCCAAGAAATTGAGACATTAGGATATCTAACAGGTAGTTCTTTCTTTTTTTTTTTTTTTTAAGGATTTACTTATTTATGTGAGAGAGAGAGAGAGAGTGTGTGTGTGTTCATGCATGTCTGCTTGCACAAATGAGTGGGGAAAGAGACAGGGGAAAGAATCTTCATGCAGACTCCACCTCCCACACCCGGAGTGGGAGCCTGATGCAGGGTTTACTCTCATGACCCAGGAGATCATGACCCATGACTTTACCCACCTTAGACAAAACCAAGAGTCAGATGCTTAACAGACAAGCCACTCAGGCACCCCTCTAACAGATAATTCTAACGTAACATATCCAAATTGGAAATTTGATTTCCATCCTCAACCCAGATCTGCTTCTTCCTCAGCGTTCACCATTTCAGAAAGCGGGACTACCAATTATCTGTGCTAAACCAGGGGCTAACTCCTGAGTCAAAATTATCAGGCTCAGTAATCCAGTTAGTAGGGGTGGTGGCTTCAGGGGCCAAAGTTTTGCCAGCAGGGGGAGCAAGCTACAGCTTGGGCTGTGACCTGGGAGCACCAGCAATTTTTAATCAGATATTCTTGCACCTCCATGAGAAAGTCTCGGGAATTCTAAGTCACAAGAGAAGGTAGGGTATAAAAAACTGGGATCAGTGAAATGTAACAGGAAAGGACTCAGCATGCCTGATTATTTGCAAGTGCTCTAAAATTTTAATTTCCCCTCATCCCACTCCTGACACAAACATAAATACCTGCTGGGGCTTAGTGTTGTTATACATTAACAGGCTCACGTGGGAGGGCAAGAGATAGAAAGGCTCTTACCACTCCCTACCACGAAAAGAGAGGGTCAGTAAAATGCATGGCAAAAATGAGGTTTGGAGCTTATCTATGGTTTTCAATACCATTTCTACCATCTATGCAGGCAGGAAAACTTGAGACTCAACATGATTAAAATGCATTAGGAGGGTTCATTAAGATAAACATCAAGGACTAAAAATATGATCATGTGAACTTCTCCATTCTCAAACTGCTCCAGTCAAGGCGCTTGGATTTAAATCTTAGCACTGTTATCTACCAGGACGTGACAAGCTTCCCCTTCTGGAAAGTGAGCACCTACCCCAGAGAAGCACTGGGGAGATGAAATGAGAAAAAACAGGGAAACACCGGAGAACAATGCCCACGTGTTGCCCACATCGTTAGCAGGCAGTAAATGTGAGAGATCTTGTTTATTATGTATTATTGTGATGATGAGAAGGTTTAAAAACTCTAGGATTCTTGGGGATAAAAATACATTATATGTTTATTAAAATAAAAAAATTAAAAAAAAAAACCTCTAGGATTCTGATACTCACCCAAAAAAGGCTTTGTACTGTCAAAATACTAAAGAACAAATGGAGATCAGGAACTAAGTATCTTTTCTGCTCCAAGATGGCCGAAAATTCCTTAAATGTTCCAGTGACATGTCATAACAAAAGTCCCAAGACAAATTTACTAAGAGAAAAATCAGGATAATTTTTTTTAGCTAACTCACCTTCAGAAACATTCCAAAGGAGTGAAATAAATTATTAAGTTTATATTAGTGATCTCTATTATGAATGCATCTAGGCACATTTGAGTATAAATTATGGATTGAGAAAAAGTACACAGGTTAGAGCAGCCCAAGATCCTGAGGTATAATGCATTCCATGTGGCCCGTGGCCTGCTTCATCAAGAGGCCGGTCCCACTGAAAGCTGACTGAAACAGTGCCTTCACAGCTTCTGATCCCTCTCCTTCATGGCTACATCCTAGTTCAGCCTTTCTCAGTCTCAGGCCTGTTTATTATTCAGATTGAGATTTGAAATATCTGGACGGGTGCCTGGGTGGCTCAGTCAGTGAAGCCTCTGACTATTGACTTCAGCTGTGGTCATGATCTCAGGGTCATGGGATCAAGCCCTGTATCCAACTCTGTGCTCAGTGCCGAGTCTGCTTGTCCCTCTCCTCTCTCTCTCTTTCTCTTGCAAATAAATAAATAAAATCTTAAAAAAAAAAAAATATCTGGAGTGCTTCATATAAAGTCATTCAAATAATCCTGAATCACCACAGCTGATTCAGTTTGATTGCATCTCCAAGACACCATCAGAATTGACCTCATGGCAACCCGTGGTAACACTGACTTTCTCCAAAGGTATATATCCGGAAAGGCACAGGCTTTAGGTGTGTGTCTTCTGGACTTGGTGAGGCACTACCGATGGCACCTAACCAAATACAGAAGAGGAAGGCACAAGGCCTGGACTCAAGTCCACATATGGCATCAACACAGGAATGTGTCAGCAGAGGCCATAAGATTCCAGGAGGCTGAACGGGGATCATGTGAGATAAGGTACCAATAGCTTCCTCACCAACTCTGACGATTTCCAGTCTCCCAACAACCCTAATAGATGCAGACAGATGGAGGAGGTAAGCTTTACCTGCCCCAAAGAACACTCTCCAGAATTTTTGCCCTAAGCAACAGAGTAACCTCCCCTGCCAGTTCCTGCCTCTACTCTCTCCCTTCCAATTCCTTCTCAAGAAGTCAGAACAAAGGTCATCCTTTGATTCCTCAGAAGCAGTGATCACGAGACGACAGCACAGTGTCACCTCTTAGGGTCAAGTTCCGGCCCTAATTACCTCCCACCCACATTGCTGCCCTAGTTATTACCTGACCCCTGTCCTGCTCCTCCCTGACTCGTCCTGCTCACGTTTAAGCTTCCTAAAATTGTGCTTTGATCATGCTCTTCTAGAACCCCACGATGCACAGACAATGAAGTTCAAACACAGGGGTTGCCCAGAATGTATTTTGGCCCCAATCTCTTTTTCCAGCTCTACCTTGTACTTCTCTCTCATGGCAATCCCCACATCCAGTCAAGTGATTCTCAGTACTTTTGTTTATTCCACTTGTCATACCTAACTTCTGATGCCTATTGCATTCCTGCCAGCCTTTTATTTTTTTTTTTAAGATTTTTTAAATGTATCCACTTGAGACAGAGAGAGAGAGAGAGCATGAGCAGGGGGAAAGGCAGAGGGAGAAGCAGACTCCCCGCTGAGCAGGGAGCACAGAGTCCAACGTAGGGCTCTATCCCAGGGCCCTGATACCATGACCTAAGCAGACAGAATATGTTTAACTGACTGAGCCACCCAGATGCCCCATTCTGGCCAGAATTTTAAAGACCAACCCAAACCCATCTTTTCTGTGAAGCAGTTATCCCCTATCCACCCTACGGGGATTCAGGGAGGGAGGTGCAGGGAGGAAGGGTAACACTCTCTGTTCTCTAAATCCCTATAATGCATAAGCTATATGTCATGTGTAAATATCATTCATTCTTTTACTCAATAAAATACATTCAGATGTCATGGGCCAGGAGCTATTCTAGACCAGATGATAGAGCCCCCAAATAAGTCAAGGTGCAGGAAGGAAAGGAAAGGAAGAGAAGAAATTACCACTTTTTGTTGGTTCTAAGCAGATGACTGTCCCATCTATTTCCATGTCAGTTTAATTCACCCTCCCAGATCCACAGGTAGCTACTGTTACTGTCACTTTTCAGTAAGAAATTGGAGTCTCAGAGAGAGAGTTACACCATCTGGCAAAGATGACCTGGTATGTTCTCTTTTATTTTCTCCTGTCCCTATCCCCTCTCATACTCTCTGCCCACCTCTCCCTTGCTCTGTCCTTGGGAGGCTGATCTCTGTAATGTGCCTCTCCCAAGCCCCTTGCCCAAGCCCCTTCGGATGGGTCAATAGAAAGCACCAGCAGGAGCTAAGAGAGCACCCCCCCTCCCCACTCCCCTCCTGCCTCCACGGGTTCTGGCTGTGGCCGCACTCCTCAGTCACAATTCCTATGAAAGTTTCTTTCATGGCCCCAGTAGTTCTCACCAGGATCCAGTAAGACCAGGGCCATCTGCTGCCTGTTCAGGCCAGGAGTGGGTAGGTGGGTAGGCTCCACCTAAAGGTTAGCAAAGCATCTTAGCCCTGTCCACACCTCTGTAAGTAGTCCTTTCATTAAACTCTCCTCAGTTACTCTCTTAGCATGCCACCTGTTTCTTGCCAGACACACAGAGCCAAACTTGAACCCATGTCCATTTTCTTACAGAGCCTGATTTTTTTCACTTGGATAACTGCTATATAGGAGATCTGTACAAAGTACCGAAGATCAAACCAAAAAAGGTATCTCACTATGATAGGACAGACCAGACAAGACTTCCTGAACAAGTTGCTTGATCATGAGTCACTCTGAAGAAGTCAGTTGTAATTCACCAGGCAGACAAAGAGAGAAGCTAGGCTGGGGCGCCTGGGTGGCTCAGTGGGTTAAGCCTCTGCCTTCAGCTCAGGTCACGATCTCAGGGTCCTGGGATCGAGCCCCGCATTGGGCTTTCCGCTCAGCAGGGAGACTGCTTCCTCCTCTCTCTCTCTGCCTGCCTCTCTGACTACTTGTGATCTCTGCCTGTCAAATACATAAATAAAATCTTCAAAAAAGAGAGAGAGACAGAGAGAGAGAGAAGTTAGGCATTCAAGGACAAAGTGGATACCAATTTCAAAGTCAAACAGGAATACATCTTATTACCCAAGGTGCTCACATACAGTGTTCATGAGAGAGTAATGGTGGTTGATGGTTTCTAAAGTGTGATGATAATCACTTATCCAATCTGAACCCCGTGGGGAGATTAGAAGCAGCAAAGAGTTAGCTAGATTCTGAGCGAGAGAACCAAGTGCCTATTCACCCTACCCTCAGTGGATCCCCACCCCAGAAGGTAAAGCCAACTCTTCAGCGTAACATACAATCCCTTGCTAGCCCTGCCTGACCCAGCCGGCCTCATCTACCAGCACCACCTCCAGCTCTTGCTTCTCGCCAGACCTTCCACATCTCTGTGCTCTTGTACATGATCTTCTCATCAGAGATACCTACCTCCACTTTCCACCTGATAAACTCATCTTTCAGGACTCATCCTGGGTGTCTGCTTCTCTGTAAATCTTTCTGGCCCTCCACGGTGCTTCCCTGGCGCCTTGTTCATAACTGTATAATAGCATTTTCATAACATAGACATGCATCTCATGTACTTCTTTGCATGTCGGTCCACTGACCCAGCTGTCCTAGAGGCCATGTACTACAGGAAGGTGGCAGAATGGAGAGCCAAGAAGCTAGAAGCAAGCTGCCTAGATCCAAACCCTAGAGTCTACCTCTAACAGCTAGGTAAAACTAGGCCTGTTATTTATACTCTCTGATCCACTGTTTCATCATCCAAAAAATGGGAATAATAACATCTACCTCATAGGGTTGTTAAGGGGGTCCTGTTATACAGTGAGCTCTCAAGAATCATCAGTTATGAATATGCACCTGTGTATCCCTTATTTCCTATATGAAAAAACTTATTATGTTTGTTGAATGAATAACTTTTCCTACCACCTCATAGTAGATACCACATAGATACCCAATTCTACGTAGCTTATTTCGTTAAATCGTGAAAAGAAGACTCTCATCTTGAAATATGAGTTTATTTTACAATTGGTCAAAAACATGTAGGACCTTTCCTGTAAGGGAATTTAGCTTCTTGCTATTGTCTCTGGCCAGTGCACAAGTTAGACATTCTCTTGGCCTTCTAGCAATCTCCACTGTGCCTGGGGCACAGTTACTTCCACAGAAGGGCAGTTCTGTTGTAATAATTTACGAAAACCTATTATCAAGCCAAATAATGATGGTTCCCCTCGGTTAGCAGGAAAAATGCTCCCCACAACATAGCAATGAACCACAGGGAAACCTCCTTTTAATGCTAAATCAATGTAACATTATTGCAGTTACGAAATGCTTGTAAAAGTGGCATTTTCTAAGCCCCAAATCCTTAACCGTCACAACCTTGCATAAGTCCATGGGGGAGGACCCGAACCAAGAAAAAATATCAGAGCACGTAGAACAATGTGGTCAGGCACTGGAGACCAGTGAGCCCGACTTTCCCAGGTAAGGCAGCACTGCAGCCCACAGCGACACCGAGCACTTGGGCAGAAAAGGACTGCTTGCTGCCCTGGTCCAGAACAAAGGCCACAGCCGAGAAGGCTAGCACCCTTGTCCCCCTGGCGGGCTGTAGACCACAGCACTGGCCTCGGCGGCCCGAGAGCCACATCCCAGCAGGGCTCAGCTACTGGCCCAGACCCCAGCCTTACCCTTCCCTCCTCTGCTTCTCTTCTGTCTTGTTAACCCTCTTCAGCAACTCTGATCTCACCATTCTGGCTTGCGGACTCGGCAGCCCCTGCTCTAATCCTTGACCCTGCTCTAAGTCACACCGTATGCAGCGACCAGCTCTAGCCTCTTGGACAACTCTCTGGCCTGGCACTTTCTGTGGAATCACACTCCTTCCTGGGATGTGTATGGGTTCAGGGCACTGGCTGAGGATAAGGACAGAACAACCTGACGATCTCATCTGACAATTTTCTAAAACGAAATGAACTACGCCATGGATTTAACATTCTTATAAAAGTTCTCTACTTACAGGCCTTCTGGTTGAGGCACCTTGGACGGAGTGATAGAATTCTGGCTGGACTCGGCTGTTTTTCTTGATCCTTCGTTTCCTCACGGAAATCTCTTGCTCACTCTGGTGGTGAACCTCCACCACAGGCTTGGCTTCTTCCAGGCGAGCAGCCGCGGCCGCTGCAGCTCGTCTTCTGAGATGCCGAGGGCTCGCTCTGAATCCCTGTGGCGGAAAACAAACCCACACAAATCCAGATTTGTATTGAGTTCATTTCTGGCGAGTCTGCGGCGCTAATTCTATAAAGGGCTCTGAAAGTCATCGAGCTCAGTGAGATCATTTACATTCCTGAAGGAAGCATGGATGTAGAAGGAGGCTCGACATTAAAAAATGCTTTTAATTCAGTAACGATATTAAAAAAAAAAACAGCAGGTGAGCCCATTGCTTTACTTATGTGTATATACATCAGACCGCATGTGAAGAAGGGTATTTCCACTTAGGCATGAAGCATGGTATAGGAGCAGGGCTGAATATTGTGACGTGGCAAAGTGTCACTCTATGTTCCTGAGAGCAGACTCTGAAGGCAGGAAAGCAGGAAGGTAAAGCAACATTATAAAACACCAAAAAGTGAAGATTCAAAACTAAACGGAGGTAATGCCATAAAGAGAAGAGTACAAGTTCGGTTAAACCATATTACACAGGGTGCCTGGGTGGCTCAGGGGGTTAAGCATCTGCCTTCGGCTCAGGTCATTATCCCAGTGTCCTGGGATCAAGCCCTGCACTGTGCTCTCTACTCAGCCTGCTTCTCCCTCTCCCTCTGCCCCTTCTCCTGATGGTGCTCTCTCTCTGTGCCAAATAAATAAAATCTTTTAAAAAGTAAGCCATATTATGCATTTGGGAATATATGATTTTGGAAAATCTCGAAGAATTACATAAAATAGTCTCTGCCCTCAGGTAGCTTACAATTTCCCAAAGAGCAGCAGTTCGTGTATACACTGGCCTGTGTGATTAAGAGTTAAAGTGGGCAGTTGAGGACACAGTGCCGGCAGATCTCAGAGAGGGAATCAATGAATGAAACCGAAAATAGTCTATATTTGGCTTCATTGTGTGGGTGGCATTTGAAGAATGAATAGAATTTATATTCCAGTCAAGGGAAACAACATAAGGAATGAATGAATAAGTAAAATAATGGATGGGGGATAACATATTTATGCAGCAATAGGAAACATTATTTCGTGACATACTAGGATAAGCATATAAGCTATGCATGAGGTACGGTGGGAAATTAGAGGGTTTAGGGTGTTAAAGGCTCCAAGGGGGGGCTTCAGTGTGGTTGCAGGTCTTCTGACCTTTTTTTAAAGTAGACTCCACGCCCAGGATGGATCCTAAAGTGGGGCTTGAACTTATGACCTTGAGATCAAGACCTGAGCTGAGATCAAGAGTCAGATGCTGAACCAACTGAGCCACCCAGGGGCCCCAGGGGTCTTCAGACTCTTAAAAGATTTCTGAAAAAACTTTTAGACTGCGTAAAAGCATAAAAAATGAAGAGAAAGAATTTCATGGGGAGAAGCAGTATGAGATACTGAGAGAGTAATGTGCACACGGGAATTCCCACCGAGGAACATGGAAGAAGGTCTGGAGTCTGATAATGGAGACCCCAAATACCAAGCTGAAGGACACGAAGGAGGAGAAAAAAGACAAAAGTAGGGTATGACCCACAGAGTCAAAACAGCACTGAGGTCAACAGAAATCAATAAGGAGGAAATGCAAATGGACATGGCAAAACTGAGGTCACTCTCCGGTGCTTTTCTCTCATCCCCAAACACACAGGCCTGTTCCCATCCCTCCTCTGTGTGTAAACTCAGCTGGAACCTCTTCAACCCAGAATAGTCTCAGAAGATCCCCACCATTCCCACATAATCAAGAGATACTACAGCAGCTGCCGGAGAAGAGGATTAAGAAGAGGGAGCTGGGCCAATCCCTAAAATGCCTTCTAAGTGGAGTTAGGACCAAACCATCAGAACCAACACCACGTGGGGCTGCCTTTTAAACACGCACATTCCTGGACACCCTTCCCGAACACACACGCGGCGCACACTCTCTCTCTACTCTGCTTCCTTCTCAATTAGACTATCTAGCTGTGAGGCCAAGAGGGTCAGTTTTGGGGTTGGGTTTGGGGATTTGGGGGGGGAGGTTGTTCTCCTTTTTCCCTTTTATTATTTATTTATTCGTTTATTTTAAAGATTTTTTTTATTTAGAAACAGAGAGAGTGCATGAGCGGAAGCGGCAGAGGGAGGAGGATAGTGGGACTCTCAAGCCGACTCCATGTCAGCGCAGGCTCCATGCTGACAACCCCGAGATTATGACCTGAGCTGAAATCAAGAGTCCGACGCTCAACTGACTTCACCACCTCTTTAATTTTTTTTATTTTTATTGAGGTATAGTTGACGCACAAAGTCACACTAGTTTCAAGTGTGCAAAGAACCTCTTTTTAACAATCTCCTCTGGTATTTCTGTGCTGCAAAGATTCAGAACCTCCAGGAGTCAGAACTCAGTCTTACCACTAGGTGGCACTAACTTCCACATCCCCCACATTCTTTCCAGCTCAGAAAGTGTGCACTGGTAGAATTAACCAAGTATTTGCTGATATACTAGCTCCTGTCATTCTGGGGTGAGGTGAGTACATGTCTTTGGTAAGAAGTAGATCCTCCTTCTCTTGTGTTCCTATGAGTAATAAGCAATGAAATTTTGTTTAACTTCTATTATCACCCATATTTCTTACTGGCCTACAAATTCTAAAAACACTTGGGGGAGGGGGGGCTCCATAAAACTCCCTTAATGTGATACCCTCAAAAAAAGATCAAGATCCAAACAGGTTGGTACAGTCCTTCTGGACAGCAATAGCTCAGGAAACCTGCATCCCTGTATCTACTCTCAACAGATTCTACCAAGTGTGAAGGTAGTTAAGGTACTACATTACTTGTGATAATAAAAATTACAAACAGTTTAAACCATCCTTCTTTCCCTAAATTTCAGTCACTTTCTTTACACTTTCTTTACACGTTCACATTTTTTTAAAGATCTGAGCAGCACCATGTAAGCCTCTGTGGTTTCTATTATAGCTAAACACACTGGCACTATTTTTAAACAACTTTTTATAAACATTACAGTATATAGTACACAGACCGCAGCCAAACTATCTGGGATTGACTACTGCCTCTGTCACCTCTTGGCTGTGTGATCTTGAATAGTTACTTCATTTCTTCATCTGTACTATGGTGATAGAGACCAGGACTACTTTCACAGGGCTACGGAGATGAATAAATGAATTACCATAAATACTTAGAAGTGCATCTGGTGTAGAGTGATACATATGTGTTGGCTAGGGTTATTATGTATTTCACTTGTATGAATAAAAGATATTCTTTTTTTAAAGATTTCATTTATTTATTTGAGAGAGAGAGAGAGAGATGCAGGCACGCAGAGGGAGGGGCAGATGGAGAGGAAGAACAAGCAGCCTCCCTGCTGAGCTGGGAGGCTGAGGTGGGGCTCAATCCCAGCACCCTGAGATCACGGCCTAAACTGAAGTCAGGGGCTTAACAGACTGAGCCACCCTGGTGCCCCATAAAAGCTATTCTTTTTTTTTTTTTTTAAGATTTTATTTATTTATTTGACAGAGAGAGATCAAAAATAGGCAGAGAGGCAGGCAGAGAGAAAGGGAGAAGCAGGCTCCCTGCTGAGCAGAGAGCCTGATGTGGGGCTCAATCCCAGGACCCCGAGATCATGACCTGAGCCAAAGGCAGAGGCTTAACCCACTGAGCCACCCAGGCACCCCCCATAAAAGCTATTCTTAGAGACAAAAGCATGTTATTAATCAGGTATAAAAGGAAAATGCGTCACGCCACAGGTGTGCCTTACTGACAGATACACACGAGTACTGTTGAGATACCAGCCACCCCTGATCGTCAGGAGAGAGAATTCTTTGCTCCAGAGAATCCAGAACATTTACTCTCTAGAGACTGAATCTAACCTGGGCTTGAACGCAAGCTCTATCATGAAGTAGGAAAGCAAATTACTTCTCTGTGCCTCAGTTTCCTCATCGGTCAAATACATATACTAATACCTCTCTCATGGAATTATGATGGTGTTTAAATGAGATAATCCACATTAGGCACTCATAACAGTACAAATATAACTATAAGTAATCAATAAATTATCACTGTTATCATCACTATTTCATTTCCTAGATGTCGCAGCAGCAATTCACCCGTCAGCGGGTCGTAGTTATGATTACAGACACATCAGCCACATGGAGTCATCACTGGGCAGTCACCTGCTTATTCTCCTAAACTATGTACAGAATTATAGGTCCTAGTTTTATTGTATTTGCTTGTCTTAAATACTATATTTAAAAAGCCTTTGGGGTACCTGGGTGGCTCAGTTGGATAAGCGACTGCCTTCAGCTCGGGTCATGACCTTGGAGTCCCAGGATCCAGTCTTGCGTCAGGTTCCCTGCTCATCGTGGGGGGTCTGCTTCTCCCTCTGACCCTCCCCCATCTCATGCTCTCTCTCTCTGTCTCTCTGTCTCTCTCTCTCATTCTTTTGCTCAAATAAATAAAATCTTTTAAAATATAAAAATTTCTTAAAAATGAAAAAGCCACAACCTGATAGAAGAAAATTTTATTTTAAAACAGTAGGTTCTTACAGATGCTAACAGGACCTGATCGTGTCAGTATAATGTCCATTTCTCTGTTCACTTGATCTTGCCTGGATCCCCTTTAACCAATAGGTGATTAACACCTAGAAGTCTCTCAGCAGTGAACTTCTGCCATTTTTAGGCTACCCCATTTTATCAGCGCCTTTAGGGTAATAACTTCTCAAGATATGCAGTCTTGAGACAAAGTGTACCATATCGCACTCTAGATCTTGCCTCTTAATGACCTATACACTTAATGGGTAGACACATGGCCAAGGCTCAACCAATTGAAGTTTCTCTGCTTGAACACTGAATACTACATGGAGGGATGTAAAGACTGAAAAAAATCAGCAGGAATTCATCAGTCTAGTGGCTACACCAAAGACCTTCTGAAGCTACCTAGTTTTGCCTGTTCTAACCAGATAGTCAGTCTTGATTGTGAATTCTACCATATATTTCTAATAAATTCTCTTTGGGTTTGTGACAGATTCTGTGGCCTGCAAACAAAAAACCCCAATGTATACTCTTCTGTGATGCTTTTAGATGCTTAGCTATTTTCCTATAGGTTGAGTACTCAGATTTAACCAGGCTGGTTGTGTCGATTAGCATAGAAAGGGAGGAGACAACTGCAATTAATTTCCTAAGCACTACTTAGGTGCTAAGCCTATTATATCCACTTCTTAAGGGAGCAAACTGAGACTTATCAGGGCTAAGTAATCTACATAAGGCAAAAACTTGCACTTAGAAAAGCCCAGATCAGAACTCGGGTCTGCCTAACTCCAAGCCAAGACCACTGCCCTTATCACTCTGCCGTGAGGAAGACATTATATATAGGGCACTAATGCATTCAGAGATAGTGTTCCACATATATTTGCAGGACTGGGCACCAAGAAAGTGCCTAGAAATCTATGCAGTTGATTAAAACAAGAAAAGGTCTATAAACAATTTAGGTAAGTGAAGAAGAAATTGAAAAGTTAACATTTCCAGGTAAGAATTATTGTTAGAAAAGATCAAGCTACCATCCAGCTTACTGATCAAGCACCTGAACAAATGGAAACTTAACACAATGAGTCATTGAGCATTTAAATAGAATTGCTTTTGTGTTATTGCTATACCTGAGAACACCAAGGTTGATAGGTATATAAGATACAAATTTACCATATACAAATATTATGATACTCAATAAGCTGATATTTTCACAATAATATAACATGATAATTGGTAATAATACCTGATAAAACCTCTGATTCTCTTCATCCAAGGCCAGAATTAAAGAGTACAGCAGAAGTTTTTGGGTCCGTGGATAAAATTCAAAGCAGATGAAGAGGATAACCAATTAATTTGGATGGGGGAAAATTATGTCTTTTTTGTCACTGACATCTACTTGAAATTTAGCATATCACTCAATTATGAAAGTAGGCTATAAACCTGATGTTATTAACAGTATCAGTGACTTTTGCCACCAAAAGGAATCAAATACATTTATATATTTAATCATAGTGGCTGCAGGCATCTTGAAATACTATTTATAATCATTACTTCAGAATCACAGTAGTTAACAAACCTTCCACTAGAACTCATTATTTAATTCATTAATAAAGAAGTACATATATTGCTGTGTCCAAAATGTTTTTAATAATTTATACTGATCTTTCAATATAATTGACTTCCTTTATAATTATGCACATACACACACACACACATACACATACACATACACACACATTATAAGATTATGCATTTTAAAACATTCTGAGGGGCGCCTGGATGGCTCAGTTGCTAAGCGTCTGCCTTCGACTCAGGTCATGATCCCAGGGTCCTGGGATGGAGCCCCACATAGGGCAGCCTGCTTCTCTCTCTCCCACTCCCCCTGCTTGTGTTCCCTCTCTTGCTGTGTCTGTCTCTGTCAAATAAAAAAAAATAAAAAAAAATAAAAACATTCTGAGGCTGAATCCATGGGCTTCACTAGATTGCCAAAGAGGGTTATGGCATAAAATGGGTCCCCACTTCAGAAAACCTCAGAAATGAGTTTATGACTGAGACTGTTAGCTGCTCACCAAAAACCATGCTTGGCTCTTCCTCTTGGGCACAAGCTAGACTAAACATTTCCCAGCCTCCCTTGCACTTAGGTAGGGCCATTAGGTATGATGAAGTTCTAGAACCTAGGTGAGGTTCGGTGGGCTGAGATCCGGAGCCGATGACCAAGAAAGAATTCTTGAGACATCTTTGGTGCAAAATGGTGGTTTATTAAAGCACGGGGACAGGACCCATGGGCAGGAAGAGCTGCTGCCCCGGGTTGTGAGGGATGGCAGGTTTTGTACCCTGCGGTTGGGGGAAGGTGAGGGAAAGGGAGGTTTCAACGGAGCTTTCATATGCTAAAGAGGGCCTACAAGGTGCCGGGATACCGGAGGCTTGATCAATGTTGTCTTTTGGCAAGCCATTAACATCAAGATAGTTGGGAGATTCCTGTCTTGCAGGATTGTGATCTCTGCAAGTTAACTATTTGTTTCTCATTTATGTCAGGGGTGCCTGAGGAATGCTACCCGTATTACCGAGGAGAGCGGATGGAGAGGGGGTGCAAGGTGCCAGCTTTTGCTTTGTCCTCGGTCAGCCTCCTGCTCCCTCATCATGTAGAACTGAGTTCTAGCCAATGGAATATGGACATAAGAAATGTATGCCATTCCTGGATCTAGCCCATGAATACTTCCCATCGCCACTTCTCCATGCTCTTTCTTTTGGTTGGGATGACCTTCAGAGCAGACTTGAAAGTCACATACTGATGATGGTCGTGACTTTATCAGCCTGGATCCCTGAATAACTGCGTGGAGGAAGCCACTCTGCCAACCCACACCCTTAAGTGACTAACAAGTGTATTTCTATGTTGTTTGAGCCATTAAAGTCTGTTTGCTATGGGAGCTACCCTAATTCAGTGGTTCTCAAACTCGATCAAGAATCAGAAAATAAATAAAAGGGGGGGGCACCTGAGTGGCTCAGTGGGTTAAGCCTCTGCCTTTGGCTCAGGTCATGGTCTCAGGGTCCTGGGATCGAGCCCCACATCAGGCTCTCTGCTCAGTGGGGAGCCTGCTTCTCCTTCTCTCTCTGCCTGCCTCTCTGCCTATTTGTGATCTCTGTCAAATAAATAAATAAAATCCTTAAAAAAAAAAAAAAGAATCAGAGCCACCAGGAAGGCTGATAAAAACAGACTGCTGGACTCCACCCTCAGAGCTTTTAATTCAGTAAATCTAGGACAGGGCTGAGCACAAGCAATCCTCAGATAATGCTGATGCTGCCATCCCAAGGCTGCACTGAGAATCCCTGCTGTAATACCAGCTCCTGCCCCTTGCTAGGTCATTAGTCAATAATTCTGGTCATAATAACACTGTTCCCTATTGCACTATGTGCAGAGGGACCTTCAAAATTAAAGCGACTTTGTCACTTGTGATTTTAATAATCCTATATTAAAAGAATGGCCATGGAAGCCAGTCTTTCAGCTGGATAAGAAATACTCTATCTGGAGCTACATTTTTGTTTTCAGAGAGAATGTATTTTCTGACAAATAAGGGATAATGGGACAAAATATTACCTTTTCAAAGTCTTATTTTCTAATAATCATTCTTTGGTATAGATCACTGGTTCCTAGCAGTGTGATGATAGCAAGAAGTCAATTTTTAATCTTTAAAACATCTAAGGAATTGTATACTTATTTTTTTTTCTAAGATTTTATTTATTTGACAGACAGAGAGACAATGAGAGAGGGAACACAAGCAGTGGGAGTGGGAGAGGGAGAAGCAGGTTTCCTGCTGAGCAGGGAGCCCAATGCAGGGCTCCATCCCAGGATCCTGGGATCATGACCTGAGCTGAAGGCAAACACTTAATGACTGAGCCACCCAGGCACTTCTTTTAGATATGCTTATTTTAGACAAGGTTTCATAGGTTAGTATTATAGTGTTTCTTTTATACTGACTTATAGTCTATTAACTGGTTAATAGACTAGTTTCTGCTGATCAGAAGCTCTGCTTGGTGACAGTCTTCAAATCTCAAATGTATTGTAACTTAAATGCAGTTTTATAAACAGAAATCTTTTTAAATCTCTTACTGATGTCAATCATTTCCTTCTTGACATATGCCCCACCTACGGTTCCTGCTGCCTGGGAAAGCATGGTTTGTACCATGGCACCCCACCCCTCTGGGTCACACTTGCTGGGTCTTGATATTTGGGCTGCATTCCTCTCTTGACAGTTTGATAGAGAAATACCAAGAGCTTGGGCCACTTGCACAGAAGTTTAAACTGGGGGCAGGGGGGAATAGTCATTCTGTAGACCAGTGCTTCTCAAACTTTAATATGAATACGCATAGCCAAGGATTCTGATTAAAATGCAGGTTGTGGGACCTGAGATTCTAAATTTCTAACAAACTCCCAAGCTTCTGATGCCGCTGATCTATAGATCAGTCTATGGGTAACAAGGATAGAGGACGCCTGATAGAAGCTCTGTGGATCCTGCGTAGGCTAACAGTAACAAGGCACAGAAACCATGGTGAGGAAAGAAGAAAAGGTTGATAGCAGGAAGAAAAGCAGCAGCCAGTGAAGTAGTTCTGAGTCACACCTCAGGCATTTCACTACAGCGAAGAGTGAGGCCTTGAATCCACAGTCAGCTCTCCACTCATCTCTGTGAAGCCAGACCTTACTAAGGGTCTTTTTTAAATTCCATTAGGGGACACATATATCCTTAAAATACAGTCGGTCCCTGATACTGCACCCAAATGAGCCTAAGATGCAAAACATGACCTCCGTGGTTGGGGCAGGGAGAAGAATAAAAGGAGACGTTGAGGCTGAAACCACTGGAGATACATCTCCTTTAAGAAGCTGAAAGGGTGAGGCACCTGGGTGGCTCAGGGGGTTAAGCCTCTGCCTTCGGCTCAGGTCAGGGTCCCGGGGTCCTCAGATCAAGCCCTGCAACAGGGTTTCCGCTGGGTGGGGAGCCTGCTTCCCCGTCTCTTGCTGCCTGCCTCTCTGCCTACATGTGATCTACCTATCTCTCTCTCTCTCTCTCTCTCTCTGTCAAATAAATAAAAATTTTAAAAAAGAAGAAGCTTAAAAGGCTTTTAAATTATAACTGTTAGATAACCTAAGCAGGGATCCTAAGGGTACACGCAGAAAACAACTATATTCTCTCTCCTTACTGTCCTTCAAAGCCACGATGAGGAGCTCATTTTCTCCCACTGCTACAAAAAATTTTGAGTAGACTCTATACTTTTCCTGGTCCTTCTCAGATAATTAAGAAGAGTTCTAGCCACTTCTAGTCACAAAACCAGGGCCACTTCAGTGAGCTCCTATCACTCTTCCTGGTTTCCTCTTACACAGAGCTTAAAGTGACTCCAGGCTCTTTCTCCCAAGAGATCCATAAGAAATGTTCATGCATCCTTCCCACATTCTGGGAAAGTAGGCTCTTCCCCTGCAGCCAACTCTGCTCGCTCCTCCATTACAACAGCAGGCCAGTCAATGGCCTCTAGTCCTCTGAAATTATCCCACGTGGTCTGGTATCCGCCTTGGCACACAGACTCTGAGAACACAAGTCAAGCTTTCCCAGGGGTCTCCGTAAGGTCACTCTCGCAAGGCTTAAGAGGGCTTAGGGTGAGCCTCGGGGACACTGCTAAGTCACTTTCCAGATTCTAATCCTGAACTATCCAATAGGGTAGCTACTAGCCACAGGTGGCTGTTTGCACTTAAATTTTAATTAAAATTAAACTACAGATTCAGTTCCTCAGGCATACTAGCCACATCCCAATTGTTCAGTATCCCATGTGGCTAGTAGTGTTAGATGATGCAGATAGAACTTTTCCATTTTCACAAAAGGTTCTATTAATAGTACGGCTCTAATCTCTCATAACTTCATCCTCAGCCTTTATCCATTTAGTCTAAAATTGGTGATGGGTGATTATAAATGGCAGCATAGGCTAAGTGCTGAGGCAAGCAACGCCAAAATCTCAGTACGTCGGCACAATGAAAGTTCATGTTTCGATCATGGATCAGAAAAGAGGAGAGGTACTCTGCTCCACGGAGTCATTTAGGGTGCAAGGCACCTTCCATCTTGTGCCTCTGAATCGGCAATGTCCTCTCCACTCTACTAGTTTAGGGAGAAAGAGACAGGGATATGTGGGAGGCTTTCCAAAGGCCAGGCCTATAGATGGCAGACATCATTTCTCCTTACCTTTCATTAACTAGAAGTCACTTACATGGTCATCACCTAACTGCAAGGGAAAGTAAAAAACGTATTTCAGTCCTGTGCCCAGAAAAAAGAGAGCATAGATACCGGTAAGCAATAGCGAAACTGCCACAGAGCTATTGGCAAAATCAATTTTATAGCTATCCCCTCAGCAAGGAGGGGACTAGAGCTTCTCACTGACAACACGAGCCTTACCAACCACAATACTTGGGGGCCTCTGGCCAGACTCAGACAAAAAGAGTTCCATTTACACAACATACTACGTAGCTAAACATAATTTGAGTCCCATTTATCTCATGTTTTCCCAATATTGTTCAGCTGTTAACTACATTCAATTTTAATTCTTTATAGGTGCATAAATAATGTTCATTTCTAGTTATCAAACACTCCTATGTATCAAACACCGTGCATGCTTGATCTCATTATTTCTTATAATATGTTTGGGAGGCAAATACTATTTTGATGTCCACTTTACAGATGAGAAAATGGACATTTCCCTGGGATTGAAACTCAGGCAATCTGACCCATACTCTCTATCAGGGGTCAGCAACTATGGCCAAACCTGACTCACTATTTTTCCAAGTTTTATTGGAATACCCCCATGCCCACTCCTGTACGTATTATCTATGGCCACTTCCGTGTCACAAAAGCAGAGATAAATGGTTGCAAAAGATTCACATGGCCTCCAAGTCAAAAATTGTTATGATTTGGGCTTTAACAGAAAAACTCTGCCACCCCCTGCTCTAGGGGATTCTACAGGGTCTTGAGCACTCTGCTTCCATCATAGACTAAAAAGTAACTCTGACTCGGTGTTTTGATGCTCTCCCTCAACAACCTAGTCTGTGAAATATAAGGTCAGTCTAACTTCCCTCTGGCAGCCAGGTCTACCCCATCTGCTTGTGGTTTCATAGGCAGATTAAACAACATCTGTTCTGCTGTTTCATCAACCACATAAACAATACTACTAAAGGATGCACTTACATTATTTTTCTAAAAAGATTATGCCTACTCCCTGGTATTTTTTATATTCGGACTGTCACACCAAACAAAAGGTTTGCACAAATTTATCATGCTGCTTTTGGCACAACTGGTTTCCATCCTTCACCCTTCCCACCTCCCACTTTAGTTTTTAGAGATAAAGCCATCAGCACAGAGTGACAGTGAGTTTTATGGGCAGTGGCTGTCCAGGAAGGCAAGGCTTATTCTGTTGAAACTGACCTACACTCATCTTTCTCTTAGATAGGACTCATCAACATCATGTTTTTGACCAAAATAAGCCATGAAAAGAAAATATGTATCTCAACTTTGAAGAGACCCTCAGAGTATGGAACTCACGTTGCATTGGTATTAAAATCAAGCCAAGGAGTGCCTGGGTGGCTCAGTGGATTAAAGCCTCTGCCTTCGGCTCAGGTCATGATCCCGGTGTCCTGGGATCGAGCCCTGCATCTGGCTGTCTGCTCTGCAGAGAGCCTGCTTCCTCCTCTCTCTCTTTCTCTGCCTGCCTCTCTGCCTACTTGTGATCTCTGTCTGTCAAATAAATAAATAAAATCTTAAAAAAAAATAAAAATAAAATAAAATCAAGCTAAAAGTAGGGTAGAAACTGCATCCACCGTAGCAGAACCAGAACAAGAACATCTTAGTGGTCACTGTGGGGTACCACCCGAATCCTGCATTCATGAGCCAGGTACTTATTCCCCCAGCTGCTAGGAGTGATGGCAGCTCCTGGCTTTCACCAGAGTCCCCTGTGGGAACTGCCCTCAGCTAGAGAGCTAGCTGCTTAACCTACAGTCAACCCCCTTCCCCAGAGCCAATCCTGGTCAATGGAAGGCTGAGTGCTTGCCTCAGTGAGGGACTTTTCTGAAGGGACTCTCAGCTCTGGAACTTGTGGGATCAGATGAGGCCTCTGTTGCCAGCGCATACATCACAATTCCACTTCTCTGTCTGGCATCCTGCTTCCCTCCTTCCATTTAGGTGTTGTTCTCAAGGGCAGCACCGCCCCCCCACCCCGCCCCGCCCCAGTACAATCCCCTGCACATAATCTCCATCTCAAAGCCTTTTCTTAGGAAGCTGAGGTGCCACAAACATGAGACTGATTTCCTAAACGGGGCCATCAATCGCTTATGAGCCATATTTAACATTCACTGACAAGAAAGAACCAGCAGTAAAGAGCTTCCCGAAGACAGCAAATCAATCGTTACAAAAAATTAGAGTAACAGCAAAATACTGGGCAGTGTATCATCAAAAACAGGTAGCAAGAGGATGTGGAAGCAACTGCCACTGGGAAGTCCAGTGGGGAGCAGAGTCCGAGAGGGAAGCTGAAGCTCCACTCGCAGCTAAGGAGGCCAAGAGAGGAAGGCTGCCTGGGAAACCGGAGCGGTCAGGGCAATCTGCTCCCGCTGCAGCCGAGCTCAGCTCAGCGCCTCTCGGCAACCGGGCCCCAGCCCCGGGCACAGACGGTCATGCGCAATGACGGGCTCTATAAATAGCAGAGCAACCAACAAATCAGAACTCAGCCTTCATAATTGCAGATCAAGGGGTCCTACAGATGATTCCTTAAATGTGAGCACAATCTGTTTGCATGCAGCTCTTTCCGAGCTACCCACTCACAGACATTATCACCAACAGCCATGTCTACAAAATAAAGAGTCACAGTTTAAAACATGCATATGTCAGACAATGTCCTTTGCAAGGTAAGAAGCAAGGAAATGTGAAATAAGGAATCATGTCTTATGAGGTGTTTACAACTTCCCAGTTGCAAATGCTAAGAAGCCAAATACCACCCAAACAGCAAGATTTCTGAAGTTGTAAATAGTCACACTATGCAAAGGCCATTAGCCGCAGTAAGCAAAAGCGGCAAGGCCAGTCATAAGAAAGCAGCACACAGGGGCATGAGGAGAGAAAAAGGAGCCACAGGAAAAGCACAGGACGAAAGGCATAGGAGACTGGTGAGGCTGTGCAGGGGAAAATGTGGGAGTGGGAAAGGATGAAGACAGGGAAGAAAAGAAATGAGACGAAAATATGGGGGGGAAGGGATGTGCTAATTTGCAACAGGTCAGAGCCAAGTGCTAACATGGTCGCAAAGTCTTCAAAGGCATCCTGAATACCCTTACAAAATCAAAGCCTTTAAGAAGATCAATTTATCAGGGAATGCATCAAAAACAACTCAAGACACAAGACAGGACAAAATAAAGATCTAACTGTTTGTGCAAACTGAACAGCTAACGCTCTATACCAAAGAAGAATGCAATATCGATAGCATCCCGAACCAGCTATTTATTCTCCGGTAGTAGGTTATTCTTGAAATCCAACAACAATAGCAATAAAGTATGGTTTCTATGAGAAATTCCTCAATTGATGCTGACTCTATCATGACTCAGGCTGATTGCGCCACATGACGGAGGAGGTCTCACTAGCTGGAGCGGCAGACAGCTAATGGGGGGAAGGAGCAAGTGGGCCGGGTAAGGGTCCCGAGCATGTCCCCGGCAGGAGGCAGCGGGTTGGCACAACCGTGGGAGCGTCAGGCATCCAATATTCAAAGCCAGGCAGGTACTTGTTGATAGTTCAGGCATAGCAGAACCTGGGCAGCCAAAAGGGGTAAAGGCCCCAAGACCCCTAAGTGTCCTCACTGTTGCCTGCCTCCCTTCCACTCTGAATTCTTGGATCTAGCAAATAAAAAGCATTAGGCCTTCAGCTGTCAAACGTTCTGGTTACTCAGGGCCCACTTTCTACTGGTTGGTAAGTATTGTGAATCTTGAACAACAACCCCGCGTACGTATAAAGTTAACAAAAGCTATTCAGGTTTTTGGGCTGGAGTTTAGGGCAGGATTTCAGTCCCAAAGGTGAGCTGTGGACTAAAACAGTAAAGCAGGGTAGTCATTTACAGAGCCCCAGGCCAGGAGTCATGAGAGGAATGCTTGTCAAGCTCACCATCATGCCCCAGGCACAAAGCCTTTGAAGCAAGCCTAAAAACAACACTAGCAGAGGCTTCCAGCAACTACTGCTCTGAGCAGAAATGTTTCCAAAACTTGGATGGCCCCCACTGAGGATGCACAGAGCAGGAAGGACTGGCCATTTCTGCCCACGGTCTGAAAGCTGACCCTTCGGCCTGAGGATACTAATTGAATGTGTATTTGGTCCATGTTCAAGTCTTAAATGCTTTTCTGGCAGCACATGCCCTCTCAAGATCTGCTTACTCTCAAGACATACTTATCAGCAAGAAGGAAAAAAAAAAGTTTTCATGACCTAAAATCTTATGATAATTTATACCAAGTAAATAGAAAGAAAAAAAGGAGCGGAGAGAGCAAATAGGACCAAGGTCCAAACAAAGACAGTTCCTCAGAGGACTGAGAGAAATGTTCGTGGTTAGTCGATTCAGAGGGTGGCGATGACCTCCTTTACTGCTCATTTCTGCTGTCTTTGGCATATGTCACACGGACATCAGCGAAATCTCTGCTTTAGCGGTCACCTTGTACTGACTCTTTCCCAAGGTGATGTAGTAGCTAAAAGCTTTAAAGAGATTGTGTTATCCTCACTTGCAGCTATTTGGGCAAGAGCTATGAACTTTTTAACCTAGATCATATGATCCTGTCGACTTTTCCCATCCGACTGATTTAAGTGGTGTTTATTTCAATGTGGCTTTTTCACAGTATTTATCACAATTTGACTTATCCTAAATGCATTCCTGGATATGAAGGCAAGTGACATGCTTCATTTCCCTTTCTGTCCTTCGTTCCTACATATATATGGCACAAGCAACTTCTCAATGTGCGCTGGGTTTGATTTTTCCTTTTGAAAGATTTGTCTAAAAATTTCAGAAAAGAACAAATTAGAAACTTAAACCCACCGAACAGTATATACCACATTCTTTCCGAACTATATAAATGAACATGTCTCTTTTATGCATCCTTCACAGTAATAACTGCAAAGTTAGTAAATTACATCCTGTCTCTTCCCCTACGCTTGCATATAAATAAAAATTTTTAACAAAAATAGGACCCTGCTACAGATATTGTTTTGTACTTTGCTCTTCTCATCTAACAATAATATATAAATAGATTTAAAATTAGATAGTACATTCTTTTTAAAGACATCAATTTTCTAGTATCTGGGTATGCCCTACTTTAGCCAACTATTCTCCTACAAATTAAAATTTGGGATATTTCTATTTCTTTCTACTGTAAACAGTGCAATAAACAAGATACAGATGTATCTTTAACAAATCTCTACTTAGAAGGAATTGCCAGGCCACAGAAAAATCACATTGCAAAGATACTTCTAGGTTTGTCTCTAAAAATGTAGAACCAAATTACATTCCTAGCAAAACTAGTAAAGTGCCTGTTTAATCCTATCCCTATCAACACTGGATAGTATCAACCTTTTTGTTTGTTGCCAGTCTGATAGGCAAAAAAAACTACTCTTAATTTGAATTTTTTATTCATAAGGTTGGAAATCCTTTCAGGTTTTTATAAGCTTTCTTTTTTTTTTTTTTTTTGCTGTTTTCTTTGAATTATCTGTTCACATCTTTTGCTAATTTTTCTATAAGTTATATGTATTTGCCATATTGATTTTGTGGAAGCTTTTTATAGAATATGACTCTAACTCTTTGCTATATATTCAGCAAGTACGTTTATGTAGGTTGCAACCTGTCTTTTAATCTTATTGTACAGAAGTATAAAACTGACAATCTTTTTCTTTATGCCTTCTAAATTTTTTTTCCTAGAAAATTTCTCCCAATTGCTAGATTTAAAAAATGTTCTCCCAAATCTTCTTTTCCTTAAGTCCCTTAAGTGTACATTTATAATCTATCTAGAATCAATATAATATTTTTAAACCATCTGAAATTAACTTTTGACTACAGTGTAAGGTATAAACTAATTTTATTTCCTCCCAAGTGGATAACATCCACTGAACTATTCCTTCTAAAGAGTTTATTTTATTCATTTTTTAATTTTTTAAAATATGTTTATTCTTTATTATAGAAAATTTCAAAATATAAAAAAGAAAGTAAAAGAGTATAAAGAACTCTAAGTACCTACTACCCAGCTTCAAGAACTATCAATCCATTTCTATTGATTTCAAATGTCATTTTTATCATTTATTAAATCTCTACATATATTTGAATATGTATCTGAACACTGCTATACTTTAATTGGTGTGGTTATTTTTAAAATAATATATAAACACATAAAAATTTTGACAAAAACAAGAGGAATATACTCCATACTGCATTCTAATGAAATGAAAAGCATAGTAAAATATAGGCCAACTACTATCACAAATAGATCCAAAAATATGATGAAGCAAACAAGATAGAAATTCATTTTTCTTGTGGCTAGTTCTCAGTTGACAGGTGGCTCTGATCCGTGAGGTCATCCAATGAGCCAGGATCCTACTCTATCACTACTCTGCCTTCCCCTCAGGTATTCCTTGTCCACACATTTGAAACTGGCTCACCACCGCCACAACTGCTTCCCAAGCATGGAAGAAAGAAGGGGACTGTGGGAGACAAGCAGTTCTGTTTTAAGGAGTTGACCTAAATGTGCATGCATCACTTTCACTTATATCCAATTGGCCAGAACTTAACAGAACTGCAAGAGAAGCTGAGAAATGGAGGCTCTAGCTGTTTCGCCATATGCCCACTCATAAGCATAGAGTATCCGTATTACAAAACTAGGGGAAGATTGAATTTTGAGGAAAAATTCGTAGTCCTTACTATAAAAATGAATGTAAAAAAATTTTGTATCATAGAATTTTATTATCTTTAAGATTTTACTTATTCTTTCTTTTTAAGATTTTGTTTATTTATTTGAGAGACAGCAGGAGAGAGAAGAGGGAGCAACCCATGCAGAGGGAGAAGCAGGCTCCCCAATGAGCAGGGAGTCCAATGTGGGGCTCAATCCCAAGACCCCAGCATCATGACCTGAGAGGCAGACACCTAACCAACTGAGCCACCCAGGCGCACCTTATTTATTCATTTGAGAGAGTGAGAGAGAGAAAGAGAGAGAGCAGGGGGAGGGGAAGAAGGAGAATCTCACAAGCAGATTTCATGCTCAACACAGGGCTGATACAGGGCTCAACCTCAAAACCCTGAGATCATGACCTGAGCCAAAATCAAGAGTTAGATGCTTAACTGACTGAGCCACTCAGGTGCCCCCAGAGTTCAATTACCTTTAAAGACACTTAAACGAGTTGTCAAAATTAGAAATAAATTATGCTGTTTTATGTTACAGAAAGATGAGAATTCCAAAGTTCCAAAATCGCTAACTTCCAGTAATAACAAGAAACTCTCAGTAACAGATATTTTCAAACAAGCCAAGCAAATAAAGGTGATATTTGAATAATGAATAAAAAAGTAATTGCTCTTATAAATTTGTAGCATAAAAAGGGTGTTTTGAAAATGGATATTTTTTTTAAAGATTTTATTTATTTATTTGACAGAGATCACAAGTAGGCAGAGAGGCAGGCAGAGAGAGAGGAGGAAGCAGGCTCCCCGCAGAGCAGAGAGCCCCATGTGGGGCAGGATCCTAGGACTCCGGGATCATGACCTGAGCCAAAGACAGAGGCTTTAACCCACTGAGCCACCCAGGTGCCCCGAAAATGGATATTTTAATATATTTCTACTAACATGATTTTGTTCCCCTAAAAAGAGTAAGTTTATTATCTAGAAAAGCTCTAATTTTATAGATTTTTTAGATTGAAAATAGAATTCTTTAATTAGTTTAAATATCACCCAAATGAAGATTTTCAGTGAGCTTTGGAACCATTTGTTTAAAGTATAAAAATCAATTCCTTCAGATTAGTTCATAAGAAAACCACAGACATTAGGAAAAATTATTTATCTTATATACATATCTCCCCTTCTATATATGTAGATGAATAGATATGTGTGTGTGTATATACATATATATGCATCTATTATATAATATAAAACATACACTATAACAACATATAATACATATTACATTATATATTACATAATACAACTATATATTACATTTAATATATATTACATATTAGTTATATATTATATATAATATACATATAGACATGTATCCTTTTATATACATATATACATAAAGACTTATATGTGAATGTATATATTTAATGAAATTATTATTATATATTATATATATATATCCCTTTAAAAATATACATGTAAGTTGCTATCATCATTAATAATTAAAATTTTGTGCTTCCCATATGCTATATGTCAGCACAGCTCTCAGGCAGGAGAATGATTGCCAATGTACACTGGCAGGCAACACATCCCAAGAGCACTGACAGAGTTAGCACTCCCATTTCCAGGAAGTAGAAAGGGCTATGCCTGTTCTATCTAAGTTCCATCTAAGTTCTATCTAAGCTTACAACAGATCATTATTACTCAAAGTATCCCAAGAAATATATAAAGATACAATATGTCTTAATTCATTTTAAGATGCTAACACAGCCTAAAAATAAACTTTGATAAATTCAAGAGAAGTAACTATAGACCAATCTAACATATGAAGATAAATAAACAGATCCCAGATAAATTCCTACCAAAACTATAGCAGTGAGTTAAAATACTAATATTCCAAGACTAAATAAAGCTTATTCCAATAATTAGAGGCTGATTCAACAACAGGAAACTGATGTCCCCTGGACTAAGTCCAAACTATGAGCCATAGTGAAAGGGGAACATTGATGATCCCCACAGATTTGCTGAGGAATTCCATAGTCTTTCAAACTTATCAACCAGGCTTTTCAGACTTCTGCTAATTCACATGCTCGTTGGTGAAGGGCAAGCCCACCAGTGGATGAAAGCTAACTGAGATGATCCTGAAAAATCTCTAGAAGTGAGGATAGGAACCCAATTCCTTGCCCTGTTGGATCAGGCTCTGGCAATCACTAAGCCACTTCATCTGGCAATCCCTAGGGCTTTCTCAAAACCTGTTCATTGAAAGAAGAGTCAATGAGCCCTTGCATTACTATTATTATAGCTGTTATTTTTAAGAAAATTGTTTTCGAGAAAAATTCTGGCCTTCCTATGGATATCGAATCCACTCAGGTAGCCTTCAATTCTGTTCATAGACATGCTGAACCAGGACCTTCCCCTTCTGATTAAAAGGAAAAGGATGGAATGGTAAACCATGTCCTCCAGCTTTAGCTGATCTAGGAAATCAGCTCATTCACACTCTAGATGATTCAACTAAAAGGAAGACCACTAAAATCCTTAATTTTCAGCTCTAACAAATGCAGACCCCCTAAATAAAACCAAACCCCTCCTGGTCTTTGTCATTGCAAAAAGCCAGGACACTGGAAATAGGATTGTTAACAAAACTCAAGCATGGCAGATCCCTTCAGCCCTCTATCCAGCCTTTCCAATGCCCTTCCAGTGATGGGACTCTGAGCAACTAGAGAGGCTTTTACTGATACTTCCTCTATTCATCTTGGAGAAACAACTCTCCAAATTTAGAATGAAACATTTTTCTTTTTTAAAGATTTATTTATTTATTTATTTGACAGACAGAGATTACAAGTAGGCAGAGAGGCAGGCAGAGAGAGAGGAGAAGCAGGCTCTCTGCTGAGCAGAGAGCCCGATGCGGGGCTAGATCCCAGGACTCTGGGATCATGACCTGAGCAGAAGGCAGAGGATTTAACCCACTGAGCCACCCAGGTGCCCCTAGAATGAAACTTTTTAAAAGTATTTTATTTTACTTAAGTAATGGCTACACCCAATGTGGGGCTTGAACTCACGACCCACAGATGAAGAGTCACACATTCCTTTAACTGAGCCAGCTAGACATCCCCAGATTGGGAATGAATTCATATCAATGCCAGAGCTACACTCTAGATGCTCCACCTCACTGTTATTAAATAGCCCAATGGCTCCTGCCTCTGAGTACTAAAGGGTCCTTAGCTTCTCTGCCCTTGGTCATTTATCAGGCCAAGATTTCTTAGAGAAATATGACGCCAGAAATATGATGCCAGAATTTCTTCCTCCTAAAAAGGGGAAATAATTCTAGAATTTGATAGCAACCAAAATAGCCAAGCAGCTGAATCAAAGGACACGTCAACATCTTTTGTTTGTTCCATCTCTGACAACACTAGACCTAATTTTAAAGATATTAACCATTTGTCCCTACTGGATTGGCCATAAAGCATCAAGCCCACAAGAGATTGTAAGGCTCAATGCCTCACTGTCCTCTGCGCTAATATCCCTTGTCACCCTGCTTTTCCAAATCCCCATACTTTGTTAGCCTCCATCGCCAATGAAACCTATTTTTCACTGTGATTAATTTATGTACACCTCCTTTACTATCCCCATGGATAAAACAAGCCAGTATCTCTGCCTTTATCTGGGGAGAGAAAAAGTCTTTCCTCTTTATCCCAAATTTAAAGGCTGACCTTGACACTGAGACCTCTTCACAAGAAGACAGCATCTACCTGTTAAAACTTTTAATCTTACAAGGACACAAAGTCTCTGATGAACACCTGCAGTGTGTTCAAACTCAGGTTTGATATCTGTGGCACGTCATCTCAGAACAAGGGCTACACTTAGATCATGGCATCATGAACCTCCCAAAACCCAAAATGAAGAAAAAAATAAGCCTGTCCCTATTATTTGGGAAGACCAGGATGACTTAGCCCACAAAGTCCTAAAGGAGAGCATTATAATTCCCCCTGCATTAACTTTCTTCTTTTCCCTCCTGAAAACCCTGCCCCTCCCCTTCCCTCTTTTGCCACAATACCCTCATGACTGCCTGACTCTGACAGATCACCTCCAGATAATGTTGACCTTCCGTCACTCACCAAAAGTTTTTTTTTTTTTTAAGATTTTATTTATTTATTTGACAGACAGAGATCACAAGGAGGCAGAGAGGCAGGCGGGGGGGGGGGGGGAAGCAGGCTCCCTCCTGAGCAGAGAGCCCAACTCGGGGCGGGATCCCAGGACCCTGAGATCATGACCTGAGCCGAAGGCAGAAGCTTTAACCCACTGAGTCACCCAGGTGCCTCTCACCAAAAGTTCTTATTTAAAAGATGAAAATGATAAATATTTGCTGGGTATACTACTGCAATTCCTTTTGAAACAGATACGCTTTTGGAGTAGCTCAGGACTTTGGAATACTATGGAGACAGTGAGGCTCCCTCACTTCCAGTGGGGACAAAGTTCAAAATGGTCTTCATGTCCACCAATTATTAGCTATTATCAAAGTCCCTGAGCATTCCAAACTTGACTCTCTGGAGGTTAAAGGAAACAATCTCATAAATATTTCCACAAAGAACTGCTCTCAAAGGAATCAATGACCAAATCTCCATCATGGTTTAAAGGGACACTCTCCCAAATGATAATCTAGAAGAACTGACTTACAGATGTCCAAAAATCAGCCCAGAGAAAGAACAACATTGGAAATCTAATAACTCGTAGTTTGATAAAAAAGAAAACTCTGGCTTGGGCCAAATAATAATCCAGGCCCATCAGAGACTCTAAAATTTCCATTACTGACTACTGAACATCATTGAATCATTGGTCTACTGAAAAAATGATCATCTTTATGAACTAACACTGGTGGTAAAATATAAGGCCACAAAGAGTGTTGACTTTGCTTGCCCCACCTGCCTGAAACACAATTCAAGAAGACCTCTCTTCAATGCTCCTACACACTTTAAACTGCCCAATAAACCATTTGAGGTTTGGCAGATGGATTTTATACAGCTTACCCTGTTTTGTGGGTATAAACATGTCTTGGCAAAGGTTTGTGTGTTTTAAAATATCATCCCTACTTGGGAATGCCCCTTACACTTCATAACCAGGGAACTCACTTCACCAGTCAAGTGCTTCAACAAGCCTGTGCTGTTTGGCCAGTCTTACCTTCACCCGCAATCCTCAGGGTTAGCAGAAGACATTCTAGCATTAAGACTCAAATGGCAACATCTGTATGCTAGCCAAAAGCACTGCCATTGGTCGTTCTGAACTCAGGTCTACCCTTTTTGGAACCCATGAACTCTTACCTCTTGAGATAAAACACGATGTCCAATGTGCTTGGGTCATGCTTCTTTCGATCCGTAGCTGGTTAAGGAGGATATACTTCAATATTGTAAAGGCCTATTTGCTTCTAATGAGAATAACCATGCTTTAGTAGAACAATCTCTATGGCACAAAGACCTTAAACATCACAGACTGCAGCCTGGAGATTTCATCTATTGGAAAAAATATGTCCAGAAAGACACATTTTAACCACATTGGAAAGGAACCAACCCTTGTGCTGCCAAGCCCCAAGGAAAACATTCTTGAATTCCTGTGTCACATCTGAAGAAAGCACCAAATCCTGATTGGATCTGCACATGAACTGGGGGCCTGAAAATAAAGATTTCCAGTAATTGAAGCCAAAGACAGCTGAAGGAGCTGAGACCACTTTCTAAAGATGAGTGGACCAAGCCTATATACTTTTTACTCACTATTGCATCTTACTGTATTTCTTCCCTCTCTTTCTTAGCACAATCTATCACAGTCTATCACTTTCTGACTGTTGAATCTGCCACCAGGAACTGTAATCTGTTCATGGTGCAGGAGATACCTTGGTCTTCAGTCTGTTCACCTGCATCCAAGGCAAATGTAAACAAGCTAACTCCTCTTTGCAAGGCTTTCAGAAAAGACTCCTTTAAGCTCGGATGGTTCCCTGCAGAATGTCTCCTCCTCATCTTGTTCTGTATTATCATTTTTTAAAGATTTTATTTATTTATCTGAGAAAGAGAGAGAGAAAGAAACAGTGCACAACCCAGGGGAGAGGCAGCGGGAGAGGGAAAATCAGGCTTCCCGCTGATCAGGGAGCCTGATGTAAGGCTGGATCCCAGGACCCTGAGATCATGACCTGAGCCAAAGGCAGACGCTTAGCCAACTGAGCTACCAAGGCGCCCCTTGTATTATTATTCTAAAGCCTTATACCTGTTGCCTGTCAAGCTTTTGTAGAAACGACATGCCCAACAGGGTGATGTTAGCTTAGCGCTTCAAGATAACGAAGCTATCTTTATTATCAATGAATTAAGATACAATGCTTAAGATACAAACCTTGGATGGGAAATGCCTGAGAAGTCTCCCTTCTATCCTTCTTTGTTACTCACATGTGACCTCAGTGGTTTCAACCTGCACACTTTTCTTCCAACTGAGACATGACAATCGAGAAAGGTCCTTCCTGGCACTAAAGGATGTAATCACTTTAGTGTATGAAACCACTAAATACAAAATCCTAACTCTTGATTAGTGTTAGGTCCCCCAATAATGGGTCCGTGATTAAAGGAGTAAGACTGATACAAAGCAAAGGTCAAGCAAAGCTTTATTTCGTGCCAAGCATCGAGAATCAAACCCGAACGTTTGGGGCCGCACCTCTTACAGAGAAGGCGACCCCTCTCTGCTTCACAGACTAGCTTTTAAGGGCAAAGGCCATGCGGTTGGGCCTGGCCAAGCACAGGTGGCCAATGAAATTGTAACACACAGAGAAAGCTGCACAGTCATGCTAGGTCACACATAACTGACCAACTGAATTACAATGTACCCTATAGTAAACATTTGAACTAGCTTATCACCTTGGTCAGAATTGGCGCCCAAAAGGCTCCCAAAGGGTGGGGCCCATACTCTTTGGTAGCTAGGGAGACAGTATGCACCCCCACTGATTGGATGTCTCCACCTGGCCTGACCCACCCTTGTATTTGGGCTTTGTTACCTGGGACTGGTTTCCAGGACTTGTTTTTAAGTAAGTCCCCTGGGGGGAAAGGGGGCAGGGACAGTTTAAGTTTTATTGCATAAACAACAAAATGACTGTTTAATCCAAGATGGAATCGCTCTGGCTAAATTAGCAATTTGCTAATGCTTTCAAGCAAAGATCTTGATCAAGGGGAGTATGGAGAATGTGAAAAATAAATAAAGGAAAGCTCATTAAAAAGGAGTCAAGAAACCCTGAAAGGAGAGCTCTTGTGCACTACCACCCACCTTAAGAAGCATACCTCACACACCCCAAAAGGAAGAAGCTTACTTAACCTATCCCAGCAGGAAGAAGGAAAAACTTCTTGCCCAGCAACAGCCTAGCCAATGAGAAACTGCCACATTCAGCCAGTGAGAAGCTGTAATAGCCCCTTTAGTTTCCTCCTTTCCCCTCTAAAAAGCAAGCCCCTCTCTCCTGTTCTCCAGACTTGCTATGTTTTTTTTGTGCTGGATTGCCATTCTCTGCTATTCCCAAATAAGCTTATTTTGCTGGCAGAATAGCTGGCTCTTTTTTCTAAAGTCAACATGCTTAAACAAGAAAATCTGAGAGGATGACTGACACAATTTATATTGTTTTATCTCAGCTTTGGTCATCTTAGGTTTCTACCAATATCCTTTTATGGTGAAGGAAATTTGATAAAAGCAATAAATGAAACATATCTAGAGAATGAGACATTTTTAGCAGTGAATGTACAAAATCATCTAGGTTTTAAACATGTCGCTTATTTTAACCATGAGAAGTACAAGCTACTTCCACAGTACAAGAAAGATCTCTCGTTTTACCTTACATACCCTAAAATGTTCCTAAATAACTTCTCATTTATAGTATAAAAATTTTTTTTGATAAAAGGTAAGCTAACATGAGAGTCTGCATTCTTGCATGATGGAAAGGGACTTGATTCTGCTTACCAACCCTTTTGTGGTTAGAACACCTCCATCAAAGGAGTGAAAACTACATTTCCAGGAGCATTGTAGGAAACATATGCAAGGGAGCTACCAAGTTCTATATGCAGTTTTATATGCAATCCTGGGGCGCCTGGATGGCTCAGGTGGTTAAGCATCTGCCTTCAGCTCAGGTCATCACCCCAGAGTCGCAGGATCAAGCCCTACATCAGGCTCCCTGCTCAGAAGGGAGTCTGCTTCTCCCACTGCCCTTCTCCCTACTCATGTTCTCTCTCTCTCTCTCTTGCTCTCAAATAAATAAAATCTTTAAAAAAAAAAAAAAAAAGAAAAAGAAAAGAAAGAAAAATTCAAAGTACAAATACTGCTTTTTTAAAAAATTGCTTATTTAGTTTTATGAGGTAAGAGAAGATACAGATTATAACATTCCATTTCAGGGGCACCTGGATGGCTCAATGGGTTAAAGCCTCTGCATTTGGCTCAGGTCACGATCCTAGGGTCCTGGGATCGAGCCCCGAGTTGGGCTCTCTGCTCCGCGGGGAGCCTGCTTCCTCCTCTCTCTCTGCCTACTTGTGAGCTGTCTCTCTGTCAAATAAATAAATAAAATCTTCTGCGGCGCCTGGGTGGCTCAGTGGGTTAAAGCCTCTGTCTTTGGCTCCGGTCATGGTCCCAGGGTCCTGGGATCGAGCCCCACGTCGGGCTCTCTGCTCAGCAGGGAGCCTGCTTCCTCCTCTCTCTGCCTGCCTCTCTGCCTACTTGTAATCTCTGCCTGTCAAATAAATAAATAAATAAATCTTTTTAAAAAAATGAAAAATAAATAAATAAAATCTTCTTAAATAAATAAATAAAATAAAACATTCCATTTCAGGCCCAACTTTGATTGAACTAACATATGTGTGTCTGCTTTTTTTCAAAGGGGTTAAGGAACACTGATTTGGACACCTTAATGCCTGGCTAATTTAAAAAGCTGTCTTAGCATAGTAATGCTGGGCCAACAGGTCACAAAAAACATATAGCCAGAATAGCATTTAATAGGAAGAGTATTACTTTTTCATCTAGACTTTGAAGAGACTGGCAAAACCAGCAGTCACGAATCCAAGTTCATTCTACCCTTCTCAGAGATGGCAGAAAAGGAGAAAGGCACTGACCTTCACAGGATGCCTAGTGGTGGGGGCTGGGAAGGGATGGGGTGCAAAGTCTAGGACAGAGAAACAAGAGGAGAAAACTCCTCTCCTTAGGATGTAGAGAGATCAAGGGGAAAAAAAAGAGAGATAGAGAGATAAAGAATAAAAGAGATAGAAAGGCCTGGGCCAAGAGGTCTGGCCTGACCCTTGACAGAGCCCTGGCCTCCCCAGAGTTTGGGGGCATTCAGCTAAACCCTACACTGCTAGAACTTTTACTGGGATCCAGTGTGCATTTATTCTAAGTAAAGGCAGCAGCAATGGTTTTCACATTGTGTAGCTTTTGGAAAGGAGGCACATCACCCTGGGAAAGACACTCCAGCTGGAGAAACCATAAGATATATTCCCCTCAGTTTCTATCCTCCACCCACATTCCCCACTCCTTAAAGGGAAACAGAAACTAACTCTGTGGGATAGGAATAAAGGCACTCATACTAATTTACAGGTAAGAATCAGTCTTCTTATTTCACAGTTGATAAAACCAAATTGTCTTGCCAAAAGAAGTAACACTTCTGAAGTAAGGTTATAAAGTCAGCAAATTTATACTGTCATTGTCAATCAATTTTTCCTTATTTTGGGGTAATGTCAAACTCTTTAAAGCGGTTTATTTTAACTATTAATGTAATTCAATAAAAAGCATAGATATATTTGTAATTTTTCTCCAAAACGGTCCCACTGTCCTGACACAATTCAACACAACTAAACATAATTTAGTACACTGAGAAGAAAGAGAAAACTAAAACTTACTCTCTACCTAGAGAGTACAGAATAAAGAGTACATAAATATGTTAATGCATTAAGGTGTACCTTGGGCAGGTTATATCAGTGGAGCAGTAAGATTAGGATAATAATATTTCTATGTGCCTGAATAACTTTTGTGGCTAAAGAGGGTCCAAAGAATTCTAAATCCTCCCGCTGTCATCCAAACACAGATTGCCAATTAAAATTTTTCTAGCAGCTCAAGATGGGAAAACATTCAAGCTAAACATAATCCCATGCTCTATATTTATACTTTCTAGGTGGAGGCACCATGGAAAGAGCTTTAATTTCGCTCAAACCCCTCAACGTAATCCTCTGCTTTCAGGTCATCTCCTCTCCCAACGGAGATATTTTTAGCAGCTCTTATTATTCCCACTCATTGTCTTATCTCTACTATCATCATTTCCTGAAGCAGGACAGAATTTCCTGATGCAGGAAAAACAAACACAAGCGTCCTGATACAAAAGGTGGATTATTATAAAGTTACGAGAGAACTGTAGACTTTCATAGCCTTGAAAACTTTCTGATTTATTCTGATATACATCTTCTGAGTAAGCAGATTGAAAAAGGGGTGTTGCCAGAAAAGCATCTGTACTGTAGACATAAATCAAATATAAATTAAATTCACTCTGAATGAAACATTACATTTACTTTCATACAGTGTAAGTGGATTGTTCAAAACCCACCTTTTAGCATTTGGTACCTGATACTGAAGTCCCTTTAGAGTCCATTTAGCCGTTTGTCATTCGTCTTTCTTTTTCTCCACTTTTCCTTGGGTTTTATTTATTGAATAATTGAACCAATATTTTTTTAAGGCCTCCTATCTGTGCAGCACTGTACTAAGCACTGAAAACAGAAATGAAGACCCAATGCGCCCTCAGGAACAACACAGACTTAAAAGCAAGTGAAGCAATGAAGGAAAGATAAAGAAGTGTTCTCAGGAGACATTATCGGGGAGGTGGTCTGTGTGTGGTGGTGGGAGGGGGGCTCCACTGTAAGAAAAGCCAGGGTCACCGCTTCAAAAATGAGAGAGGATTCCACAAGGTCAAGGGCAAGAGAAGGTCCACTGGTCAGAAAGAGGAGGATGCATGAAAGCCCTGAAAATAATTGATGAGCTAGGACACTAGAGATTAGATCAGAAACTTGAACGAGGCATTCTTCCAGTTTTCCTTTACTTCCTCCAAGGTAGCTGGTGATCCTGATGTTTTGGGGTAGTTTTTAAAGGAAGGCAGGAGATCCCCTCAGGTTCCTGAGTGGAAAGCTTATTAAACCTGTTTGGCTGAGTGGGTGGAAGGATGCAGTCTTCTCAACCTAGTACAGTTATGCCTCACCTCAGATGTAAGCGTACTTGGAGAACAGACTACACAGGGGACACAAAACATAACATACCAGAACCCAAGATCCTGTCATGACCATATTCATGATTCCACTATTAAAATGCACATATGTGATACATGAGAGGTCATATATCCAAAACTGTATCAGTTCAGAGTAGGTAATCTCAGCAGGGACTGGCATCAGAATAGGATGGAAAAGAGGAGCAGGTAAGAGGGAGAATTACTTAAAGACATAGTAAGATAATTATGGGATTAAAAGGCACCAGAGATACCCTACCTATTTCAGTTTGCTTTGGACCACCTTTTCTCAACTAGCCCAGCTAATGCAGCATCAAACATTTTTTGAGCCATTCTGGATGCACTTAATAAAATAATCTCCCACTATATGATACCAAACTAGCACCAGACCCAAAAAATCTCATAAAGGGGATGCCACCAAACCTTAAGAAGCGAAAACCACATAAAACAACAAGAGAAACCAAGAAAGCCTGATGTAAAACGCTATTTTAACTGTTCCAGATTTTAGAAGAAACAAGGGAAACCCAAAAATGTTATGAAGCAAATAACAGCACTGAAATAGAACCCTGATTACCTGAGAAGAGATTCCTGAAAACAGGTAATCTGAAATAATCTGAAAATAGATTACCTGAAAAGAGAAAACTTTAGACCAATCTCAAGTATAAAGATTAATACAAAAATCATAATAAAAATATTAACAAGAAGAATTGGCAGCCAATTAAAAGAACACATGATGAAGGGGGATTTTTTTTTTTTAAGATTTTATTGATTTGAGAGAGAGAGAGAGAGACAGCAACAGAGAGCATAAGCAGGGAGAAGAGGGAGGAGCAAGCTCTCTGCTCAACAGCCCAGTGCTGGGCTCGATCCCAAGACCCTGAGATCATAACCTGAGCCAAAGGCAGATGCTTAACTGACTGAGCCACCCACACGCCCCTGAAGGGGGATTTATTACAGAAATTCAATAAGAGTCCAGTGTTAGAAAAATCCACTATTATATTTCACAATCTAAAAGGAAAACCCACACAATCATCCCCATTGGCACAGAAAAAACATTGGGGAAAATTTTTCAGAAAACAATCTGAATCACAACATTTAATAAAGTAAGAATAGATGAGTCACAGACAGGGTCCTTTCAGGGAAACAGAAAGCTCACCAGCTCATCAGAAAGCTCAGTGGAGGGAATTTAATAAAGGGAATTGGTGAAACAGGTGTTGGAGGGCCTAGAACAGTAAAAAGAGGACACAGAGGTAACCACTGAGATAATAAATGCAGCTACCACCTCTAAGTTGAGGCCAGGGGCAGGAAGAGGTTAGGTTACAACAGTGTGGTGGCTCAAAGGAGAGGCCCCACAAAGCACACTGCTCAGGTACCATTCCTCAGGAGCTCAGGGGAGGACAGTGCCTCTGGGTTGGGGCTCACATCTCTGGGGAGGGACCACTGCCTGGCTTCTTCCAGCACCTATGAGGGGAAGTGATGAAGCTGGTTCTGGCAGTCTGCAGAAAAAACTAGAGGCTGAGGTAAGATACCTTTACTGGGGAACCTCTGACAGGAGGAGCAAGAGACAGGAAACTCTTCTCCCTCCTCTCACCCTCCAGCTCTCTCTAGTGCCCTCTATTGACAGATCCCAACAGAAAGCAGATGTCAAAGGCATCTCGGAGATGTAGTCTGCAGAATCCCATCCTAACTCCAGAGGCTATCATATACAAGGGCAAGGTGAAGCTGAGAACAGAAAATACATACATACATACATACATACATACATAACCAGCACAGATAGAGAGTTCTGAAACATAATAAAATGTTTTTATGTCGGGACACCTTGGTGGCTCAGTCGGTTAAGTGTCTGCCTTCAGCTCAGGTCATGATCTCAGGGTCCTGGGACGGAGTCCCGCGTCCAGCTCCCTACTTAGTGGGGAGTTTGCTTCTCCCTCTGCCCCTATTCATGCTCTTTCTCTCTCTCAAATAAATAAATAAAATCTCTTTTAAAAAAATCTTTTTATGTCAACATAAAACCCAACTTATGCTTACCAGGGAAATACCAAAGACATTCTCAGTAAAGTCAGGCACCGGAAAACGATACCTACTCTTATTACTATTATTTGACATTTTGCTGGATGTCCTAGCCAAAACAAACTTACAAATGAAAGAAATAGAAAATGTACAATAGGAAAGGAAGATGTACAATAATCTGTACTTGCAGATATGTTTGTTGTTTTGTTTGTTTAAGATTTTATTTTATTTTATTTTATTTTATTTTTTTTTAAAGATTTTATTTATTTATTTGACAGAGAGATCACAAGTAGGCAGAGAGGCAGGCAGAGAGAGAGGAGGAAGCAGGCTCCCTGCTGAGCAGAGAGCCCGATGCGGGGCTCGATCCCAGGACCCTGGGATCATGACCTGAGCCGAAGGCAGAGGCTTAACCCACTGAGCCACCCAGGCGCCCCTAAGATTTTATTTTTAAGTAATCTCTAAACCTATGTGGGGCTCCTACTTGCTGGGCTGAGATCAAGAGTCACATGCTCCAGTGACTGTGCCAGCCACGTGCCCCCAGATGATGTTTGTGTACCTGGAAAACCCAAGAGATTACGCTGGAAAGTACTACAGACATTAAAATAAGTAAGTTAGCAGATTAAAAGGTTAAGATAACGAAACCAATAGTTTGCATATATAGAAACTACAAACAGAAAATATAATGAAAAAAAAAGACCCACTTTTAATCACAACCAAAAAGATAAAATCTAGAAATGATCTTAACAAGACATGTGGAAGAGATACATGAAAAAGACTCTTTTACAAAAGAAGAATTTAAAATAGAAAAGCATATCAATTATTAGATGGGAAAACTCAAAATCATAAAGATTCAGTTCTCCTTTAACAAAATTCACATTTAACATGGTCTTAATAAAAATACTAATTTTTAACTTAGAATTAGGTAGCCTGATTCTAATATTCATATAAAAGAGAAAAAAATAGTAATAGTCAAGCCAAAGAGCATTCCAATAAGAGAAGACATATTAGGAAGCCTCAGTAATTAAAACAGACCATGATGGAGGGCCATGTGATACTATTTACCAAAACTGAAATACTTGAAACTTTGACCCCATAATTCTTCTTTTGGGAGTTCATCTTACAGATACATTTGCACACATGTGAAAAGACTATGGTTTTACATTTAAGCATTGTTTGTAATAAAAAATTAGAAAATGTTCAAATGTCACCAATAGTGGGATAGTTAGGTAAATTATATTTTACATCCAATAGGAAACTGGGTACCTATAAAAAGAAGTAAAGCACTCTCTATAGAAGATGCTCCAAGGTACATTAAGTGAATAAAACAAGATGCAGAACAGTGTATATTGTATATTACTATGCATATAAAGAAGAAACACAAAATATATTTTTATTTCCTTGTACAAAGAAAAATAATAATGAAAGGATTCACAAGAAACTAAGAACAGTGGTTATGTGATGTAGGATTTCCTTAAATATGAGGGATAAGAATGGCACAAAGATGGGGCACCTGGGTGGCTCAGTGGGTTAAAGCCTCTGCCTTCAGCTCAGGTCATGATCCCAGGTCCTGGGGTCGAGCCCCACATCGGGCTCTCTGCTCCGCAGGGAGCCTGCTTCCTCCTCTCTCTCTCTCTGCCTGTTTCTCTGCCTACTTGTGATCTCTGCCTGTCAGATAAATGAATAAAATCTTTAAAAAAAAAAAAAAAAGAATGGCACAAAGAATTCTCATTTTTTATAGGCCTGAATTTCTCATTTTTATAGGTTTTAATTTCTGAATCATGTGAATGTTTTACCTATGCAAAAACTAAACTAAAATTAAAATAAATAGGCAATAACAGCGAATACTGCTTAACTAAATCTTTAATTTCTACAAAGAAGAGATACCAGCATACACAAAGCTCTTCCTGTTACATTTTTCCGCTATCTCAATGCCATTACTAAAATCTCATGTGTAGGGGAGCCTGGGTGGCTCAGTACGTTAAGCCTCTGCCTTTCGCTCAGGTCATGATCTCAGGGTCCTGGGTGCCTTTCGCTCAGGTCATGATATCAGGGTCCTGGGATCGAGCCCCTCATTGGGCTCTCTGCTCGGCAGGGAGCCTGCTTCCCCTTCTCTCTCTGCCTGTTTCTCTGCCTACTTGTGATCTCTGTCTGTCAAATGAATAAATAAAATCTTTTTAGAATAAATAAATAAAATCTCATGTGTAGAATCAAACAAACAAACAAATAATAACAAACCCAATTTACCCTTTGATTCTATGCACAAGTATAGTGACTTTCAGGAAAATGCAGGTGTAGCCAAAGAAGAGAAAGAAAGGGAAACATCAAAGCTAACGTCAATGAATGACGAATTTCTTCCCAGATCATACAACTGTAAGATAAAGGAAAGAGGGAGAGTTCCGCAATGGTAAGGGTAGGTCTTAGTCAACTTGATTTTATTCCATTTAACCGTCTGACAGATGGGCCTCTCTCAGTCAGTTGGGTTCACTCTTCTGGTAAGACTAAGCCCTTCAGAATCCATGGCCCAGAATAAGGGACACTCCAGGCTCTGGTGGTTCCTGTGTGGATGAGGAAAACAGGTAAGGAAAAGTGTGATGGTCTGCAGAACCTCTGACCCCATCTTGTCAATCTCAATACCCAGCCCAGGGAACTATGCCATAGCCTGGTTTTGCAGGGTCCTGACCTTGGGATCTATTAAAATAGTTGCAACAAAGGTATTAGATTCCAGCTGCTAGAAGGATTTAAAGCAACAATTAACAACAATGAAGGGGCAGCCTGGAGGAGACCCAGGCATATCTTCCTTGCCTTTTACAGGAGGCCCCTCCTCTGTACCAAATGTTATCGTGAAAGCACAAAAGAAATAAAATATGCAGACGTCACATGAGTGACTTGGGTTTCAGGCCCAGAAATCACAATAGAAGGTTTTTTTAAAATCCTTAGTTATAAAAAAATTAAAAATAAATTTCAAAAATCCTTAATTATAGGGACACCTGGGTGGTTCAGTCATTAAGCAACTGCTTTCAGCTCGGGTCATGATCCCAGGATCCTGACCTAGTCCTGCACCCGGCTCCCTGCTTAGTGGGAAGCCTGCTTCTCCCTCTCCCAGTCCCCTGCTTGTGTTCCCTCGCTTGCTGTCTCTCTATCAAATAAGTAAATAAAATCTTTTTTTTTTAATCCTTAATTATAGCTCTTGTTTTGTACAAGATCTCAAAGGACAGAGTTCCAGACTTCCATACATGTTCTTTGATTTTGCTTTCTTTTGCTTTCTTTCTATATGTAATAAAAGACTACAGATGGGCTTAAAATCAGTGAGTATCCATTTGAGGGTAAGAATCGACTCTTGCCTCTTGTCATTTTTTTATATCTTTGCCTGAAATTAGCTGTATGAGACCTAATTTCCTTATCACCATCATTAGTAGTCATTGTCCCAATGTTTGTTCATTTATACAAAAAGATACAGAAAGGGCAATAAAATATCCAAATAATTGCAAATGCCACTGAACAAGGACAGTAATGATACTGAAACTGGTTACAGGCAGACAGCCCTCAAAATATTCCTTTGTCCTGATTGAATGACATAATCTAAAATCCTGGCATGAAAACCTGTTGAGAGATGGCATTAATATACTATATGAAAGGGAAGGTTATACACACAGTCAGAAATCTGCACAGGCAAACAAGCCCTTCTATTGTGGAATTCAAATTTCAGACACTTCCTGCTGCCTCCTTGTCAGTCTTTTATAACCTGGAATGAATTAAGTTGAAGTGATTATCCTCTAATTATATCTAGCTGCATTCTTCAGTATGGAAATGACATCCTGATGGGAGATGAGGGTAGAACTTTGGGGAAGAAAGGCAAAAGGGATTTTAGAAGCTGAGAGGAATTGAAGGGTAGGCAAGCCCAGGAAATAAAATGCCCTGAAGAAAGTGTTCTGGGAAGTCAATAAACCGGCATGAGAGCAGTGGGCACCTAGAGGAACAGAAGGATGGGAAAGAGGGAAGAGGGAGAACAGCAGAACCAAATTTCAACTACTCTGCGTTTTCTCAAATACGTCCTACGGACTCCAATTATTTTACCCACTTAAGTCCATTCATCCATTCATCAAATATTTACCACACATCAAATATTTAACAAATAGTGAGTAAGGACCCATTCTGTGCCATATCCCTCGCAAGGCTATGGAGAAAAGATAGAAACTGCAGCTGAACCTTGAACCACATGGGCTTGAACTGCACAGGTTCACTTATACAAATATTTTTTTTTAAGATTTTATTTATTTATTTGAGGGAGAAAGTATACACGAGTGGGGGTAGGTTGTTGCCTCCCTCTCCTTTTCTTTTTCCCTTTGCTTGTTTGTTTCTTAGATTCCACATACAACTGAAAGCATATGTATTTGTCTTTCTCTGACTGACTTATTTCGCTTAGCATAAACTCTCTAGCTCCATCTATGTTGTTGCGAATGGCAAGATTTCATTCTTTTTGATGGCTGAGTAGTATTCCATTGTGTACATATACCACATCTTCTGAATCCGTCCATCAATTGAGACACTTGGGCTCTTTCCATAATTTGGCTTTTGTGGATACGCTACTATAGGATGCATGTATCCCTCTGCATTAATACTTTTGTATTCTTTGGGTAAATACCTATTAGTGCCACTGCCGGATCAGGAAGTAGTTCTGTTATTTATTGAGGAACCTCCATACTGTTCTCCAGAGTGGCTGCACCAATTTGCCCTCCTACCAACACTGCAAGAGAGTTCCCCTTTCTCCACATCTTCGCCAACATCTGTTTTTTTGTGTTGTTGATTTTAGCCATTCTGACAGGTCACACAGATTTTTTTTTTATAAATGCAGTACTATAAATGTATTTTCTCTTCCTTGAATTTCTTTCTTTCTTTTTTTTTTAAACTAGGCAAAACTTTATTAACCTTGTTTCAAACTTTATTCCCAGGCCTCTTCAGCTTAATTAGCTACAAAGAATAAATTGTATGTAAGTAAAAACTGAAAAGAGCTGCAGTGTCCAAAGGCCTTTGGCTTAAAAATATTAGACATCTAGATTTTATCAGATCCAGGAACAAAATTTTTAAAAAGCAGTCTTAATGTAAAATAGCAGCCCCCAGTAACTTCCTCAAGTTGTATCTTCTTCAGAAGTTGACTCCATTCCGTTTGCTTCACCCTTGGAAGCTTCAACAAAATTCTCCATAAGATCTGAATCTTCATCATCATCCTTCACTCCAGTAGCAAGTGCTGCTTTTCTGTCCATAGACTATGTGGGCAGAGATTCAGCCAGTCTCCTTCAACTAGTCAGACTGTCTGCATTGGGTTGGTTTAAGATACTGGGTAACATTACTGTCAGCTGCTTTGTCTCAGCATGGTCTGTACTGGTGGAAGTATTCACCCCCAGGGAAGCCTGAACTTTGGGGTTGTTAAAGTGGATCACTCTTCTTGGTTTGTGAACATATTCACTTCTTCGATACTAGAGATACTGTTTATCCCTAACTACTTTAAGGAGAACTGAAGTTTTTTTATCATCTGCTATAGCCTTTCTATGAACCACCTTCTTTTCCCCCCAATGCGAGCTTGTGCTTGCAGTTTGGTGAGTTTCTCCTGGTTCATGATAGTTCCTTTCGTGTTGTTGGAGTGGAAAAAGGGGACGAGGGTTGACACTCAGGGGGTCTCAGGCAGACCAGCTGAGATTAGATGCACACATGCAGGGATGCAAGATGGTAGCTAGAGGGAAGCCAGAAGTTCTTCCTTGAATTTTCTTAATAACATTTTCTTTTCTGTAGCTAACGTTACTGTAAGGATTGTGCATATAATACATATACATTAAAAATATTAATCTAGGGACGCCCGGGTGGCTCAGTTGGTTAAGCGGCTGCCTTCGGCTCTGGTCATGATCCCAGGGTCCTGGGATCGAGTCCCACATCGGGCTCCTTGCTCAGCAGAGAGCCTGCTTCTCCCTCTGCCTCTGCCTGTCCTCACTCTCTCTGACAAATAAATAAATAAAATCTTAAAAAAAATATTAATCTACTATTTATGTTCTTGGTAAGGCTGCCAGTCAACAGTAGGCTATTAGAAGTTAAGTTCTGGGGGAAGTCAAAAATTATGCATGGATTTTCAACTGGGGGGGTGGTCAGCACCCCTAACCCCCACATTGTTCAAGGGTCAACTGCACGTATCACCTGCCTTGGGAAGACAGTTGTATAAATCCCTATATCTGGTGCCCTCATCCAGTCCCAGAGAGGAGAATGTTTGAGAGGATTAAGGAAGGATTGTGAGATAAAGGAAGATAAAGGAAGGAAAGAGGGGATGTTTCATCTTCGTTTTTGCTTTTGTTTTAAAGATTTTAATTATTTATTTGACAGAGAGAGACACACAGTGAGAGAGGGAACACAGGCAGGGGGAGTGAGAGAGGGAGAAGCAGGCTTCCTGCCCAGCAGGGAGCTCAACATGGGGCTGGATCCCAGGATGCCCGGATCATGACCCCGGGAGCTGAAGGCAGACGCTCAACAACTGAGCCACCTAGGCGGCACCCCTCATCTTCGTTTTTAAGTATGAGCAGGAGTTTGCCACACATAGACACATACACAAAAAAAGAGTAGAGGAATTCCAGCACTGGCAGTAGTAGGAAAACCCAGAGGGTACAGTGAACATCGAGCAACTAGGCCTTGTTTGAGTTTGTAATGTATGCATTAGAGGTAAGGTGGAGCTAAGACTGAGAAAGGTATACTAATTCTGTAAGCAATGCCATTAAGCAAAAGGAGTAGAAGATCAGATCTGATTATGGATAGCTAACTCTGCCAACAATACAATAAAAGGTAAACTACAAGCCAGGGCCAAGGAGACTGGATCACAGACTATTTTAAGAGCCAGTTCCTCTACTAACTCTGGCTTATGAGCTTTATATTTGTCACCATTATGTTTTATTTCATTAGAGGCTACTCATCTTTTGTGCTATTGCCTTGACCAAGTGACTATACAACTTATCCCCCAAACAGGTGCATTTTTAAGAGTGAATGGGAGCACTAATCCGACAGGATGTTAAAACAAGAGGCATAAACTCAAATTCTCCCTGGGAAAGAAGGCGATAAAATCTCTCCGTCACTGGGTGTTGTTAGCATAACCCATATTTTGAGCCTAGAAAAATGACAACTCTTGACTTCCTGTTTAGTTTTTGTTTTTTAGATTACTTTTTGGTAAGCTCTGAGTTTACAAATTCTAGCATGTTGGCTGTAAATGGTTCATCTCATCTGGGGGCCAGCTTACTAATTTGTTGATCAACAGCCCACCAGTGCATTTCACTGTGGCTATAATGGATATAGTCTCCATTATCAAAAAGAAAAGATCATCCTTTTTGTAACATCCGGGTTGGTTGCCCTCTGCAACTGAGATGTCTCCAGGCTGGCCCTTCCAACTTCAGTTAACATGTACTCAGGAAACACAAATTAATTTGAATATTAATCTTAAAAATCATACTTAGGAAAGTATATTTTCTTATAGAAAAAATATCATATTCCAAAACCAAATATTGATATTCACTAAAAGATTTTCCTACTGTTTCTTTGAACAAGATAGATAATAAAGAGTTATCTAAATATATCTAAAAAGAATTTTTTTTTTTTAGTTTTCTGGATTACTCCCATACACTCTTCCTATCAGCTGGCAGTATCTCTCTGTTTTTCTAAGCTACACACACTAGTTCAGCTTTAATTAAAAGGCCTGTTGCCATAGTTTCTCAGAGAACAGCTCAAGGCACGCTTGAGTCCATTATTTTCTTGAGGTTTCTAGAGAAATTATAATGTAGCAGTAGCCAAAATTTCCTAATTTTACCTCTCATCCAGGACAGCATATGATTCAAACATATAGCTAGATACTCTGAATATCTTAAGGGAATCTAAACAACTAAGAATGTTATTAAAATGCAACCTTTGGTTTCTTCTGTTCTGCCACATCAGTAATGTAACCAGCAGCCTGCATCTTCCTCAAAGAGCAGACCAAGGGGGAATTCAGCCCCTCAGTCTGCATCTGACTGTGTCTGGGGAAAACACCAGCACATGTTTCTTTCTATTAATAATGGAGAAAATGCACTGTGTTTACAAGTTATAATAATCATACTGTTTCACATTTCCTAATAACTCAGAAATATAAATTCCAATATGCTTGAAAAAGGAGATCTCAGAAAATAGATTAAATATTGGAAATCCACTTCAAGAATTTCAAGAATTAAAAAGTGGAGCTCAGAGATCTTTATGCTTAAAGCTAAAACCTGATTCCTTCTGAATCCCACCCTGCTTTCAGACAGCAATTCTATCTCTAAGTTCCAGAGAGCAAGCTCAAAGTAACCATTCTGAGCTTTCAAGGTTAAAGAAGGTGAATTAACATGTGATCCCTATGAACCTTAGAAAAAGCAAATGGCAGTTCAGCTTGTTCTGACTCGGCCCCACTTTTCTGCTGCTAGGTAGCTATAAGCATGGACTGTGCACGTAAAAGGACCAGGGTTGGAATTTAGCTCTGGCAACAACCACTGTCTGACCTTGGGTAAGTGATTAAATGAGATAGGACAAATGTAAAGATAGGAAAGCTCTCAAAAAATGGCAGCTATTAGCATTTCCCCATAACTAGGTCACCTCTGGGGCAAGATATAGGGCAGGAGGAGATTTCACTATTTCCAGAAGAGCCTAAAATCACCCTGCTTCCTTTGACTATCAATTTAAGAGCTCGTATAAACGACTTGATTCTGATTTTTTTTCAACGTAAATACTACACAAATATTCGACTTCCTCATTCTCTATCACTAACCTTCCTTTTATTCTCTCTCTTTTTTTTTTCTATACGAGACAAACAGAGTCTAAAAAGATTTTGAGAGATACTAGGGCCATATTTCCAATCAGGAGAATAGAGAAATCAACGATTCCCTATGCATGTTAGATTTATAGGTATTGGCTAATGAAAAAATGCATGGTGAATGAATGAAGTCTCCATTCTGTCATAGCCATGTGTGCCTTTATCTTTCAATCGATAGGTTTGTATATTTTAAAAATCACATATAATATTTTCACTGATTCTCAGAACATCCTGTAAAAAGATAGAATAGGTATTGCTATTTCTGGTTTATCAAAGGAGAAAGTGAGCCTTACCAACATTAAGTGACTTACCCAAGTTAAGCTAAAGAACAGGACTTGACTTCAGGTCTTTTGATAACAAAGTCAGGGTTATTTCCACTCTATCCCTCTCACTGCAGCAAGGGAAACGCAAGCCGAGAAGCAACGCCCCAGGTAGTTTTTGTAGCCCCACAAGGATGTACTTCACTATTAAACAAACTTGAAGCACATCAACCTCTATGCTGCAGTAAAAGATCTGAGCTAGAATTTCCAGTTGTAGACTATGGATCGGGAACGACTTTATGAATTTCTCCAAGTATTACCAGTAATAACAGGAATTTATTTACATCTCACACCTGAACCATAGTGGGAACTAAAGCTCAACTCACCCTGCTAAAGGAATTACCCAGCACAAATTTTCACCTGGTAGAGATTTTCAAAAAACGATGCCAAACCTAACTAGACAAAGATATCTGGTCATCTTACTGCAGAATTCCTTAACTGACATCTATCTCTGCATTAAGAGGACCTCCACAGGCATTTGAAAGTATGCAAGTATATATGTCTATGTACCCCTAATATTTCTGGAGAGATAGACCATAGATTTCATAAGATTCTGACAATGTCCCCCAAAGGTTGAGATCCCATAGGAGGACTTCAGAACAGTAGAAATAAACTCATTATTACAAATTAATTTTTAAACTTTTTAAGTTTCTTTTTGTATTGCAAATTTCTGTTATACTGCATCACTTTTTAAAAGCTAGACAGTTTCACAAATCTTCCCAAATATATTTGGAATTCCTTTGGAATGTCCCTATGGCAGCTTTTAAAACAAGAGGCAGGGGCACCTAGGTGGCCCAGTCACTAAGCGGCTGCCTTCAGCTCAGGTCATGATCCCAGGATCCTGGGATGGAGCCCCACATCAGGCTCCCGGCTTGGTGGGAAGCCTGCTTCTCCCTCCCCCACTCCCCTGCCTGTGTTCCCTCTCTCACTGTCTCTCTCTCTGACAAATAAATAACTAAATAAATCTTTTAAATAGATAAATAAATAAAACAAAACAAGAGGCAGTTACACTCTCTATCAGTCTGAAATGCTTGAGAATGCCTGCTTCCTCCTTCATGCAGCTCATTGCAGGGTAGGTAGTGGCAGGAATTTATTTACTAAATGTTTGTTAATAATTCTCCAAAGTTGTTCAGTTAGTTATTTAAAACTTGTTAATGGTCTACTGCCTTATTCTTAATGTGAGAATTATTTTCTCTTTGTAAATAACAGGATAAAATGTGTACTTTTTTCTCCAAAATCTGCAGGTAGTTCTTTAATCCCAGTCTATTTAGTTTTCAGAAATTAGAAGGAAGTCCAGAATAGCCAGCAAACTGGAAAATGATGAGATTGATCAGAAAAGAAAAGGAAAGAAAACTTTTCCAAAGGAAACATATTAAAGTTAGGTTACTAAAAGTATAATGATGAAATAAATGGAATCTTCAGTGTTGCATGAGTTATATGCAGCAATACATGTCACTACCAGCATCATCCAAGATGGCAAAATGCTACAAGATTTTTCGAAATGTAGATAAATAAAAAGAGAAAAGCAATGGGCTCAAGATGGAGGGAGAATAGACTACTTAAAACAGATCATGGTGGGCCACCTGCGTGGTTCAACTGGTTGAACATCCAACTCCTGGTTTCAGCTCCCATCATGAACTCATGGGTTGTGGGATCAAGCCCCAGAGTTGGACTCTGTACTCAGCAGGTAGTCTGCTTGAAGAGTCTCCCTCTACCCCTACTCCCCACTTGCGCTCCCCCCACCACTGCCCTCTCCAAAATAAATCAATACTATCTTTTTAAAAATAAACAAAACCAATCATGGTTCTGGGTACAGTAAGGTAGAATAAGCATATGTCTCCCACTGAACACATCTATACAACTGAACAGGATGCACTGAGCAAATAGCTCTCTGAAGACTCTGAGAAGCAACTAGTAGCAAGGGGCTTGACATGAAAAGGCCAGAATTTGAAGCACCACCAAATCAATCGTGAGTTTGCCATTTTTGGTCTTCAGTACCCCCCAGACTAAATGCAACACAGCATCACAGTCCGAAACCCAGAACTGGGTACTGAGACTCAGACAGAGAGAATTCAAAGAGAAGGTCCTTTCAGACTTGAGTGAGAAAGGGAGTGCAGAAATCCCCCATTTTTTCTTCTGAGTTCTTCAGAGCCCCAGCCCTTCAAGCAATCCCACAGGCAGTGACATTAGAAGTTCCAACAGTATAGGAGCCAAAACTCTTAGGAAGGAAACCTTCCTCTCTGATCCCAAGAGAGTGGGGTCAGCTCTCACCACTATAATATATACCCTATGTTTTCCTGCCACCTAGCCCTGGATGCAAGCATCATCACAGAAGTATGCAACAGAACAAAACAATGAAAGCCCCAACTTTCTGCCTAGCCATAAGAAAAAAGAAATCTGAGGGGTGCCTGGGTGACTCAGCTGGTTAAGCAGCTGCCTTCGGCTCAGGTCATGATTCCAGGGTCCTGGGATGGAGCCCTGCATCGGGCTCCGTGCTCAGTAGAGAGCCTGCTTCTCTCTCTCCCTCTGCCTGCTGCTCTGCTTACTTGTGCTCTCTCTCTATCTCTCTGTCAAATAAATAAATAAAATCTTTTAAAAAAAGAAAAAGAAAAAAGAAATTAAACCAACAAATTAAACAATTTAGATGAAATGAACAAATCCCTAGAAAGATACAAATAATCAAACTAACTCAAGAAGAAATAGAAAATCCAAATAGGCATATAAAAAGTAAAGAAATTAAATACTTAAATTTTAAATTAGTAACTTAAAAATATTCCCACAAAGAAAACACCAGCCTCATATGGCTCCATTGATGAACCCTATTAATACTTAGAATACCAATAATGCATATCTTCATAAAAAAAGAAAAACTCAAAATGGATCATAGATTACATAAGAACCAGAACTATAAAATTTCTAGGAAAAAAAAATTTTTTTCATGACCTTGGATGCGGCAGAGTTCTTAGACATGATACCATAAAGGGAAACAATTGATAAATTAGACTTAATGAAAAATTAAAAATTTTACACTTAAAAAGATACTATTAAGTGGGACTCCTGGGCAGCTCAGTTGGTTAAGCATCTCCCTTTGGCTCAGGTCATGATCCCAAGGTCCTGGGATGGAGTCCAGCATCAGCCTCCTTGCTCAGCAGGGAGCCTGTTTCTCCCTATGCCCCCCTTGCTTGTGTGAGCCCTCTCTCTCTCTCTCTCTCTGTCAAATAAATACATTTTTTTTTAAAGATACCATTAAGTAAATGAAAAGACAGACCACAGACCATAAGTAAACATTCATATATCTCATGTCTGTTAAAGATGAAGGGAAGAAGAATATGAAACTCCTAAGGATATCTGGAAAGCAATCTGCCCCCAGAAGTGGCAGTGAAGTTCCACAGAAAAAAGTAAAACTTGTTGCTGATGAAGATGAAGATGATGATGATGATGATGATGATGATTTTGATAATGAGAAAGCTAAAGGGAATGCCCCAATAAAGAAATCTGTATGAGATATCCCAGCCAAAAAAAAAGCACAAAAGTCAATCCAGAATGGTAAAGACTCAAGACCATTAACACCAAGATCAAAAGGTCAAGAATTCTTCCAAAAACAAGGGGAAAAAAACCTTAAAACACAGAAAGGACCTAGTTCCACAGAAGACATTACAGCAAATGCAAACAAATAGAGAAAAAGGTGTTTATCTTTCCTAAGTGGAAGCCAAAGTCATCAGTTATGTGAAGAATTGCTCTGGATGACTGACCAACTGGCTTATTCAAGATCTCTGGCAGTGGAGAGGTCTCTATAAAAATCGAAGCAGTGTGTTAAAATTTTCCCATCTTATTTCATTGCTGTAAAAGTTTCTACCTAGCTGTCCTTTTTACAAGGCAGAGTAAAAATTTCCCTAATGTGTCTGATAAATGTAGTCCAGGTTCCATTGCCAAGATTGTGTTATCCAAAATGCCTATTTGATTTTTAGAGATGGAACCCCACCCTTTACTTGGTTTTAAGTATGTGTGGAATGTTACAATAGGATATAGTACTAGTCATTGTCCGGCAAATGGAAACGGTGGGAGACAAAAATATCCATATAAAATAAACTCAGGGGGCGCCTGGGTGGCTCAGTGGGTTAAAGCCTCTGCCTTTCGGCTCAGGTCATGATCTCAGGGTCCTGGGATCAAGCCCTGCATCGGGGCTCTCTGCTCAGCAGGGAGTCTGCTTCCCCCTCTCTCTCTGCCTGCCTGCCTCTGCCTACTTGTGATTTCTGTCTGTCAAATAAATAAATAAAATCTAAAAAAAATAAAAATAAAAATAAAAAAAATTAACTCAGTATTCTCATAAAATAATAAAAATTAAAATGGCCAATGATTTGAACCATTTGAACATGAAAAGATGCTCAAAGTCATGAGGCATTAGAGAAATCCAAGTTAAAATTACAGAATACCACTTAAGACCCACTAGAATGACTATAATTAAAAAGACAATAACAAGTACTGCCAAAGACGTGAAGAAACTAGAACCCTCATACATTGATTAAATTATACAGCCACTCTGGAAAACAGTTTGACAATTTCTTTAAAAATCAAACATACACTAATCACGTAAACAAAAAACAAGGTATTTACCCAAGACAAATGAAAACATATGTCCACACAAAGATTTTAAGCAAATATCCATAACAGCATTATTTATAACAGCTAAAAACTGGAGAGAAAAATGCAATGTCCATTAACTGGTGAATGGGTAAGCAAAGTGTGCCATATTCAGAGAATGGAAGGCTATTCAGCAATAAAAATGAACAAACTACTGATACGCGCTACAATATGGATAAACTGCAAAAACATCAGGTCACAGGAAAAAAGCCAGATGCAAAAAGACTACTCATTATATGATTCCACTTATATTTAACATCCAGAAAAGGCAAATCTAGAGATACTGAAAGTTGATTTGTGGTTTTGTGAGGTAAGGGGTGGGAACCGGAATTAAAAGTAAAAAGGCATGTGAAATCTTTCTGAGGCAATAGAAAATACCCTAAAACTGGTAGTTATACCTCAAAAAATGGAAAACTCAAATCAGGGCTAGAAATTTCAGGGGGAAGTAATTTCCATATATATATGAAATCCAAGATGTTGGGAAAGACTGTCCAGGGAAAACAACAGAAAAAGCTTAAAATGAGTGCTTCTGAGGAGAGTAGTATCAGTACACCAGAAATAAGTCAAAAGATTATCTATGGCAGATTGCAAATGTGGCCACAATACTTTCAACTCCTTCTGTCATGACTCTGTTCCCCCCAACACCTATGACTCACTGTGGCCAAAACAACATGTAAGCAGAGACATTGTACTTATAAGTTCAGGGCCTAACCCACAGAGGTCTCACTTATTCCATTCTTGCTGCTTTTGGAACCCAAATCTAGCCACAAGTGAACAAACCTGGGTTGCCTTGCTGGAAGAGGAGAGACCTGTAAAGGAAAACTGAGTTTGCCTGAGGCTGACCAAAGACACATGAGTGAGTTCCAGCTGTGATAAGCCAAGCCTGACTCACACCAGAACAGCTGCCCAACTGGGCACAGCCCAAGCTGCCAATCCCCAGAATCGTGAACTAAATAGTTAATGTTTCAAGTAATTTGTTACAAAGAAGGAGCTAATTGATGTACTAAAAAAGAGCACACATGACTGCTGGATTACACCATGAACCAAATGACTGGGTTCTATGAAGATGTCCAATAAGGACAGGCCTCCTAGGCATAGAAATAGAAAAGTAGTCCATGAGATTGACTCGGGTCTGGGAATTGTCAAAGTCACTGGTAGCAGAGCAAGTAAATGCATGAGCAAAGAGAGAGTAACAGTAAAAGCTTCTCTATATAGTTGGTTAAGGGTCTATACTGAGCAGAAATGTAAGTGAAGTTGTCAGAAAATGCTGATAGACTGAAAGCCAGCGAAGATTTAGGCCCAGAGGTCCTGACAAAGATAAGACAGAAGCTCATTAGGACTGTGTGATGAGAGGCACCTAGCTGGCTCAGTCGAGAGAGCATGTGGCTCTTGATCTTGGAGTCGTGAGTTCAAGCCCCATGTGTGGAGGAGAGTTTACTTAAAATTTAAAAAAAAAAATTTTTTTTTAAAGTGCATGATGAGGTGAAAAGACAGGAGATTGTATAGAGAGAGGTATTTCAGAATTCAAGATTTGGGGGTTAGAGTAATTCTAAGACATGATGAAATATGCACAGGATGGATACTTGAAGGGCTATAAATAAATATTTGTCCATTTCACCTTAGTTGTCAAGTATTTTGGCATCAAATTAAACAAAATAGTCTCTCATTCTTTTAATGACTGTAGGTTCCATAGTTACAAACTCTCTTCCATGTATCATATCAGTAATTTTTTTGTTTCTTTCTTGATTAGTCTAGCTAGATATTTAAACACTTGGTTGATATTTTCAAAGAACCAACTTTGGCTTTCTTCATTTTCTCATTGTATGTTTTTCTCTCTATTTCATCAATGTCTGCTCTTTATTATTTCCTTCCTTCCACTTACTTTGTGTTTACCTTTTTTATCCTCTAGCTTCTTAAAGTTGAAAATTTGTTAGATTTTAGATATTTCTTCTTTTCTAATACAAGCAATTAAAGCTATGTATTTTCCTCTAAGCACTGCTTTGGTTGCACCCCACTATTCTGATTTAAGATTTTATTTTTTTAAGTAATCTCTACAACCAAATAGAAATAGGAGAAACCCTATTTCTCCCTTTAATTTCAATAATTTTTACTCCATGTATTTTGAGGTTCTGTTATTAGATACCTACACATTTATAATTATGTCTCCCAGAAAAATTAGCTCTTTTATCATTATGGAACATCCCTCTGTATCTCTATTTGTCTTGATATCTATTTTATCTAATATTAATATGGCCACTCTTATCCTCTTTTATCATATGCATGATTTATTTTTCCCATCCATTCACTCTCAGTGTAACTGGGTTTTTAAGTATATCTCTTATAAACAGCACATAGTCGGGTCTCACTATGTATACATTCTGATAATCTGTCTCTTTAAAAAAAAAAGATTTTTTAAAATTTATTTGACAGAGATCACAAGCAGGCAGAGAGGCAGGCAGAGAGAGAGGGGGAAGCAGGCTCCCCACCGAGCAGAAAGTCTGACGTGGGGCTCAATCCTAGGACCCTGAGATCATGTCCTGAGCCAAAGGCAGAGGCTTAACCCACTGAGCCACCCTCTGATAATCTATCTCTTAACCAGAGTGTTTAATCCATTAATATTTAATACAATTATAATATGGATTTAGGTCTACCATTTCAGATTTTATTTTCAGCCTGTCCCCTCTGTTTTTTGTCACTTTCTTCCTTCATTTCTTCCTTCTTTGGATCATCTGGATATCTTTTAGAATTTAATTTGGGTTTATCTATTATAAATAAATAAATCAAAATATCATTATTTTTTATTGGTTGCTCTGGGAATTAAAATGTGCACCCTTAACTTTTCATTCTACTTAGAGTTAATATACTACTTCATATAAAATGTAAAAATGTTACGCTTATACAGGGAGTCCACTTATTTCCCTGTACTTGCCTACACTATAGTTGCCAAACCTCTACCTATACATCATACATCCCACAAGACAATGTTATAATTTGTGCTCTAAACAATTATATGGGGCGCCTGGGTGGCTCAGTGGGTTAAGCCTCTGCCTTTGGCTCAGGTCATGATCTCAGGGTCTGGGATCAAGGCCCACATCAGGCTCTCTACTCAGCAGGGAGCCTGCTTCCCCCTCTCTCTCTGCCTGCCTCTCTGCCTACTTGTGCTCTCTCTCTGGCAAATAAATAAATAAAATCTTTACAAAATAAAATTAAATTAAAAAATAAACAATTATATGTATTTTAAAGAAATTAAAAGGAATGAAATGGAGTTATATATTTACAATGGTATTTGATATTTCTGATGTTCCTTTTTTTTTTTAAGATTTTATTTATTTGACAGACAGAGATCACAAGTAGGGAGAGAGGCAGGCAGAGAGAGGGAGGGAAGCAGCAGTCTCCCCACGGAGCAGAGAGCCCGATGTGGGGCTCGATCCCAGGACCCTGGGACCATGACCTGAGCCGAAGGCAGAGGCTTTAACCCGCTGAGCCACCCAGGTGCCCCTGATGTTCTTTATTCAAATTATCACCACATTTCTCAAAAATAGTTGTACAGAGATTACCAAGCCACAACATTTGGCTCTCAGCTGGCATGAATGCATAAATTACACATTAACACTGCCCTAATCTTTTTTCTTAAGGTCATGATAGTTAAAACAATACCACTTGGCACCAATATGATTGTAAACAAAACAAAAATTCAGGCACTAAAACTGAGTGACAATACCAGTGATAAGGTGGATTGGATACAAGACAATTCAGAATAAACTTACATTGATTTTTTCATATTATAATTGGAGTAAAAACATTAAATATTAAAATTTTTGTTCAAAACTCTCACATCAAAGTATACAAGTCCTTTCAATAATGAATAAAAATGTCAGGGAATATTTCAACTCTTAAAATTGCCTGAATCTGTGTATTTTCAAAGTAAATACACAAAGTTAACTAAGGCATAACGGTATTTCTGAAATAAAAAATGAAAACCATCTATTTCCTTTTTAGTAAAAACAGATACAGGAATATTTGGGAAGTTACAGAATCCATGAAAATTAAGAATTAAACTGACTTAAAAAGAAAACAGCAGGGTATCCATGTGGTGCAGTCAATTAAGCATCTGACTCTGTTTTGGCTCAGGTCCTGATCTCAAGGTAATGGGACTGAGCCCAGCATCAGGCTCCAAGCTCAGTATGGAGTCTGCTTGGAGTCTCCCTCTCCTTCTGTCCCTCCCCTTCATTCTATCTCTCTAAAATAAATAAATAAATCTTTAAAAGAAAATAGGGTGCCTGGGTGACTCAGTTGCTCAAACTTTTCCTTTCAGCTCAGGTCACAATCTCAGGATCCTGGGATCGAGCCATGCATCAGGCTCTCTGTTCAGCAGCGAGTCTGCTTCTCCCTCTTCCTCCCCCTCTGTGATCTCTCTCCCTCTCACTCTCTCCCAAATAAATAAATAAATAAATAATCTTTTAAAAAATAAGTGTAATAAATTTTTAAAAAGAAAACATCGAATATTCATTCATTTAGCAAACACTTACCAAGCTTTATTCAGTGCCAGACACTGAGCTAAGAACTAGTGATTTAGACTACCTTCAAGATATTCACAATCTTGCAGAAGAGGTGAACAAAGAACTCAATTATTATTATGAAGAGGGACCTAGGAAGGTTTCCTGGAAGAAATTACCTATGAGCTAAGTTTCAAAGGGAAATCAAGAGTTAGCCTTTTGTGCCTGAGTATTTTTGTTTTTGCTGGTGGTGGGCGGGCGATGAGAGAAATGGAAAAGAGAAAGAGGCTTTCTCAGTTGGAAATAACATGGACAAAAGAATAATACTAAAAGGTCACAATCTGCTTGGAGAATTAAAAATGTGGACAAATGGTCAGACTAGAACTATCGAAAGGACATCAGGATAGGAATCATCCTGATGTCATATTGAGAAAGTTGAACTTGGGGCACCTGGATGGCTCAGTCCATGGAGCATGCACTCTTGATCTCCAGGTTCTACATTCAACCCCCACATCGGGTGCAGAGATTACTTAAAAATAAAAATAAAAAAGGAAAGTTGAACTTAATTGCCTTGGAGACAGTGGGAGGCCACTGAAGGACTTGAAGTAGGGGAGGAATATGGCTTACCCAACCTTTCTGCCTTGAATACCTCTACGACAGAAGCTAGGAAAAATAAAAGCTCATACCCCAAACTTCCCTTGCAGAGGGCCTGTGACACAGTTCTGACCACTGAAGTGTAAGAAGAAACCTAACTGGAAGGGCTTCTGGCAAAAATTTTGATTTCCTGATGAATATCCTTCCTTGGCTAGCTCTATCCCTTCCTCTCCTTCCCTCCTTGAATTTGGGCATGATGTCTGCAGCCATGCCAGCCATCCTACAACCATGAAGCTCAAGCAAAGCCTGCAGCATCTCTAGACTTCTTGCTGTGAGAGGATATAAATCCCTGTTTATTAATAATCCATTTTTATGTTGGGGTTACTTGAATCTAAATGTCTCCCTTAATAATTAAAGTCTTAAGAATTTGTATTTTATGAGGCACCTGGGTAGCTCAGTCAGTTGGGTGGCCAACTCTCAGCTCAGGTCTCGATCTCAGGGTCTTGAGTTCAAGCCCCATGTTGGGCTCCATGCTTGGCATGGAGCCTACTTTATTTTTTTTTTAATAAATTTTTTTAAATTTATTTATTTGTTAGAGAGAGAGAGAGAGCGAGCGAGCACAGGCAGACAGAGTGGTAGGCAGAGGCAGAGGGAGAAGCAGGCTCCCTGCCAAGCAAGGAGCCCGATGTGGGACTCGATCCCAGGACGCTGGGATCATGACCTGAGCCGAAGGCAGCCGCTTAACCAACTGAGCCACCCAGGCATCCCAGCATGGAGCCTACTTTAAAAAAAAGAAAAAGAATTTTTATTTTTGAATGATTCTTATTAAATTAGTGCATGTGGATAGGAAATGGGGAGGCAGAGGGACTGGTCTGGAGACCTATTATTATAGGGTCTGAACCAAGGTAACCATAATGGATGTAAGGGAGGCAGACTCCAGAGATTTAAAAGAGGACAGGATGGACAGGAAGGGATCTGCCATCTCTTCCAGACTTCTAGCTTGAGCAGCTGCAGAGGGTAGGGGTGAGGGTAGTGCCACTCCCCGAAACAGTGGCAGATAGGATTTGGGATTGACAAGTTCAATGTTCAGTCTGAGATACCTATGGTACCTCCACGTGAAAATGAGGGGAAAAGAGCTAACTGTCTGTAGCTGGAGGTCAAGAGTGAAGTCTGAATTTGAGATACAGATTTCTGAGTAACCGCTGTATGTGGGTAAACTAAAACAGTAAGTATGGTTAGATCCTACAAGTAGAGCTGAAATACGGTGGGCAAAAATGAGGCCCCGCACATCTATTAAGACAAAACATAGGTTAGTAGTTGCTTAAGGTTGGGGATGGAGGATGGAAGTGGGAGAGGGGAATGGGGAGTGACTGCTTACAGGTATGGAGTTTCTTTTGACAGTAATAAAAATGTTCTAAAATTAAACTGTGTGATGGTTGCACAACATTGCAGATATACTAAAACTCACTGAATGGTGTATTTTAAATAGGTGAACTGTATAGCATGTGATTTATAGCTCAATAAAGATGTTAAAAAGAACTGGGCCCAATGCAGAACCAGGGGAATATCAACATATAAGTAGGAGGAGGATCCAGTGCAGGAACAGAGGGAACCATGGCCAAAAAATGGAGCAAAATTAAGAATATTGTCCAAAAACCTGGGAGAAAAGTTTCAAACAGAGATCAGGGGCCAACAGTGTCAAATGCAAGATACGTGACTATCTTCAGTTAAAGACTGAAATATTTGGGGGCACCTGGGTGGCTCAGTCGTTAAGCATCTGCCTTCAGCTCAGGTCATGATCCCCAGGTCCTGGGATCAAGCCCCACGTCAGGCTCCCCGCTCAGCCGGAAGCCTGCTTCTTCCTCTCCCACTCCCCATGCTTGTGTTCCCTCTCTCGTTGTGTCTCCCTCTGTCAAATAAAAAAATAAAATCTTTTTAAAACAAAAAAGACTGAAATATTTGATTGAACAATTGGGAACTCACTGGTGAGCTAAGAGTGAATGATTTTAAGTAGTAGTAAAAGAAGCCAGATTACACAAAGTTGAGGAATAAATGAGAGATGAGAAACGGAAGGTAACAAAAGACTCTTTTTCAGGAAACTTCTCTCCCCAAGAGAAGAGCTGGTGGTATAAGGAGGTTTGTATTGCTTTCAAAAGGCAGCACATAGCAGCCACTCTGGAAAACAGCATAGAGTTTCCTCAAAAAGTTAAAAATAGAGCTACCCTATGACCCAGCAATTGCATTACTAGTATTTATCCAAAGGATACAAACATAGTGATTTGAAGGGATACGTGAACCCGAATGTTTATAGCAACAATTTCCACAATTGCAAAACTATGGAAAGAGCCTAAATGTCTATCCACAGATGAATGGATAAAAAAGATGTGATCCAAATTTACAATGGAATATTACTCAGCCATCACAAAGAATGAAATCTTGCCATTTGCAATGACATGGATGGAACTAGAAGGTATTATGTTAAGTGAAATAAGTCAAAGAAAGACAAATACCATATGATTTCACTCATTAGTGGAGTTTAAGAAACAAGACAGATGAACATAGGGGAAAGGAAGGAAAAACAAAATAAAAGAAAAACAGAGAGGGATACAAACCATAACAGACTCTTAACTACAGGGAACATGCTGGAGGGGAGATGGATGGGGCACGGGGTAACTGGGTGATGGGCGTTAAGGAGGACACCTGATGTAATGAGCACTGGGCATTGTATGCAACTGATGAATCACTGAACTCTACCTCTGAAACTAATAATATAGTATGTGTTAATTAAATAGAATTTAAATTAAAAAATTTTTTAAAAGACAGCACATATGATGCTTATGTGTTAGGGAATAGAGCCTGCAAGGAGGGAGCCAGACAAAATAAATGAGGAGGGTATGATTCATGGAAAAACATCTCCAAGAGTCGGGAAGAAAAGGAATTCAAGAATAAGAATGAACTATGAGAATGGAGGATGACAGATGGGTTTTTCTATTGGACTGGGAGGGAAGTTTAAGATACACTTCGTTGGTAGGAACCAAAAAGTTTAAAGTGTTATTGCTTGGGGGACCTGGGTGGGTCAGTTGGTTAAGCTTCTGCTTCAGCTCAGGTCATGATCTCAGGGTCCTGGGATCAAACCCCAAGTCAGGTTCCCTGCTCAGTGGGGAGTCTGCTTGTCCCTCTCCCTCTGACCCCCTCATCCCTGCTCATGCTTTCTCTCTCTCTGCTCTCTCTCACAAATAAATAAATAAACTAAGTGCTATTGCTTGATGGCATCGATGTTCTCTGTGAGTTAGCAGACAGAAGTCACTGGCCAAGGGTGAAGGAGTAGGCTTGAGAATTTGAGGAGGACATAAATAAACACCTAGAACAATTCTTATGGGAGACAAATTTGCAAGGAAGAAGTTTAAAAGCAGAGGCACATTTTGAATACTTTTAAAAATATAATATATTTCAAAGCTGATAAAAACCACCTGGTGTATAACTAATTACCTACAAATTTATTATACTTTGCATTAGAATTTGTAATGACCACACTGAACACATGAGCCAGATGTCACAAATGCCGTACATATGGTGTCTGAAGTCAAAATACAACTCAGTGATACTTGAGCGCTGGACCTGAAAAACATGGTATCCTGCAAAAGCACAGCTTCAGGGTGACCAGAAAGCCACACATCCAGTCATTCTCCCAGGACCTCTGCAGTAGTGGACATGACTCCCCATTCTCCCTAAGTGTGAAAAAAGAGTGAGGGGACTGTTTCACTATAGTTGCAGAAAAGAAATCAAAAAGCGACTTTTTTTTTCCTTCTCCTGAGAGGGCTCATAACAGGTGACCTCCTACAGTGTTCAAATAAAGTAACGTTATGTCAAGGGCCTTTGCCAACTATCAAGTAGTATACGAAAAATATTTTTATTATAGCTGACATTCATTTATATTTCTTTACAGATTTAAGGGAATGTAGAGCTAGGAACCCTTTTGTTCTAATCATATTGGCATACACTGAGCTCTGAAAACAGCCATGTACCTTCCTAAATCTTTGCCTATCCCCATGCGTTCTGCTGGGAGGTTGCTCTCATTCCTCTCTGTCTAGCAAGATACTATCCAACCTGCATGTTTCAGCATAAATATCACTGCCTCTTGGAAGGCTTTTCTGATCACCCCAGCTAGAAGCAGTCACTTCACCGGAACTATTCCAATCATTCCTTTTCTTTTTTTTTTTTTTTTAAGATTTTATTTATTTATCAGGGCGCCTGGGTGGCTCAGTGGGTTAAAGCCTCTGCCTTCGGCTTGGGTCGTGATCCCAGGGTCCTGGAATCGAGCCCCGCATCGGGCTCTCTGCTCAGCGGGGAGCGCCTGCTTCCTCCCCTCTCTCTCTCTCTGCCTGCCTCTCTGCCTACTTGTGATCTATGTCTGTCAAATGAAGAAATAAAATCTTTAAAAAAAAAAAAAAAGATTTTATTTATTTATCTATTTGAGAGAGAGAGAGCATGAGCAAGGGGGGAAGGGTAGAGAGACAGGGAGAAGCAGATTCCCCACAGAGCAGAGAGCACAGCACAAGAATCTATCCCAGGACCCTGGGTTCATGACCTGAGCCAAAGGCAGACACTTAACTGACTGAGCCTCCCAGGCTACTCCCCCAACCATTCCTTTTCTATACATAATTTACTTGTATTTTTGTTAATTATATCTTCATCTTTGCCTTAATCTCCTAGAAGGCAGGAATCATGTTTTACATAATGCCTTTTTAGCATGATGCTTTGCACATAGCACAAACATGGCCTGGAAACATTCCTTCTGGAAAAGGCTTCAGCGACCATCTTCATGTTACCAGTGAACACCAACTCTAAGTCTCAGAGACACTAAGAACTTGACCAAGATCACACAGTTAACAGCACAGCTAAAATCCAAAATCAGGATTCGAACTCTATTTTCATATTCCTTTCATTAAACCAAGACTTGCAATTAGCCCTAGTACTATTTTATAAACCAAATCTCAAAAAAGAGTCATTCTTGAGCCTTAAGATTACACAAAGATTGGGGCACCTGGGTGGCCCAGTGGGTTGAGCCTCTGCCTTCGGCTCAAGTCATGATCTCGGGGTCCTGGGATCAAGTCCCAAGTCAGGCTCTCTGCTCAACAGGGATCCTGCTTCCCCTCTCTCTTTGTGTCTAGCTCCCTGCCTACTTGTGATCTCTCTGTGTGTCAAATAAATAAATAAAATCTTAAAAAAAAAAAAATTACACAAAGATTCAAACTTCTCTGGAAAACTCTTATTTCAACTTTCATCTAGATTGCATTTAATTGGCCTGGATTGCATGGGGGAAAAGCGGGCTTCTCTTCCTTCTTTTTTTTTTTTTTTTTCCTTTTAGCACTCTGTTTTGTTGCCATGTAGCTAAAGCAAGGATAAATTATATGGTAGTGGTGAATGCTGGCTGAATAAAGCCCTGTGAACAGGGTGAATTTGTCTTTTTTACAAATATATTGGCTGTACTTGTATACCCTGGCCTTTGATGCTTTTGCCACATTTGTGATTCACAGTTGGAAACAGCACAGCAGTTCAGTTACCGTAACAGAAGAAACCAGCAACTATAATATTTCAGTACTGATATAGGAAATGACCTAGAAATAATTGTCAAGGGCAGAGGCTATACCTCAGACCTTCTGTTAGCTCTACTATCTAACATCACATGTTGTACAGAAAAAAAAAGGAAATTTATTTGTTTTGAAAATAATTGCATGAAGATAAATGAATACCATATCACGTGTAGAGTTCAATTTTTGACTGATTTAATGAGGATAAATTAATTTAGACCTAGAATTTGACTCTTGGCAAAGAATTTATTTATAAAGATAACCCAATTATAAAAGAGACCTAAATAACAAACTATCATTTTCTGTAATGCACTAAATTGGGTAATTCTCAATGAAATATACACATTTAATGAGAAGTTATGAAATATGGTTATTTTGCTGACTATTCTTGCATCATTTGATAAAGGTTCACTCTGGGAATATAATGAGGCCAAGAGAGTTTATGTGGAACATCCTTTCATCTAGGATAACTTGGATAATCACTGGAAAAGCCTAAAGGATTAATCTATTCTGCTTTGTAAGAAATGTCCATTAACAATGCACTCAACTTAGCTTGCCCCTTTCATTGAGAACGTTGGGCATATTATTCCCTGAGCTATGAGTGACACAGTTAACCACAGGGCAGACAAAATGTAGCCAGGGAGTTCTTGTCTTACTCTGTCCTTATCTTGCTATGTGACTCTTTGGGAACTGCTTAATTTAACTCTTTTGGTTCCTTTACCTGAAACGGGAAGTGAAGATATTTACTCAAATCCTGATAGACATGCAACACACTCTTCCCCCTCCCTGTGTGAAACAAGGCTTCCCTTATTCCACTGAGCTGATGAATAGGGATCATTTACCACTGTTCACTCCGGGTATTCTCAAAGGACATTATAATTGTCTTCATTGAAGTACTCCCAAGACTCTTTCTTTAAATCTAATGGTACCTCAATTACCCATATCACTTTCTGAAATTTCCTTAAAATCAGGATTGTCACTGCCCAATTTTCACCACAGGAATCCAGGGAAACAGTTAAGCATTGTGTGAAGTCACAGCACAAAACATAAATCCTCAGAAAAAGTACCCTTCTTAGATACCCAGATTAAACGCCTGCTTTCTACACTGTGTCCTACTTCAATGTGAAGTCACTTCTCTTCATTAGCTGTTTATGACCAAAAAAACCCCCAAAACTACACAAGTTCTTTATATTCATACATAAAACACATATTTCTATCTATCTCATTGGGTCTTTATAACTGTCAGTGAGCTGGAGTTACAGCCTTCAGCCCTTGCTGGCTGGGTTAATAGTTTCACATTCTCACATGCTATTATTAAAATTCAGAGGTCTATCAAGCCAGTAAAGATGAATTTACGAGTATATCAAAATCAAAAGGGCTAGTAGGTGGTTACAGTTCCAAAACATCTTATAAACATGGATATTATTTAGTTATTGCTTCATGAGGAAGAAACTGCTGCATGTTGAAGAAATGTGTATATTATATACTTAGTGAAGAAAACAAAGCTGGAGCTCCTCAGATGAGAGATGTGACTTTCTTCACAAAGCAAAGAGGGTTCTGATGCCAGGGTCTTTCCCCCTGGACAAGTAATTCTCTGACTACCTGGGAAGGAACATCCTGAAATTTCCAGTCCAGTTGGACTCCTTCCTGGGCACGTAGGTAGCAGAAGCATTATCCTCTGCCAGGAAAAGCAGCATGGGCCTCACAAACTTCTTCACATGTTCAAGGGCTTTCCCAAAGCTCTTTCACATTCCAAAATGAGTCAGCACATCCTAAACTCATTTTCCTTATTTGACCACTATGGAAATGCTGAAAGTGAATTATCTACTTACTGAGATTGGAAAGAGGAAGGCACTAACTTCTTAGTTCAATTTGATTATGACTTGTCAAAAATCAAAACAATTTCTTTGAGAAATATTTTTGCAGCAGCTACTACTAAAAAGCAATGAGAATATCCATTATGCTGCTCAAATTCTAATTTTTTAAAATGATGAAACTCAAAATATTCAGAGGTAATTCTCAAGAAGAAAATCCTTCTAGAAATGGCATTTTGAGAAAAGGGGAGAAGAAAAAATAATTTCCAATGTTTTCTTCATAGGGAGATGTTTTATTTGTGGTAAAATATGGAAATATTTTACCAGTGTAGAAAACAGTGAGGAAATATGACACTTTCATACAACACAGTTTCAGGATTTTCACTTATAAAACAACATTCTTTGAGTAGTTTATCAAAGAAATTTGGTACAAAAGGGAACACAAGTAGCCCATCAACAAATTAAGCCAATACTGTATTTAATTTCCTGAGAAAAAAATATTTTTTTCCTTTTTTTAAAGTAGCTTCACACCCAAGCTGGGGTCTGAACCCATGACCCCAAAATCAAGACTCAGCATGCTTCACGGACTGAGTCAGTGAGTCACACTGAGGAAAAAATATTCTAAGCAAATCCATTTTGTTATAATTAGTGACTTATATTTTTAATACAAACTCCAGGGCAATTTTTACAAGCTAGAAGGAGATTCAGCAAATGTTGAATTCCACGCAATGTCCTGAGAATGTGCACTTTCTTTGCTGACCAACTCTAAGTTCTATTCACCCATCCAGGAACTGGCACACACTGAAAAATTTTTCATTCATTCAGTAAGTATTTTGTAAGGACCCACTATATACCGGGCAGTTGGGATACGGCCCTAAACGAGAGAGACATGATTTATGTCCTCAAGGAGCTCACAGGCTAGTGGGTGGGGCAAATGTGAGAAGTCTAGACAACATGTCAAACTGGACTAGGGATCTTATGAAATGAGTTAAAGCATTAACCAACTGCTCCCAGCTCTCCTAACCAAATGCAAGCTCAGGACAAATGCTTAACTCAGAGATAACAAGACATACTCTTATCTCAATTTTTTGTGTTTTAGCTGAAATGTCTAATGGTTAATATAATAATCCGTAAAAGGATTATCTTGATTCTATCACTTATGTGAATGGAGCTGGTAATGTCTTTTTAAAATCAAAATCCTAAATTTTGATGTTTGCACCCTGACCATTGTTTATTTCTTGTCACATCTAAAGGAGTTAGTCTATTAATCAGATATCCAAAAATGCTGCTTCATAATAGACACAGCTTATGTTGTCTCCCATAAATTTCAATTAGCTTAATTAAGACTTCAAATTGTGCAAAGATTTTTATTCTTCCACATTTTTAAGTTCAATTTTACAAGATGTAATGATCACTACTCAGTACTGAATATTTACTATGAACTGAGTATTTTTTTTACATAATTACTTGTAAATCTCCCCTCCCACTGTAACTCTACAAGGTACTATTGGTTCTACTCTTCAGATAGGGAAACTGAGGCGCTGAGAAGTTAAGAAAGTTTCCCAGAACCACACAGCTAGTTAGTGTGAAGACAGGAACAGAACCTCTTGATTATCTGACTAGTTAATTTTTTCCCTTAAGTATCCTAAATTGGAAACGGAGTTCGCACCCTCCAGGGCTCAATGCAGTAGAATTACTCACTGTGCAACATTATAATGACGTTCTAATAATGCAGTTAATGCTTTCAAGCAACCAGAGCCCAGTAAAACATCTAGGGTGCAATAAAACATCTGATTAACTAGTGAAACGAAATGTGGAATAATTTCCCAGGTAAATGTCAAGGAAATGGAGGGTGTCTAACTATGAAGTCTACTAAAATGAGTAAACCACATCAAGCATTGTTACCAGTAACCTCCCAGCCTAGCTGTGTGAAATTCTCCTGAAAAGAGAGAAAATTATCTCACACTAAGTGGGGGTTGGCCTGGAAACTCATAGAGGGACTCTGGGCCACGGAGAGCTTGTGCTTTTGTTTTGTTCTACCTTCAGTCAGAAGGGGCTCAGTCCCACAGTAGTCCACCCTCATCACTGCACCCACATCACTTGCTCACGGAGGTATGGTCCACATTCCGAAAGCAAAGACCAGCACACACGATCAGATAAAGCCAGATCACCAGCCATCACTTTGCAAAAATCCTCAGATGACCCCAATAAAACGTGGAAAGCTTTATGGGTGAATATGAAGGTACGCTTGAAAGCCTAAAATGAAATGCATATGGATCAAATGGCTCTGCACTAACTTCCTAAAAGCTCTTCTCTGTCGTCGGCTATCCAAGTTCAAGGGAACCACCACAGCCAGCTGACAGCACCCAGAGAGCTTCCACAGGCAAATTACAGACTGTAAATGAAACGGAGATCCACCCCGGGGGCTGTTTCCTAAGGTCTGTAGCGCTTTTAGGGGCTGTCTTTGCCCCTCTGGTACAGCGGCTCCACTCCACAAGAAATCTGTGAACACCGTCCGTTTGCTAGGCACTAATGTTGGGGAACCGCTTAAAAAGAAACGTCACTTTCGGCTTGGGGGCAGCATGCTTGCCATTCAATGCCCTACTGGTTTCTTAACACGCATATGATTAATATTGGTACTCAGGAAAGAGAACTTCTTCTGACCTTGAGCGTGCGCGCTAAATAAATTACCTCAGAACGAAAGTGGTGGGATCTCATAACAGCATCTGGGGAGAAAAGAGAAAAAAAACGAGACTTCATTTAACTCCTTGTTCTTCACCTGCAGAGTTACTAATGATTTAGGTGAGATACAAGGGTCAGGAAGGCACATTCCAGACGCCTTGATTTCGGTGGGGACAAATTGTAGGGCGGGGAGGTTACTAGGCCACCGGTCTCTAGGTGAGTTCTTCGCGAGAAGTTTCAGGGAAAGTTCTGGGAGAGTTGAGGAGCCCCGAACTCTCCATGCCTGACTTTCTTACCCCTAAGCTCCAGCAATGGATGGGTCAAGGGAGGATGCCGCAGCCCCGGATTCCGTTCCTATTACCCTTAGCAAACTGACACTTAGAATTTGCGTCCGTGCCTCCCTTCCCAGCGCTGGACATCGCCGTGGCTATCCCATCCGGGGATACCGGAGGAAGGCGGTGAGGGCAAAACGGGCAAGGGATGTTTAAACACATAAACGTACTAGGCTTGCGGAGTAGGCGGTGATGGGGGTAGGGACCGCAGCGCGGACCCGAGCTCCAATTCACTCTCCAAATTGGCTTAAATGTTCCTCTCAGCCCGAAGAAATTCATCGCGGCGTGTCTTACCTCGGCTCCTTGAACGACCCGAAAAGACCGATTTCATCGGATGCCTCCCTTTCTGGAGCCTGCGGTGCCAGCAGCAAAAGAAGACGATGGTGGCGATGGTGCCCAGCAGAAGCAACAAGAGGAAGAGGGCACATTGGATGCTGTAGGGTCTCAGCAAGACGAGGAAAGCCGCGGCGATCATGGTGCGGGCGAGGCGGGGGCGGCGAGGCGGCGGGGCTGGAGGGCGGCGGCACAGGCACCCGTGCCGGGCGCACCACGAAGCGGCGGGCACGGGCGAGCGCGGCTCAGCGCGTCATGCCCGGCGCTCGCGGCCCCGCGACCAGCCCAATGGCTGCGCACCCCGCGCCAGCCGCGCTATGCGAGTGATCCAGGGCTGCGGGGAGCGCTTGCCATGACTCAGCAGACGGCGACGAGGCAGGGACTTGGCGGCGGGGAGTCTCTCCCCTCCCTCCCCAGGCGCCCCCGCCCCCGTCCGTGCGCAGCCCCCGGGCGCAGCCCCGCCAGGGACGCGGCGGGCTGGGAGGAGCAGCACTGCCGCTGTGGCCACCCGGGTCCCGCGCATCGTCTTGCGGCCGCCGCCGGCCTCGGCATCCCAGAAGCCGGGCGCACGTGGGTCGGGGCGGGGACGCGGCGCCCGGGCTGCAGCGGCGGCGGCCCGCGGGGGGCGGGAATGGGGCGCCGCGGCGGGGGCTCGCCTGATGACATCACGGCCGGGCTGCGGCAACGCGGGCGCGCGGACATGGCTGCGGCGGCTTCGGCGGCGGCCGCGGGCTGCGCCCGGGCCTGAGCGCCCAGCGCCCTCCCGCGGGGCCGCCCGCCAGTCCGCGCAGTCCGCGGGGGCACAGACCGGGCGCCTCTCCGCTCCCCGACACCCGGGACTTCCACCTATCCAGCCTCCCCCGGGCCGAATTGCTGGGGAGCTCGGCGACAGGGGGCGCCAAGGAGCCAGGGGGGAAACCGTGAGGCGCTGGCGGGAGCCTGCAGGCGGTGCTACCCCCACCTCCCACCTCCCCGCGCCCCGCCCCGAGGTTGGGGCTTTGGAGGATGCAGCCGGGTGAGCTATTGCTTGCGGGGGGTTCCTCGCACGCTGAAGCGTGAACACCGGGAAGGGCCTTCCCTGGGAATTGGGGGTTTCCAGGCACGGGAGGCCCACCCTCTCCAAGCCCCTCTTTAAAGTGGGAGCACTCCCTCAGGAGAACGCTCCGGTCTGCAGACGTGAACTGTTACACCCCCAAATTAGGTGCTATTTCTCAGCGGAGAAATGGGCAATTCGGATCCTCCTGCATCCATGCGTTCGTTTACCGTCAAACCTTGACTCATTCAGTGCGTTTGGAGAGACAGGCAATTTCAGACTGAGGGAACGGGCAGATAAAGGAAGTTGGAGATTGGCTTGTAAATATTTTGAGGAGAAGTATTTTAGGGAGTGTGAGGAAATAATGACCTGCCACGCTCAAAACGCACACATTCCCTCCTGGCCCCTCCTCTTTCCTCATGACCAGCAAAAAGTATATGGTTGATGGCCAGAAGGTGTGGCGGGCGCGCTGCAGTGTGCCTTTTCTGAGGACAGCCACTGCCACCTGGCCCGGAAGAGGCTGCGGCTGCAGTCTGCGGCATCTTTTGGCCTTGGCCGGCCTGGGTACTTGTACCGCGTTATGCTGCTCCCTAGGCAATGCAGGCATTTCCTGGCGGGGAGGGGTGGGAGGCGGGGACGGACGGCTGTTTTTTGCTTATTTTGTTTTATTTACTCGCATAAGGCAACTGCAACTATAGTGGCATAAAGTAACACATTATTGCATTTGTGTAGTTTCTAATAACTCCTGAGGGGGACTCTTACTTTGGAATATTTAAGACACTGAAGAAATTGTCATAAAAAGTGATGTGTAAAATTCTGAAAAGCATTTAAAGGATAGATGACAATACTTAAGTTGTATTTGCTTGTAGGATCTCAAAATCAGTACTGTTTTCTAACTATACAAAATCAACTGTACAATTCTGCATAAAAGCTTAACCCATTGATGTTTTCAAGGCCTTGAACATAGCACCATGTGTAGGCATTAAAGGAAACTCAAAAAGGCATTGCCTAATGCCTTTCCTAAATGCCAGGTTCGTAAACACGGAAAACCATGGATGAAATTTTCTTATGAACAAGTTGTTTCCTAAAGCAAAATAAACATTCACGTTGTTGACGTGTTGCATCACATTCGGTTGTTTTGGTTTGACGAAGCAAGGATCTTGCTTGCAGATGCTGTATAAGGTGAGAATGTTGAATGTCAGAGAAGTGGCTGTACTACAAGTCAGGATAGGCTTCCTAGGTGCCTGGCACTCGGGGTCTGCCAGGTAGCACTGCACCATGTTCACATTGCTCAGAGGTCTCCTGCTACCGCAGCCCACTGCAGTGAGAGACTGTATTCCTGTCCATCGTGCAGGAGTATTGAAGAGAATCCTGAGAGTCTGCAATGTGTGGCACATTGGGAAAGGAAGAATTCTTTACCACGTTGACTCCCAGGGACCTGGTAGAAAAATTTAAAACAACAAAATGAAATTAACCTTCTGCAACTATTGGCAGAAATAACTAAGAGAATTTAAGAAGGTCGCTTTTACTTTATACTTCCCACGGACTAAAATTTGTGAGTGAGCTAACATGGCCTAAATATCCTTGAAAGGTGTCTAAGATCACAAACACAGCATAGTAACCAATTTGCTCCAAACTCTGCATTTTTAACAACAAAAAGCAACTAAATAGCAATTATGGTTTTCTGAGCTATTACTTTAGCACAATTGTTATCATCCTGTGTCTTGCTGCAGCCATTTATAAGTTTCAAGTACACACAAGAACATCATTTATCTCTCTTGGCAGGCAAATGCCTTAACTGCCGTGCAGTAGGATTATAGATATTTCTTTTTAACAGCATTCGTATTTTTTCTTTACATCAGTTATCTCAAGGATACTAATAATAAGGAAACCAAATCATTGAAAGAATTTAGTCTTTGGGTTCCATTGCCATTTTCTGATTTGTCGCTAATTTATCATTTCCATCTCCAAATAATGGCATGTTATTAATTGCTTCTGTGTGTTTATGTTATGCGAATGCATTGTGGAATTTAATAAATATTAAATCAGCCAATCAATCCTTTTTTGGAAGTTAATTTAGTGGAATTCATATATTTTCTTTCTGCTAGGTTTTCATTACAAAAAATAATTGACATTGTATCAAAGTCACAAATTAAGGTTTGGCAGTCAGCATGGGGGAGTAAGGTCTTTGATCAAATGTTTTATATGAAGAAATGAACAATCAAGATGGAAAAGTATAGATAATTTTTTGACTTTTTATGCTAGTGAGTTAGCACTGTCACCCAAGGGAAGACAAAAGAGTCGATAAAAATGGTTAAGAGTGTTTGGTATCAGGTATGTAGTAGATGATCCCTCATGCAGCCCTTCTTCCCTTTGGGTTCTCAAGCAAATCGAGAATACACATGAAGAACCAAAAGGAAATTAAAATATTAACTTTATTCAGGGTAAATTCAGATTGAAGAACATGGCTTAGATTCAAGGCCAAAATGGGACATCTTATTCCTTTTCCCTTAACTCTGCATCCCCAGCCAGTCACAGCTGAAAAACTACAGGTCTTCCCAACACTATGGCACCAGGATACTACTTTTACCTGGAGACCAGAAACCAAAAAGAGCCTGACACTGTCCCACCCATGAGGCTTGCAGCTTGACTGAGCAAGAGACATGACCCTATGTGAGAAGGGGACCTTTCATACATCAGCCCAGCCCCCTAGTGGCTGGAAGGTCCTCTCTGATTTCCCCATCACTGAGTTATTCACCAGCCAAAGTAAGATGAGTAAGGGGCTTTAATACAAAGAAAAAAGCTGGGGGTAGGGCGGTTGGGTTGGGTGGCTGGGTTATAGACATTGAGGAGGGTATGTGCTATGTTGAGTGCTTTGAAACCTGTAAACCTGATGATTCACAGCTGTACCCCTGGGGCAAATAGTACATTATATGTTAATAAAAAAGAAAAAGAAAGAAGCTCTGCAGTATTTCCCTAGAGATAAACAGTTGTGGCACAAATTCCTAATTTATGGGTCAGAAAGAAAAGAAGGCTCTACCCTAATCTGTGTAGAGACCAACCGAGAAAAAGGGAAGACATGAAGATGACTCAAGCTTTGAGCTAGGGTGAAAGGGCAGTTCTGAAGGAAAAGATGACAAACTGAGTCTTACACCCATTAAAATAGAGTTGTCAGAAGGATATCCATATGAAATTATCCAGCAAACGCATGGAAATGTGGGTGGAGAGGTCAGAACCAGAGACAGACTGAGAGTCATCAACATGAATTATAGTTGAGGTCATGGATATAGACAAAATGACTAAGGGAGAGAAACTATAGAAAGAATTAGAATCAGACTTTGGAGATGACTTCCATTTGTGGACTGGAGAAGGACGGCAGAAGGCAAGTCTATGGAAGCCCAAATAGGAAATGTTCCCATTTAGTGGTTTTCTAGATCAGAGGCACAAATGGGAGGTTAAGGCGTGCGAGGACTGAGGACTGGTGACTAGGAGACCTCTGGAAATCTTCCAGAGAACTGATTCATCCTAGTGGGAGAGGCTAAAACCAGACATTAACGGGTTGAGGGAGTAGGAGGTGAAAACAAGAGAGCCTCTGTCCACAGTCTTTGGAGAAAGTTGACTGTAAAATTCTAACTCTAAAAGATAATTTATCTAAAAGGGATGAGTAGAATTGTGATTAAAACCTGAGTAATGTTTTGTTTGTTTGTTTGTTTTTTATCAGAATGGGGTACTTAACCAAGTTTACAGGGAACTTGAGAGATGGAACCAGCAGTGGTAGAGAAATTAAGAGTTAAAGAGAAAGGAGAGGAGGGCATTCTTCTTATGGTGTAGCTGTTTGTTTTAATATATCCGCAGTCCCCCAGATGGGTTCTTTCTGCTCTCTGGCTTCTTTGACTCTTCAGTTAATACAGACCCTGACTAGTTAGGAAGGTTCCCTGACCATGGTCTCCTCCCCACTAACTCTGGCTACAAACCCTCAGACTAGGAGTATGATTTTTAGGGAAAGATAAGGGATACCTTGGAATGTAGCCCAGATTATCTGTAACATTTTATTACAAACCTAAATGAAAGTGAGCATATTACCCGGCTGATAATCACACAATGATATTACATTGAAATATTACCCCCTTGAAAACAAAAAGTTTAGGTAAGAATGGCTCCAGCAACAAATTTTTTAGAAATAAATCATACTGAGTTTGGACTGATAATCTACTTGTTCCTAGGTAAAGTTTTTTACTCTCAGAACATAAATGGCATAAAAGGAAAATTGAGAGGCATCGAGGAAATGTGTTGCATGACCTATTTATTACCAAATCGTTTTTCATAACAATCTGAGACCAAGATCTGTGCCAACAAAGCACGTGTTCTTGTATTGAAAGGTAAAGGAGGGGCGCCTGGGTGGCTCAGTGGGTTAAAGCCGCTGCCTTCGGCTCAGGTCATGATCCCAGGGTCCTGGGATCGAGCCCCGCATCATCGGGCTCTCTGCTCCGCAGGGAACCTGCTTCCTCCTCTCTCTCAGCCTGCCTCTCTGCCTACTTGTGATCTCTGTCTGTCAAATAAATAAATAAAATCTTAAAAAAAAAATTAAAAAAAAAAAAGAAAAAGAAAGGTAAAGGAGCTGCATCATCAGGAAGAACCTATGACATCTAATGTAATGTTGGAGGCAATTTCCAGCCACCAAAATTAGTGGAGCCATCATGTGGATAGATTGCTATTGTCTTTTGAAAATTTGGTTTCTTGAAGGAAAAATAATTATTATTTGCAAATACTACCTTCAGCAAATCTTTCCTGGGAAAAGACTTTATATTCATTTTACCACAATAAAAACTTTTAAAATAATTTGGAGGCATCATTGTAAGAGAAAACATCTCAAATGAATCATTTCTAATTGTTCTTCTAACATTTTAGAAGTTTTAGAGCCTAATTAGAATTTTTAGAATTTGTTGGCTTATTTGTTGTAGAATCCAGTATAATGCTGTCGGGGTGGGGGGGATGTTCTTTTCTGTGAACATTACAGGCTTCTCAAAAAAGTCTACTGAATCTGAGAGTTTTAAAAAAATGTCTGTAATTGAATTCATCTACCCTATAATGCTTTGCAGACAGTTTTTGGAAAGTAATCATTTATTATCCGCTAGCAAATAGAATTCATTTATGTAGTTTCTAACATTGAGTGTGGGATTAGTCATGCAGCAAAATACTGAGTCATTTGGCCAGAAAATTTACTCGTAGTTGTATGAACTGCCAATGGAAAATTTGAGAGCTGTTCATAAATCAAATTATAAAGCTCTTAGGGTTATAAATCACTAAGCAGCATTGTTCATTATTATTCAGATAGTGTAAAATATTTCCACCATTTCTAAGTAGGGGCAATTTACAAAGCAAGTTTGAAAGCTGAGGTTAGTGCCTTCCAGTTCCACCATAAGGGCTTTAAGCATTTATACATTTTCAAGTGAAAAAAGAAAAAAATTAAGGTAGGAGGTTTATAGTTACATTGTCATTGTGTTAATACATTGCCAAATTGTGTTAATGAAAAGACAGCAACATTTAATAGCTAAATTTCCTCCATTTCTTATAATTTTTGTAGCACTTTTGCATTAAATATTTTGTGCAAATAGATTGATATGCTAATTCATTAGCATGCTGGTAGCCTGAAAGAATAATGTCACTAAGACAGCAAAGGTAACAAGTATCCCAAGGAGAACAGAGAACTTCAATGAGTAACTGATGATTAGTAAAAAATGTTTCAATAACACACTATTCCAAAGGTTATTGAAAGTATCCCAATTTAATGACTTCCTATGGATCTGTAACAAAAAGGAAAGTATATCTTAAAATGCCTTTGTTGATCCCAAAACACTTTTTGGAGTAAAATAGGGAAACACACAGCAAACACACTAACTGAGAATATAGTGGAGTTTGTATTTTAATGAAGAAAGTCAAAAACCTGAAGCCTGTTCTTGTTGTGCTATCTGCTGCAGGAGTTGTTAACCTGCAATTCATTAAAAGACTTTTAGGGTCCTGAAATTATATATAAAAATGTGGGTCTCTATTGGGGAACATGGGCCATAGTTTTCATCAGGTTCTTAAAGAGTTATTAAGAACAAAAGAGAGAAAGGGAGAGGATGAAAAGGAAGCAAGGAAGGAAGGGAGGAAAGAAAGAAAGAAGGGAGGGAAGGAGAGGGGCAGAGAGAGAGAGAACCATGTCAGAACCATACAGATCCATACAGATACCAAGGCTTCTGCAATATCAAATGATTCTCTCAATCCATCAACACTAACATCACCTAGGTACCCTCCTTGAAACTGGGAGAAGTGTCTTAGGATAAGCAGAGGAAAACTTTCTACTCTAACCTATAAAATTTCTGGGACATCTCCCGAATGCAGGTGAATGCTTCCCACCCTGAGACTAGCTGAAGATGATGTGCTGTGAATTTCCTGTCCTCTTGCAACTTTGAACAGATTAGGAAAGAGACAATTGAGTTCCTAAGGTTAACTTCCATTGAGATGTCTATTCTAACCCTGAAAAGGAATCCTGTGTTAACTATCTGGGACCACTTCCACAGACTTCTTTCATGGGAAGAAGGGGCTAACTTGATTCTTGAGCTATCTTCAGGCCAGTTAAGCATCCTAATTTACATCTAGATATTTGGATGGATAAACCCATTCTGAGGTAAAACACTGGTACTAAGATTTGAGCTCAGAGTCTACAAGGACTCCATAGTTTTAAGGCTTAAAAGAAAGGCAACAGGACTTAATATTAGGCTCCCCAAAACTACTCCAAGACATCCTGGCGAGTGTAGAAATTACTATTCCTAAATCCCGCCTCAAGCCACAGTCTATGAAGCTTTTCACCATTCATCCTTCTATGGAGACTTGGTAAATGGGGCCTTTGATCCCACCAAGATAATGCCTTTATTTAGTATGGAAAACCACCTGTCCATACCAAGTGCTCAGCTCCATCCACCCGTATCTCTTGCTTCCCACACTTGCCATACTTATGAACCTTGACTCCCCACCCCCCACCACATTTTCAGAACACTAGGTCCAGTATCTTATCACTGTGATCCCATTCTACCACATCATGAGGCTTGTTATTTCATCTTGTGACTTTCTCATTCCAGTGGGCATGCCCAGTTGCCAGGGGTGTTCTGATCTCTCAGTTTGGCTGGTTCTATTTCCTCCAAGTTCCCTTCTGACCCTCTAGGCTGTGAAGGATTTAGTGGCATGATATTCACATGTTCCACACAGAAACAGATTTTGAACTGATGCCATACTGAGTGGCTCAGGCCCCTCTGGCTCTAGTGAGCACCATTCTTTGCACAATTTCGTTTTGATGCCATTTGGAATGAGGCAGGAATCCACCTTAAGAAGACACTGGTAAGACTGCCATTAGTGTGCCAGACCCCTGACAGTCTGCCGTCTGTGAGCTGTTGAAGTCTGGGTCTTAGTGTCTAGATTAAGGGGCACCACCAGCAGCACCCTGAGAGTTGGCTGGTACAATCTTATTCACCTCTCTCTCTCCCTCAAACAGCATGGGACAGCTTGTCCTGGGCTTGCTCATTACTGAATGGTTATCCTGGGGTGGACCACCAAGTTGTTGTAGTAGCAGCTAACACGTGCTGAATACCTACTCTCTGCTCAGTTTCTGCTAAATGTTTTTACCTACATTCACTCATTTAATCCTCACAGCAACCATGGGTAGGTACTGCTCATCTCTTTATAGATAAGGACCTTGAGGCTTAGAGATACAGAATTTCCCGCAAGATGGCAAGTGCCTTCACGACTCTCCAGCACTTCAAAAACCATAGTTTCTGTTGCATGCTTTTCATTTATGCTGCCTCCCTGTCCACTGTAGCCTCAACTCTAAAGGAAATCCTCCCAGTTAGGTTTGCTGGGTACCTACCTTATCTCTCTTCGGTCTGTTCTTAGATTAACCTAAACCAGATGAATGAGGGTCAACCAGACATTCCAGCAGTGTATCAGCTGTTTCCCAACACATAAGGGATCTGCTCCTCTGCTTTAGCTGGTAAAGGATTTGCCTAGACCACTTTATCCTTCAATGTAGCAAGACTTCTTTTGTTGAAAAATTATAGATCTGTTATTATTTCATTGCCCCATCACTATCATTTGAGTAAATTCAACTCAGCACCTCCAAGAAGCTAAACAAGCTTGGGGGACTAAGCAAAGTATCACTTTGGAAAAAGGCCTCTATCAGAGACCATCTGATTGTCCTTCCTAAAAAGGATAGTTCTTGGGGCATCTGGTTGGCTCAGTCAGGGGAGCATACAACTCAAGTTCTCAGGGTCTTAAGTTCAAGCCCCATGTTGGTATGAGCCTACTTTAAAAAAAAAAATGGGTAGCCCTAATAATTTGTCTTTATTTTTTTAAGTAAGACTGACTGTGGTTTTCTGATATAGCATCATAGGCGTCCAGGTTAATTAACTATGTTTCTTAACGCCTCTCCCACCACTGCATCTTGTAAACAACCCCCCCTACACACACATATACACACACACTACATGTTTGATCTAAGCTTGTATGAGGGGGATCTGGGTCTTTTTCCTTCAGTTATTAATAAAAATACTACTATTAATAAACTAAATAACCTAAGTAAATAAAATAATGAATATGCTATGATATCAACTCATGACGGGGTACTGTTATTATTCACAAATGGGGAAACAGGCACAGAAATGTTATGTGGATAGTAAGTATTAGATTTATGGTTAGGGATCAAGCCAGTTTGATTGATTCTAGGTCCTGTGTTTGTAACCACTTATGTGACCCTGCTTTGTCATCTAATATACTCACAAAAGATTCAGATTGGAAGACTCTCTCCAGTGACCAACATAGTGAAAAAACGAACAAACAAAAAAAGGTATTTCACTAAGCTTTCAATCCTTTGGTAGGAGGACAAGTTTAGTCTCCCCCCACTTTGTGTGAACAGGAGGTACATCTGCCTGGGGTTCTGCCTCCCCTTGGCTGTTTGAGCAATTTCTCTACTATGGAATCATGAATTCACAACATTGTCCCCAAATGCCACCACCTCTGGGCCCCTGTTCCTCTCGGTTTTTGACACTCCTAAACTTTGAGGGTGGCTTCCACACTTTGAACTCGTTCTACTCATCTATCCTTCCTTGCCTTTAGGTAGCTTTCTAGACTTCACCTGAATTAAGTAGATCCATTCAATTTCCTTGGGCTTCCTTCTTCGATCAATACTTGCATTTTCTCTTAACTAGTTTCCTGGTCCTAACTTGCCCTATTATGGCTTCCCACACCCAGTTTGGCAATACAGGTAGCAGGAGATGCCCCTTACATTTCCTTCCATCTGCATTATTCTATGAATTTATCGAAGAAAAATACTGTTACTCATAAAGACACATGAATGTATTTTTCTAAAGACCTATATATAGGAGGTAGGGAAATAATTTTTAAAATGTGAAATGTAGTTAATCATTGCTTTTTTTTTTATTTGAATGGTGCTTTAACATGGTATGAAAGAACATTAGAGTGAGAAAATTATTGGTAGTAGATGAGGGGGCAAACCACTTAAGGTGATTTATTAAGTAAATTATCTGAAATATGTGACTCAGCACATTAATTATGTTTTGAACTCAACTTTTAAGAGTATAAAAGTACAAAAATAATAGAAACTATCTAAATGGTAACCAACTATTTCATTAATATATGATATTAATGTAGGGTATAATGGGGCAAATATTTCAAAGAGAAATTGGTTCCTTCTTTCATGTTATAATTGATCTGATAAATTAACATTTGAAAGTTGAATCACTCCTGATTTTCATGCATAGGCATTGATTCTTGCATCAGAACTGTTACATTTTGTGAATTTTAGAAATTGGTCTAAAATTTAATGTTCTAGAATATGACTACTTAAAGCAAAAAGCATAATGATCTCATCTTGCCCTCAACTTTCAAGATGAATAGAATGTTCTGCATTAATCAAAAAAAATGTGAAATGGAAGATGATTTACATGACTTATAGTTATTCTAAAATAGAACTTTTAATTGATTATTACTTTCCTTTATGCTTAAGTTGGCATCTGTGTTTCTGATAAATGGGGGAAAGTCACATAAATACCAAGGGTTGGTGGGGGTACAGGGAACGTCGTAGCAGAAAAACAGCCAAGGAAAAACTACTCACAAAAACTGATATTTCTTAGAGAAGATTTTGGAGACCCTGGAACCACAGGGAAACTCGACCAGAGTCTCTTTAAGTTTTTTTTTTTTTTTTTTAAGATTTTATTTATTTATTTGTCAGAGAGAGTGAGCACAGGCAGACAGAGGCAGAGGGAGAAGCAGGCTCCCCGCCGAGCAAGGAGCCCGATGCGGGACTCGATCCCAGGACACTGGGATCATGACCCGAGCCGAAGGCAGCCGCTCAACCAACTGAGCCACCCAGGCGTCCCAGAGTCTCTTTAAGTTTTGCATATATTTTCTTGTGCAAGCTTTCAGACAATTCCACACATGGCTACAGGATTTTTGTAGACAGTTGGTGGGGATAAATGACATTGTGGAGCAGGTAAAGATTGTCTTCCACCATTCCCAGCCTCTGATTTCTGTGCTAATACCTCTCTGCTATAGAAGTCTTCTTCCTGAATATATCAAGATGGAAGTAAGCCGGTCACCCTGTCTAACTGCAGATAAGACAAAAGCTAGGTCATTTAGCTCCTGACTCTCTTGCCAGGTCAGGAGCATCAGAGAAACTGAGACAGTGCATCACATGTAGTAAGGGTAAGAATGTTTCATGAAGTTTTGGTTTAGTTTTGTGTGTGTGTTTCCTCGATCAAAATGTAAACTGTATTTCTTACTGTGAACTGCCAGAAATGGTTGAAAACCGCTGACTTATAGTATCCAACCAACCACATATCATGGATGTTCTTATGGCTGTGTTCATGTTTAATTTCATATCCTATAAGTACTATCTAGGGAATTAATGAAATGCTTTCTGCTAGCAAAAAAATAAAGAGGGGAAGATAACTACCTGGTGAATTTTCTACTATTAGAAACTAAGAGGAGTGTTTAAACATTACCAAATTCACAATATCCTTTCTGAATTTGTTAATTGGCAGGTAATATAAACATTGAATCATCTGTTTGTGGATGTTGTAACAAAATATGGGTCTGAAGTCTACTGAAAAGTAGTCATTCTAAAAGAGGTTCGATATGTTCCTGCTGGTTAGTCCTGAAAGAATTGTGTGTTTTTGAAGATCTTGAGATGTGCTCAATAATTAAATCCTATTAGCGGTAGAAGATTTTAGTACAGGTAGGGATATTACAAAAACAACATTTTTATAAACTAATTTTCTCCAATTTTCTTATTGTGGTAAAGACAAATAACATAAAATTTACCATCTTAACTGTTTTAAGGTGGATAATTCAGAGGCATTAAGTATATTCACTTTGTTGTGTGACCATCACCACCATCCACGTCCTGAACTCTTTTCATCTTGCAAAACTGAAACTCTATAACCATTAAACAATAATTCCCTATTCCCCTTCCCTCCACCCTGGGGTTATCGTCATCCCCAGTGACCTAGGAGTCTGGCATCTGTCACCATCACTAAATGATACTTGACAGGTCCCTATCAGTTAAATCTCCCAAAATTCAATTTTATCAAATAGTAACAATTTAATGTAGGATCTTACCTGCTATATATTATGTCTCTCAATTTCTGTTCTTAATTTATTGTAGTAATGTACAGTGAGGTAAGGCACTGAGGAGAAAGAATTTAAAGTGCCTAGCTTGGGTGCATGGGTGGCTCAGTGGGTTAAGCCTCTGCCTTTGGCTCAGGTCATGATCTCAGGGTCCTCGGATTGAGTCCCACATCAGGCTCTCTGCTCAGCAGGGAGTCTGCTTCCCAACCCCTCTCTCTGCCTGCCTCTTTGCCTACTTGTGATCTCTCTCTCTCTCTCTCTCTAATAAATAAACAAAATTTTAACATATATATATTATTTATTAAAAATAAATAAATAAAGCACCTGGCTTGCTCCACAGGAAAAGAAATTAAGGTGAAAGAAAAGAATGCAGATGATACAGTTTAAACTCCATTTAAGTATGATAACTGAGACCCCATGGGATTCAACAAAGTACTGCTCATCTGCCTGCTACCTGTTCTTTTATACAGCCTGCAAGCTAAGAATGTTCTTTACATTTTAAATAGTAAAAAAAAAAATCAGTGTAAGATCAACATACCACAATATGTGAAAATTATATAAAATTAAACTTTCAGTCCATTAAATAATTTTATTGGAACATAACCACACTTACATTTTTACATATTGTTATGGCTGCTTTCGTGCTATGAGGGCAGAGTTGAGTAGTTGTGACAGAAACCATATGAGGCAATCTCATCACTTTGTACCACTGTTCAATATCCCACAAATCACAGTAATGTGGTTACAATAACTTCACGGTGTTTCAGTGTCATGCATATTGTCACACTGTGGCATTTTATTTATTTTTTCATTACTAGTACGTGCCAGTCATGTCAAAAAACAAAAAAAAAGAGAAAACCATATTTCATGCCTTTAAAGCAGAGTAGACTGTGGGTTATTTTGTTATCACATTAGGTGTTATCAAAGCACTGTGTTTATGATCCGTGACACTCTAGGCATGTTAAAAGAACATAATATGTGTCAATATTACCAAACTAAGCACTCATCACAATATTTCCAATTCACAGGACAGCAACAGAAAAAAATTAGAAAATGCAAAATGAAATATCTCATCCCAGTAGAATTTCTTCCCAAAAATTAGAAATAGGAGTGTCTGGCTGGCTCAGTCAGTGAAGCATGAGACTCTTGGTCTTGGGGACATGAGTTCAGGCCCCATGTTGGGCGCAGAGCTTACTAAACAAACAAACAAAACAAAGCAAAATGAAATGAAATGAAACTGAGTATGCATACAAAATAAGTTTCTGAGTTGTTCATCTGTTAGCATGCAAGGAAAACCATTAACAGATAGTGAGTTAATTAAATAATGCTTGATTGCAGTAGCTAAAGACATGTACCCAGGGAAAAAAAATAATAAACTTGCTTAGATCATTAGACTTTCAGCAAAAACAGTTGCTCAAAGAACTGAGAACATCAGGAACAAAATAATAATCCATTTAAAAACAAGGCAAATGACTTTGAGTTTTTCTTGGTGCTTAATGAGTCAACAGATACTACTGATACTGCTCAGTTATTCTTGTTTATTTGGGAGTAATTGTTGAGTTTAGAGGGACTGACAAATTAACCTCGATAAGTAGTCTCTGTGAAGCAACTGTAGGAGAGAATATTTTCAAAGAAGTTGAGAAAACAATGATTGAGTACAACCTGAAGTGGAATCTACTAAGATGTGTTATAGCTGATGGTGGTAAAAATGTGTGCGGAGGAAGAAAGGGTTTAGTCAGACAAATTTACAAAACTTGTGAAAATAAAAGGTGTTTAAAGCCTACTGTTGTTCATGTTGATATTTATCAGCAGGTACATTGCAGAAAACATTTGAACTTATTACATATTTTTAAATAGTTTTATTGAATTATTATGCACATACCATGCAATTCACCCATTTAAAGAGTACAATTCAATATTCCTTTTGTATTTTCACAGAGTTGTGCAACCATCACCACAATCCAATTTTTTTTAAAGATTTTATTTATTTATTTGATAGAAACACAACGAGAGAGGGAACACAAGCAGGGGGAGTGGGAGAGGGAGAAGCAGGCTTCCTGCTGAGCAGGGAGCCCCATTCTGGGCTCCATCCCAGAACCCTGGGTTCATGACCTGAGCTGAAGGCAGCCACTTAACGATTGAGCCACCCAGGCACCCCCACCACAGTCCAATTTTTAAGAAACATCTTTGTTCTTTCTAAATTAAAGGACATTCTTATATGTATTAGCAATCTACCTCCTCCCCACACCCACCCCCAAAATCTTTTACCTCTAAGAACCCACCAATCTAGTTTCTGTGTCTATAAATTATCTGTCTTTATTCTTGATATTTCATATAAGTGGAATCATATAATGTGTGATCTTTTGTGACTGGTGTCTTTCACTTAGCATGTTTCCAAGGCTCATATGTGTTATAACATGTATCAGAACTTTATTTCTCATTGCTGAATAATATTTCACTCTAAGGATGCTACATTTTATTTATTCTTCATGAGCTGATAGATATTTGGGTTTTTCTACTTTTTAGCTACTATGAATAATATAGCTATGCACATTTGCATACAAGTTTTTGCATGGATATATGTTTTCATTTCTCTTGGGTATATGCTTAGGAGTAGAATTGATGTGTTCCAGGATGATTTAATGTTTAATTTTTTGGGAAACTGCCAGACTGTTTTTCAAAATCCCCATACCATTTTACAATCCCACCAGCAATGTATAAGTGTTCCAATGTCCCCGCATCTTTACCAACATTTGTTATTTTCTGTCTTTTTTTTTAATTATAGACATCTTGGTGGGTATGAAGTAACATCTCATCATACTTTTTATGAACATTTCTATAATGATTAATGACATCTTGTCATGTGATTATTGGCTATCTGTGTATCTTCTTTGAAATAATGTCTCTTTAAATCCTTTGCCCATTTAAAAAACTGGGTTGTCTTTTATTATTGCATTGTAAGAGTTCTTTATATATACTCTATACAAGCCTCTTATGAGATCTGTTTTCAAATGTTTTCTTCCGTAGTGTGGGTTACCTTTTTTACTTTCTTGATGGTCTCATTTGTGAACACTTTCATTGTCATATTTATAAAATCATTGTCTAACCTAAGATTATAAAATTTACTCCTATGTTTGCTTCTAAGAGTTTATAGTTTTAGTTCTTACATTTGGGTCTCTGATCTAAATGTAAATTTTGAAATAATTTGGGCATATAGTATGAAGAAGGATTTGCTCTTTTGCATATGAATATTCAGTTGTTCCAGCACCATTTGCTGCAAAGACTTTTCTTTCCTCACTTACTTGTCTTTGCAACCTTGTAAAAAATCAATTGATCATAAATGTAAAGGTTAATTTCTGGACTCTCAATTCTATTCTAATGATTTAGATGTCTATCTTTATGCCAGTACCACACGGTTTTGCTTACTGTAGCTTTGTACTAAAATTTAAAATTGGGAAATGTGAGTATTAAAAATTCCTTCTTTTTTTCAAGATTGTTTTGGCCATTGTTGATGTCTTGCATTTCCATATAAATTTTAAGATCACCTTTCAATTTCTGAAAATATCATTATCATCACTGAACCAATAGTGCCACTGGTGAACTTCCTTCTTGTGGACTTGACCATCATAAATTCCATGAATTTTTTCAGAAATAGAGGTTGAGTATTCTGACTTGCCCTGCTATCCAGCATTTCCATAACTTAGCGGTGGTGAAGTTTCACTGCAAATGTGTAAGTTCAGGGCCAAGACTGAAATTTTTGGGAACTGCCCTCAACCACTCCTATGGAATGCTGAGTAGCTTTTGGAACACAGAATGGCTAATGGAAATTAGCTTTTGTAAGACTTGATAATGTTTCTTAATGAATTCATTAACAATCTACAAGACAAAACAAGTACTTATATGCAAAAATTACACTGAGGTAAAGTCATTTCAATAACCTTAACTTGTCACTCATAAGTAATGTCTCAGGCTGCTTTATACTTTTCCCCTCATGCCAAAAGTTATAACAAGAATTGAGATGTTAAAAAAAAAAAAAAAAAAAGAATTGAGATGTTCATCTCCACTCAAATTTGCACTATATGTATTTTTCCAGTTCAAACTACAGTTCTAGTATTGTGTTTCAGACTTCAGTGTAAGTACAAAGAAAATTTATCTATTTCAAAATACATTTAAGGGGCACCTTGATGGCTCAGTCGGTTAAGCATCCCACTCTTGGTTTCAGCTCAGGTCATGATCTCATGGGTCATGAGGTTGAGCCCATCATCCTCCTGCACTCTATACTCAGTGGGGAGTCTGTTTGAAGATTTTCTCCCTCTGCCCCCCAACTCCCTCTCTCTCTTTCTCTATCTAAAATAAATAAATAAGTCTTAAAAAAATACATTTAACTGTGCAATGAGGAACTTCTTCCTAACCTTTAATTGGAAATAATTAATTGCTGCAATGGAATAGTACACTAAAAAGGTAAATACCAAATGAATTTAATAGAATTCTGTAAAAGTCTACTGAAGGATGAATATCCTCAGTTAAAATTATTAACTTATATTGGGAGGTATGAACTTCCTTGGTGATGATTGTGTAATATTGTTAATGTACTAAAAAACCAGTGAACATATACTTAAAATTATTAAAATGGTGAATTTTATGTTTTGTGAATTTTAACTCAGTTAAGAAAACCATAAACTCATGGATTAATATCTGTATAAGGCAATGCCTGTTGGTGTAAAAGACATTTCCAAATACGGAATGCATAAAATCTCATTGCAGGTCAGCATTAACAAATGAATACTTGGGAAATATATTCTGATGGTGGAGAAAACTTTGAACTCCAATTAAACAAGATTTTAAAAATTCTATTCTCATGAACAGAACTGTCTTACAAAAAGTTATATTCAATTATTAATAGTATATTTGCAATTTTATAAATAAAATTTTGTGAAAACTTACTTTCGTTTTTGCTATATAAGAATTACATAATATCCTCAATTTTGCCTCTTGACCTACAAAGCCTAAAATGTTTACTATGTGACCCTTTATAGAAAAATGTTTGTTGACCTTGCTCTGGGTAGATGAATTAATGATATTTGCTAAGAGTGGAGTTTTTATTTATAGAATGCTTTTAATTATATATCCTTGATTTAGGATTGTTTATGGCAAACATACCCAGAACCTCTGGGTTTATAACTTCCTTGAAAAGGTCATGTAAGCTCTACAACTCTGAGGTATAAATGGAGATATAAAATGGAGATGTGTTACAACTTAAATACTCCCCACTATGTGAGGTGACCCTCAAACATCATTTAGAGGCCTCACTTATTCTAGACCACAGAGTACCTATGTGATCTGAGAAGGAAGGACCTACAAAACCAGCAGGATGCCCTAGACCTCTCTCTACTTGGCCTGTGCCTCTCAATTGCTTATCATTAAAATTATTAATAAAGCTTGATGCTAGGTAAAATCCCTTATGTTTGTGAGTCAGATATGATTCACAATTCAGTTCAATTCCATGTGTGAGCTCAAATATTATTCATATATGTGAAAACCCAAAGTAAGCTTTCAGAGTCACAACAAACAATTTTGGCAAGACAATACCAAATTATTTCATGCTTGGAGTAAAGAATGGTGAATTTCTCTTAAAGTAGGTAAAAGTGCCATATTTTCTAGAAGAATTATTTGGTATACTTTGGTAAGGAGCTATGTTACCTTCTGCTCAACAGTCTAGATACTTCTTAAAGTCCTTTTAAGTTCAGACCCCTTTCTGTATTTAAAGTTTTATTATTTATAATTAAATATATTTTCATGGAAACAAACCAATATATGTGAGTAATAAGGATGTTAAGACCAAATGTACCATATCATCTGTGCATAGCAAAAATTAAATTTGATCACTTCAACCTTACCTAATAATTATTATCTACTTTTCAGGTTTTGAAAAATTATTATCCCTTAAAATTTTTTATGAACTGTATCTTTGCCTTTGAGATATATTTTTCTTCCATTCATTATGGTAAACTCTTAAATTTACACCAAGAAAAGTCTTCCACCTCAAAACTATAGAGTTTTCAGAAAAAAGCAAAACAAACTTCTAAGCAATTCTTATTGATCCCCCTTGGAATATTTTGATCATAATGAGATCTACTAGTATTAATGCCTTTTATAACTTTGATTCTTTGAAATACTGTCTGCATAAATTTATAATGTTTCTATGCTGGTTTTTGGACTGCTTATAACTGACTGACAAGAAAAAAACTTGTAAAGATGAAAGTTTTTTTCACACTATTTCATTTTATAAGTGACAATTCACTGCATATCAGTCACATCCTAGAAACAAGACATCCTCATGATGATGATGAAATTAGAAGATTTTGAATCAAATGAAATGTGCAAAATTTGTCAGCAGGAGAAAGATAGGAAACATTTAGTAAAAGTATTTTACTTGAGTGGCTACTGTCATTATGAATCATTTAGTTGTATATACATTATGTATCCTTTTTCATTTTTGTTTCTAAGGAAAAACATTAATTTTGGGACTACGTCAAGAATAGTATCATCTACATGGGCATTCCCTTTTCCTACGATTTCAGAAAATCTTTGAGAACTACTTGAGAAAATGCAGAAGATCTTGCAAACAGATGACATTACCAATACCCAAGCTCTTAGAAAAGGAAAGAGGAAAAGGACAGAGACAATGGACTCAGAGAATGCAAATAGTGACATGGATAAAGGACAGGTTGGTGTTCTGTTACCTCATTATAACTTTATTATCTAGCTCCAGCATAATTCCATAGTGCTTTTCATGATTTTTTACTTCAGTATTTTCTCTTCTTCTATTAACTCATTGTTCCCTTTAATTCTTTGTTCAACCAAGGGAATAAAATTTCATGTTCTCTTTGTAATGTTGAACAAGTTGAGTTAGAAACATACTCAAAAGACATTGTACCTGCTTCTATTTAAGTATGGCCAATTATGCCATTGTTCAAACTTTCACTCATATTCTGGGAAATGAAAGAGAGCAAACTGTCAGAAACTATTTTTCCTCTCAAAAAGTACTGAAGAAATTGAAATATCTACCTCTTCTTTAAGATTTACTGTTTCTCTTCTTTTTTAACTCCAGTTTGTGGCCCATGTTCATCACTGGTTTGGTGTGGGCTCCTTTCTTGTTTTTATTTATTTATTCCTTTTTAAGCTGAATTCCCCACTCCCCTTGTCCTCTTATACTTTGGACAACCCAATAACGTGTGTATCCTGCTTCATTTTATTTGTGTGTCTTTGCAGTACATATATTTGTGTATGTCTTTGTAATACATGTAGTTTGTTATGTGCACGTATTCTTATTTAATTTTTAAAATACATACTATACATTCTCATAGTTTAAAATATTTTTTAATCTTCTGGGGATGGCGTTTAGAGGAATTCAGGATGGTCTGGCATTTGACACACTATTATAAGGTACTCTAAAATACAGTCCCTAGCAAAACTAGGCAGTCCCAAAACTATGGTAATGGAACTGTTTACCTTTATACCAAGAAGATTGGGAAACTGGCAAAATTTGTGGTGGAGTGTTCTCAGTCCATCTTTAAGGAGTTTATGCTATGAGACTTAAAGTTCTTACGAGGATCTAGTGGTACCTGGGTGGCTCAGTTGGCTAAACTTCTGACTCTTGATTTCAGCTTAGGTCATGATCTCAGAGTCCTGAGATTAAGCCCGAGTCGGGCTCCTCCTTTAGTGAGGAGACTTCCTGAGATTCTTTCTCTCCATCTCCCCCCACCCTCCAACATGAGAGCACATGCTTTCTCTCTCAAATAAATAAATAAATCTTTAAAGTTCTTACGAGGTTTTTTAAAATTAAAAAACATGTCAGCAGGGCCCATGGTGGTTCCACGTGTGCTAAATGTGTGCCTGACAGGATTAAGTGCACTTTCTTTATTAAGCAGAAAATGATTGTGAAAGTGTTGAAGGCACAAGAACTGTCAGAAAGCTAAATTAAAGAAATAAAAATAAAGCTTTTCTGAATTTAAAAAATCAGAAGGTATGTATTTTAATATATATAAATATATATTTTAAGGTAAATGGTGAAAATTCTCATTCACATCTCGTCTCCCATCCACCCTGTTCCCCCCTCCCACCTACACACTATAGGTAACCACTTTTATTGCTTTCTTGTTTATCCTTCCAGTGTTTCTTTGTTCAAATAAAACAAATTTAAGAATAGATATTTTTGTCCCCTCTTTTGCACAAAAAAGTAACTTATCAGATATGCTGCTTTGTACTTTGCTTTTTTACTTAATATTTTTTTAAGATCTATCACTAGTGTATAAAGAACTTTCTCCTTTTTACAACTCCATATTATTCCACTGTGTCTATGTACCAGTCTTTATTTAGCCAGTGTCCTATGATGGATATGGCTTGTTTCCACCTTTTCCTTCTTATTAATCACACTGCATTGTACAACTTTATGGATAGATCATTTAGTACATCATTTAGTAGTACATTGGTATCATGATATATACCTCAATCTGTTTCTGATTTTTCCATCAGCACTGTTTTTAACACCTACTTACATTGCTATTATACATCTGATCCATTTTGTCTAACTACTGCATGGCACCAGATTTTACTATGGCAGCTCCACAATGTTGAGGATCTCTATCTTGCTGGTTCAACCTTACTCAACATGCAACCCCTATCTCTGGGTCTAAACTGACTACTCAGGGGGAATCTGGTGGCTCAGTCGATTAAGCATCTGCCTTCAGCTCAGGTCATGATCCCAAAGTCCTGGGTTCAAGTCTCGCATCAGGCTCCCTCTTGTAAGGAGTCTGCTTCTCCCTCTCCCTCTATTCCTCTCCCTTGTTCATGTTCTCTCTCTCTCTCTCTCTCTCAAATAAATAAGTAAAATCTTTTTTTAAGTCCTTTTATATTCAAAGTAATTATTTGTAGATATGTATTTATTGTCATTTTGTTATTTGTTTTGTGGTTATTTCTACAGGTTTTCTCTGATCCTTTCTTCTCTTGCTCTCTTTCATGGTTTTTGGCCTGATACACTTGGATTCCTTTCTCTTTATTCTTTACATATCTTCCTGGTTTTTGACTTGTGGTTACCATTAGGTTTGCATAAAATAGTTTCTGCATAGAACAATCTATATTAGGTTGATGATTGCTTAATTTTGAAACCATTCTTTATACTTCTTCCCACATTTTAGGTATATACTGCCATATTCTACAACTTTTCACTTTATGAATAACTTTTTCTTGTTTTTACAAAAGTACTTACTTTTATTGCTTTTATATTTTTTTACTTTTCATACTCTCATTTGTGGTCTTTCCTTTCCATTCAAAGAGTCTCCTTTAATATTTCTTGTAGGACTGCATTAGTGGTGATGAGTTACTTTATTTTTTGTTTTTCTGAAAAACTCTTTATCTCTCCTTCTATTCTGTGTAATAGCCTTGGTGGATACTCTTGGCTGCAGATTTTTCCCTGTCAGCACTTTGAATATGTCATGCCACTCCCTCCTGGCCCACAAAGTTTCCGCTGAAAAATCCACTGACAACCTAATGGAGTTGCCCTTGTATGTAACTATCTTTTATTCTCTTGTTGCTTTGAAATATTTTTCTTTATCATTACTTTTTGCCATTTTAATTACTACGTGTCTTGGTGTGGACCTCCTTGGGTTGAATTAGGGGAGGGGGGCTCTCTCTGTGCCTCTTTCCCCTGGATACCAATTTCCTTCCCCAGATTAGGGAAGTTTTAAGCTATTATTTCTTCTTATAAATATTCTGCCCCTTTTTCTCTCTCTTTTTCTTCTGAGATCCTTATAATGAGAATGTTATTATGCTTGATGGAGTCACTGATTTCACTAAGATTATTCTCAATTTGCATAATTTTCTTTCCTCTCCTTTGCTCAGCTTGGTTACTTTCCATTACTCTATCTTCCATGTCATTAATTAATTCTTCTGCTTCATCTAGTCTGCTATTTATTCGATCACGTATACTTTTTAAAAGATTTTTTATTTGAGAGAGAGGGAGAAAGAACACATGAGCAGGGGGAGGGACAGAAGGAGATGGAAAAACAGACTCCCTGCTGAACAGGAAGTCCAACGTGGGGCTTGATCCCAGGACCGTGGCATTATGACCTGAGCCAAAGGCAGACACTTAACCAACTGAGCCACCCAGGTGCCCCAACCATCAAGTATATTTTGAATTTCATTTATTATGTTCTTTATCTCTGATTGGTTCTTTTTTTATCTCTGTGTTAAAGGTCTCATTGATGTCCTCCACTCTGTTCTCAAGTCCAGTGAGTATCTTTATGATCATTACTTTAAAATATCTATCAGACATATTACTTATATCTGTTTTGCTTAGATCTCTTGCTATGATTAGGTCCTGTTCTTTCATTTGGGAGATATTCATCTGTCTCTTCATTTTATCTAACTCTCTGTGTCTATTTCTCTGTGTTAGGAAAGTCAGCTACTTCTCTTGCTTTTAACAATAACAGCCTTAAGAAGAAGAGATCCTGTAGTGCCCTGCTGTGCAGTGTTCCCTGTTCCCCAGGGCCTAGCATTTCAGGGAGTATCTCTTATGTGTGTTGCTTGTGCTCTGCTGTTAAGTCTTGGCCTCTTCTTCCTTCAGTGCAGTTGTCTGAAGAGGCTTTCTGCCAGCATGGGTCAGGCCCACTGCCATCTTCTATGAGGTTCTGGCATTGTGTGGACTCACTGTCCTCACACTAAACTATTTCTGTTTCACCAGTTTCCCCAGCACTTACCTGTCTCCTGACCAGGACAGAGAGACAATTTGGATTCTCTAGCTGCTTTTCAAGAACTCTGGAGAGTCTGGCTGTTTTCTCTTATCCAGCTATCTAGATACTAATTTAGACCATTTCTAATTTATGACCCAAAGGGGTACCATGTTATCCTGGTGTTAATGATGGACATGGGGACTCTTTAGGGAGTTGTTTTGTTGTTTGTTTTTTTTTTAAGATTTTACTTATTTATTTGTCGAAGAGAGAGAAAGAGAGCAAGCACCAGCAGGGGGAGCATCAGGCAAAGGGAGAAGCAGGCTCCCTACTGAGCAAGGAGCCCAATGTGGTACTTGATCCCAGGACCCTGGGATCATGACCTGAGCTGAAGGCAGACACTTAACCAACTGAGCCACCCAGGTGTCCCTCTTTACAGAGTTTTTAATAAACTGAGGAGCAGGAGCCAACCCTGTTATTCTAGGATTGCTCCTCATTTATCTGGATATTTCTATCATATACCCTTATTCTTGTAACCCATCTCCCCTCCCCCCAAACAGTGGGGTCAGGAAGAGCAAAGACACTTGAATCTGATTTCCTGCCATCCCAACTCCTTTTTTTCCAGGTTCTCCTGGCACTAGAATGTCTCTTCCCTTCCTATGCAACAGAAACATTATGTCATACCTTTATCTCTTCTACTCTAAAGTTTATTTATACTCCAGGGCCGACTGAGTGGTTCAGTCAGTTAAGCGTCTGCCTTTCGCTTGGGTCATGATCTCCAGGTCCTGGAATCAAGTCCCAGATTGGGATCCCTGCTCAGCAGGGAGTCTGCTTCTCCTTCTCCCTTTGTCCCTCCCCCCCACACTGGAGCTCCCTCTCTCTCAAATGAATAAATAAAATATTTTTAAGTAAATAAATAAAATAAAAATAAAAAAACCTTTATACTCCAGCCTTTTGGCTCTTTTTAAATTCCACTCTATACTCCAATTTTCCATATAGATAGAAAGATAGATAGATACACAAGATTAGTAATTTGAGTAAATCCTTTCCTGTATCAATACAGCCTGGGTTTTGCAACCCAAGTGCATACGTTTTCAGACTATTGTCTTACCTTTGACCTTAAAAATTACTTCTAAAACTAAAAGGAAAGTAGGAAGGCTTTGTTCTAAGTGAATCGTCTCTTTCTTTTCTCTGATGCAATAAGCCCCCAAATTTCTCAGTCTCAACAGAGAGGCTGTGAGTGAAAAGTTAGGGGAGAAATGGAGGGTGGAGATGAGTTACAAAGATCTGAATAGCTGTCTGATTGATTCTTCTCTGTTATACTATTTTTCTACTTTATATTCTTCACTGAAGTTAGACAGAAACCTGATTTCTGCTATGTGACAGATGTGTGCATGAAACTTTGATGTCTTCCCTTTTCTGAGCTCCCCTGCAGGGGGGAAGACAAAGCTGAGGCTAGTTCACTAGGTAGGACAACTCTTCATCTGGAGCAAGAAATGCCTGGGAGATGAGGGGTTTGTAGGTCTGATTAAGTCCCTTCAGCATATAGAACATGGGATAAACCATTAAAGTCACTTTGAACCTTCTTTTGTTGTACCTGCTTTGTATTTTAGAGAGACCCATATTCAGGAAATGCTTTTCTGCCTGGTGAGAGCTCCAGTGAAGATGAAGAGCCTTTAGCAGAACTGTCAAAGGAGGAATTGTGCATGAAAATAAAAAGTCTGAAACAAAAACTAACAAACACCCGGAAAGAAAACAGCCGACTTCGACAGTCTTTGGTCATGCTTCAAGGTAAACTTTGATAAAATTGATATTTTTAGATAAAAGGAAAAATATATGATGAATGAAAATTATTGCAAATCAGCTGTCAAGAGTGAAAAACCAAATCAGTGCCTTAGAGAAAAAAAAAATCAAAAATCACATTTTAAGAAAATCTATGATTATATAATTTAACACAGAAGCACTCATCTTTAAGCCCTTAGTTTATGGCTTAGGGAATTTTAGATTATTCCTACAAAATATCAAATGTTGTATTCATTTAATAACATTCAGTGGCTATTCATTGAGCATTTAATAGGGGTTACTCACTGTGGTAGGCCCCAGAGAGAAAAGATTAGTAAGACAGAACAAATAAGTTATCGTGTTCATAATGTGCTTATCTTATTCCCCTCTGCTAGGGAAAGTGCTAGAAAATGGGACCTATTATGATACATTATAGAACCACTGGAAATAAAGATCCTGTACATTGAAGTATAGTTTTGGAGTTGGGAAAAGTAGTCTGGGAAAATAGTCACATTCCACTGAAGACTAATAAAGGAGAAATATCAATTTATGCAAATTTAAAACCACTTGGTATAATGTCTTTTTTAGGATCCTATATTGTATTTAAGTGTTTATTTTTCAAAAATTATGTTTTCCGTTTGCAGTTAAGCATCATGCACTATTTTGCGCTGCTGAATATTTGGCAATCATGTCTTGTGTTGGGCAGCATTCTGTTGTAAAACAGTAAATACACAGACCATTTTGAAAATAAATCCCTCTGGCTGCTATGTACAAATGAGTACAAATAACACAAAGAAAGATATCAGGGAAGGGCCACTCTCCAACAGTATTGCAGTCATCCAGACTAACATGATGGCAGCCTAGCCCAGGGCAATGGTTATGGAAGTAAAGAGGACAGTTCCACATAATTATGGAGGCAGAAATGATAGGAGACAGATAGAACACGGTGATGAGCTAGACTTTCATTTTGTGGTAATGACTCATATGCTTTCCTAAGAATATTTATTACAGTGAAGACTTCATAGTTTTAAGTAGAAGCAGTTACGGCTAAAATATATTAATTCCAACACCAAATCATTATCTATTTTTTTCTACTTTAAATATTGAATTTTTGTAACCAATGTTTTGCTTTTTTTTTTTTCCTGGTGAGATTTTTGTGATTTCAAACAACAGATTATTCTCATTTTCATATAATCTGTTCCAGGACTTAGAGTAAGATGAAAAGCTAGTTTATAAAGTTAGCATAAATTGCTGGTTAAAAGTATGGATTTTTGAGTTACAGGCCTTGGTTTGAATCCCAACTCTGCTTACTGGCTATACAACTGGTGCCATGTCACTTTACTGGACCCCCAGCCCCAGCTTCAATCCTCTCATCTACAAAATGGGAGAGGGGGGCGGGGATAACCTATCATGTCCTTGCTGCTGTGATGATTAGAAGAGATCACGAAGAAATGCTTCACCCAAAGCACATGACAGGTGTTCAATAATGGTATTTATTATTGTTACAATCTCTGCTTTTATCAACACCAGAACCTGATACATAGAAGCCCCAAAAGAAAATTATTATACCAATTTTTGTTATACATTTAGATGAGAAAATTCTAAGTGTGAGTAGCAAATGAGTTTCAATAGTATGTGAAAAGAATCACTATGACAAGCTTCTTCTCCCTCCCACACTCCCAGTTGCCATTTCATTTTTTCTCTCTGCCAACTTCTCACATCTCCTCCCATATCCTCGCTCTCGGTTGATAACTTTGCTTCTGACTTCATTGAGAAATTGGAGGATATGAAATAGACTGTCATCTCCCTGCACCCATGCTTTATTTTTTTGTATTTTTGTTTTTTAAGTAAGCTCTATGCCAAACTTGGGGCTTGAACTCACTACCTCAAGATGAAGAACTGCATGCTCTACCAACTGAACCAGCCAAGTGCCCTATCCCTGCACCTATGCCTTATGCTTCACTCTCTCCTGTCACTCATGATGACCTACCCTCTTGTCTAGCCAAAAACAGTATCTCCACCTATGCATCAGATGCCATCCTCTTTCACCTAAGGACGTAGTTCCAGAGCTTCTCCTGGTTCTCCATCACAAGATAAAATTTTCCTTCTCTAATGAGTCATTCCCCTTAGCACCAGACTTACTATTATTTAAAAAAAAACAAATCAAAACCCCTTCCAGCTATTTGCTTCTCTACCTTCCACCCTATATCTCTCCTCCCCTTTATAGGAAAAACTCCCTAAATGATCTGATGCTACGCACTGTGTTAAATTTTTCCCCTTCTACCCTCTCTGGATCCACTTCAACTAGTTCCTTATTGTTCTGTTGTAACTTCTTTCTCTTGTTCACTAATAACTCCCACATGTAAGTTTACTGGTAACAAAGTACTACAAATTGCATAACTTAAACAACAGAACTGTGCTGTCTCCCACTTCTGGAGGCTAGGATTCCAAAATTAAGGTGTCAGTAGGATCACACTCCCGCTAAAGGCACCAGGGAAGACCTCTCTCCCAGCTTCTGGTTGTTCCTTGACTTGAGTTCATGTAATGCCAGTCTTCCTGTGGTGTTCTCCCCATATGCTTATCTCTCACCATGTCTAAACTTCCCCATTCTTATAAGGACAACAGTCATGCTGGATCAGGACCCACCTTAATGACCTCAGTTAAATTTGATTACATATATAAAGACCCTATTTCTGAATAAGTTTGCACTCTGAGGTACTAGGGATTAGGACTCCAATTTATCTTTTTGAGGGGACACAATTCAACCCATAACATTCCATATTGCTAATCTCAAAAGCCATTTTTTTTTTTTTTGAGAGAGAGAGAGAGAGCACAGAGGGAGAGTAAGAGGGAGAAACAGAGAGCTCAATGCGGGACTCGATCCCAAGACCCTGAGATAATGACCTGAGCCCAAGGCAGATGCTTAGCCAACTGAGCCCCCCGGGTGCTCCTCAAAAGCCATTTCTTTAAAAAAAAACATATATATATATATAATATATATATACACACACATATATATTATATATATATATAAATATAATATATATTTATTTATTTATTTTCAGCATAACAGAATTCATTGCTTTTACACCACACCCAGTGCTCCATGCAATACGTGCCCTCCTTAATATCCACCACCTGGTTCCCCCAACCTCCCACCCTAAAAGCCATTTCTTGATGATCATCTAATTGCCCTGTGACCAGCATTTGAGACATTTGGCTATCTCTCCTTCTCTGGAAGTTTCCTCATTTAGCTTTTAGGACACCACATTTACCAGTTTTCCTCTTACAGTGCTGATCTTTCTGTCTAAGTCCATATGGCTGATTTATTTTATCATCTTATTCTCTAAATATTTGATGATGCCCCAAGCTCAGACCTTGAACTTCTTTTCTTTCTATGTACACTCACTTCATAGGTGATCATATCTAACTACATGATGTTAAAATCCATCAGTAAGCTATGATTCTCCAGCCTGGACTTCACCCTTTAACCCAAACTCATTGTCCAACTGTGTACATGACATAACTGACAGATATCTCAGACTAACATGCCCAAACCACACTCCTGACCTGTTTTGGTCTTTCTTTCTCATCTTGGTTAATGCTAACTTCATTTTTCCAATATCTCAAATGAAAAACCAATTTCTATATTTCTTTTACATCATACATTCAGTCCATTGACAAATCTTACTGACTTTACTTTGAAAACATTTTTTGGATACAATCCTTTTTACCAACCCTACTACTGTCACTCTAGTCCAAGCCACCATTATCTCACACATAGATAATTATGGTGGATTCCTAGCTGGTGTCACTATTTTTGATCTTGCTTTTCTCTAGTCTATTCTCAGCACAGTTGCAAGAATAATCCTGTTAAACAAAATCAGTTCATGTCACTTCTCTCTTCAGAACCTTTAAGTATATTTCCTCCTCACTCAGGGGAAAACAGAAATCATTTTTATGATCTTTAGTCCTTATGCATTCTGGCTATTTCCCTTCTACTTACCTCTCTTGGTCTTATTTTCTACTACTTTCCCCTCCTTCTCTGTGATCCAACCACACTGAACCACTTGTGTTTTCTTTGACGACATCAGACATGTTCTTACTTTAGTGTCTTTGTACTGGTCATTTCCTCAAGCTGGAATGTTCTTCCCCCAGATGTCCACTTACTCACTTCAAGACCTTACTCTAAATTCATCTTTTCCCTAAACTCCTTCCTCAATATAAAATTTCAGCCTCTCTCTCTGCAACATTTTTTATCTTCCCCTGCTTCATTTCCTCTTTGGCACTTACAAATCTCTATATAATTTATTATATATTTAATATTGTCTACCCCCTCCATACACACACACACACACACACACACACACACACACACACACACAAGTGTACCTCCAGAAACCAAGTTGTAGAGTTAGCTACTGGCTGGACTTCAGGCAACAGGAACTGCCCACTGCTGCTGTGGTACTCATCATACATTTACTCATTTGGTAATATTTATAAAGTCCTCCTATATATTGGTCACTGTTCTAAGTACCTAGGAAAATCCAGCAAATAAAACAAAGATCCTTGCTCTCATGGAACCTACATTCTAGTGCGGCAAGACAGTCGAAAACCGCAATAATTAATAATTGAATAAATTATATAAAATGTTAGCTGATAGTAGTATGTAAAAAATAAGGAAGGTAAAAGAAGATTGGGATTTGAGGGAGAGCATAAAAACACAATCTTAGGGGCACCTGGGTGGCTCAGTGGGTTAAAGCCTCTGCCTTTGGCTCAGGTCATGATCTCAGGGTCCTGGGATCGAGCCCCACATCAGGCTCTCTGCTCCGCAGGGAGCCTGCTTCCTCCTCCCTCTCTGCCTGCCTCTCTGCCTACTTGTGATCTCTGTCTGTCAAATAAATAAATAAAATCTTTTTTAAAAATACACAATCTTAAATACAGTCCTAAATAACATGATCATAGGAGGCCTCCTTGTGAAGCTACAGTTGGGAAGTAGGAAGATAACAGAGAGTTGAAATTTTATGTATAATCCAAATAAGAAAGCGTCTGAGAAAAGAAGGCAGAATGGTTATTTATCTTTTGCTGAGTAATGCTCTTAATAACGTTTTGAACTAAGAATCAGGGCTCTTTTTCAGATTATAAAGCCTACTAACTGAGGAAAAATGGTAGAATATATATGCCATTTTAGACATTCAGAATAGCAAATGTGTGTCCGCTATACATGTATGTTTTAAGCATTTGAAACATGTCTTGTGGACCACAACTGACCAACACCATAAGATATAAAAGGAAAATAGGTGATACATCTATTTTATAGAAGGTATTAAGTTGTCATTATTTTTAGAGAATGAAGGTATACCTAGGAAAAAGAAAGCATCAACTGAAAATTCAACTCTCGTAAAAAAATGAGATTTCAGTAAAGAATCAAAAATCGGTTAAGTTTTGCTCCGGTTTCTTTAAGTATGACATAATGCTTAAGTGAAATGTGTGTGACTCTCCCTTCTCTTCTGAAACCCTACTATAAATAAACTTAAAATGTGTAAAAGCACAAGGTCAGGGAAACTCTAAAGAAGACCACAGCAGATAAAAGATGCCAGTAAAATTTTAGACACTGAAAAGCAGATGAATGAGTAGTAACTGACTAACTGTAAGAATCTGAAAACTCAGTGTCTAGGATGGGTGTGTGGAGTGGGTAGAGGTAGAGAAATTAAAAAGAAAGAAGCTAAATCACACCAGAGAACTATAAATGGTTTAGGATTTGTACCTGTGGAAGGGATTATGATAGTGCTGGTAGTGTGAAAACTGGAGTCATTGAAAGACCTACATAAAGACCTTTCGGGACCACAAAGTCACACATTCTCCCTATGTAGCCTGCAACTACCACCCTTCACCGCAGTAGAAGATGGAGGTTTTCTCTCAGAAGAGGTTGAACCAAAGCTATGAACTCAGGGACACTGAGCCAAGCTGAGGGAGAGTGCTTATTTAAGGAAATTCTCTAACATGGAACACAAATCAAAATGAACAATGAGAATAATAAGATCAGAGGGAATAGAGACAATTCAGGGAGCAGTAGAAATTTGCACAAAACAAGAACAGGGTTAGTGTAAGAGAGGAATATCCAAAGAACAAGGGGGAGAAACCTAGAAATTCAATAAAATGTCTGGAAGTAAAGTTAAGAAAATCTTGTAGATATTAGAGTAAGAAGACCCAGGAAAGGAAAAATAGAAAAGATTAGGCAAAATAAAGAATTAGTCCCTGAGGTTAAATGACCGAAGACAAAAGATCCTAAAAGATACAAGAGAGAAGAGGGAGAAGTTATTTAAAATTAATACCATAAATTCCTAGAATTGAAGGACACAGTTGTTTACATTAAAAGATAACACCAAAAGCAAAAAGACTTGTCCAAGTCATAACATCGTGAAATTTCAGAACAGCAGAAGTAAAGGGAAGATTCAAAAGCTTTCAGAGGAAATAAACATGCCCCATGATAAGGATTGGGAATCAGAACGGCATTGGACTTTTCAACAGCAACACTGGAAGTTCCAAGATAAATAAGCAATGCCTTCTAAATTACGAAGGGAATGTGAATCTAAACTTCTATACCTGAGGGAAATTATCAACCAAGTGTTAGGGCTGGTAATACTGTCATACAACATCTCACTAATGTACTTCCTATGATTTCTTTTTCAAAGACTAATGGAGGAAAAAATCCTCCCAAATGAGAAAGTAAATCTAGAAAAATAAAAACATGACATCCAGGGAATAGGCGGTCCAATTCAGGAGAGAGACAAGGAGGAGTCATTGAAGGATAGTGAAGGAAACTCCAGGATGAAAAGTATACAGTCGCCTAGAAGCAGCTAGCCCAGACTGTGGAGGAATATGGAGGGCTCCAGAGGAGACAGCTCCAAGAAATATATGAAATTGGCATTTGACATGATATATCCAAATTTATAAAGAGATTTTACACCTCTGATAGGAAGTTTAGAGATGCATAGAAGTTTAGGGTGAGAGAAATAGTGTAAAAAACAATAATAATAAGGTAATTATTAACTCTAGGGGGGGAAATCATGTTTTAAAGAAAAGGAATTGTGAATAATGTTTACATTACTATAATAATGAAAGCACAATATTTATTGAACAATTGTGTTACCACTATTCTGGGAAGATGAGAAGAGTGTGTGTATGTTTGCATGTGAGTAGCAGGTATGTGTATTTCTGCATGGCTGGGAGAGGAGTTGAAAGAGAACGATATTGCCATATTACATAGTTGAAAATCATTAAGCAGGGGTGACTAACTTGCTCAGTCATAGAGAATGTCACTCTTGATCTCAGAGTGGTGAGTTCAAGCCCCACGTTGCAAGTAGAACTTACTTAAAAAAAAAAAGAAAACAGAAAATCAGTAAATAATTATATGGATCTGAAAAATCAATAAATAGTTGTATATGCACATTATTATTTAAGAGTATGAAGGTAAGTACCAAAAAAAACAGTTAAATGATTTGGAATTGGTGATCTCTAAGAGCAGTAATCAAGAGTGGTGAGTGGTAGGGCAGAAGACTACTGTTATTCATTATTTTTTTTACTGTTTTTTACTGTTATTCATTATTTTAAGATTTTAAAATAAAATCTTTTAAAAATAAAAGTTACTAGTGCAAGATCAGCAATGGTGATCTTGGAACAGAATGCAGATCCCTCAGTCAGAACCTCATATATGATAGAGAAACTATCCTACAAACGCTATAGCATAGAGGCAAAGAGTACAGATTTAGAGGGGCCAAACCACCTGGGTTCAAATCCTGGCTCTGCCACCTACTGTCTGTGTTACCATGTGCAAGTTGTTCAACCACTCTGTGCTTCAGTTTCCTCATCTCAAAACTGGAAATAATGACAGTGTTTGCCTGGGTGACATGTAAAGCATTCGGAACAGAACCTGGCAATAGCAGGTGCCATGTAAGTTCCTTGCTGTTATGTCGTTCAGTATTATAAGTCATCAGGCTCAACTTCATGGATCCGTGCCCTAAGCAGGCAGTCAGAGCCCTGCTCTTAGAAAGGCCCCACATACTAGTTAAAGGCTTTACTGTCACCATATTAAGGTTATTAAGAAGTTTTGAACAAAGAGTGCTGCATTTTCATGTTTGCAACGAGCCTGGCATTTCATGTAGCAAGTCCTACAAGTTAATCAGGAAAAGGATAAATTATTCAGCAAATGGCTCTGGGGAAACTGATATTGCAGCGTGTGTTGGGGATGAGGGATCCAAGTTCAAGTTAAGTTCTCATTTCACTCCATGTGGTACACTAAAAAACATAACTATACAATTTTTTTTCTTTTTTAAAGATTTTATTTATTTATTTGACAGAGAGAGAGATCACAAGTAGGCAGAGAGGAAGGCAGAGAGAGAGGGGGAAGCAGGCTTCCCGCTGAGCAGAGACACCGATGTGGGGCTCGATCCCAGGACCCCGAGATCATGACCCGAGCCGAAGGCAGAGGCTCAACCCACTGAGCCACCCATGTGCCCCATAACTATACAATTTAAATAAAAAACCTATGTTCTGAATTTTGAGTGGGAAGTCCTGTTTAAATACATGATGAAATTTATCTTTTAAAATTAATAATATATATTTTCTAATAGTCTTCACTGAATAGGCCTAAAAGCAAGAGCTCAATAGCAAAGAATACTCTTAGCACTTGGATTTGGTCATATAACACTTTCCACTAAAAGGAGCTAAGGTTCCTTGGAGAAGTGGCTGAATCCAGAATTTGCACAGGAAATGTGCGAGATGAGCCTTTTTGGGAGCTTAGAACAGGAAATCCAAATGAAAAACTTGTCATAGCAGAAAGCAAGGCAGTTAACAAAGACTATATGGACGTGCCAGTTAGAAGAGGTTCCCAATGGCCAAAGATGAGACAATTTGAGGATCAACAGTAAGGATGACCACTGCAGGTTATCATATATATTTAAATGCGTGAGTTCATAATGGTATTCAAAAAAGAAAAAAACTTTAAAAAAAAGAAAAAAGAAAAAACTTAATGGTCAGCTGAAAACTGGCAAATACAAATAAAAAAAACAAGCATTTACCCTGCCATTATTATAGGAAATAAACCTAAGTGTAACCAAATAGTTGGTGGAAGGAAGTTTCCCTTTGTACAAGAATTCTAGCTAATAAATGAAAAAGAAAAGTATTAGATTATTACAATTTTGCAACTCCTTATGATGTAATGAATCTAAGGGGTGATCATCAGTAATGACTAATATCACAAAAAAAGCTAACCATGCATTTAATTCTATCTGATAGAATTTTAAAATCCTACCCAAATCTAATCAAGCCTTTAGATCTGATTACCAATTTAGAGCTAATTTAAGGAACAGAATAATATGTTAAACAGTACGTCATGGATACAATCAGCAAAATCCCACTGGGAAACCATGTAAAACAAATAATCCAGTTTCTTCAATTAATAAATTCCAAAGAAAAAACTAGGAGAGAGAGAGAAAAAAACCTATAGTTTATAAAAGAGACAGTAACTACTCATAATATGTAGACCTTATTTGGATCCTGATTCAAATAAAGTAAAAACAACAACAATGAGAAAGTCAGAGAAATTTGGACATTTACTAGTTTTTTTATGGATCACTGAAAAAAAAATTGAATTAAATTAAATTTTTAAAAAAAGAGTTGGAGGGCGCCTGGGTGGCTCAGTCGGTTGGGTGGCTGCCTTCGGCTTGTGTCGTGATCCTGGGGTCCCAAGTCGGGCTCCCTGCTCTGTGGGGAGCCTGCTCCTCCCTCTCCCTCTGCCTGCTGCTCTGCCTGCTTGTAGTCTCTCTCTCTGTCAAATAAATAAATAAAATCTTAAAAAAAAAAAAAAGAGAGAGTTGGAGCCCTATGTTAGGTGTAGAGATTACTTCAATAAAAACTTAAAATAAAAAAAAAAAAAACTTAAAATAGATGTACCATTAAAAAAATAAATATAGTATTTAAGAACTACTGATATGTATTTCTGGTTGTCACAATGGTGTTTTGCTTGCATTTTAAAAATTTCTTACTTTTAAAGACACATATAGAGATATTTACAGATAAAATGAGATGCTATCTGTGATTTGTTCGAAGTATTCCTGGGTTGGGGAGAAAATGGATGGGGGTATCAATGGAACAAGACTGGCTGTGAGTGGAAACTGGGGGATGCATATATGGGAGTTTTCAGTTTTTGTTTGTAAATTAAAAGTATCCCTTAAAAGTTAAAAAAAATTGTATCCAGGCAGGACAAAAAAAGCTCACTTGTAAAAAGATATTTGAACTATACAAAATATATGACTGAGTATTTTACTGCTTTGAATGCTGAGTGACTTTCTAAGCATAAAATAGATGAATTATACACTAAAGAAAAGACTGCTACTTTAAATTAAAAACTAAAAATTTGTGTATGCTTTCAAAAGATCATGAAATAAAATATAAACTGTGAAAGATATACTTGCAACTCACAGCAAATAAAAGTTTAAAATACTTAATATATAAGGAAATAAATAAGAATAGATAACACACTGTGCACCCTTATAAGCATTTTACAAAAACTGTCTAAGTTATTAAAAATAGAAAAAATAGGGACGCCTGGGTGGCTCAGTCGTTAAGCCTCTGCCTTTGGCTCAGGTCATGATCCCGGAGTCCTCGAATCGAATTCCATGTCAGGTTCCCTGCTCGTAGGAAGCCTGCTTCTCCCTCTCCCACTCCCCCTGTTTGTGTTCCCTCTCTTGCTGTCTTTCTCTCTGTCAACTAATAAATAAAATCTTTTGAAAAAATAGAAAAAATACTAAGGGCACCTGGCTGGCAGTTGGTGAACCATGCAACTCTTGATCTCCGGGTCATAAGTCCAAGACCCACGTTGGGTGCAGAGATTACTTAAAAAAAAAAAAAAAAAAGACCTACTAATATTCTTAACCTAATTCAGAGAAACTTGAATAGTCAATAAATAAGTATATATTTAACTTCACAATAATAAAATAATTGCAAATTAAATTTTACTAAGATTTCAACTTATCAAAATAGCAAAGATTATTGTTAATGACTAACACCTGTTGTTGATGGTGTAGCAAAATGGTTGACTTCTTACATGGCTGGTGGCCATGTAAGTTGGAAGAATCTTTCTGGAGAGCAATTGGGCAGTATTAGTTGAGGTTAGAAAACATTTATACCTTTGACCCTATTATCGTGCTTTCAGGAATTTGTAGCATTGTTGTGATCAGAGATACATGCGAAGATGTGTATGCTAGGCAGTTCACAAGAGTTTTGTTTGTAATAAAGAAAAGTTGGAAGCGGGGCATTTGGGTGGCACAGTAAATTAAAGGACCCACTCTTGGTTTTGGCTCAGGTTATGATCTCAGGGTCTATGGATGGAGCCCTAAGTGGGGCTCTGTGCTCAGCACAGTTTGCTTAAAATTCTCTCTCGGAAAAAAAAAAAAATTCTCTCTCCGTCTCCCTCCTCCCTCTACCCCTCCCTGCTCTGCTCTCTCTCCCTTCCTCTCTCAAACAAATAAGAAAAATTGGAAGCAACCAGAATTTGAAAAAAAAAAAAAGAGAGAGAGAGAACACTTAAATAAATTATACAACAGCAATACCTTAGAATAATAGGGAACCATTAAAGTCATGTTTTCAAGTGGAAAATAACCCATCAACACGTAAATGAAACTTTAATTGCTGAGTATCCATATAATGAAATATTAGTCAGCAATAAAAAGGAATAAATAACAGATATATACAACAACATGAATAAATCTCAAAACATTCTGCAGAGCGAAAGAAAAGTTAGACCAAAAAAAAAAAAAACCCAACAACAAAAAACAGAATACACCATTTGAAACCATTTATATGTAATTCTAGAACAGGTAAAACTTTCCTCTGGCTGAAGAAGTAGGATCAACGGTTGCCTCTAAAGTGAGTCCTGGGATTGATGTGAAAGGGACATGAGGCAACTTTCTGGGAGGATGGAGATGTTCTGTATCTTGCTGGGTATGCAGTAACTGGGTATATCATTTTGTCAAACTCATCTCCCTTTAGCCACTGATTTTAGCTCTCAAATCAAATATTAGTCCAAAGATTGTAGCTTAATAATATGCTTAAGAAAAAAGTTTCAGTCTTTTTACTTCTCCAGCAGCCAACACCCTCAACCATAGAGTGAGGAGTTGAATCAGGGAGGGTTCAAAGTGTCTTCCAACTCCAAAAAAAATGTTATTTGTCCTTAGGAGACAAATTAGATATAACCATAACTAGAGGGGCGCCTGGGTGGCTCAGTGGGTTAAAGCCACTGCCTTCGGCTCAGGTCATGATCCTGGTGTCCTGGGATCGAGCCCCGCATTGGGCTCTCTGCTCAGCAGGGAGCCTGCTTCCTCCCTTCTCTCTCCGCCTGCCTCTCTGCCTACTTGTGATCTGTCTGTCAAATAAATAAATAAAATATTTAAAAAAAGAAAAAAAAAAGAATAACCATAACTAGAGAAGACCATTTTACATGGAGACATGAACCTTTGAATGTGTGAGTTTCCATTTAAAAAGGAACAAAGAGGGCGCCTGGGTGGCTCAGTCAGTTAAGCACCTGTTTTGGGAATCCCTGCTCAGCAGGGAGTCTGCTTCTCCCTCTCCTTCTGCCCATCTCCCTTACTCATTCTGTCTCTCTCTGTCAAATAAAATAAGATCTTAAATGAAAAGAAGAGGAACAAAGAGAACATTCAGCTGATTACCAAAATTCATCCTTAATATGTGAAAACATAGTTCTGAATCGTGGCAATGAATTTTTCTTAATTTCATGAGATTTGACTTCCTGGAAAACCATGCACAAAGGTCACTGAAAATTTATTTTAATAACCTTAAATGGAAATGGTGTGATTTAATGGTCTTTTAAACTGGCCTGATGTGAGTATCTGGAAGATGATTGATGCTGGAATCAACAATGTCTCCAGGGGTGCCTGGGTGGCTCAGTGGGTTAAAGCCTCTGCCTTTGGCTCAGGTCATGATCTCAGAGTCCTGGGATCGAGCCCCGCATGGGGCTATCTGCTCAGCAGGGAGTCTGCCTGCCTCTCTGCCTACTTGTGATCTCTCTCTGTGTGTGAAATAAATTAAAAAAAAAAATCTTTAAAAAAAAACAAAACAGGGGCGCCTAGCTGGCTCAGTGGGTTAAAGCCTCTGCCTCCAGCTCTGGTCATGATCCCAAGCTCCTGGGATAGAGCCCTCCATCGGGCTCTCTGCCCAGCAGGGAGCCTGCTTACTCCTCTCTCTCTGCCTGCCTCTCTGCCTACTTGTGATCTCTGTCTGTCAAATAAATAAAATCTTTAAAAACAACAACAGCAACAACAATGTCTCCAAATGAGATTAAAAACCTTCAAATAGCCCGGCGTGCTGCGGAGGAACGGCTGTTGAGCTGCGCTGGGTTCAGGTCCCCGGCTGGTTGGTGACTCCCGTGCTCTGCTTCTCCCCACTGAGCTGCTGCCTGGTGAAGAAGCCATGGCGCTCCAGGTCACCAGGAACGCAAAAGTTAATGTGGAAAATAAGGCGAAGATCAGCATGGCAGGCGCAAAGCGCTTGCCTCTGGCCACGACTGCGGCCTCCAAGCCCGGGCTGAGGCCGAGAACAGCCCTTGGAGACATTGGTAACAAAGTCAGCGAACAGCCACAGGCCAAATTGCCTCTGAAAAAGGAAGCAAAAACTTTGGTTCCTGGAAAAGTTATTGCTAAAAAACTACCTAAACCTCTGGAGAAGGCACCCGAGCCTGTGCCAGAACCTGAGCCAGAACCTGAGCCCGTTAAAGAAGAAAAACTTTCGCCTGAGCCTATTTTGGTTGATACTCCCTCTCCAAGCCCAATGGAAACATCTGGATGTGCCCCTGCAGAAGAATATCTGTGTCAGGCATTCTCTGATGTAATTCTCACAGTGAATGATGTGGATGCCGAAGATGGAGCTGATCCAAACCTTTGTAGTGAATATGTGAAAGGTATTTATGCTTATCTGAGACAACTTGAGGAAGAGCAAGCCATCAGACCAAAATACCTACTGGGTCGTGAAGTCACTGGAAACATGAGAGCTGTCCTTATTGACTGGCTAGTACAGGCTCAGATGAAGTTCAGGTTACTTCAGGGGACCATGTACATGACTGTTTCCATTATTGATCGGTTCATGCAGAATAATTGTGTGCCCAAGAAGATGCTGCAGCTGGTTGGTGTCACTGCCATGCTTATTGCAAGCAAATATGAAGAAATGTACCCTCCAGAAATTGGTGACTTTGCCTTTGTGACTGACAACACTTATACTAAACACCAAATCAGACAGATGGAAATGAAGATTCTAAGATCTTTAAATTTTGGTCTGGGCCGCCCTCTACCGCTGCATTTCCTTCGGAGAGCATCTAAGATCGGAGAGGTTGATGTTGAGCAACATACTTTGGCCAAATCCCTGATGGAACTAACTATGTTGGACTACGATATGGTGCACTGTCCTCCTTCTCAGATTGCAGCAGGAGCTTTTTGCTTAGCACTGAAAATTCTTGATAATGGTGAATGGACACCAACTCTACAGCATTGTCTATCGTACACTGAAGAATCCCTTCTAAGTGTTATGCAACACCTGGCTAAGAATATAGTCATGGTGAATCGTGAGCTTACAAAGCACATGACCATCAAGAACAAGAATGCCACATCTAAGCACGCGAAGATCAGCACGCTGGCACAGCTAAATTCTGCACTAGTTCAAGATTTAGCCAAGGCTGTGGCAAAGGTGTAACTTGTAAACATGAGTTGGAACACTATAATAACTGCAAATAAAATTGGCACCATGTGCCATCTGTACATACTATATGTTACCTTTCCTGACTTTTAATAAAGTTTGTGGTCCTTTTTACTTATACCTTAACTCATTTGAATGTCGCTACTTTCCTACTTGGGGATAACCTAAAAGTTGTGTTAAAGGTACGGTGGGGAGTATAAAAAGTGCTTTCAGTTTATTGGGACCCAACTTACATATATAATTGTCATTCGTGTGGTTCTTGTTTTATGTATTTGGCTTTCGCTTTCTTAGTATGGATTACTATGGTCATGAAGGCATTTAAAGCCCTTCTGTAGGGCATACTGAATGTAAGCCCTGTTGTCTTGGAGAACATGCGCCTCTTTAGGCTTAAAAGCCTGCCACCTCGCCTTTAGACACTCCCCTCCCTGTCTTCTGTTTCTTCCAGTGGTTGCTGCCATAATTCCAAGAAGTTTTTATTTTTACCACTATTTCTTAAATTATCAACTTTAGTATCACTTTTTTCACCTGCAGAAATAAGAACTTTATATTTTAAACATACTTTTTCATTGTTGATCAAATAAAAGTAGATCCTCAAAACATAAAAAAGTATCCAAAAAAGTTGATTTACTCCTTACCCCCCACTTCTACAGCTCAATCCTATCCATCTGAAGGCATCAATAGTTTGGGATAGATCCTTCGATGCCTCTTCTATAAACACAGATGTGCATATAAATTGTTACAGGGATTTCTAAGAAATGGAATCATTCTATATATAAGTAATTCCTCTTAACATGGATAGGCCTTCCCTGTATTTGGGCATTACATTCCATAGTAAGGGTATACTACAGTATATTCATTCCGCTGTTGACCTTCACATTGTTTTTCCTCTTTGCTACCACAGACAAATGTCTTTATTATCATTAAATGACATACTTTTCTTTCTGTACACTGGGTTCTCCAGAATATGTATGTACTAAATTTTGGCAGGTACTTAGCAAAAGAAAGACCGATGACTTTCTCAGTGTCCTCAGCAGTGTACAAAAGTGCTGGATTTCTCTGTGTCCTTGCCAGAACTGAAGGCAACGATTCTCCGGTTTCTGCAAACTTGGCAAAAAATAATCTATCTAGTGTGCTGTTGTAATTTATAATTTTGATGACCAGTCGAATAAATTTTTGTTGAGTACTTATCAGTAAAAAAAAAAAAAAACAAACCTTCAAATAATACCATTAGCAATTAGAAAAAAGAATCAACTCTTTAAACCATTCATTTTAGTTATGAAGTGATGCATATACACTTAAATGCAACAACCACATGTTTTTGAATTTATATATTATTATTAAGCCATTATTAAATTAAATAATAAAAAGTAAATATCTCCCAACCACTCTTCTCACCATGTTTATTTTCCAAAAGTAGTAAATGTTAGCAATTTGTTCCACCTATTTCTATACATGCGATATAATATGTATGTATATACAATTAAAAATATAGGAATATATGCCCCTGTTATTAAAAGTATCCATAAAGTGTTACTTTTTCTTGCCATTTTAGTGTTACCGCAAGCAGTCACCCAGTTTGAAGAATTGGTTGGTATGGCAGAAGCCCTACTTAAGGGTGGAGGAACCATGTCCACATCTGCATCCACCCTCTGGAGAGCAACAAACAACTCCTCACCAGACTCATTTGCCTCAACATGCAGTAATTCTAACTCTAATTCCAGCTCACCAATTTCCTTGAAAGCTGAAGAAGAGCATCATACTGATGAGAAACAGGTCAGTTGGAAGGCCTGCCCTATCTTTGTCTGGGATACAGTGAATACAAAAATTAAGATTAGACTACAAAATGGTGGGGCGCCTGGCTGGCTTGGGCTGTGGAGCATATGACTTTTGAACCAAGGATTTGTGAGTTCAAGCCCCATGGTGGGTGTAGAGATTACTAAAAAATAAATTTAAAAAAAAAAAAAGACTGCAAAATGATCACTGTTTTATAAGGTAACTTTAGGTAACTTTTGGTCATGACCATAAGATTGCAATTACGTAAAACAATTAACAACAAATCAAAAAAATATTTGTTTCACAAGTATCCAGTTTAGAAAACTAAAGTCAAATTGCAGTCAATGATGAGGTTATTAAGCTAGAAAATTCTAGTTTAGTGATGGGTAACTATGCATTGAGGGTTATAAGATTATATCACTGAGTGAAGGTAAATTTCAGCTTCTGCGTGCTGGAAGAATATAATCTTTTCCTACTTCCCCAATTTCTCTTCAAGAAACAGAAGCTAAAACGACAAGAGTTTCAATAGAATTGGGTATCAGCTTTGCAAAATATGCCTTCCAGAGCTATAATTAAATACTAACAATCTAACATTTAGAATATTTGAATATTGGTATATCAGTTTCCTTTTGCTATGTCACAGATGACCACAAACTTAGTGATTTGTAATAACACAAATGTATTATCTCAGAGTTCTGTAGATCAGAAGTGTGGTAAAATCAAGGAGTCAGCAGATACATTCCTTTCTGGAGGCTCTATGGAAAAATCTGTTTCCTGCTTCTTTAGGTTATTGTAGAATTCAGTTTCTTGTGGTTGTAGAACTGAGTTTCCCATTTTCTTGCTGACTATAGAGGCAACCCACTTCCAGAGGCAATTTCTAGAGGAAACTACATTCTTTGGTTTATGGCCCATTCTACTACCTTCAAAGCCAGCATGGAGGCAAAGCCCCTCTCACAATTCCAATCTGACCTCCTTCTTCTGCCTCTTTTTTCTGACCCATTCTTCTGCCCCCTCTTCCCTCTTTAAGGGCTCCTGTGATAAAACTGGGCCCATCTGGATAATCCAGGATAATTTCCCCATCTCAAGGTACTTAACTTGAATCACACATATAAGGTCACATTCACAGTTTCCAGAGATATGGATATCTTCAGCGAGCCATTATTCTGCCTACTACACTTAGTAGGGGGTGTTGAGGATCGGACTCATCCTTAAACCATCCAATCCAGATCACATGACAAGAGCTTGGATATACTCTGGAACAAACACCTCATAAATATTGGGAATTATATCAAAGATAACATTTAACTCTAACCCCTGAAATGTAAAATACGTATTAAAAGCAAAATACATCCCCTTAAAGAATGTTGATTTTGTTTTCTGGTATGTCTTAACTCAATTAGCAATATATTTCTCCAGATACAACTTTCTTTTCCTTTTTCCAGTTTCAACTATTATGTTGTATTTTTTAGTTCAAGATTGAAAAATGGCAGATTGCCCGTTGTAACAAGAGCAAGCCTCAGAAGTTTATTAATGATTTAATGCAAGTACTTTATACAAATGAGTACATGGCCACACACAGCCTGACCGGAGCAAAGTCCTCTACTTCCAGGGACAAAGCCGTAAAACCAGCTATGAATCAGAATGAAGTTCAAGAAATCATAGGTATTATATGGTTGTACTACACTGTCACATGAATTTGAAATTGTTTTACCACTCAAGGTTAAGTTATTCTTTCATGGTCTTTTTGTTGTTTGTTTTTCTATGAAAGAAAAATCTCAAAATAGCCTAAATCTCTTATTAAATATGGTAAATTTTATAGAAAAAATTTTACATTAAAACAGTTACTAAAATAAAGCTAAATTTTATTTCACCGAAAAGCTTGAATTCATAAAATTCATGACTTCAGAAAAATGCATTCCCAAATCCTTTCAAACAAAATTTCAGTAAAGAGTTTAGATCTTATTTTCTCTTTCTTATCTTGGCTCTAGATTCCTTATCTTTTATTCTAGAAAAATAGGGACTAATTTCCTACTTATGTTTTTTAATTTTTCTTTTCTTCTATTTAAATTCAATTAATGAACACTCATGTGTTATTATTTCAGAGGTAGAGTTCAGTGATTCATCAGTTGTGTATAACACCCGGTTCTCCTTACATCACATGTCCTCCTTAGTCCTACTTATGGTTTTTAAGTTAATCTCCTCAAATAAAATCATCTAGATATCAAACGATTTTTTGTAAATATCAAAAAAATTCAGGGAATCACTGAATCTGAGCTCTCTGTATTTTAATATGCCATTTCTCATGGGTGTTTGGGCTGATTTTGCAAAATGGAGACAAAACTACATTGTGGATTGCTTGATGTTTTATCTCAGTTCATACCTTAAGATGCAAAGGCCTCAAAAGGGGTTTTCATGTGTTATTGTTGTTGTTTTTTACAGGAGTCACAAAACAGTTATTTCCAAACACAGATGATGTTTCAATTAGGAGAATGATAGGGCAAAAGCTAAACAACTGTACCAAGAAGCCAAATTTAAGCAAAAATCTGAACTCTCAGGACATTAAGTAGAACCTTTTGGTAAGTCCTCTCAATCTTCACAATCCTTTCTGTGTGGCAAGAAGATGTAATTCTTTTATCCCTGGAACGGCATTTTGTGACTATTTTATCAGAGAATGTCAGTGGCCCAAGACATGCTAATAGTATTTGTGGGGATGGAGGTGAGGATGGGAAAGGGGATTGAAATTGGGGGAATGCTAAATTCAAATACAGATTTTCCTTTTCCAGACCTCCTCAGAGTATTTTATACTCTTATGCCCAAGTGCACTAGAAATCTCTAAGAAGGCAATAGAGTATATAATGTTTTTCAAATGTGTTTTACTGAAGAACTTTGCTTTTTCTTCACAGAATGCATGTTAATTTGTGGGTGGGGGTAGAAAGGAGTCAAAAGAGGGACATTTGATAATTTAAGAAGTGTTTCTCTAGAACAGGGAGATACAGATCCTAGGGAAGTCTCTGAAGTACTTCAATGGGACTGAACTTAAAATTCCAAACAGTCATTTGTTTTTGGCACCAACTGCTGGCTGGAAATACTGAGGTGTCCCCTCCACCATTCTGCCTCCTGCTTCTCACTCTTTAAATCTTTGAATCAGTTGTTGTAGTTTGTATTGGTTTGATAAGGATTTTTACCAACATGTTTCTATTATACTAAGAAAAAGAATTGCTCCTAGCGAGTTTTGAAGGAAATACACTTTATAGTCAGGCCCTGCCCTTAGGCAAAAGTGTCCAATGGAATTTTGTGTTTGCTTCAACCCAATGTGCTGGCTGGTTCACTTGTGCTCATCCTTCCTCTCCATTATTTTGATGGAAAATATGTGAAAAAATGCATTATTTTGTTTTTTAATATTTTTTTATTCATAGAGGTATATGGTAAAAACACAAGGGGAGGTTTTTCTTCCATTTTGTTTACTTTTATCTTTGACTTTCAATTTATTTGTTCTCTGCCTAACTCTAGCCACCTTCAGGACCATCTTACTTGTTTTTATGTTCTGACTGTGTTTTAAATGGGATTAGAGCCTTGGGTAATGTATTATTTCCCTCCATCTATCTTCTACCCATTCCTGACTACCACCCCAACACCCTTGAGGGCGGCTTACAATTTTGCCATATAACTAAGCCTAGCTCTGATGGCGGTCAACAATACTAAAATAAATAAACAAACAAACAAAAAAACCCACTTATAACAACTGCAGGGCAGGGTCTTTCCCTTGGCTCATCCATACTGGTAGACCAACTTGCAGTTTTATACAAGATATGATTCATATTTTTTTTTTATGATTCATATTTTTTGTCTTTTTTCTCCCCAAGTGATTAAACATTTCAGTAGATTGTGAATTTCACAACTTCCCAGTTAGGAGGTAATTGCTTAAATGAGCCATTAGAACGGCTCATTTTGATATAAGACTGCCCAGTCATCCAGATGTATAATAGCCGAGTTCCCTTGCTAGATGCCATGTAACCAGAGTCCAAGGGTCTTCTCTATCAGGCTACCCTTTGGAACACATTATTGTATTTCAGAGCTCTGCGAAGTATTTTAATATCCCAACTTCTGCCTTTTTAATACCTCAGACTGCCAAGAGTAGGCATAAAACTCATCTCTGACTATCCGTCAGCCAAGCATTGAAGAGATTAAAGTTAAAAAGGTTTTATATCAGTACTGCTTCTACTTGCAACCCAGTAGTAGTGTTATTAATCACCTGACTACAGCATTAATTCAAATAGAAAAAAGGAACAAATCTTTCGCTAAGAACGCAAAATGTTCTGTTGCTTTCTGGGCCTGAGCCTTACTTTGTGGACAAGTTGCTTGGAATAGAAATGTGTATATTTAGAATCAGAAGTGGAGATAAACACTAGAATGGAAAAATTTTCTTAATTGGCAGGTATCTTTCATTTGAAGTATTGATAATTCCAAATTATCTCAAAAGGACTGAGAAAATATGCTGGGAAAGACAGGGTCATATCCAACCTAATTTAGCCACGCTGCATGAATTAGTCCCATATAGTCCCATCTAGTGGAATGTTGTTGTGTTTTTCTCTTTTTGGTCATCTAACAGAAGCCCTAAGATGACTACATTTACTCAGGCAAATCATACTCCCCCCTCCCACCACACCAAAAAGTATCCTTTGGAAAAATAACTTTCTTTGCATGACTATTAGCAAGGTAATATGCACTACAAAATCACGGAGACTTCCACAAATTCCTAGGCATGCATGCACGAAGCCTAGCAACCCCACCAGTAGGCCCTCTGGTAGACAATGCCCTCCACCCAGTGCTTAGTGCAAGGTTGCCACTGGTGGCTTGGACTTGAAACAACAATAATTTCCCAGCTAAGATTCGTTTCTGAGAGGATAAGCACTAAATTCCATCCTTCTACCCCTTTTAGCTTTTCTTTTTCATTCCTATGACTGCCCTCGAGTTGCCTGGGGCTCACTTTGCCAAGAGCTTCTGTTGTCAATCTTTCAGGCCTTTCTCCATTTTCTCTTCTTTCTTACAGGAACTAAAGAAAACTTTATTTATAAGAGTTACAGAATATTAAAATATCACCTCTGTGGGGACACCTGGGTCGCTGGGCATCTGCCTTCAGCTCCTGTCATGATCCCAGGATCCTGGGATCAAGCCAGCATCGGGCTCTCTGATCAGCAGGAAGCCTGCTTCTCCCTCTCCCACTCCCCCTGCTTGAGTTCCCTCTCTCGCTGTGTCTGTCAAATAAATAAAACCTTAAAAAAAAAAAATCACCTCTATAACATCTCACTAAATAGTAAGACAGCCTTCTGAAGTTTCCAAAGTTGCCTCAGCCAGTTTAATCCCTACAATAATATTACATATGCATATATTATAACTTAAAGATGACTTAATACAGCAGTGCTCAAGTAGGATGGGAGGAAATTTTGTCCCTTGCCCCTCAACTAGGGGTTGTTTGAAAATGTCTGGAGATAGATACAATTGTCCCAACTGGATGAAACTACTGGCATCTAGTGGACGGAGCCACAGATGTTGCTAAACATCCCACAAGGCATAGGATATTCTCCCCAACAACAAGTATTACCTAACCCAAAATGTCAACTGTGCCAAGATTAAGAAATCTTGATCAAAAATGATTTCCTTACTTTGGAGATAATAAGACTAAACCCTAAGGAGGTTAAATGAATTGCCAAGATTATACTATTAGTAACTATTAGAGAGTCAACACTAGCATATAGTCAACTAGCATATAGTTCCTCGTATTTTTTTAAGAAATCTCTTTATTAGTTTTTTAATTTGAGTGTACTTAACACAAAATGTTATGTTAGTTTCAGGTCAGTTTAATCTCTACAATAATATTACATATACATTTATTGTAACTTAATGTTAGTTTCAGGTGTACAATATAGTGATTCAACAAGTTCATATGTTATGCTTTGCTTACCTAAGTGTAGCTACCATCTGTCACCATAAACCCTATTATAATATCATTGACTCTATTCCTTTGGCTGTGCCTTTTATTTCCATGACTTATTCATTCCATAACTGGAAGCTTGTATCTCCCAAACCCCTTTACCCATTTTGCCCATTCCTCACCCTAACCCCTCTAGCAACCATCAATTTTTTCTCTGTATTTACACTTATGATTCTGCTTTTCCTTATTCATTTGTTTGTTTTTTGTTTTTTATTTTTTGTTTTTTTTAGGATTCCACATATGAGAGAAATCATATGGGATTTGGCTCAGCCTGACTTATTTCACTTAGTATAATATTCCCTAGGTCCATCCATGTTGCCACAAGTGGCATCATCTTGTCCTTTTATGGCTACATTATATTCCAATGTGTGTGTGTGTGTGTGTGTGTGTACACATACCATATCTTCCTTATCCATTCATCTATTGATGGATTCTTAGTTTGCTTCCATACCTTGGTTATTGCCAATAATGCTTTAATAAACATAAGGGAGCATATATCTTTTCAAATTACTGTTTTTGTTTTCTTCAGGTAAATATCCAGTAGTAGAATTATTGGATCATATGATATTTCTATTTTTTAAAAAATTTTTTGAGGAAACTCCATACTGTTTTCCACAGTGGCTGTACCAATTTACTAATTTGTACCAATTTGTATGAGGATTCCCTTTTCTCTAATCCTTGTCAACACTTGTTTTTCCTGTGTTTTTGATTTTAGTCATTCTGACATGTGTCAGGTCATGTCTCACTGTGGCTTTGATTTACATTTCCTTGATGATTAATGATGCTGAGCATCTTTTCATATGCCCATTGGCCATCGGTATGTCTTCTTTGGAAAAATGTCTATGCAGGTCTTCTGCCCATCTTTTGAACTGGATTGTTTGGGGGGTTTCTTGGTGTTGAGTTGTAGAAGTACTAAATATTTTGGATATTAGCCCTTTATCAGATAGGTCATTTGCAAATATCTTCTCTCATTCAGTAGGTTGCTTTTTTGTTTTGCTGATGGTTTTCTTTACTGTGTCAAAGCTTTTTATTTTGATATAGCCCCAGAGTCCTTTGTATTTCTTATTGCACTAGTCATGGTTCTCCAGAGAAACAGAAATGGGATGTATATAAAAGAGACACTTGAAGGAATTGGCACACACAACTGTAAGGACTGGTGAGTCCAAAATCTGCAAGATGGGCTAGCAGGCTGCAGCCCCAGGGAGTTGATGTTGCAGTCTTGAGTTCAAAGGTGGTGTGAAGGCAGAATTCCTCCTTAGTCAAAGGACCTCTGTCTTTTTTATTAAGGCCTTCAACTGCTTGGGTGAGACCCACCTGTATCATGGAGGGTAGTGTGCTTTACTGAAAATCTACTGCTTAAATGTTAATCTCATCTAAAAAATACCTTCACAGCAACATATAGACTGGTGTCTGACCAAACAACTTGGTAGCCTAGTCAAGGGAACATATAAAATTATATGTTTTAGGATCAGAAATTCTGGTTTCTAAGCCTGCTCCACCTCTTGATAAATGTGTGGCCTTTGGAAAGTCACTTGACCTCCTTGAATTTTAACTTAAGGTGGGGTAATAATACTATCTACCTTAGGGATGGATCCAGGATTTGTGGAACCTACAGCTTAACAGTATTTGGAGAACTCACTTTAAGAAACACAAAATTATGAATACACAATCAATTACAACTCTGCATAGGCTCCATGCCCAACAGAGACCTTGAGATCAAGAGTTGTGTGCTCTACTGACTAAACCAGCCAGATACCCCAAAATGACATAATGTTTAAAGGTTAACAAATTTCTCCAATGTCAGATAATGGAGGGGGAGTTACATAATACTTTTACTAACAGCTCTATAATACTTTTATCTTACTTTTGGGGAGTTGCTTACATGTTGACTGCCTCTTCATTTGACAACTTTGCAATAGAATGAATAAAAAAAATGATTTGTACTATCGTGCAGCATAGTGGATGAAAAATTGCTTTTTTTTTACACTTTACAGAGTTTTCTTTCAAATTCTTAACTCTTCAGTAGCAATGTAATTTTTAGGATTGTTGTCAAATTTGGGGAGACCTCTATTAAGTTGCTCTGACTTCTAAGCTGTAAGACTTCAAGGCATTTCAAGTTTTCTATGGAGTGAATCCTCTTAAATATTCTTTGAATTAACCATTTTCATATTTTTGCTAGAAGGCACTGCAAAATGGAAAGGCCACCACTAACATAGCCATACATAGATGAGATGACAAAGCACAAAAATATATCCCTTAACAAAATCCTTAGCAAAATCTCAGAAATGCCCACTGCTATTCCATGGTTACAATCAGAGGAGAAAATATTACTAAGGGACAACTGAAAGGGAAAGACAGTTGTCTTAACTGATTATGGTTGAAATATCTAACTTTTGCAAATTTAACAAAAATAAATATATGTGTGAACATATTGGAAGGTACTCATGCAAACAAAATTTAATTGCTTTATAGTAATCTGCCTCTAACCTAGCTCACTTGGATTTTGTGAATTTTGAAAGAGGTAAACCAGATTTGGAAAACTGCCTGCTATTTAAACAATCAACAAATGTTACTGAAGAATGACAAACAGAATTGTTGATAATCTCTTAGGATGATTGATGGGTATGTGGAGATGGTTCATTTTAATTTGTGGGTTTGAAACTTTACCCAATACAAAGGTTTTTTTTAAGTCATTTGAGATAAAAATAAATTTAAATATTGTAATTGTTGTCTATGCTGGAATTCCTCTGAATAGATCATAAAATAATTTCTAAATCACCTCAATAATAATAGTTCCTATAAACAATTTGTATTTTTATGCAAAAATCTGTAGTAGGCACTAAAATAACTCATGTACCATTAAAAGTACTATAAGAACTCTAACAAAATTTGCTCTTCTTTTTGAAATTTGCTTTTTATAGGTATTGTAGGTAACTGAAATAAAACACCTTCAGTTCTGAATCTAACACTGGATTTTGTTGGAGAATCTGCAACCTCCCTGGCCGGGAGCTCAGAGACACGTAGTGACAGGCTGTGAGACATCTGTAATATTGAGGGCTCTTGATGGAGCAACGAGCTTGCTGAAGAAGCTGCATGTAGATTCCACCATAAATATCAGTGATGCATCAAACCAGAGAATTTCTAGCAGTCAACTAAGCATGCAATATGGTTTCTTGGACATAATGCATTTTCCTGTCTCCAAATGTTTCTCTGCACAGCTAACTTAACACAATAGAGCTCTCATCATAACAACAAAAACTTCAACCCCTAAGATTTGTCATTGTCCTTATCAATCATTGTACATTTACTATTACCAATGACTCCCCATTTAAGTTTTTGGATCTTTAATATAAGCACATGTTTGGAAAACTTAACAGTGAAATAATTAATGTTCATGAACATGAGGGCAGCAAAATTGGCCGAAAATCTGATAATCATATCTGACCAAGCAATGGTGTTTTCTCAATGAAATTACAGAATTATTCTGTTACCTAAAAATGTATAAAATAAGAATCCCCAGGAAAAATATGAAAGCAGCAAGACCTTTTAATTTTAATGTAGAATTATTTCACTGTACTCCTGAAAAAGAAATAAACCCAGGTTTTTGTACTGAAACAATGCATCAAATTGAAATTTTTTTCTATTTACATGCTTCTTTTTATTGCCCAAGTACATTAAGTACAGATGTGTAATATAAAACATAAACATCTTTTAAAATATCCTATATAAGATATATCATCCTGTGTATTTGGTTGGTTCTATTGCTACACTGCTTAGTTTTAACTGGTTTGATTTCATTGTATCAGAAGAAAAAAGAATTGAAAACAAAATCACATGGGTTGTATAATCACATAAAAAGAAAAATACCATTTTGTAAATGAATGAAAGATAAAACATTCTTCATCAAGAGGCTTCTCCTGTGATGTCAGGTTGTCACACATGACAACTTTGCAATAACAAGCCATGCTTCTTCAGTTACAAGGTCATGTCTAAACTTGGAAAAGAGGATGCATATAATAGTTGGAAAGTTCAGAACTGAGGACCAGGGAACATTCCATAATGCTGCTTGATAACAATGTGGTCATACAAAATAAACATGATTAAGGAAATAACTTATGTGAACATTTGCTACTTTTACTTAAGTATAAATAAATCCCATTGGAAACATAAAAAAGTATTTGCTCATTTCTTATTAAGGTGTAAAGTCCAGGGAAAAGATCCTTTTCTGGGCTGTTTGCTTCTCCACCCACACATACAAAGGCATAATCATTATAATGACCTATGTGACTCTGGCTTCTCTTCTAAAGAGCCATACAAGGTAGGATATAGAGACAATATCCAAGATAAATGTGTATGCTATGTAGGATATATACACACTATTCAGGAAGGTTTACATTTTTATTGAAAAATAATAATTTCACTGAGATACATGTGTTTCCTTTTAAAATAACTACTTTGTAGTATGTTTTGCCAACTAAATGTAAATAAAATTTTCTTTGCAAAACAACTATTATTCAACTAGAATTTCTACTTTTTTTTTTAAAGATTTTATTTATTTATTTGACAGACAGAGATCACAATTAGGCAGAGAGGCAGGCAGAGAGAGAGGAGGAAGCAGGCTCCCTGCTGAGCAGAGAGCCCGATGCAGGGCTCGATCCCAGGACCCTGGGATCATGACCTGAGCTGAAGGCAGAGGCTTTAACCCACTGAGCCACCCAGGCACCCCTAGAATTTCTACTTTTAGATGTGTTGGTATTTTTATAGATAATAGAATATATATATTCATTCTAATTCAGCTTCATATACTGGTTCCAAATGAGTTACAAATAAGGGTTGTCTGGGTGGCTCAGTCAGTTAGGTGTCTGCCTTTGGCTCAGGTCATGATCCAGGGTCCTGGGATCAACCCCTGCATTGGGTTTCCTGCTCAGTGGAGCCTGCTTCTCCCTCTTCCTCTGCTGCTCCCCCTGTTTGTGTTCTCTCTCTCTCTTTCAAATAAATAAATAAAATCTTAAAAAAAAAAACCTAGTTACTAATAAGAAAACTAATGAAACTGAAGAGTGCCCCAAAAGCAATCAATTATATGTATACATGTATGCACGTATTATATATTCACATACATACAAATTTAGGATATGATTGAAATAGAACCTTTAATAAGTAGAGAAAGGAAGGTTTACTCAATAAATGATACTGAGGTAACTGGTAAATGAAAAATAATTATGTTCCTACTTCAAACTATATTCCATAAAGAATTCCAGATTAATAAAATACAAAAGTTGGACTGAGATAAAAAAAAATATATGTGAATGTTTTTATGTTATCTGAAGGAGAAAGACTTTGTATAGCCACAATAAGCACTCCTAAATCTCAAAGAAAAACTTACTAATATATGAGTTTCTACATTATAGTTACATTAAGATTTTTACCTAGTAGGGATCCCTGGGTGGCTCAGTCAGTTGAAGGTCTGCCTTTGGCTTGAGTCATGATCCTGGGGCTCTGGGATCCAGTCTGGAGCGGTGGGGGGGCCTCCTTCTCCCTCTACCTGCTACTCACCCGTTTGTATACACTCTTTCACACTCTTTCTCTCTCTCACAAACAAAATCATTTTTTTAAAAGATTTTGTTTATTTATTTGACAGAGAGAGAGATCATAAGTAGGCAGAGGCAGGCGGGGGGTGGGGTGGGGGGGAAGCAGACTCCTCACTGAGCAGAGAGTCCGATGCAGGACTCAATCCCAGGACCCCAAGATCATGACCTGAGCTGAAGGCAGAGGCTTTAACCCACTGAGCCACCCTGGCACCCCTCTCACAAATAAAGTTAAAAAAAAAAAAAGATATTTACCTAGTAGATGGAATCCCCCCAAAAAATAAATAAATAAAATAAATATATATAAAAAATATATATTAAAAAAATCCTAAAATATATTTTTAAAAATCCTAAAAAAAAAAATATATATATATATATAGTTTTTTATTTATTTTTTTTAAACTTATAATGGACAGTGTGGTCAGTATTTTCATCTGTTCTATGACATCGTTTTTCTCATGAGTATTTTTTACAGGATTTGAACTCACAACCCTAACTAAGATCAAGACCTAAGCTGAAATCAAGAGTCAGGCACTTAACCAACTTAGTCACCCAGGCACCCTTCCTCTAGATGAATTTTTAAATCCTTCTTTCAACTTTTACTCTCAAAAACAAAAATGCTAAATTTGGGGGGGCGGATTTTCCTTAAGTAATTTTGTAACATCGGGGGAATTTTTCTTTACAAAACTGATTCTTCCTGGGGCACCTGGGGTACCTTCAACTCAGGTCATGATCCTGGGGTCCTAGAATGGAGCCCTACGATGGGTTTCTTTGCTCAGTGGCAAGTCTGCTTCTCTTTCTCCCTCTCTCTCTGTGATTTCTCTTACTCTCTCACTCAAATAAATAAATAATTTTTTTAAAAAAACCCTCTTAGAGCACTTGATCCAAGTATTAACACTTATTTATTTATTTTGCCCTAGAAAAAAAGACATTTATTCTGCCCTGTAAGCACCTGCTACTCATTTTAAAAGTCCTCCCTGACTTACAGATTAAATGTTCCTAAACTTTGCCTGTGGGGAGTTCTTGCTTATTGTAGCAAGCTAAATGTACTTGGTTTATTATGACATAGGCAGGTCACTGATGTTCCTCTATTGTTAGAGTTTTAACAGTTTGAAGGGGCTACCTAGATTCTGCTGAGATCCCAACTTTCATACTCTTTAATATGATAAGAATGAGCACATTTGAGATCTTTGGGTCTGCACCCATTCAAAGTCACTTTGCCCATAATGGTGAAATAAGTTTTACACTGAATCTTAGCTCTGAGCTTTGTTAAGCTTTTGGCACTAAGTTTATTTTTGATTCCTAGGATTAAGAAAAAAACTTTGGGATTTGAGTATAGGTACTATCTTTTATCCTTTTGTTAAAGACGGCCTGTATCCGTTTTTCTCAGATCTTAATTTCTAAATACCATTTTCCACCAAAAGATAAAGCATTCCTTGTAGAAATGACAGATTCCAGGGCAGGAGCTGAGAAGGTACCAAATGTGCGTGGAACATTATATATTTTGCCAAAAAGTAAGGGCCTGCTCAAAGAATGATGGCCACATAAGGCCCCAAAAAGGACTCCAACTGGCCAAACATAAGGCTGCAAAAAGGACTCCAACTGGCCAAACCTGGGACAATCTGAGCACCAAAATAAATTAGGACGTTAATGGGTTATTACCCATTGAATAAAACTGAAATCCATGAATCCATAATAAAAATGAATAGATAAATCAAAAAGTAAAGGAGATAGGAAGACCTTTTATTATAGCAAAATGTCAATTAAAAATTTGGAAAGGATGGTAGAGTTAGAAAATTACTATTATTTACTATCAGAGTAATTATTATTATTTACTATCAGAGTAAAGATTGATTAGGCAAGAATCATCAGAGGATACTAAATATTGAAGTGTAAGTTTCATGAGGAGAGGGTATTTGCAGGTTCTCGGCATATTAAATCACAGATTGATTATAAATTACAAGGAGAAAAATCTAAATGTGCAGCAGAAAAAGTGGAAGAAAGTGGACAATACTTTGACCAGATGATTATTATCAATAATCCTCATCATTAATAAGGGACAGACAAACATCATGTGTCTCTGAATGTGAATCCTTAAAAGCAACACAAGATCACTTAAGTAGTATTCTGGCCAGGGATATAACCTGAATGTGATCATGAGGAAACACTAACAAACATAAGCTGAGGAACATTCTATAAAATAACTGGCTTATATTCTCCAAAAATGTCAATGATATGAAAGACAAGGAAAGGCTGAGAAAGAAACTGTTCAAAATTAAAGAAGAATAAACAGAGATAAAAATTTAAATTTAAAAAGGAAGGAGGGATGCCTGGGTCGCTCAGTCGGTTAGCGGCTGCTTTGGCTCAGGTCATAATCCCAGGGTCCTAGGATTCTTCAGCTCAGGTCATGATCTCAGGGTCCTGGGATCAAGCCCCACATCAGGCTCTCTGCTCAGCGGGGAGCCTACTTCCTCCTCTCTCTCTCTGCCTGCCTCTCTGCCTACTCGTGATCTCTGTCTGTCAAATGAATAAATAAAATCTTAAAAAAAAAAAATTTTTTTTTAAATTTTTAAAAACCTGAAACTGTAAAACTAATAGAAGAAAACAGGGGAAAAGCTCATTGATATTGGCCTTGACAATGATTTTTTTGGCTACAACACCAAAAGCATAGAAACCAAAAGCAAAAATAACCAAGTAGACAATATCAAACAAAAAAGCTTCTGCACAGCAAGGGAAATAATTAATAAAATGAAAAGCTAAACTTATAGAATGGAAGAACATATTTATAAACCCACATATCCAATAAGAGGTTAATATCCAAATATACAGGAACTGGGACGCCTGGGTGGCTCAGTTGGTTAAGCAGCTGCCTTCGGCTCGGGTCATGATCCCAGGGTCCTGGGATAGAGTCCCACATCGGGCTCCTTGCTCAGCGGGAAGCCTGCTTCTCCCTCTGCCTCTGTCTGCCTCTCTGTCTGCCTGTGCTCACTCTCTCTGACAAATAAATAAAATCTTTAAAAATATATATATATATACAGGAACTTATAAAACTCAATAGCAAAAAATCCCCAAATAAGAAATGGGCAGAGGACCTGAATAGACATTTTTCCAAAGAAGACATACAAATGGACAACAAGTATATTAAAAAGGGCTCAGGGTATCTGGGTGATTCAGTCGGTTAAGTATCTGCCTTCTGCTCAGGTCGTGATCCCAGAACCCAGGATCACACCAGGTTCCCTGTTGAGCTTCTCCCTCTTCCCCTACTTCCCACTCATGCTCTCTCTGGCTATCTCTCTCTCTCTCTCTCTCAAATAAATAAATAAAAATTTAAAAAAATTTAAAATAAAAAGGGCTCAACATCATTAATCATTAGGAATATACAAATCAAAACCAGAGTCAAACATCACCTCTTCTCTGTAAGATGTTTATTGTAAAAAATTCAAAAGATGACAAGCATTGGCCAAGATGTGGAGAAAAGAGAACGCTTGTCTACTCTTTGGTGGAAATGTAAATTGGCACACCATTGCAGAAAATAGTATGAAGTTCCTCAGAAAATTAAAATAGAGGGTCACTTGGGTTTCTCAGTCAGTTAAGCGTCCAACTCTTGATTTTTGGCTCAGATCATGATCTCAGGATCTTGAGATGAAGCTCTGTATTGGGCTCTGCACTGGGCGTGAAGTCCGCTTAAGATTCTCTCTTTCCTTCTGCCTTCCCTGCAAACCCCTCCCTCTCTCTAAAAAATAAAATAAAATAGAACTACTGTATGATCCAACAATCCCAATTCAGATATATATGCAAAGAAAAGGAAATTAGTATCTTGAAGAGATACCTGCACTCTGATGTTCATTGCACCATTATTCACAATAACTGAGACCTGGAAACAATTTAAGTGTCTGTTGAGAAATGACAGGATAGAAACAATGTGGTATATATACACAGTAGAATACTATTCAGCCATTAAAAAAGTCAAATTGAATTTTGAATAACTATACCAATTACAATAGCATCAAAAGATATGAAACCCCTAGTGACTAAACTGACAAGATGTGTGAAATATTTATACACTGAAAAATACTAAATGTTGCTGAGAGAAATTAAAGAAAACTGAAAATTTGAAAAAGATTAAAGCAGGAAGACTAACGCCACTTGGTTTCAAGACTTATTGCAAAGCTACAGTAATCAGGACAGCATAGTACTGGTGTCAAGATAGAAATACATCAACAGAACATAATAGAAAGTTTAGAAACAGACCCACAGATATATGAACAACTGGTATTTGGCAAAGGTACAAAGGCAATTCAGAGAGGAAAGGATAATCTTGTCAACAATGGGTGCTGAAACATTTATACATTCATATGCAAAACCATGAACTTCAATCCATACCTATCATAGGTAAAAATGAACTCAAAATGGATCACAGACCTAAAATTAAAACCTAATTATAAATTTCTAGAAGAAAACAAAGACAAAAATATTTGTAACTTGGGGCACCTGGGTGGCTCAGTGGGTTAAAGCCTCTGCCTTCGGCTTGGGTCATGATCTCAGGGTCCTGGGATCGAGCCCCGAGTCGGGCTCTCTGCTCAGCAGGGAGCCTGCTCCTCCTCTCTGCCTACTTGTGATCTCCATCTGTCAAATAAATAAATAAAATCTTTAAAAAAAAAATTTTGTAACTTTGCTTATGCAAAGATTTCTTAGATATACTACCAAAAGCATGATCAAGTAAAGTAAAAATTCTTAAGTAGACTTTGTCAAATGTAGAAACTTCTCATTGAAAGACAATTTTAAGAAAATGGGAAGGCAAGCTACAGACTGGGAGAAAATATTTGGAAATCACGTATCTGTTAAGGTCTTGAATCTAGAATAAACAATTCTTAAAATTCAATAAAGAAAGTAATCTAAATAATGGGCAGAAGACCTTAAAAGGCATGATCAATGAGGATATATGCAAATGAATGCATAAAAAGATTTTCGGAATTATTAGTAATTAGGTTAATGCAAATTTAAGTGATATCACCACACATCTATTAGAATATCTAAAATAAAAAAGACTATTCCAGGGGCGTCTGGGTGGCTCAGTTAGTTAAGCATTTGCCTTCAGCTCAGGTCATGATCTTAGTGTCCTGGGATGAAGCCTTGGGGTGGTCTCCTTTCTCAGCTGGGAGTCTGCTTGTCCTTCTCCCTCTACCCCACCCCCACTCATTCAGGCATGCTCTCTCTCTCTCAAATATATAAGTAAAATCTTAAAAAGAGAGAGAAAGAGAGAAAACTATCCCTGCAACAATTACTGAATTGAAAGGCATGAGCATATTTGGGCTACAGCCACATATTTACTGTTTGTTTTCCGAGAACTTAACTGAATGACTCCCACCTGCATCCATTCACAGTACATGTTCCATGGAACTCTCACCAGCACATTAGGAAAATTGTTTAAATTCAAATCTCATCTAGACATTTAAGAGATTTAAAAATGGTTAATTTACATGCAGCTTTTGGGTTTATCATCTTAGCAGATGTTTTTTTCTCAACTCTCATCTGCAAGTCCCAAATTTAGTTGGTACAAATGCACCTGCAGTTGTCGTGCACTGTGGAGAAATCAAACAGATCCATCAAATACTAGCTACCAACATAAGCAATCAAATGCCATGTTCTCATTTAGACCAGCAAAAACAGACCTCCAAATGAGAAAGTAAATATCTGCTGGGCTCAAATAACAGAAAGAGAGATAAAGCCAGCTGAAAAATTAACAGACAATATTTCTCCCAAAGAAATACTGCACTTGTAGAGTCAAGGTGACCTTGGTGACTAGTGCTTTCCTATTTACACAATGAGAAAATGTGTTCTCTAAAATCATGGAGTAACAGCTTTGTTGTTTGAAAATCTATTAGTAAGAATGAAATATTCCTCCCTTGGCTGATCACTGTGACACAGAGAACCAGCTTCACACCAAACCAAGGGCAGAGCTCCAGATAAGGGGGTTCTGGGCCAACAATCACTATCTATGTTATCTCTGTAGTTTTCAAGTTAACAGGACTCTGGGTCTACTTTGTAGTCTAGACGTGACCTTGATCTCTTTACACACAGCCCTAATTGGCTACTTATCAAAATACTGCTTCACAAAAGTTTCACCTACCTCTACCCTTCCTTAAAATTTCCTAATGACTCTATTCCTTTGTCTTGTAACATGTCTCATAGTTCCTCTGTTGTGTGATCTCATTCATAGCAGGTCACAGTCAAATTCATAAATGTGATTTGAGGGGACTACAGATTTGTTAGGTGATCTTAGGCTCATTGGGCCAGGAGAAAAAGGTTTGAAATAATATCGCCAGGGGGCGCCTGGGAGACTCAGTCGGTTAAGCATCTGCCTTCGATTCAAGACACGATCCCAGGGTCCTGGGATGAGCCCCATCAGGGCTCCTGCCTCAGCACAGTCGACTTCTCCCCCTTCCCCCACGCCCTGCTTGTGCGGTCCCTCTCTCAAGTAAATAAATAAAATCTTTATTAAAAATATCTTCAGTAAATATTTGTTTTCATAAACTATCTGTTCGCAATCATTTACGTGCAAATAATGAGAAGAAAAAAGTCAGCCACTAATTTGGTAAGGATCTAAGCAAACAATGAAAGAGCATTTTAACACCACTGATCTAGATTATCTAGACCAATATTTCTATTAAAAAAGAAGAAAAGGGAAAAACAGAAAAAAGAAAGGTGGGGAGAGGGAAACAGTGATTTAGAGGGAAAGGCCATCTAGTACACTGCTTTAGTGCGGTAACAGCCTACAGGACCGCAAGCGCCGCGGCTGAGAGCCCCTTTCCTCTCTTCAATATCGGGCGCGACCAGAACTACAACTCCCGGCTCCCCGCGCGGCCCGGGGAAGGCAGGCCGGGACTGCGAGACAGAGGCTCCGGGGGATAGCGGCCCAGAGCCGGTCGCTCCTCCTTGTGAAGCGGTTTCGCACCTCTTTCCGCCCGCGGCGTCGGTGGCGTCGGTGGCGTCGGCGGCGTCGGCGCTCACGCAGGGGCGGGTCACGGCGGCGCGAAGCGGTGCTGGGCGGGAAGGGAAGTCGTGGCGGCGGCGGCGGCGGCAGCGGCAGCGGGGACGGCAGCGACGGCGGCGGCGGCGGGGACCGCAGGAGCGGTGGTGCTGTCAGTTAGGCCGTCGGAGAAATGGGAGACCCGGGGTCGGAGGTGAGTGGGCGAGCGTTGGGCCGCGGCATTCTCAGGCGAGCCGGGAAGGGCTTTGTGTTTTGTTGAGAGTGAGGCCTGGTGCGCGGCGCCCAGCCGCCGCCGCGGCGGGCCGACAGTGTCCGCGTCTCGGGCCGAGCTCCGCGTTCGGGCCTGGTGCGGGTCTGAGCGGGGAACCAGCAGTAACAATGGCCGCCCGGCCGCCCCCGGCCCTGTGCGCCGGCCACGGGGGTCCCTGTTGCCGCTGCTCGGGCCGTGAGAGCGACATTTTGAGACAGGCTCGCTCTTCGGCGGTGTGCGTGCATCCCTCCTCCTTGAGGAGATTTGGGGAATTCGCAGGGGCTGGTAAGTCGTTTTCGGCGTCCCTCCCTGTGGATGGCTCCACGTCTGCAGAGGCAGAGCCCGACTCCATCGAGCCCTGTTCTTGGTGGGATTTGCGTGCAGTTGTGCTCAGTTCGGTTTCCTCGAGAGCTTGCTGTCTGTCTTACGCAGCTCTTCCTTTTTCGTTCTTTTTGGGAAGAATCTCTTCCTCCAGGTACGTGGCTGTCTGTAGATAAGCATGTTCTGGCTTATTTTTATAGATGATAGAGTCTGTCCCTCCAGCTGGGCCTGAGGCATCTGAGGCAACAACGGATGAAAATGAAGATGACATTCAGTTTGTCAGTGTAAGTAGCAACGAAATTCGGGTGTTTCCAATCCCAAACCTATGCGCGGTAAGCCGTTCTGTGATGATACCTCACCTGTCCGTTCGTCATTCAGCAGCTGGGTGTGAATGTCTTGCAGGTACTGGGCACTGGGGAGTGTGGCACAGGATTAGGGAATTTACCGAAAGGGGTCTCTGAGCACCTACGGGGCCACCACAAAGACTGTGCCCGAAAGGACACGTTGCACATGGAATCACGCTTCTTACGCCTTCATTAGCGCCACTTTATACTTCATCTGGGCAAAGTTGTGCTCTCTTAAGAGTGTGTTTGGAAGCAGGGCAAGAGTGTCCTTTGAAACACGACCTGCAGGTTAGAGGGAAGGGACCGTAGAAAGCAAGAAGGGTTGCAAGCACTCAAAGTGTGAGCGTTCTGGAGCTTCATAACGCCAAGGCAGGTAGCTTGAAGACTTCTCCAACCTCTGAGATCACCATGTTACAGCATAATGCAGGAGTTGACGTTCATAATGAAGACCCTGCATCACCAGGAACACACGTGGTTTTCAGACTGTCTTCCCTTTGGGACAGTGGTCTCTGAGCATTAGGAAGTGTAAGTGTGCAGATTTCTGGGCCTCACACCACACCTGCTGAATCAGATTTTGAAGGTGGGACCCAGGAATCTTCACTTGGGAACAGATAAAGGGACATGTGACTCTGTGAGCCATGCTTTGTAAAGCCTTGGTTTAGGGGAACTGGGGTCATGATGTATTGGGGGATGGTTTTCACCCAAAAGTGTAATGTTTTCTAAAAGGTCTGTTTAGGGGCACCTGGATGGCTCAGTCCTTAAGCGTCTGCCTTCGGCTCAGGTCATGATCCCAGGGTCCTGGGATCAGGCCCCACATCGGGCTCCCTGCTCAGCGGGAAGCCCCCCTCGCCCTCTCCCACTCCTCTGCTTGTGTTCCTGCTCTCTCTGTGTCAAGTAAATAAATATTAAAAAAAAAAAAAAAAAAAGGTCTGTTTAAAGTGGTAGCTAGCCAGAAACTTCTCCAAACCAGTGATTAGTTGAGGTTTGCTGTCAAAGTTGTATAATTTTTCTTTAAATGAGTGCCCGTTTAATGTTTTTTGTTAATTGCTATAGGTTTAGGACATCCTGATAATCCATTTTTCCAAATGTCAGTTTTCTAAATCAAATAATATCCCCTCTTTAAACGTTGCGGTGTTAAGATCTTGTTTCTTGTTTCTTTTTCCAGTAGGGTCATATGGAAAAAAAAATTTTTTTTAAGATTTTATTTATTTATTTGACACAGAGAGATCACAAATAGGCACAGAGGCAGGTGGGGGTGGGGTAGGAGCAGGCTGGATCCCAGGACCCTGGGATCATGACCTAAGCTGAAGGCAGAGGCTTAACCCACTGAGTCACCCAGGCCCCCCCCTCATATGGAAATTCTTTACAAGATATTTCCTTGACATTCTTCCCCATTAATAATACATATGGTAATCCCCCCCTTTTTTTTTTGACACTTGGGACCTTATAAGTTTGGGGGTACCAAGATAGATTGGATGTGGTTCTACCATCCCTATGTTGTAGAGTAATGATGTAGCTGTGGAAATTGAAGAGCCACAATGCCTTTTTTTTTTTTTTTTTTTTGGTACGGAAAAGCATTTGGAAGGAATATTTCATGGGTCTTTGGGAAAAATTTTTGTTCCTCCTGACTGTGGTTTAGAAACAAATGAATGGGACATTTTTTTTTTTAAAGATTTTTATTTATTTATTCGACAGACAGAGATCACAAGTAGGCAGAGAGGCAGGCAGAGAGAGGAGGAAGCAGGCTCCCTGCCGAGCCCCAATTTCAGGACCCTGAGATCATGATCTGAGGGGAAGGCAGAGGCTTAACCCACTGAGCCACCCAGGCGCCCCTGAATGGGACATTATAAAATTGATATTTTGTGCAACTAGAACTAGGAGTGACATGGGTGTTATAACAAGTGCCTTTGAGAAACAGAGGGAAACTACAAGATTGAGATTGGAAAAATAAATAGGAGTAAGTTTGTGTAATACTCTGGAATAAACAATTATGTGGTAAGCTCACTGAATTAACATACCAGATGTTCTTCAGCTGAGGTTTAAAACTCTCTTAATTTAATTTTAAATACAGAGAATCTTTTGCATTTTTGCATTCAGAGTTTTGTACATCCAACTTGATAGAACCTCTTATTTAATTCAGCCTTGTTTCAGAAAAGAGGATCGAATATTTGATAGATCTATGTGGAGAAGCAAATTACACAGGCATACCATGTTTTATTGTATTTGGTTTTATTGTGCTTCACAGATACTGTGTGTTTTCGAAGGTCTGTGGCAACCCTGTATCAAGCAAGTTAGTCCTCAACATTTTTCCCAACAGCATCTGGTCATTTTGTGTCTGTCACGTTTCAGTAATTCCCATAATAGTTCAAACTTTTTTTAATGATTATTGCTGATAACTCACTGAAAGCACCGATGATGGTTAGCATTTTTTAGCAATAAAGTATTTTTTAATAAGCTATGTACATTTCTTTAGACATTACATCAGACTACAGACTAGACTACAGTATAGTATAAACATAACTTTTTTTTTTTTTTAAGATTTTATTTATTTATTTGACAGGCAGAGATCACAAGCAGGCAGAGAGGCAGGCAGAGAGAATGGAGGAAGCAGGCTCCCCGCTGAGCAGAGAACCCAATGCAGGGCTCGATCCGGGGACCCTGGGATCATGACCTGAGCTGAAGGCAGAGGCTTTAACCCACTGAGCCACCCAGGCACCCCAACGTAACTTTTATATGCACTGGAAAACCTAAGAATTCATTTGACTCTATTGTGATAGTCGCTTTATTGTAATAGTCTAGAACTGAACCTGTAATATTTCAGAGGTATGCTTGTATACTCTAAGTGGAATTTCAGTATCAGAAAGAAGAGTAAAAATATTCCATATTTTATTTAATTTATTTATTTATTTTAAGATTTTATTTTTAAGTAATCTCTATATCCAACATGGGGCTCAAACCCACAACCAGGAGCTCAAGAGTCCATGCTCGCTTCAGGAGCACATACACTAAAAAAAAGAGTCAGGCTCCTATGACTGAGTCAGCCAGGTGCCCCCACACCCCCCACCATTGCCTTTAAATTGTTCCACAGGAAAAGAACAGTGATAATTTAATTCAGTTTTAGAATATACTCAGAAACAGAATTTACTTACCTTTATAACCCTATCCTCTGCTGGGCTCCACTAGTATATGCTTATTTCTCTGTTTTTTTATAGTACCATCAGTTAAAGATGAAATGCTCCTGGGTACAGTTCTCTGCTTGAGGGTTCTTCAGATACAAACAGTTACTACTTAACATACTCTATTATGAATTCCTGAGTCTTCCTATAAATCTCTTTCCAGCCTTCAGTCTGCATTATAGCACAGCATCCTCTTTGAGTTCTGCCATATGCATATACGCATGCGTGTAGCTAAACACAATATGCTAAAAGAATGATAAAAATTTGTAAGTACGAAAGGAGCCCTTTTATTACAAATTTTATTGTAATATACATATAGAAGAGTTTACTTCCTGATTGTTCTTCTAGCCTTTTATTTTAATACTACATTACTATTGTTGGATCATCTCGTTACTAGTCTTCCCACACTTCATACTTTCCTAATCTTGAACCACAGCTTTAATAGTGTTCCCATCTCAGCACTGTTGACTGGTTCATTTACCTATAGAATAAAATCTAGGGTTTTGACCCAGGTATTTAGGGCTTGGTGTATTCTATAGGTAGTATATATGTAAAGAAAGAATTGAAAAAGTCAGGGCTTGATGTTTGCTTGTGTAAGGATATGGAGGATAAAGCAGAGCTATTCAAGAACTCTGTGATTTTGAGTTTAGATATCTAAAAGATTATCGATAGTCAGCCAGTTAAAGAATATAGTACCATGATGTGTCTTTTTAATACAATCCCTGTACTATTTTCCATTTCCAAAGGAATCCACATGGCTTTATTCCTCTGTGTAGATTTAGTTTCTCTTTGGGTTTTGTCATCATTACTTACTAATCTACTCTGAAATCTGCTCCTGTGCTGCTTTTGTTTCTGATTATTCTGTGCCACCTGCAAGCCTTCTCTGTTGAGGAAGTCTTGCTAAGTCTTGCTAATTCCAACAACAAAAACCTCCTGACTGTAAATGCAAATTTGGTTTGAATGGTTTTCATGACTTGTAAATTTGCTCAATTCCTTTTTAGGAAGGACCATCAAAACACATTCTTGAATACATTGTTCTGGTCTGTGGTGATAATGAAGAGCCTAGCACCTGTCATAGCAATGTAAGTATATTATATTTGTGGTTTTTCAGTTCTTTCATTAAGTGCAAAGTGTGTTGGAGGTGGTTTACAAGAACTGATTGAACTGGCTTGCAAGAACTGATTGTAAGATTTTCGGGAGTTTTGTGGGCAGATTTGTTAAACATAATCATTGTTAAAAATTAAAGTATATTTTAAAATTTAAAGTATATAAAGTTACAAGGAAATAAGTTGTTACATTTAAGGTAGTAAATACTCAAAACTCATCATATCTTAATTTGAGGTTATTTATACCTATTGTATCTGAGTGGTAGAAATACTGTATAACAGCATTCTCCTGCAACATGATTGGAGTATTTACACCATAAATGTCAATCCACAAATCAGGGCTTGATTTATTATTTACTGATTATCTAAACTTAAGAAAGTGGTTAATGTTAGAAAGAAAATGTTAATGCAGATTAAGCCTAAAAATGTGATACATCTCTAAATTGCTGGACTGTGTGCTGTGTGAACAATTGAGAAAACCTTATAATACTTGAAAACTCTTCTTTGATTCAACAAAGATGATGTCATTGATAAGTGAGCGAAGTTTTGGTATACATCTTCATCTTTTCACTTTTCTTATTAAATGAAAATATTAACCACTTTTCACATTGGAACTATACTCAGTCGTAAATCATATGAGCAACTTCTCTGTTCACTTGGATGTTAATCAGACATTCATAGTCAGATTTCATGACATTGGCTATAAAATTTTAAAAATGTCACCTGGCTAATTCAGTCAGGAGGAGCATCCAGCTTTTATTTCAGCGTCATGAATTCAAGCCCTACATTGGGTGTAGAGATTACTAAAAAAATTTTAAAAACTTAAAAAAAAGCTGATAGTGAATTTTTCAACAAATAGCAAGTCATATTGAAGTTATAGGTACAAATTGAAAATCAGTGTAAGTCTTTTATTTTTTTATTTATTTATTTAAGTTGGTTTTTTTTGTTTTTTTTTTTTTTTGGACACACAGAGATCACAAATAGGTGGAGAGCCAGGCAGAGAGAGAGGAGGAAGCAGGTTCCCTGCTGAGCAGAGAGCCTGATGTGGGGCTTGATCCCAGGACCCTGAGTTTATGACCTGAGCAGAAGGCAGAGGCTTCAACCCACTGAGCCACCCAGATGCCCGCAGTGTAAGTATTTTAATTCAAAATTTATTTCTAAAATTTTGTAAAGAAATCATTAACAGAAATTTTTACATTAGTCCTTAAAGTGTTCTCAAGAACTTTACTTATATATGTAAAATTATTTTTCAGATTCTGTTCCCTAAAATGCCAAAACGACAGGGAGATTTTTTGCATTTTTTAAATGTGAAGAAGGTGAAAACAGACACAGAAAATAATAATAGCAAAAATCATTGTGGATTGTCTAAGTCGAAGGAATCAGATTTCAAATATTGTTGAACAGCCAATCATTGAGGAAAATCCATCATATTCATCAAAGGAAGAAACTGATAATCTTGTGCTTCCATATTGTTGGAATGAAAAACAAGCATTTATGTTTACAGAACAGTACAAATGGCTTGAAATTAAAAGAAGGTAAATTAGGATGTAAGGATTGTTCAGTAGTTCGGCATTTGGGATCAAAAGCAGAAAAGCATGTCCATGTGTCTAAGGAATATATTGTGTATTTAGTAACCCCTAATCACAGTAATAAAACTACTAGACAGGCTTCTCTGCGGAAAAAAATTAGGGAACACGATGTCTCTAAAGCCCATGGTAAAATTCAGGGTTTGTTAAAGGAATCAATTAATGACTCAAATTCTGATTTAGTGCATAAACAAAATAATAAAAATATTGATGCTACTGTAAAAGTTTTCAGTACTGTTTACAGTTTAGTAAAACACAATAGACCTTTATCTGATATTGAGGGGGCAGTAGAATTATAAGAGAAAAATGGAGAGGTCAGCTGTTTAAATACATGATACAGTGCAACAAGAATAGCAGAACATAATTGCAAAAGAAATGAAAATGAAGATATTTAAGAATATTATAGGAGAGAATGCCAAAATCTGCATCATAATTGATGAGGCATGTACAGTTTCGAAGAAAAGCACTCTAATGGTTTATCTCCAGTGCACAGTTCGGTTGGCTCCCACACCAGTTATGTTATTTGTTGTTTTAAAAGAATTGGTGTCATCTGCAGCAGAGTGTATTTTCAATACAACATTGAGTTCTTTAAATGATTGTGGGTTTACTAATGAATATTTGAAAGCAAATTTAGTTGCATTTTGTTCTGATGTGCTAATATAATTCTGGGAAGAAAGTCTGAAGTAGCTACAAAGTTGTTGGAAAATTTTCCTAAAATCATTATTTGGAATTGTTTAAACTATTGATTTCAGTTGTCACTTGATGATTCAATATCTGAAATAAAACAACTATTTTAAACTACTTCTTGATAAGATTTATTCCACTTATCACCACTCTAATAAAAATCAAAACAAGCTTTTACAAAATGTAGCTAAAGATCTTGAAATTGAAATTATTAAAATTAGCCAGGTAATGGGACCAAGATGGGTGGCATATAGTTTATAAGCTGCTACTGCTGTATGGCATGCATATCCTGTATTATATATGCATTTTTCTAATTTTACTCTGGTTTGGCAAAGAGATTAGCTAACATTCATTTTTTGCAAGACCTTGCTTTAATGATTGACATTCTTCAAGAATTTTCACTACTTTCAACTGCATTTCAGTCCAGATCAACTAATATTCAGAAAGCACAAAAATTGATCAAACGTACCATAAGAGCCTTGGAAAATTTAAAAATTGGTACTGGAAAGCATGAGTCTCAAATTGAAGGTTTGATTAAGTCAGATAAGTTTAAGATACTCCATTTAGTAAAAATAATAAATTTAGGGTTGCCTGGGTGGTTCAGTGGGTTAAAGTCTCTGCCTTCGGCTCAGGTCATGATCCCAGGGCCCTGGGATCAAGCCCCACATCGGGCACTCTGCTCAGCAAAGAGCCTGCTTCCCCCCACCCTCTGCCTCATCCTACTTGTGATCTCTGTCAAATAAATAAATAAAATCTTTAAAAATATATATATAAATTTAATGCTCTTCCTAGGTGTATGTTACTAGAAAACATAATTGAACACATGCATTTACATCTTATAACTGACAGAAACCATGATGAAAGTATTTTTAATTATTTTGACTTGCTAGAACCCTCTACACGGCCTTATGAAGAAATGACTTCACCATAGGTACCTGGTGAAAAAAAATTATTTCATCTATGTGAAATTTTAAAATACGAAATTGATTTGAGTGATTTTCAGGAATTTGTAAATAATAATATAAAATCAAATAGTGTTTCAATTCCTACAACTATACAAATAGCTAAAAAGATAGTTAACACTATTGCCATCAATAATGTTGAAGCTGAAAGAGGTTTCAATTTAATGAACATAATTTGTACAAGGGTGAGAAATAGTTTAACAATAGATCACATATCAGATCTAATGACAATAAGTTTATTGGGGAAATTGCAGATTGCGATGCAACTCCATTTGTAAAGTCCTGGTCAAACTGTAACCACAGATTGGCTACAGATACAAGAGTTAGGCAAAAATCAACAAAAGCTTCTATGAGAATCAGTTGGCTATATGGAACTTATAATAAAGGATATTATATGTGTTTTTATCATTTGTAAATTGTGTGCTACACATCTTAAAAAAATTTTTTTGAAACCCCATTGTTAAACTTTCATTGACACATTTAAAAGGCATTTTCCAAAGAGGTAAAGTTGATTCTTTTTAGGAACTATATAGTTTTTTTAGAGATTGGCCCATGTCTACTAGAGTAGGCCATGATGTATATTATAAGGAGTCCTGTACAGAACATCCAACCATTTCCATTTCTGCTGCCTTACTTTTAGTAAGAATGCAAGAGTAACAACCCAGATAAGTTCAAAACCCTGGAAATTAGATAAAATAAATGAAAAATAGAATAAAAATTGCAAGCCTTTTGGCTATCAATCACTTCTGTATGTGCTAATATAGTAACCTCTAGCTATCTGTGGCTATTAAGCACTTGAGCTCAGTAGGACTAAGTGGATTTCTTATTTAATTAAATATTAAAAAGCAGTGTAAAATATTTTTAACAACTTTTTTTCTTAGAAATACAGTTAACTTGCTACCTTGCTCATGATTATTGTAGTATGCCTGTCAAACTCCTGTGTCATGTGTAATACTACATAAAACACATCACTGCATTGGTGTCAACAGATGGATTCAGGGCACGTTATTTTTTTCTATGAATTAATGTAACATAGCATCTTTACCTGAGTATTTTATACAGACAATAAGAATTACAGTGATACTTATATAAATCATAATTGATAATTAATTGAAATACTTATTTTAATTATAATTATCTTTCTAGTTCAGACATGAATATATGCACATTTTTAAATTTAAAATGAAGGCATACTGAAAAACAGAGATACAGAAACTAGTATTACAACTGGAACAATAAGCAGACTGGAAGAAGGTACGTTACACATTTCATGATGAATGGTTAATTGCAGCTGGCTGGGGCTGGTTTGTTTGTTTTGTTTTTGTTTTTTTTGAAGATTTTATTTATTTATTTGAGAGAGAGTGTGAGAAAGGAGGTCAGAGGGAGAAGCAGACTCCCTGTGGAGCTGGGAGCCTGAAGCAGGACTCGGTCCCAGCACTCCAGAATCATGACCTGAGCTGAAGGCAGCCACCCAACCAACTGAGCCACCCAGGTGCCCCAAAAAGCTGATATTTGAAAAAGACAGTAAAGAAGTGGATAATACTGAGACAGTTTCAGCAAATGCATAATGAATGAAATCTTTCAAAGTCAAAAAATTGAACTTCAGTCACTTGAAATTAGAATTAAATGTTCAACAAAACTTCTTAAACAGTTTTTAAGGTTGATTTTAAGTTTGGCCAGCTATAAAACAGCTTGGATTTTCACATGAAAAAAGAACTGGTTTTGAATAGGTAATAAAATATTTCAGTAGCAGAAATTGTTAGAAAATTATGAATTAAAGCCCAAGAAATATTTTATTAAGAAAGTACAAAGTCCTTAGTTAGGTAACCAAACATTGTAGAATAAAGGACCTTCCTAACTATCAAAGATTAATTGATTTAGAATCTGAAAAGTGTTTTTCTTTGGATGAGTTATGTAATATAGGAGCTGCAGCTCAAAATTTGGAATACATTTTGTCTCAGAGGACTTAAAACATTTATGAAGCAATAATTTGAATTCATGGCTTAAAACTTGTGTAGCCTTTTTGTTTGTTTGTTTGTTTGTTTGTTTTTTAAGTAAGCTCTGTGTCCAAAGTGGAGCTTGAATTCATGACCTCACGATCAAGAGTTGTTTCCTCAACTGACTGAGCCAGTCAGGTGCCCCGTATAGCTTTTTTTTTTTTTTTTTAAGATTTTATTTATTTATTTGATAGAGGGAGATCACAAGTAGGCAGAGAGGCAGGCAGAGAGAGAGGGGGAAGCAGAGAGCCCGAAGCGGGGCTCGATCCCAGGACCCTGAGATCATGACCCAAGCTGAAGGCAGAGGCTTAACCCACTGAGCCACCCAGGCACCCCATTTTTTATTTTATTTTTTAAAAGAATTTTTTATTTATTCATTTGAAACAGAGAGATAGCAGGAGCCATGGGGAGAGGTAGAGGGAGAAGCAGACTCCCTGCTGAGCAGGGAGCCCTATGTGGGGCTCCATCCCAGCACCTGCAGATCATGATCTGAGCCCCCAGATCATCAGATAGATGAGATAAAAAAATTATTTCTGTCACAGTAAATGGCATTTTAGGTAAGTTAGGTAAAATGTCAGATCTTTTTGAAATTTTTAAATGAAACATTCCCCTTATTTGTTCATTCTACCTGTGTGATACATTTTGAAGATAGTTGTGGTCAGTTTTTTAAAATGGTCTCTATGACAGTTGTCAAGGGTACGGTTTAATGTTCATTATATGAGTGCAAAAGCTGTGAATCAACATCAGCTAATAGGATTGCTGGAAGACTTAAAAGGAAATTTAGTGATCTTACATACTTTGTTGGTTGAATTGTGAAAGAATTCTAAAAAACTTACTGTATTAACACTAGTTCAGGATTTTCTTGCAGCAACAGAAATGCTAGCCAAATATTTAATAATCAAGAAGAAAATGGTGGGGGCACGTGGCTGGCTCAGTTGGTGGAGCATGTGACTCTTGATCTTAGGGTTCTGGGTTCAAGCCCCATATTAGGCATAGAGCTTACTTTAAAAAAAAAAAGGAAAGAAAATGGTGGTTTTCTTCCCAATATATTGCATATGAATGTCCTAAATTTGAAGCTCCAAGGAAAAGAAAAAAGCTTGTTTGTGCCCTACTTAGACAAGCACTAGAATTTATTTTGAAATAGAAACTTTAAAAAATAATTTTACACATTTTTCAAATATGAGTCAGCATGTACGAGATTTTAACTGTATTTGACATTGTTATATAAATTTACCATAAAAATTTACTATAAAAATTTATAAGAAATTTGAAAAGTGTTTTATCTATTTAAATTTACTCATTAACTTGGAACAATGACCCAAAATTTATTGCATTTATTCAGACAAATACAATCTTCAAACTGATATGCTTTTGCTCTGAAGGTAAGTCAATTCTTTTTAAAAAGGATGAACAGGATTTTTTTAATGTGGATGTAAATAAAGCAAAATTACTTTCTTTCTGTTATTGGAAAACTTGACTGTTTGGAACAATTTGGGTATATGAATCACTTTTCAACTATAAATTTTATAAAATTTATATATATATATAAATAATATAAATATATATATATAAATCAAGTACTTGTGATAAAAAAGGCATTCAGATTAACAGATGTGCTTTACATGTAAAATACACATCAGATTTTAAAGACTTAGCATGTACTTTATCACATTAATTATTGATAATACATTGAAATAATATTTTGGTTATTTTGAGTTAAAGTAGTAAAATTAATATCTATTTCATATCTAATATCTATTTATTTTTATTTTAGAATAACATATGTGGCTTACATTATTAGTTACACAATTAGTTACACAATTAGTTCTGTTGGACATTACTACCCTATATGAGGTTACTGTCAAATCTGAATTTCTCCAATCCAGACCTCACTTTTAAACTCCAAGAACCATAGTCAACTGCCTTCTAATCATTTTTGCATTGTCCCATAGGTATCAAACTGAGTAAGTCCAAAGCTGAACTTAACAGTCCCTCACTATTTTGTCTCAGAGAACAGCACAGCTATCCATCTATTTGCTTAAATTAGAAATTTGAAGACATTTCAAAGAGTTTCTCCATTTTGCCCTGTCTCATCCATCTTTTAAATAATCTTTAGTCCATATTTTCCTCAATATCCCCACTGCAGTTATGTTAGTTCAGGCAGGCCATTGTTTTTCTTCCTTAGTCTACCTTAATAACTTCCTAACAAGTCTCACTACCTTCATACATACTTGCCCTCTTCTTAATCCGTCCTCTGCACTAACTCAGGAATGGCATTCTAAAATACACATTCTTGGGGTGCCTGGGTAGCTCAGTGGGTTAAGCCTGTGTTTTCAGCTCGGGTCATGATCTCAGGGTCCTGGGATCGAGCCCCATATCGGGCTGTCTGCTCAGTGGGGAGCCTGCTTCCCCCTCCCACTCTGCCTACTTGTGATCTCTCTCTCTGTGTCAAATAAAATTAAAAAAAAAAAAAAAAGAAAGGCATCTATAACCCTGACTATTAATGTCAAGCACATTGGAGAAGCTCAGTGAAAGTTATCTTAGTATGTGAAGTTTCCTACATGTCAGTTCACTTTTTTTAAAAAGATTTTATTTATTTATTTGACAGACAGAGATCCCAAGCAGGTGGAGAGGGAGGCAGAGAGAGAGGAGGAAGCAGGCTCCCTGCCGAGCAGAGAGCCCGACTCAGGACTTGATCCCAGGATCCCGGGATCACGACCTGAGCTGAAGGCAGAGGCTTTAACCCACTGAGCTACCCAGGCACCCCATGTCAGTTCATTTTTATAAATTGATTACATATTCAAATATTTCTATTTCCCAGTGGACTTCTAAGGAAATAAGATACTCTACAGCTTTTAATTTCAGACATACTGGTATGCCTTAATTAACACTTCACATTTACTTTGAAGATATGCTGAGGTATTCTTTAAAATGAATTTAAAATATTGCTTGTTTTTTTGTTTTTTTAAAGATTTTATTTATTTATTTGACAGACAGAGATCACAAGTAGGCAGAGAGGCAGGCAGAGAGAGGGGGAAGCAGGCTCCCCGCGGAGCAGAGAGCCCGATGCGGGGCTCGATCCCAGGACTCTGGGATCATATCCTGAGCCGAAGGCAGAGGCCTTAACCCACTGAGCTACCCAGGCGCCCCAAAATATTGCTTAACATAGATGTGTTAATGGTTTGGACTGAGAATTTTTATTAATTTATCTATTTAATTATTTATTTTAAAGAGATGGAGAGAGAATGTGCACTCAGGTGGGGGAAGGGAAAGAGGGTGAGGGAGAGGGAATCTCAAGTAGATTAGGCTGAGTGTGAAGCCCAATGCAGGGCTTGATCTCATGACCCTGAGATCATGATCCAAGCCAAAATCAAGAGTCAGAGGTTTAACTGACTGAGCCATCCACGCATCCCTGGACAGAGAACTTCAATAAGAATTTCAATATGTAGGGGCGCCTGGGTGGCTCAATGGGCTAAAGCCTCTGCCTTCGGCTCAGGTCATGATCCCAAGGTCCTAGGATCAAGCCCTGCATCAGGCTCTCTGCTGAGCAGGGAGCTTGCTTCCCCCTCTCTCTCTGCCTACTTGTGATCTCTGTCAAATAAATTAAAAATAAATAAATTTTTAAAATAAATAGATAAATAAAATTGTGTAAAAAAAGAATTTCAATATGTAGCATTTTTTAGAAATTGCAACTGATAACATGAAAAACAAACACATCAGTTCTGCCACCCAGTGTCATTACTTAAATTTGTGTTTTAGTTTCTAAGCACATTGGTTCCAAATGATATATATATTTTAAAGATTTTATTTATTTATTTGACAGAGAGATCACAAGTAGGCAGAGAGGCAGAAAGAGAGACATGGGGAAACAGGCTCCCTGCCTAGCAGAGAGCCCTATGTGGGGCTCGATCCCACGACCTTGAGATCATGACCTGAGCTGAAGGCAAAGGTTTTAACCCACTGAGCCATCCAGGCACCCCCAAATGATATTTCTTTGTCATGAGTTAATGAGAAAGGTCAGGAACAGACTTAATATGTAATTTATGTGTTCATTCACAAAATGGGGCAGTGGTGTACTTTGGTAGTCTTTAAGTTCAAATAGTTTTGAGAAGTGGTACAGATTTGGCCAAAAAGCATGAGAAATGGTAAATAGGCAAATATAAAAGACCATTTTCTTGTCAATTTCTTTAAGATATGGCAAAAGTGGGGCTTCTGATAGCACAGTCAGTAGATCATGCCATGCAACTTTTGATTTTGGGGTTATTCTTTTGAGCCCCGTGTTGGGTGTCGAGATTACTTAATATATTTTATTTTATTTTACTTTTTAAATATTTTACTTATTTATTTGACAGAGAGAGAGACAGCAAGAGACGGAATACAAGCAAGAGGAGTGGTAGAGGGAGAAGCAGGCCTCCCACTGAGCAAGGAGCCCGATGCGGGGCTTGATCCTAGGACCCCGAGATCATGACCCAAGCTGAAGGCAGACGCTTAACGACTGAGCCACCCAGGCGCCCCTACTTAAAGTATTTTTTAAAATGAAATATAGCAAAAGTTACTGTTTCAGATGTACTAGAGCATTAAAAAGTACATGTGGTAGAATAGGGAAGTATATAGTTGCAAAGTTTTGATGTATTACATGAGATGGTACAATATTAACTAAGAAACAGAGTTAAGAGTGTATTTTTTTTTTTAAGATTTTATTTATTTGAGAGAGACACAGCAAGAGAGGGAACACAAGCAGGCGGAGTGGGAGAGGAAGAAGCAGGTTTCCCACCAAACAGGGAGCCCGATGCGGGGCTTGATCCTAGGACCCTGGGATCATGACTGGAGCCAAAGGCAGATGATTAACGACTGAGCCACCCAAGCACCCCTGTATTTTTTTTTTTAATATTTTATTTACTTATTTGACAGAGTGCACAGGGGGAGCAGCAGAGGGAGAGGGAGAAGCAGGCTCCCCGCTAAGCAGGAAGCATGATGCAGAGCTCAATCCCAGGACCCTGAGATCATGACCTGAGCCAAAGGCAGATGCTTAATTGACTGAGCCACCCAGGCAACCCAAGAATGTATGTTCTAATTCTTTTTTTTTTTTTTTTTTAAGATTTAATCTATCTATTTGATAGAGAGCACAAACAGGGGGAGTGGGGGAGGGAGAAGCAGGCTCCACCCCCAACAGGGAGCCTGATAAGGGACTTGATCCCAGGACCCTGGGATTATGACCTGAGCCAAAGGCAGATGCTTAACTGACTGAGCCACCTAGGTGCCTGTATGTTCTAATTCTTAGAACAACTATTTAAAAAAGAATTCAGAGAGTTACAGCTAAGAAAGCAATCAATGGAATTTTGTTAAATGTTCAGATACTCAGAAAAAAAGGCAGGAAAAGGTACAGAAGAGCAAAAAACAGGGCAAACAAAATACAATTGTAGATTTAAATATAGCTGTAGCAATAATTATATTAAATACAAATGGTCTAAGTATACTAATAAATAAGGCAGATTGGCAAAATGAACAAATAGCAATACCTAACTCTGCCCACAAGAAATAGCTTTTAGATATAAAATCACAAGTTGAAAGTACCTGGATAGAAAAATGTTCCTGTTCCTCCTGCTATGTATAATTAAAAACCTTGAATATATATAAACAAAGGAACACCTGGGTGGCTCAGTTTCTTGAGCATTCAACTCTTGGTTTCTGCTCAGGTTGTGATTTTGGGATCTGGGTTTGTGGGATTGGCCCACCTTGGGCTCTGTGCTTAGTCTGGAGCCTGCTTGTCCCTCTCCCCTCTACTCCTCCCCTTGCTCACACACTCTCTCAAATAAATAATAAATAAGTAAAATCTTTAAAACAAACAAACACAAAAATAAGACTGAAAGATTGAGAGAAGGCACACCGGTAAGGGTCTTAAAAATCAGAAGCACACAGTGGTGTGTTCCCTGATTTTTCTATTTGCCGCCTGTATCTCAGGCTTGAACCTGAAGAAACTAGCAACCTAGAAATGCCAATGGACACAGACAGAAAAATAAATGCCTGCCCTCTCATAGTCAAAGATCAGGAAAGAGCAGGCTAGCAAGACAAAACATATTATTTTATGAAACAAGACGAAACCAGAGAGGGAGACAAACCATAAGAGACTCTTAATCTTAGGAAACAAACTGAGGGTTGCTGGAGAGGAGGGGAGTGATGGACATTGGGGAGCGTATGTGTTATAATGAGCACTGAGTATTATTTGAGACTGATGAGTCACAGACCTGTACCCATGAAACAAATAATATATGTTAATTAATTGAATTTAAACAAATTTAAAATAAATAATTAGAATTTTAAAAATATTGGGGAAAACTGTTATTTTACACAATAATGTCTCTACTTCAGGCAAATACTGTGGAAAATCAGGGGACCCATTCCCACTCAAGGCAGCCAACCAAGGCCAAGTGGGGTACATGGACTTCTATCCTTGCCAACTTAGATGAAGTACCCCTAACCCTAAAACCCACTCTGCTGAGGTGCTCTGTCAGAGGAGGCCTAATGGAGAATCATGAATTTACCTTTGCCCAGCATTAAGAAACCCTTCCCTCACCACCTCAGGTCTTAACAGAAGCTAACTAGAGAGCGTGGACTTCTTTATTACCTGGGAATAACAAGGCAGCAACATCCCCTTTCTGCTCCTAAAGTGGTGTCACTTTCTACAACTAAGTAGAAAGTTTATGATTTAGAGTCTCATAATAACCCATATGTTTAGGTTTCAATAAAGGTCACTTGTCATTCTAAGAACCAGGAACACACTCACACACAAAAATTAATAGTTGACAACACTAGGGGTGCCTGGGTGGCTCAGTTGGTCAAGTATCTGACTTGGGCTTAGGTCATGATCTCGGGGTCCTGAGAGCCCTGTATTGGGCTCAGAGGAGAGTCTGCTTCTCCCTCTCCCTCTACCTCTTCCCCCTGCTTGTGTGTTCTCTTCTGCTTTCTCTTGCACAATAAATAAATAAAATCTTTAAAGAAAAAAAGATGATCTAGTGGGATCTCTCTCTCTCTCTCTTTTTTTTTTTTTTGTACACAATGAAACTGAAGTTTCAGGAGGTTAACAAAATTGCCATGGCCATAGGGTTGTCATGAACAGTTCCGCAACACTATCTTATGGTTCTCTGTATTTACTATCCAGGATTTTTGGAAGTGAAAATGTGATTTTATATCATATTTCACCTTTTAATATTTGCATAACTTTGGAGAGTTGATACATATTTTTTTTAAGATTTATTTCTTTATTTGAGAGAGAGAGTGAGTGAGCAGGGGGAGAGGCAGAAGGAGAGGGAGGGAAATCCTAAGCAGACTTCCAGCTGGGCACGGAGCTCATTGTGGGGTAATCCCAGGACTCTTGACCTGGCCTGAAACCAAGAGCTGGTCACTCAACAGACTGAGTTACCCAGGTGCCCCTGATTGATATCTAACTTAAGTTTACTCACCTTTCAACAAAAATAATAACCTCATGAACGGTTTCAGGTTTGGTAGGGCCCATTGCATACTAAATTTGGCAAGAAAAAATGCCACAAAATTATGACCACCCTGTTACATACAATTTAAAGCATTTATTTTTGACAGCTTACAGAGGTCAAATTCTCAAGTCTGTTAGTAATGCAATGTAATTTTTAGGATTGTTGTCAAATTTGGGGAAACCCCTATTGAGTTTGATATCATATAAGAATTCAAATCTACTAGAGAGTGAGTGCTCTTAAATGTTCTTTGAAGTGACTACATTCAGAGTATTCCTAGAAAATAACCCAAACTGAGATGGCCAGCAATAATATAATTATATATGGAAGAGACTGCAAAGCACAAAAATATTTCCCAGTTAATCTTTAACAAAAATCTCAGAAATTCCTACCTGCCACCACAGGACAGGAGAAACAGGAAGGGAAAATGCAAACAAGGGGCAACTAAAGTGGAAAGAAACAGTGGTCTTAACTGACTATGGTAGAAATAGACATTTTTGCAAATTTTACAAAAACATATAAACATGAAGATATTGCTGGGACCCCTTTTTTGGAAGATATCCATGAAGGAAACTATTAACTTTGTACTAATTCTGCCACTGACCTAGTTCTTTTTCTTTTTTTTTTTTTTTCTTTTTTTGAGTTTTGAGTGAGGTAAGGCAGGCTTGGGAAATTTCCAGACACTTAACGAGCAGTCAGTAAATGTCACCTGAAGAATGACAGAATTGTTGATAATTTTTTAAAGATGTTGAGTATGGGGTGGGTGGAGGGAGTTCATTTTCCTTTTTGTTTTTAAACTTCCCTAATGAATTTTTTCAAGGCACAAGATAAAAATAAATAAAATGTTTCAATTATTTTGTGTTAGAATTCTAATAAATTATACAATTCCTAACTTACCTCAAGAATAATGGTTACTAACAATTTGTATTTTTAAGCAAAAAACTTGTAGATACAAAAACAACATACAATTATTGAAACTATTATAAAAGAATACCATAAGTTTGCCCTATTTTTTAAAAAAATTTACTTTTTAGGGGCGCCTGGGTGGCTCAGTGGGTTGAAGCCTCTGCCTTTGGCTCCGGTCATGATCCCAGAGTCCTGGGATCGAGCCCCGCATCAGGCTCTCTGTTCAGCAGGGAGCCTGCTTCCTCCTCTCTCTCTGCCTGCTTCTCTGTGATCTCCGTCTGTCAAATAAATAAAATCTTTAAAAAAAAATTTTTACTTTTTATAGGTGTTATAGGTACTTGAAAAAAACATTTTCAGTTCTAAATCTAACATTGGATTATGTTGGAGAATCTGCAGCCCCCCTGACTGGAAGCACAGAGAGACATTTGTAACATCACTAGTCCTCTTGATGGAGCACAAAGCTTTCTGAAGAAGCTGCATGTAGATTCCACCCTAATTATCAGTGATGCATCAAACCAAAGAATTTCCAGTAGCCAAATAAGCATGAATTATGTTTACTTTGGAAATATGCATTTCCCCATCCCAAAATAAAATCGGTACATGAAAAAAATTTAAGTTATATCCTACTTCAGACCATATTCCAGGAAAAAAAGTTAAAGATGGAGTAACGAGTTAAAATTGAAGCTATACAAGAAAAATAAACATTGATGAATATCTTTATATTCTTTAAAGGGAACATATTTTTATGTTCTTTTCCCTTTAAAGAATTTTAAAACTCTCAATATAAAAGTATTACAGCAAAAGTGCCAAACAAAAAAACTAATATATGAGTTCCCACATGTTTATTTTGTGGACTTCCTACATAGAGATGATAGTTTCATGAAGATTTTTACTTTGTGGTGGAAAGTATGGTATTTTCATGTTCCATGGTATCATTTTTCTGTGAATACCTTTAATGCATTTGTCCTTTCTATAGCTCTTTTCACATTTTTTCTTACAAAATCTTTGGCTTCTATTGTGCCATAGCCTTTCTTCAACATTTATTTTATAATGACATGGCTTTTCCTGGTCCAGCTTTTGCACTTGAGCTCATGGTTGGTGAGAGGGGCGTGGGTTCCCTGCCAGGCTTCAGACCTTGCAGAGGACCTCTCTTCGCTGTCATAGAGACCACTGATTCCAGCCACGATGACCCCTCTGAGAAATATTTTGTGTAGCCCTGTTCCCTTTGGTACTCTGACCCAGGCTGAGTCTGGAAGGATTTCTGTCACCAGCCCTGCATTCCCAGACCCTTCACCAGCAGCAGCAAACAGTACAAAGCCCTTGCATTTACCAATGCACCCTTGACCTTCATGGAGTAAGATTCTGCTGGATCTTTCTGAGATCTGCTCCTAGGAGTCCTCTTAGATAGATACTCCGTGCCTTTCCTCTGCATCCCAACCTCATGACTTCTGCTGAAGTTCACCCCTCAGTTGTTAGATTCACAGGCTAAAGAATTTGCATTTCTGGATGAGTTTCTCCTTTTCAGGAAGTATACTTTTGCTGGTACTCTGAGTTTACCACTCATGAGGCCCCTTGATGTTCTCTGCATTTTCTATTTAATTTTAATTGGCGTTCTTTAGGGCTATACAGATTTTTGTCTGAAAGCTATTTGCTAAAAAATAGGGCCATATTTTTAAATCTTTCTTTCTTTTTGTTGTTTCTAACTTTTTCTTTGCTTTGTTTGATTTCTCAGAGGAAGAGAAAGACAGTAAGGTTACCAATGTGTTCATACCAGTTACATCCAGTTTTGCTAATACAACTCTAATTCTCATTCTTTTATTCAGAACCTGTCTCCTCATACTCCTTGAGACTCTTTTTATCTTTTTATCCTCTTAAATATGCTAGAATTGGATGAAAAGGTGCCAGTTGTGTATCTTTTCTTATTCAATCTGGATACTTGCATCCTTCAATTCTGAGAAAATTTATTAACTTTTTATATAATTTTTATTTAATGTGCTCCTCCCCATTTTTCATTTTATCTCTTTCTGGAATTCCAGTTACCCTAGGAATTCAGTTATTATGGACTGAATCTCTAAGTCTCTATCATTTCTCTACAATTTTTTAAGTCTTGGCTTCCTTGTCCTGTTTCTGGAGGTTTCCTTAGCTATATAATTTCCAGCCATCTATTGAATTTTTTATTTCAATTGTCAAAATTCTAATTTCCAAGACCTTTTTCTTGTTCTCTGTTGTTTGTTTGTTTCTTTCTTTCTTTCTTTTTTTAAATACTATGCTTATTTCTGGATTCCCTTTATTTATCCTGCTGAACAAAACATTTTAAATATTATGTTCTAGGCATTAGTTGTTTCACCCAAGATCCCTTTTTCTTATTATCTTAAATTTGCTTTTCCTCTCCAAGGCCTTTCTATTTGATTCCTGGATGTTCTTTCATATTTAATCTGTTTATTTTTTTAAAGATTTTATTTATTTATTTGATAGAGATTACAAGTAGTCAGAGAGGCAGGCAGGGAGAGAGGAGCAAGCAGCCTCCCCGCTGAGCAGAGAGCCCGATGTGGGGCTCGATCCCAGGACCCTGAGACCATGACCTGAGGTGAAGGCAGAGGCTTTAACCCACTGAGCCACCCAGGCGCCCCCATATTTAATCTGTTACCTGGGGAGCTTCAATTGTGAGTCCTGGCTAGAAAGCCATCTGTTTGGGGGGCATCCTTCATATCAGTCTGATATTGAGTCTTGTGCTTAGTGCTGAGTTGCTCTCCAAATCTTTTGGTTCTCCTGGCTGATAATATTTTGCATATAGGACAGGGAAAAGGGACTGAAAGTGACTTTCACTGAGTTCCCTTTTCAGCTCCCATTTATGCCTACAACTATACCTTGTGCCCTGGGCTGTGTACGTCTCCTTTTGACTAAATGCAAAGAATGTCTTGTGAGTAGGTATGTGGAGATGTTTAGGAGGAGAGATTTATAGTTCCTGTATCCAGTCTCTCAACCTCTCTTTGTTATGTGGAACCTTAATCTCCACTATCCATTGTATCTGGTGTCAGTTCTGAGACCCTCCTGGGTTTTCTGGGGGGCAAATTGGTTTGCTTCCTCTTCCCTGAGAATCAGTTACTACTCTGTTTTTGTGTCCCAAAGTTTTCTCAACTGTCTAAAGGAAATAATACCAAATGATATCTCATAAGGTTGTTGTATGAGTCAAATGAAGTTTTATGTATGTAATATGCATAATAGCACCTAGCTTGAAATAATCATTCTACAAATGGTAGTTATTAGTGTTCTATAACCTCTCAAAATCCCAGGTACTCCTGTTCATATTAATTCTCTAGATGATGGTGCCCCCCAAAAGTCTCTGTTGCTGTCATTGTGGATTTATTAATTTCTGTACATTCATCTTAGAAAAAAAATTGGTAAATGAAATAAATCATGCTTTGATTCTGCCATTTCAATGCCTTAATTACTAGATATTTATAAATTATAGCACCTGATGGTTAATTATAACTTTTTTTTTTTTAAGATTTATGTATTTGAGGGGCGCCTGGGTGGCTCAGTGGGTTAAAGCCTCTGCCTTCGGCTCGGGTCATGATCCCGGGGTCCTGGGATCGAGCCCCACATCGGGCTCTCTGCTCGGTGGGAAGCCTGCTTCCTCCTCTCTCTCTGCCTGCCTCTCTGCCTACTTGTGATCTCTCTCTGTCAAATAAATAAAATCTTAAAAAAAAAAAAAGATTTATGTATTTGACAGATGTATGCACACAAGCAGGAGAGGTCAGGGCATTGGGGGGGGGGAAGGCAGAGAGAGAAAGGGAGCAGACTCCCCACTGAGTGCAGAGCCAGATGGAGGCCAGTCCCTGGACACTAAGATTACAACCCATGCCAAAATCAAGAGCTGGCCACTTAACTGAATGAGCCACCCAGGCACCCCTGTAACTCAATATTCTTTAAGAATATTTCTACAAGGGCGCCTGGGTGGCTCAGTTGGTTAAGCAACTGCCTTCAGCTCAGGTCATGATCCCGGAGTCCCGGGATCAAGTCCCGCATCGGGCTCCCAGCTCCATGGTGAGTCTGCTTCTCCCTCTGACCTTCTCCCCTCTCATGCTCTCTCTCACTCTCTCTCTCTCAAATAAATAAATAAAATCTAAAAAAAAAATTTTTTTTAAATATATTACTACAATTGGGGTGCCTGGGTGGCCAAGTCAGTTAAGCATCTGCCTTCCGCTCAGATCATGATCAGGCGTCCTGGGATCCAACCCAGTGTTGGGTTCCCTGCTCACCGGGGAGCCTGCTCTTCGCCACTGGTTATGCTCTTTTGTGCTCTCTTGTGCTCTCGTGCACTCTCAAATAAGTAAAATCTTTATTTAAAAAAATAGTATTATTACTATTTCATAAATTTATTAATCCAGATGAGTTTTATAATCATTTGATTGGCCTTCCCCCACCCCCTTTCCCCCAAAATACCCTTGAAATTTTTATTGGAATTATACTTAAGTAATTTTCAGATCTGGAAAGAAGTTACATCTTTAAGAGACTGATTCTTCCAAACAAGGGCAACTTACAGTTTTTCTTTTCCTCAATAAATACTTGCATTTTTAAGATACAGATCCTATATACTTACAAATTTAATTCCTATGCATTTCATATTTGTATATTTTATATGTTGGTACTCCAAATGGGACATTATTTTTATTTTTATAATTGGTCATTGCTATATAGAGTAATAGTGATATTTATGTTTTCCTTTTAAGTCTCCACATTACTCTTCTGATTCAAATCAGTTTCCTAAGAAGAGGGAAAAGGTTTCTTCCTCAAATAATGGTCTTTTTATCTCCTCTAATACTTTTGCTTCATTCTTTTCTTTATCTTAGAGTATTGCTTATGACTTGTAGACATAAGAGTAGCAGTTATAGGCAAGTTTATTTTCTCCCTCAATTACATAGGAATGTCTTTAGTGTTGTTATGGCTGATTACTTGGTTTGGTTGGAGATAAGACTTTTTTTTTTTAAAGATTCCATTTATTTATTTGAGATAGAGAGAGCACAAGCAGGGAGACAGAGAGAGAGGGAGAAGCAAACTCCCCACTGAGCAAGGAGCTGGATGCTGGGCTCAATCCCCAGACCCCAGGATCATGAACTGAGCCAAAGGCAAATGTCTGACTGAGCCACCCAGGCACTGTGACAGTGTCTTTAACAAGTGTCCAACTGATTTCTGTTTTGCTCTTGCTGCTTTGAGCAAAAAAAAAAAAGTATACGCGTGTGCGCAAATCTCATGCATATTCTCATTAAAGGAAAACAATTATTTGAATATTCTAATATCTGGGACCTTTGTAGCAGATAATCAAGCTCTATACTCAGAGAAAAAAAATAGGCCATTTTATATTTGAGAGTGGCAGGATCCAGAGGCAAAAAAGAGGGAAAAGGAAAAGAAAGGGACTGTATCTAGCTTCTTGGATTTACCTGCCACACTATCCTGGTAGCACAAATCGAGGATCATTTCATTTCCCATGTAAATCTATTTTATGATCATACTAGAATGGTGTGAAAACTACACCTCATGACTTTTAAAGTAATCTATTTGGCATTATTTTATTCTATCATTATGAATTAAGTGGAATATGTGAACAGCAATTGCTGTATCATAGGTTCAAAAGTTACTGAATAGGTATGGCCATTTGCCCCTTAACCAAATGATCCTGATTGTATTATTCCTGTGGGTTATTTCATCTACATTTTTTCTAATTTTCGTCTACCACTCACGTTCTAGCTGTTTTCTTTACTCTAACTTTCAGTATCCTTACTTCTAGTAAGCTCCTCTATCTCTGGTTATTTGTTGCTTATAATCACCTTGGACTCAAGAATGCACTAAACCAGGGCGCCTGGGTGGCTCAGTCAGTTGAGCTTCCAAAGCTTGGTTTCAGCTCAGGTTATGATCTCGGGGTTGTGAGAGCGAGCCTTGCATTGGGCTCTGTGCTAAGTGCAGAGTTTGCTTGTCCCTCTCACTTTGCCCCACCTCCACACACACTTTCTTTCTCTCAAATAAATAAATCTTAAGAAAAAAGAAAACTAAACTAAACCCACTTAATGTAATTAAAGAGTAAATAGGCTATGACTTAGGGTCTGAGGATACCACCCATGATTAGCAGAATAATTTTTGTGTAATGACATTTATTTGGGGTTCTAGAGAGCTAACAAAAATTATTTAGTGGCACTGGGTGGCTCAGTTGGTTGAGTGTCTTGCCTTTGGCCCAGGTCATGATCCTAGGGTCCTGGAATCCAGCCCTGCATCTGACTTCCTGCTCAGCAGAGAGTCTGATGCTCTCTTTTTCCCTCTCTCTGCCCCGTCTCCCCCCCTCCCCGTGGTCTCTCTCTCTCTCTCTCTCAAATAAATAAAATCTTTTAAAAATTATTTGAGGGCCACCTGGGTGGCTCAATGGGTTGAGCTTCTGCCTCTGGCTCAGGTCATGATCTCAGGGTCCTAGGGATGGAGCCCGGCATTAGGCTCTCTGCTCAGCAGGGAGCCTGCCTTCCTGCCTACTTGTGATATCTCTCTCTCTCTCTGTCAAATAAAAATCTTTGAAAAATTATTTGAATTAATAAATTATATTAATTTTGAATGAGTAATAATATGCACACAGTGAAATATTTAAAGAGCCAAATGCTTACATATTGAAAAATGTCTTAAACCAAACACATGGCCCAGAGGCAACCACTCCTACCACTTTCCTACCTACATTTCTAAATTGTCCAGGTCTGTACAACCATGCACATATATTTTTTACAAATTGCAGGATTTTACATACACTACTCTGATCTTTGATATTTTTTTAAATTAACAGTATCTTTTGTTTTTAACATTGTATTTGTTTATTTGACAGAGAGCAAGAGAGCACAAGCAGGGGGAGTGGCAGAGGGAAAGAGAGAAGCAGACTACCCCCTGAACAGGAAGCCTGATGCAGAACTCCATCCCAGGACCCCAAGATCATGACCTGAGCCGAAGGCAGACGCCGAACCAACTAAGCCATCTAGGCACCCCAGTTAACAATGTATCTTTAGGATAATTGCACATAAGTACATAAAACTGCTGTATTCATAATTTTTTTCTTGAAGCATAGCATATACATAAAATAATGCATGAGTTGTGAGTGTCTGGTGTGAACAATTGGACAATTGAACATACCTGTGTCAGCAGAACCCAGATCACAGCAGTTAATATTGCCAGCATCCCAGAAGATCATTTGTGCCCCTTACAGCATATTCAATCACGACTTCCCAAACATACTAAGCATCCAATTTTTTTTTTTTTAAGGTACTCTCTACACCCAACCTGGGGCTAGAACTCAGGTACCCAATCCTAATTTCTTTGCACACATTTCCATTGTTTGGGTATATCCTACTTTATCTGAAATCACTTTAAGATGGGCATTTAGGTTGTTTCTGACCTTTTACTGTTACAAACAATGCTTCTAGGAATATTCCTGTGCATGTGTCACAAATATTTGTGAGTACATCTGAAGGATAAATTCCTAGAAAAGAGTATTATACATTTTGATAGCTATTACTGAATTACATTTCATTAATGTACAAATTTATAATTCTAGCAATCCTTTAAGATGTGTCTGTCCACATTTGCTTGTACAGCATATTATAATTTTTTTATTTTTATGGGGTACCTGTGTGGCTCAGACGGTTAAGCGTCCAACTGTTGTTTTTGGTTTGGGTCATGATCTCCCAGTGGTTGGATTGAGCCCTGTGTCAGGCTCTGTGCTTAGTGCGGAGTCTGCTTCAGATTCTCTCTCCCTCTCTCTATCCTATACTCTCTCTCTCAATTAAATAAACAAAATCTTTAAACAAAAATTTTATTTTTAGGGGGAACCTGGGTGGCTCAGTGGGTTAAAGCCTCTGCTTTCAGCTCAGGTCGTGATCCCAGGGTCCTGGGATCGAGTCCCGCATCGGGCTCTCTGCTCAGCAGGGAGCCTGCTTCCTCCTCTCTCTCTGCCTGCCTCTCTGCCTACTTGTGATCTCTGTCTGTCAAATAAATAAATAAAATCTTTAAAAAAAATTTTATTTTTACAATATGTATTGGTGAAAAATAGTACCTCTTTATATTTTTGGTTTACATTTCTCTTTTTATGAATAAGTGTAAGCATTTTCTTATAAGTTTAGGAGGTATTTTATTACTTTTCTTATGAGCAGTCTGTTCATATCCTTTACTTTTTAACTTACTTGAAGTCATAGGATGTTAAAAGTAGAAAGAATCCAGGTCTTTGTTTGTATTTTATTTTATTAAGATTTTTATTTATTTATTTATTTATTTGACAGAGGGAGACAGCGAGAGAGGGAGAAGCAGACTTTCCACAGAGCAGGGAGCCCGACATGGGGCTGGATCCCCAGACCCTGGGACCATGACCTGAGCCAGAGGCAGATGCTTAACAACTGAGCCACCCAGGTGCCCTTATTTTATTTTTGAAGATTTTATTGTTATGTAATCTCTCTACTCAATGTGGGGCTCGAGTCCATAACCCCGAGATCGAGAATTGCATGCTCTACCAACCGAGCCAGCAAATGCCTCTCCATGCCTTCATTTTTAAAATGTTGAAATTAATCCAAGCAAAGTTATGGCCCAGTGTTATTATTATTATTTCAGGGATTAATGGCTACCAGAATCATTACCTGTAGATAAATGAGATGTACCTATACCTGAAAACTTGAAATGGGGCAAAAGGTAAATTAGGGGATTGAGAAATAAGCTGATATACCCAATGAAGATCTTTACTCATTAACTACAATAACAGACCCAAGGCCCAAGTATTCCCTCAAAGGAGAGAAGCAGGCTCCCCACTGAGCAGGGAGCCTGATGCAGGGCTCGATCCCAGGACGCTGAGATCACGACCTGAGCCGAAGGCAGACGCTTAAATACTGAGCCACCCAGGCGCCCCTCCCTCAAAGGTCTTACCTCAAGCCATAGTAATAGCTCTAACATCTAAGCAAAGTCATAAGAAATATCTCCCTCCAGTTAAAAAAATCTTGCTTTGGAGCACCTGGCTGGCTCAGTCACTGGAGCATGCTACTCTTGGTCTCAGGGTTATGAGTTCAAACCCCACGCTGGGTATAAAAATTATTTTAAAAAAATAATGTAAAAAATCTTTAATCAAAAATTGTGCTTTGACTGTGATGAGCACCAGGTGCTGTATAAAAGTGTTGAATCACTACATTGTATACCATAAACTAATATTACACTGTATGTTAACTAACTGGAATTTAAATAAAAAGTTCAAAAAAAATTGTAACACACAAGAGAAGAATCTTGCCTTGACCCTGAACCATCAGTAAATAACCTCACTTCTCCCACCCTACCTATTCCAGTCAGTTACCCACATTACAGTACCTATATTAAAACCACTCAACAGAAATACTAATACCCATCCAAAAGCCCTTCCTAAATTCCTTAGATTATGATTCCCCTAAGCTTTGCCCTGGTGTGTGTGTTGGGGGAGGGGGCTCTCCCTTGATGTAGAAAGCTAAACATACTTGGCTTATTGTGACTTAGGCATGTCACTGTTTATCTTTTATTGGTGGGCTTTGGCAGTTTAGAAATCCCTCACAGACTCTGTTGAGATCTTAATCATCATGGACCAGGATCCTCAACATGGTAACTATGTGCTACCTGAGACTGCTTAAGACTACCTTGCCCATAATGATGTGGTACTTTCATAACAGAATCTGAGCTTTAAACTTTCATGGTGACTTTCAGCATAAGTTTATTTTTTTTTTAACTCCTAAAATCAGGAATAAAATGTTAGATTCTGATCAATTTGTATTATTTTGTCTTTTGGTTAGATTTGGCTTGTATCATTGTCTCCTGTTACTTTTTACCTTTCAGTTTGATGTCTTCTATGTTGTTTTTCTGTATAGGAAAGTCTTTGAGGAGAAGGCAAGCACAGAGCTGGTGAATCTATCATTTGAGTTAGCCCTGAAGACTAAAGAACAGAAAGTCTTGTTAGGATGTCATCCTTTGGGGTTGCCTGGCTGGCTTGGTAGAGCATGCAACTCTTTTTTTTTTTTTCCCCCTAAGATTTTATTTATTTATTTGACTGACAGAGATCACACGTAGGCAGAGAGGCAGGCAGAGAGAGAGAAGGGGAAGCAGGCTTCCTGCTGAGCAGAGAGCCCAACTCAGGGCTTGGTTCCAGGACCCTGAGACCATGACCTGAGCCGAAGGCAGAGAGTTTAACCCACTGAGCCACCCAGGCGCCCCGAGCATGCAACTCTTGATCTTGGGGTTGTAGGTTCGAGTCCTGTATTGGTTGTAGAGACTACTTAAAAATAAAATCTTAAAAAGAAAAAAAAAAAAAAAGAATGTCATCCTTTCAACAAACTTTGCCTTCAGTCATCTTTCAGAAGCCTATAAAAACTCTCAACTCAGTGTTCATTTTTGTGCCCCTTAGAACAGACCTGATTATCTTCACCTGTTCAAAACCAGGACTGTAAGTTGTCAGGCCCATAGACTTAATGACAGGCAGCCATTAGTTAGTATATAGAGACAAAAGGTGCAAAAACAACACTCTCTCTTTAAGTTTTCATGGGTTAATCTACCTTCCAATAGGATGGACACTTGCTTCTTATATATTTTCTCATTACTGTCCTAACTAATGCTCCTGTCTTTCCAAGTGGCACAATTTTACCAAGGATAATTGAGAACTACAGTGGGCATTTTAGGGAACTTTAATTATGAGTGAAATTATACATTTCAGAGGGCATATCAGAGGTACATTTGATGATAAGTTTTGAATTAATCTAGAAAATTTAAAGATTTTATTTATTTATTTGTCAGAGAGAGAGAGAGAGCACTGGAAGACAGAGGCAGAGGGAGAAGCAGGCTCCCTGCCCAGCAAGGAGCCCGATGTGGGACTCGATCCCAGGATGCTGGGATCATGACCTGAGCCGAAGACAGCTGCTTAACCAACTGAGCCACCCAGGCGTCCCATGAATTAATCTAGAAAATTTAAATCTTGGCTTCCCTGAATTACACCAAAGAGCATTTTTATTAGTATGTCCCTAAGCAGTTAAGGCTTTGTTAGAAAAGATGGACATAGGAAAACCAAAAATAGGATCTAAATGTTTCTGAGGTCCAAAGAACTCCATCCAAACATCATGCATTCCAGCAAAGGTTGACTGGGGGGTCTAGATTTCCACCCTCAACAGCCTGTAAGGCAGTGTGCTCATCTCCATCCCTCCCCCACTGGGCTAAAGAAGAAAAGTCACATTGTACTATCAATTGACACAGAAAAGGCATGACAAAATTCAGTGCTTATTTGTGATTAAAAAAAAAAAACCTCAAAAACCACAGAAGCTCTATAGTTAACATTATACTTAATGGTATAAGAGTAAATGTTTTCCCCATGAGATCAGTAACAAAACAAAGATGACCATTTTCACCACTCTTCTTCAACACAGTGCTAGACATTCTAGCCAATACATGTAGGCAAGCAAAGGAAATAAAAGGGATACAGATTGTAAGGGAAGAAATAAAAACTGTCCTTATTTGTAGATAACTGACCATATGGATAATCTCAAGGAGCCTCAAAAACAAAAACAAAAAACAAAACCCAAAACCCTTGCTAAAACCAAAGGAGTGAGTTCAGCAAGGTCACAAACACTTGATCAATATACAAAACTTGACTGTATTTCTATATACTAGCAATTACCATATAGACATCAAGTTTAAAAATACAACACTATTATCATTCCAAAAACCAAAACAAAACAAAACAAAAAACCCTTAAGTACAATAGTATATGCTAAAAGCTACACAATGTTAATGAAAGAAATCCTAGAAAACCTAAATAGATGGAGAAATGTGCTGTGTTCATGGACCGGAGTACTCAATATAGTTAAAAATGTCAATTCCCACCAAACTGATATACAGCTTTAATGCAGTTCTAATCAAAATCCCAGCAAGACTTTTATAGACTTACGCAAGATTATTCTAAAATTCATATGAAAAGGCAAAGGAACTAGAATAGCTAAAACAATTTTGGAAAAGAAGAATAAAATGGGAGTAATTAGTGTACTTGATTTTGAGACTTATTAAATTGCTACAATAACCAAGATTATGTGATGCTGGTAGAGGGATAGACATAGTTCAATGGAACAGAATGGAAAACTGGGAAATAGACCCACACAAACATCTCCAGCTAATTTTTGGTAAAGGTACAAAAAGAGGAAATATATCTTTTTCAACAACTATGGCTAAATCAAGTGTCCACGCATAGAAAAAAATGAACCTCAACACTAAAATGTAAAATGTGAAACTACAAATCTAGAAAAGAAAGCAGGATAAAATCTTTGGGATCTAAGGTTTGACAAAGTGTTGTTGGAGTTAACACCATGATCCATAAAAGGAAAATTGATAAAATGGGCTTCATCAGAATTAGAAGTTTTGCTCTGTGAGATACACTGTCAAGAGGATAAAAGACAAGCTACAGAGTGTGAAAAAGCATTTGAGACCACATATACAATGAAAGACTACTATCTAGAATATATAAAAAGGTTTCAGGGGCTCCTGGGTGGCTCAGTTAGTTGGGCATCTGCCTCCAGCTCAGGTCATGCATGATTCCAGGGTCCTGGGATCGAGACCCAGGTTGGGCTCCTTGCTCGGCAGAGAGTCTGCTTCTCTCACTCTCTCTCTCTTCCCCTTTTCCCTGCTCGTGCTCTCTCTTTCTCTCTAGCTCTCTCTCAAATAAAGTCTTAAAAAAAAAAAAAATGTCTCAAACACAATAGTTAAAAAAAAATCCAATTAGAAATTAGGCAAAAGACATGAAGAGACATTTTGACACACAGAATATACAGATGGAAAGCACATGAAAAGATGATCAATATTATTTACCAGTAGTAAAATACAAATTAAAACTATAATGTGACAGCACTACACACTTAGAACGGCTAAAATAAAAAACAGTGACAATACCAAATACCAGCAAGAATGTGGAGAAACTTATCAGTCCTATATTGTGGTGAGAATGTAAAATATTACAGCAACTCTGGAAAACACTTTGGCAGTTTCTTTAAAAAAAGAGAAAAAAAAAGTAAACATGCTAAACCATATGACTCGATAATTGTACTTTTGGGCATTTATCTCAGAGAAATGAAAACTTATGTTAACTTAAAAACCTTTACAGAAATGTTCATAGCAGCTTTACTTGTGACAGCCAAAAGGTGGAAACCACCCACATGTCTTTCAACATGTGAATGGTTAAACTGTGTTACATCCATACCATGGAATACTACTCAGCAATAAAAAGGAAGAGGGTATTGGTTCTACATGAAAGGACCTGGAAGAATCTCCAGAAAATTATTCTGAGTGGAAAAAAAAAAAGGTCAATTCCAAAAGTTATATATTGTGTGATTCCATTTATCATTGAAATGATCAAATTATAGAAGTAGAGAGAACAGATTAGTGGTTGCCAGGGGTTAAGGAGGAGTTGGAGTAGGGAGGGAAAAGGGCATGGCTAGAAGGGGGCAACAGGAGGAATCCTTGTGGTAATAGATATATTTTGTATCTCGGCTGTATCACTGTCAACATCCTGGCTGTGATACTGTACTGCAGGTTTTTTGGTTTGTCTTTTAAAGCTTTTATTTTTAAGTAATGTCTATACCCAGTGTGGGGCTCCCAACTCACACCATCGAGACCAAGAGTTGCACACTCCAGCAGCTGAGCCAGTCAGATGCCCCTGTCTTACAGTTTTGAATAATGAATAATGTTACCTTCAGGGGAAACTGGGAAAACGGTACAGAGTATCTCTATTCTTTTTGTTTAGTTTTGTTTTGGTTTGGTTTGGTTTGTTTTAAACAGCTTTACGGAGATATAATTTACATACAAAACAAGTCACCTATTTAAAGTGTATAAGGTTTTTTAATACATTCAGAGATAGGTACAGCTATCACTATAATTTTAGACCTAGTAAAATTTTATCCATACATCCCCTTCCCCAGCCCTAAATAACCACTAATTTATTTCTCTGTAGATTTCCCTGTTATGGACACTTAATATGAATAGTCATATAATATGTGGTATTTTGTGACGGTTTTTCATTTAGCATAATTTTTTTTTTTTAAGATTTTATTTATTTATTTGACAGAGATCACAAGTAGGCAGAGAAGCAGGCAGAAAGAGAGGAGGAAGCAGGCTTCCTGCTGAGCAGAGAGCCCGATGCGGGGCTCGACCCCAGGACTTCAGGATCACGACCTGAGCCAAAGGCAGAGGCTTTAACCCACTGAGCCACCCAGGTGCCCCACTTAGCATAATGTTTTGAAGGTTCATCCATGATGTAATATGTATCAGTACTTCATTCTTTTTATGGGTAAATAATATTTCTTTTTTTTTTAAGATTTTATTTATTTGACAGAGATCAAAAATAGTGAGAGGCAGGCAGAGACAGAGGAGGAAGCAGGTTCCCCGCTGAGCAGAGATCCCAATGCGGGGCTCGATCCCAGGACGCTGAGACCATGACCTGAGCCGAAGGCAGAGGCTTTAACCCACTGAGCCACCCAGGCGCCCCGGTAAATAATATTTCACCATGACTATACTATATTTTATTTATCCATTTATCAACTGTTGAAAGGGGTGCCTGGGTGGCTCAGTGGGTTAAAGCCTCGGCTTTTGGCTCAGGTCATGATCCCAGGGTCCTGGGATTGAGTCCCACATCAGGCTCTCTGCTCAGCCGGGAGCCTGCTTCCCTCCCCTCTCTCTGCCTGCTCGTGATCTCTGTCTGTCAAATAAATAAATAAAATCTTTATTATCAACTGTTGAATATTTGGGTTGTTTCCACCTCTTGGCTATTATGAATAGGGCTGTTTTAAATATTCTTGTACAAGTTTTTACATGGACATGTTTTCACTTCCCCTGGATATAAATCTAGGAATAGAACTGCTGGCCTATAAGGTAACATTTATGCTTAATCATTTGAGAAACTGTCACATTACTTTACAAAGTAGCTACAAAATTTTACATTCCCACTAGCAGTGTATGAGTGTTACTGTTTCTCCACATCCTTGGCAGCTCTTGTTATTACCTGACTTTTGATCTTAGCCTTCCTGGTGAAGTAGTAGCTCATCACGGTTTTGATTTGCACTTTCCTGATAACTAGTGATGTCGAGCATATTTTCATGTGCTTACTGGTCATTGCATAGCTTTATAATTTTGTGTATCTTTATATTCTGGATACAAGTCTCTCTCTCTATTTTTTTTACAGTGATTCCAAACAGTTTAATGTAATTCCAAGACAAAGTGTGATTATATTTCTACACATATACAATATGCATATGTGAGTTTACAAATTTTAATTAATAACTCATTTCACCTCAGAGACTGAAAAAATGATCAAAAAGAAACTGTGAGTAACAAGCTATAACATAGTTCACCACAATAAGACCTCCCTTCTCACCCTACCAGTTAGTAATATTACAATTAAAATAACTATATTCTTCTATAATTTTTTGTGTTAATCATCTCATAAATTTACAATGCTATTATTGGTTTCCAATACTAATATCAATTCACTCCATTTTTCTACAATGAAAATGATTATTAATTTAGAAGCACATGACATCATGATGAAAAACAAGCATTTTAGTAGCAAGGACTTGATTAGTTAAGAATTATTTTTCTTGTAAAACACTCTAAAGCTAAGTAAAATATCCATTCTTATAACATACCTATAATATGAGACTAAGGAATAGGTTACATATAGGTCTATAATACATTGGTTGGTTTGTTTTTTAAGTAGACATTTATAAATAAAAAAGAAAAGAAGGACAATTCACATAGGAAAAAAGGTACACGAGAAAATACTGTTGCACGCAATAATTTTCACAAAGATTAACATGGATTAACACTTTTCATTAAAGAAGCCATACAGTGAAGGAACACAACAGACCAGGGCTTTCATCGGGCTATTGAGCTGAGATGACCTGGTGGAGGAAGATGTAGGCAAGGTGACCTTGAGGAGGGAGCCGTGTTCCTTGGACTGTTGACCAATCACCACCGGGTCTCCTCTTCCCGGCTCTCATTCTGGGGTCTGGAATTCATGGGCCGTTGAAAAGTAAACATTTCTACAGATCTCTTCTCTTTCCATTCTAATGGATCCTGCTTTTAGAAACGTGATATTGTATCAGAGGCTGCAGCAGCTCAATACATGTGGTCAACACAAAATGGGATGGAAAATTCCAGTCATTCTGATGTGCTGCCCACCTCACTCGTTGGTGCCCTGGAGGCTGGGGACCCAGAGAGAGCGGTGGCCCCCCTTGGTGGATACAAGTCTCCTATCACATAAATGATTTATAAATATTTTCTCTCATTCATTGGGTTGTCTTTTTATTTTCTTGACAGTGTCCTTTGAAGCACAAAGGTTTTTAATTTTGAAGAAGTCTAATTTATCAAATGAGTTTTTAAAATTTCGGTTATTATACTTTCTAACTCCAGAATTTCCATTGGGTTTTTTTTTCTTATAATTTCTTTTTTTTTTTTTTTTAAGATTTTATTTATTTATTTGACAGAGAGATCACAAGTAGGCAGAGAGGCAGGTGGGGGCGGGGGGAAGGAGGCTCCCCACCAAGCAAGGAGTCCAATGCAGGACTTGGTCCCAGGACCACGAACTGAGCCGAAGGCAGTGGCCCAACCGACTGAGCCACCCAGGCATCCCTTTTCTTACAATTTCTATCTCATTTTTGGTATTCTGTATCTTCTTTTGCTTTTTAATCCTGTTTTCCTGTAGTTCTGTGAATGTCTGTATAATGGCTAATTTGAAGTCTTACAAATCTGTTCTCATAGGAAATTTCTGTTGCCTGCCTGGTTTTTTTTCTCTTTTCTTTTTTTTTTTTTTTTTTAGTGTATGGATTAGACTTGTTTCTTTGCTTGCCTTTTAATTTTTTGTAGGAAACTAGACATTTTAGATAATACATTATAGCAGCTCTATGTACTGGTGTCCCCCCTTCTAGGACTTATTATTTTTATTTGCTCATTTGTTTAGTGACTGGCTGGATTATTCCAGTGAAGTCTAGGTCCCCCACCCAGGGTAAAGCCTCTATGTTGCTTCTCAAGGAGGCGCAACATCCCACAGTCACCATGGGATGACACTGGTTTTGTTGGGCTCTCTCACTCTTTCCCTGATCATACCCAACAGATAAAATGCATTAAGTCCTGCTAGTTGATAAATTGCTGGAAGATCAATTGCTCTACAGAGTAATCCAATCCAATTCTGTCTCCTTTGAAGGAACAGTCTTTGTGGTCACTGTTTGATATTTATTTTGTTCTCTTAGGTATCTTATTCCATGGTTCTCATGAAAACTAGGCAACCTGCAGTTTATCCTGTATCTTGAATGCCCTCCCAATTGCTTTTCACCACAATTTCTACTGTTCTTGGAAGTATCTACAGGGTTGAACTTCTCCACCACTGTTGCTCTTTTGTGAGTACATTAGGAGTTATCTGTTTCACAGCCTGCTTTTTCTCCAAGGCAAATTTTCTAAACTAGGGCTCTAGCCAATGGCAAACTTCTCTTTTAGTGACATTCCATTCCAGGAGCTGAACAGTTGGTGGAGGTGTGGAGGCATCAGCCTGAGGTTCTCTGGTCTTCCCCCTCCTGGAATAAATCATTGTCTTACCAGGTGAGTCAAGGGTAATAAAGGGCTCAGTCTTCTCAGTGTGCTGTGTTCAAGGTAGAACTTCTGATCCATTAGTGTCACTTCCATGGAAAAGGAGAATTGCTACCTCTCAACTGCACTCACCTGAGAATCAGCTTCAGCAACAGGTAAGCTGGGGACAAGAAGACAAATGTTGATATCCTGCTCCTTCCAGGAAAAGAGCTCTCTCTGAGAGCTAGGGGTTAGAGAGTAGAGGGAAAATCCTTTGTTCTTGGCTGCACCAGTCTGGGATGGAGTCTCTGTCTCACAGAGGTGGGAGGGGAGTGGTAGGGAGTGATCTTGATTGGAATACCACAGACTCTTCCCTTTGTTACAGAATTTTCATAGATTTTCTTTTTTTTTTTTTATAGATTTTCTTTAATAGATGATTCTTCATTTGCTATTTTTCCTTAGAACCGCTTCCATAGGCTTTAAACAGTTTTTGAGATATAATGTTCACCAGTTTCACTTGGGAACAGGTAAGCGTAGATCCTCACACTATCATGTCAGAAATACTATGAATTATTTTTTATGAGTGCATGTGAATGTAAACTTATCTCACAAGAAAATAAACTAAGAGAACCTGGGTGGCTGAGTTAGTCAAGCATCTTGGCTTAGGTCTTGATCCCAGGGCCCAGGGTCGTGGGATCTAGTCCCACAGCAGGCTCCCCACTCAGCAGGGGGCCTGCTTCTGCCTCTCCTTCTGCCTGCCGCCCTACCTGCCTATGCTCACTCTCTCTGTCAGATAAATGAATAAAATCTTTAAAAAAAGAAAAACTAATCACAACATAAATATATAATAGCATGGCTAAACTACATCTAAAACAAATATTATAGCTCTCATGGTAGAAAAAGTAGACCCACAAGAAAAGCAGTTAACCAATTATCTCTGATATTCTATTGCCTAATGCGATTACCAGGTAACATGCAAGGAAGGCTCTTGGCATGATTCTGAGTATCTGTATTCTCTGTACAAACACCAAGAAATCATGTAATGAATGGTATTTTTTTTTTTTTAAAGATTGTATTAGTAGGCAGAAAGAGAAAGGGGGCAGAAAGGCAGGCGGGGGGGCGGGGGAGCAGGCTCCCTGCTGAGCAGAGAGCCCGATGTGATGCGATGCGATGCGATGCGATGCGATGCGATGCGATGCGATGCGGGGCTTAATCCCAGGACCCCGGGACCATGACCTGAGCCGAAGGCAGAGGCTTTAACCCACTGAGCCACCCAGATGCCCTTGAATGGTATTTGTGTTTGTTTGTGGGTTTTTTTTTTTAATGGTATTTTTAGAAAGGGAATGAGCTTGTAATTAAAATTTTTAAAAAGAGAGGAGGCAAGACCCAGAAAAATGCCAGCTGAAGAAAGTTGAGACCCAGTAGAGTTGGAATATTACATTTTGTGACCATAGTAAAAATTGGTATCATCAGATTATACTCTCCAAAGGACTAAATTTCGTAAAGAACATAATGTTTCCGTGGTCTGAAAGTATACCCCTACAGATTACTTATTAATTGTAAGTGGGAAAACTACATAGTGGTGATACTGGATAACACCGAGAGCAGATGATTAAAATTATGATCCTTAATGAGGGGCAGTTAACTATCATATGCTTCTAAAAAAAACCCAAAACCATCATGTACTTCTAGATGCAATAATCTAAAACACTTCAACATCACTTTCAGTGTTTTGTCTGATAATGCGAAACTTGAATCTAACTGTGAGGAAACCTTTGACAAACCAAAATTGAAGAATAAAATAATTGGTCTTTATACTCCACAAACATCAATATCATGAACGACAAAGGGTGAAAAACTCCAAATTAAGAAAATTGGAACCATGATAACTCAATGCATTATGTGATCCTGGACTAGATAACTGATAAAATGTGATAAGGACTGTATATTGGGGGGAAGAGGATCATATAAATCTCCAGATTTTAATAATACTAATTCTTTGGACTGCATGTTTTTATGTCCCCAAAATTCATATGTTGAAACCCTGGTTCCCAATGGGATGGTATTTGGAAATGGGACCTTTGGGAGGTAATAGGTCCCTAGTAATAGGGTAGAGCCCTCAGGATGGGATTTGTGTTTCTTATAAGAAAGACACAAGGGGCACCTGGGTGGCTCAGTGGGTTAAGCCTCTGCCTTCGGCTCAGGTCATGATCTCAGGGTCCTGAGATCAAGCCCCATATCGGGCTCTCTGCTCAGCAGGGAGCCTGCTTCCCCCTCTCTCTCTACCTGCCTCTCTGCCTACTTGTGATCTCTCTATCAAATAAATAAAATCTTTAAAAAAAGAAAAGAAAGACACAAGAGGGCCTGCTTTTCTTTCTGCTGTCCATCATGAGAAGATATAAGAAGACTGCAAACCAGGAAGAGTGCCTTCACTGAGAACCAATTCTGCTAACATCTTGATCTTGCACTTGTGACTGAGAGTAATAAAGGTTTGTTGATTAAGCAGCCCATTCTACAGTAAATTGTTATAGCAGCCCAAGCAGACTAAAACAAGTACTATGGTTATGTCAAAATCCTGATTTTTAGGAAACACACACTGAAAACATTAAGGTGTAAGGAGGCATGATACATGCAACCTACTCTCTGATGATTTAGAAAAATATATATGTATCCATATGTCTCTCTGTTAGTATAGAGAATATGATAAAACAAATTTTTTTTGTGCAATTTTTCTTTAAGTGTGAAATCATACAGAGAAGTCTTGATTCTGTTTAGGGTTTTTCATCCTCCTTTAGCTTGTGTGAAGAAACAGATATTAAGGGGCGCCTGGGTGGCTCAGTGGGTTAAAGCCTCTGCCTTCGGCTCAGGTCATGATCCCAGGGTCTTGGGATCGAGCCCCACATCGGGCTTTCTGCTCAGCAGGAAGCCTGCCTCCCCCTCTCTCTCTGCCTGCCTCTCTGCCTACTTGTGATCTCTGTCTGTCAAATAAATAAATAAAATCTTAAAAAAAAAAAAGAAACAGATATTAATAATGCCTTAAATTCTTTCACAGTTGCTCTTCAGTAAATAGACTTTGACCACTCTTCTAACATGTATGTTATCATAGAGGAAGTTAGTGAGGTCTTAATACTTATGACTGGCCAGCAAGATTGTTATAGTTACATCTGCATATATACTACTGCAACAATACCAATTCCTTTAGTGAATATAAAGCAGTTTTAATACTTTTGGTTGTCTATGGTGTTTTTAAAACTTGGGATGCGTGGGTGGCTCAGTTAAGTGTCTTAACCCGTTAAGACACTTGACCCGTGGCTCAGTTAAGTGTCTGCCTTTGGCCTCAGGTCATGATCCCAGGGTCCTAGGCTCCAGCCCTGAATGGGGCTACCTGCTGAGCAGGGAAGCCTGCTTCATCCTCTCCCTCTGCCCCTCTGCCCCATGTTCTCTCTCGTTCCTTCTGCTCTCTCTCTCTCTAATAATCTTTTTTTTTTAAAGATTTTATTTATTTATTTGAGAGAGACAGAGAGCCAAGTGGGAAGGAGAGGGAAGGGAGGAGAAGGACGGGGAGGAAAGAGAGAAGCAGACTCTCCACTGAAGGGGGGTGGCAGACATGGGGCTGGATCCCAGGACCCTGGGATCATGACCTGAGCTGAAGGCAGATGCTTAACCCACTGTGCCACCCAGGTGCCCCTAAATAAATAGTCTTAAAAAAGGGGGGGGGTGCCTGGGTGGCTCAGTGGGTTAAAGCCTCTGACTTCTGCTCAGGTCATGATCCCAGGGTCCTAGGATCGAGCCCCACATTGGGCTCTCGGCTCAGCAGGGAGCCTGCTTCCCTTCCTCTCTCTCTGCCTGTCTCTCTGCCTACTTGTGATCTCTGTCAAATAAATAAATAAATCTTTTTTAAAAATGTTAAAACACACACACACACACACACACACAACCTCTGGAATAAAGAACCTGAGCAAAAAAGAGACAAACAACTACTGGACCACGAGGGGAGAATTTGAGAGATAAGTGATACCATAAGATGAAACAATATTAGAATAATTGGGATTCCAGAAGAAGAAGAAAGAGAGAGGGGGGCAGAAGGTATATTGGAGCGAATTACAGTAGAGAATTTCCCTAATTTGGCAAAAGAAACAAGCATAAAAATCCAGGAGACACAGAGAACTCCCCTGATAAAACCAATAAAAATAGGTCCACACCCTGTCATCTAACAGTAAAACTTACAAGTCTTAGTGACAAAGAGAAAATCCTGAAAGCAGCTCAGGACAACAGGTATATAACATACAATGGTAGAAATATTAGATTTGCAGCAGACTTATCCACAGACCTGTAAGGCCAGAAAGGACTGCCATGATATATTCAGAGCACTAAACGAGAAAAATATGCAGCCAAGAATACTATATCTAGCTAGGCTGTCATTGAAAACAGAAGGAAAGATAAAAAGTTTCCAGGACAAACAAAAATTAAAAGAATTTGCAAACACCAGGGGTGCCTGGGTGGCTCAGTGGGTTAAGCCTCTGCTTTCGGCTCAGGTCATGATCTCAGGGTTCTGGGATCGAGCCCCGCATCGGGCTCTCTGCTCAGCAGGGAGCCTGCTTCCCCCTCTCTCTGCCTACCTCTCTGCCTACTTGTGATCTCTCTCTCTGTCAAATAAAATTAAAAAAAAAAAAAAAAAAAAAAAGAATTTGCAAACACCAAACCAACCCTACAGGAAATATTGAAAGGGAAGCAGTCCTCTAAGCAAAAAGAGAGCCTAAAAATAATAGACCAGAAAGGACCAAAGACAATATACAGTAACAGTCACCTTACAGGCAATACAAGGGCACTAAATTCCTATCTTTTCAACACTTACCCTGAATGTAAATGGGCTAAATGCCCCAATCAAAAGACACAGGGTATCAAAATGGATTAAAAAAAAAAAAAAAAGACCCATTGATATGCTGTCTACAAGAAACTCATTTTAGACCCAAAGACACCTCCAGATTTAAAGTAAGGTGGTGGAAAACAACTTACCATGCTAATGAACATCAAAAGAAAGCTGGGGTGGCAATCCTTACATCAGATCGAGTAGATTTTAAGCCAAAGACTATACTAAGAGATGAGGAAGGACACTATATCTTACTTGAAGGATCTGTCCAACAAGAAGAGCTAACAATTTTAAATATCTATGCCCTTAACGTAGGAGCAGCCAATTATATAAACCAATTAATAACAAAATCAAAGAAACACATTGACTATAATACAATAATAGTAGGGGACATTAACACCCCCTGTATTCTGAACATTACATCCAAAAGCAACAGAATACATATTCTTCTATAGTGCACATGGAACATTCCCCAGAATAGATCACATCCTGGGTCATAAATCAGGTCTCAACCAGTACCAAAAGATTGGGATCATTCCCTGCATATTTTCAGACCACAATGTTCTGAAGCCAGAACTCAATCACAAGAGGAAAGTTGGAAAGAACTCAAATACATGGAGGCTAAAGAGCATCCTACTAGAGAATGAATGAATGGGTCAACCAGGAAATTAGAGAAGAATTGAAAAAATTCATGGAAACAAATGGAAATGAAAACACAACTGTTCAAAACCTGTGGGACACAGCAAAGGCGTTCCTGAGAGGAAAGTATATAGCAATACAAGACTTTCTCAAGAAACAAGAAAGGTTTCAAGTACACAACCTAACCCTACACCTAAAGGAGCTGGAAAAAGAACAGCAAAGAATACCTAAACCCAGCAGGAGAAGAGAATTCATGAAGATCAGAGCAGAAATCAATGAAATAGAAACCAAAAGAACAGTAGAACAAATCAACAAAACAAGGAGCTGGTTCTTTGAAAGAATTAATAAGATTGATAAACCCCTGGCCAGACTTATCAAAAAGAAAAGAGAAAGGACCCAAATAAATAAAATCATGAATCAAAGAGGAGCGATCACAACCAACACCAAAGAAGTATAAACAATTATAAGAACATATTATGAGCAACTCTACGCCAGCAAACTTGACAATCTGGAAGAAATGCATGCATTCCTAGAGATGTATGAACTACCAAAACTGAACCAGGAAGAAATAGAAAACCTGAACAGACCCATAACCAGTAAGGAGACTGAAGCAGTCATCAAAACTCTCCCAACAAACAAGAGCCCAGGGCCAGACAGCTTCCCAGGGGAATTCTACCAAACATTTAAAGAAGAATTAATACCTATTCCCCTGAAACTCTTCCAAAAAATAGAAATGGAAGGAAAACTTCCAAACTCATTTTATGAGGCCAGCATTACCTTGATCCCAAAACCAGACAAAGATCCCATCAAAAAGGAGAATTACAGGGCACCTGGGTGGCTCAGTGGGTTAAGCCTCTGCCTTCGGCTCAGGTCATGATCTCAGGGTCCTGGGATCAAGCCCCACATTGGCTCTCTGCTCAGCAAGGAGCGTGCTTCCTCCTCTCTCTCTCTGCCTGCCTCTCTGCCTACTTGTGATCTCTGTATGTCAAGTGAATAAATAAAATCTTAAAAAAAAAAAAGGAGAATTACAAATTAATATCCTTGATGAACACAGATGTGAAAATTCTCACCAAAATACTAGCGAGTAGGATCCAACAGTACATTAAAGCAATTATTCACCACGACCAAATGGGATTTATTCCTGGGCTGCAACGCTGGTTCAACATCTGCAAATCAATCCATGTGATACAATACATTAATAAAAGAAAGAACAAGAACCATATGATACTCTCAATAGATGCTGAAAAAGCATTTGACAAAGTACAGCATCCTGTCTTGATCATAACTCTTCAGAGTGGAGCGATAGAGGGTACATACCTCAATATCATCAAAGCCATCTATGAAAAACCCACAGCCAATACCATTCTCAATGGGGAAAAACTGAGAGCTTTACTTCTAAGGTCAGGAACACAGCAGGGATGTCCACTATCACCACTGCTATTTAACATAGTACTAGAAGTCCTAGCCTCCGCAATCAGACAACAACACAAAACATATAAAATTCATCCGAATCAGCAAAGAAGAAGTCAAACTCTCACTCTTTGCAGATGATATGATATTTTATGTGGAAAACCCAAAAGACTTCACTCCAAAATTGCTAGATCTCATACAGGAATTCAGTAAAGTGTCAGGATATGAAATCAATGCACAGAAATCAGTTGCATTTCTATACACTAACAGCAAGACAGAAGAAAGAGAAATTAAGGAGTTGCTCCCATTTACAATTGCACCCAAAACCATAAGATACCTAGGAATAAACCTAACCAAAGAGGCAAAGAATGTGTACTCAGAAAACTTTAAAGTACTCATGAAACAAATTGAGGAAGACACAAAGAAATGGAAAAATGTTCCATGCCCATGGATTGGAAGAACAAATATTGTGAAAATGTCTATGCTACCTAAAGCAATCTACACATTTAATGCAATCCCTATCAAAATACTGTCAATTTTTTCAAAGAAATGGAATAAATAACTCTAAAATTTATATGGAACCAGAAAAGGCCCTGAATAGCCAAAGGAATGTTGAAAAAGAAAGCCAAAGTTCATGGCATCACAATTCCAGACTTCAAGCTCTATTACAAAGCTGTCATCATCAAGACAGTATGGTACTGGCACAAAAACAGACACATAGATCAATGAAACAGAATAGAGAGCCCAGAAATAGACCCTCAACTTTAAGGTCGACTAAGCAGGAAGGAATGTCCAATGGAAAAAAGATTGTCTCTTCAACAAATGGTGTTGGGGAAATTGGAAAGCCATATGCAGAACAATGAAACTGGACCATTTTTTTACACCACACACAAAAATAGACTCAAAATGGATGAAAGACCGCAATGTGAGACAGGAATCCAACCAAATCCTTGAGGAGAACACAGACAGCAACCTCTTCGACCTCAGCCACAGCAACTTCTTCCTAGAAACATCACCAAAGGCAAGAATGCAAGGGCAAAAATTAACTTTTGGGACTTCATCAAGTTCAAAAGCTTTTGCACAGCAAAGGAAACAGTCAACAAAACCAAAAGGCAACTGACAGAATGGAGAAGATATTCACAAATGACATATCAGATAAAGAGCTAGTGTCCAGGGGCGCCTGGGTGGCTCAGTGGGTTAAAGCCTCTGCCTTCGCCTCAGGTCATGATCTCAGGGTCCTGGGATGGAGCCCCGCATCTGGCTCTCTGCTCAGCAGGGAGTCTGCTTCCTCCTCCTCTCTCTCTCTCTGCCTGCCTCTCTGCTTACTTGTGATCTCTGCCTGTCAAGTAAATGAATAGAATCTTTAAAAAAAAAAAAAAGAGCTAGTGTCCAAAAATCTATAAAGAACTTATCAAACTCAACACCCATAGAACAAATAATCCAATCAAGAAATGGGCAGAGGACATGAACAGACATTTCTGCAAAGAAGACATCCAGGTGGGCAACAGACACGTGAAAAAGTGCTCCACATCATTCAGCATCAGGGAAATACAAACCAAAACCACAGTGAGATACCATCTCACACCAGTCAGAATGGCTAAAATTAACAAGTCAAGAAATGACAGATGTTGGTGAGGATGCGGGGAAAGGGGAACCCGACTACACTGTTGGTGTGAATGCAGGCTAATGCAGCCACTCCAGAAAACAGCATGGAGGTTCCTCAACAAGTTGAAAATAGAGCTACCCTATGACCCAGCAATCGCACTACCAGGTATTTACCCTAAGGATACGGATGTAGTGATCCAAAGGGACACGTGCACCTGAATGTTCATAGCAGCAGTGTCCACAATAGCCAAACTATGGAAAGAGCCTAGATGCCCATCAACAGATGAATGGGTAAAGAAGATGTGGTATACATATATACAGCGGAATACTATGCAGCCATCAAAAGAAATGAAATTTTGCCATTTGCAACGATGTGGATGGAACTAGAGGGTATAATGCTGAGCAAAATGAGTCAATCAGAGAAAGACAATTATCATATGATCTCCCTGATATGATGAATTCAAGAGGCATGGTGTGGGGTTTGAGGGGTAGGGAAGGAAAAAGTGAAACAAGATGGGATAGGGAGGGAGACAAACCATAAGAGACTCTTAAATCTCACAAAACAAACTGAAGGTTACTGCAGGGAGGTGGAGTATGGAGAGGGTGGTTTGATTATGGACATTGGGGAGGGTATGTGATACAGTGAATGCTGTGAAATGTGTAAGCCTGATGATTCACAGAACTGTACCCCTGGGGCAAATAATACAGTATATGTTAATATAAATAAATAAATAACCTTTTGTGAGCCACTACAAGCTGAACCTCAAAAGTTTTGTTCAGTGGCTTTTCATGGACAAATAATGTTACTACAATGCAAATACAGTAAATGATAATTCTCAAAGTATTTCTAGAAAGGGCAAAGGAAGTTTTGAAAATTACTCAAAATGTGTAATAATGGCACTACAAACTACTCCCCAGTTTACTCATACAGGCAAATATATCATTGGTTGAAGGAGAAAATGTTGATATTCTAAAGTAATTATTACAGCATGCTCTATTAAGAAAAGAGGCTTACACTTCTGATCTAACTGTAGAAATAAACCACCCTCATCTGTCCCCTCCAACAGGCTTCTTTTCCTTATGTGCAACACTTGTACAGAATTCCAGACCTGAGAACAACAATGAAAATGCACTTTTAGACCTATGGGTTAGTCTTTTATACTCTTTCAGAACCAAATGCTTTTTGTTCTGCTCCCATAAGTCCCAGAAAATGATTATGTCAACTGGTTCCATATTATCCTAAGAACCATCTTCTTCCCTGAAGAATATTGTTTTGGAATAAATGCCTATAAACCAATTTCTTTATTAGAAATTGTTGAAGAGGCTATTCCAGTTGCCAGGTCTTAAAACCAGAGCATTTAATCTAAACCAAATATGGTTCTTAATAATAGAATTGCATTGGATGTATTTGTACTTTTGCTAAAGCATACTAAGATTTGGTGCTGTGTGTATATGAATTCTTTTGCCCAAGTTGAATTCTCCTTAAGTAAATTACAGGTTCATGCTATTTTCCCTTTTTTTTAGATTTATGACAATATCAGATAATAATTCTCATTGAGGGTTTGAGCCCTTCTGATGCATTTAATTTGCCTCTTGGTGGCATTCTCTTAGTAATGAACCAGGTCTCCAGAATCTTAAATGCTGCTGCTGTGCAGCCAATGTTCAGACAGATGGTTCTATAAATAAACATGGAACAAAAAAAAAGTAAGTCAATTGAAAACAAAACTAAAGTCAAAGCCTATACTTCTCTGTTACGTGGTGAGTTGAAAGAGAAATATCAACATAGTATCCCTGACGTAGATCTAGAAATCTATTATGATGTTACTTAGGACACAGTCTAAGAACTAAATTAGAGAAGATATCACATCCTGTGATGGACTTTCTTCACAGTCTGAACTTATAAAGCAAAATAATGGATCCATGGCCCTAAAAAAAAAAATCTCTTCAGTTACACAAAAAAAATTTCCATGTACTTAAAAAGTCTCCATTTTGAACCCTGAACCAATCAGCAAACAACTCTACTTCTTTCTAATCTAACCAGTTTCCTACTTTATTCATTGGCCTTAATATCACCCATCCCAATCTCTTCTTAATTTCCTCAAACTGAGAGACTCCTAAGCTTTATGGTTTATTTCTCCTTTTGCTACACGGAGGTAAATGAACCTGGCTTTGTGGTAACTATAGACATGTCTCTAATACTCTGTTAGTGGGTTTCACAGGATTTTCTTATGAACCTACCCAAAGAAAATTAGGTAGGTTCACCTACCCAAAGAAAATTACTATTATTGTATAGGTAGTTTTTCTATTTCAGCATAGCTTGGTGGTTTGACATCGTTCTGATCATATTATCTTGCATTTTTGAAAAACAGGATTTTAGAAATTTTAGCTAAACATTTTCAATGGAAATAAAAACACTCAAGAGTACAGAGTACATACCATATCTTAACCATTTCATTTCCCAATCATTAGACATTCAAATGTTTTCCAATTTTTATATTACAGAAAAATCTGTGATAAATAATTTGCCATAAAATTTTTCCTACAGATTAATGTGTGTCCTTAAAAAGCTTGCAATGACAACTGAATTGAAGAGTATGAGCATTTGGGGGCTCCAGCCACATAAAGTTTGTTTTCCAAGAGTTTTACCAATTAACTCCTACCTGTAACTAGTGTCTCATTCTCAGTTTGCTTCTAGAATTCTCAAACTTAGGTAGAAAAGCAAATGAAATCATAAAGCACTTGCTGGAAATGCAGGAAATACCAAATATTAAGGGAAATTACTATAGGCATAAACACTCAAATGGTAGATTTGCATATAGACAGGTAAAAACAAGCTCATAAGATGTAAAAGAATTTTCCAGCTCAAAAGGTCCTTTTCAAAACTGTTGGTGTGGGGGGAAAAAAAAAGCCGGATCTTTTTGGTTAAGACAATAGAGTGAGAAAACCACACAGGTGAACATGAGTGAACTATTTTTATAGAGTGCTTTTTGGCTGTGAACACTGAAAAAAGGTAAGCTATTTTAGTAAAGTAGTATCTGAGACTATCCTTAAACAGCACGTTATTTTCACTAGTGTAGGGCTTAGTGAGTGAGGCGTTGGCCCGTGTCGTCTTGGGCCCTGGACTCCCTTGCTTCGCCAGTGTTCTTCAGGACAACCTGGTGACTGGCGCTCTGGTCTTCAATTTTTCTTCTCAGGTGTATTAATACATACTATCTCAGATAATGAAGCTAGGTGGGTAACATAAGGACACCTTCTATTTCTTTCCTTATCACAAAATTCAACTAAGCCTCCGCATTCCAGGCCCGCTACAAAAAAAAGGGGGAGGGCAGGGAAGACAATGAGAATTTGGTCCTCATCATCCGCATGTACGGCCAAAACTGATACCGCTGAGCTTCGCTTCCACAACCACACAATATCCAATTCCAAACCCTCCACACAACCTCGTTCCTGCCCTTCACTATAAAACAGAACCCTAGCTGCCCACGACTCTGCAAAGCTGCGGCTGACGTCAGCCCCGAAAAACGCATGCGCCAAACCTTGGAGTCCTTTTTCTCTCTTTTCCACCGAAATCGGACAGTCGCAGGAACAACCAGAACTACAACTCCCGGCTCCCCGCGCGGCCCGGGGAAGGCAGGCCGGGACTGCGAGACAGAGGCTCCGGGGGATAGCGGCCCAGAGCCGGTCGCTCCTCCTTGTGAAGCGGTTTCGCACCTCTTTCCGCCCGCGGCGTCGGTGGCGTCGGTGGCGTCGGCGGCGTCGGCGCTCACGCAGGGGCGGGTCACGGCGGCGCGAAGCGGTGCTGGGCGGGAAGGGAAGTCGTGGCGGCGGCGGCGGCGGCAGCGGGGACGGCAGCGACGGCGGCGGCGGCGGGGACCGCAGGAGCGGTGGTGCTGTCAGTTAGGCCGTCGGAGAAATGGGAGACCCGGGGTCGGAGGTGAGTGGGCGAGCGTTGGGCCGCGGCATTCTCAGGCGAGCCGGGAAGGGCTTTGTGTTTTGTTGAGAGTGAGGCCTGGTGCGCGGCGCCCAGCCGCCGCCGCGGCGGGCCGACAGTGTCCGCGTCTCGGGCCGAGCTCCGCGTTCGGGCCTGGTGCGGGTCTGAGCGGGGAACCAGCAGTAACAATGGCCGCCCGGCCGCCCCCGGCCCTGTGCGCCGGCCACGGGGGTCCCTGTTGCCGCTGCTCGGGCCGTGAGAGCGACATTTTGAGACAGGCTCGCTCTTCGGCGGTGTGCGTGCATCCCTCCTCCTTGAGGAGATTTGGGGAATTCGCAGGGGCTGGTAAGTCGTTTTCGGCGTCCCTCCCTGTGGATGGCTCCACGTCTGCAGAGGCAGAGCCCGACTCCATCGAGCCCTGTTCTTGGTGGGATTTGCGTGCAGTTGTGCTCAGTTCGGTTTCCTCGAGAGCTTGCTGTCTGTCTTACGCAGCTCTTCCTTTTTCGTTCTTTTTGGGAAGAATCTCTTCCTCCAGGTACGTGGCTGTCTGTAGATAAGCATGTTCTGGCTTATTTTTATAGATGATAGAGTCTGTCCCTCCAGCTGGGCCTGAGGCATCTGAGGCAACAACGGATGAAAATGAAGATGACATTCAGTTTGTCAGTGTAAGTAGCAACGAAATTCGGGTGTTTCCAATCCCAAACCTATGCGCGGTAAGCCGTTCTGTGATGATACCTCACCTGTCCGTTCGTCATTCAGCAGCTGGGTGTGAATGTCTTGCAGGTACTGGGCACTGGGGAGTGTGGCACAGGATTAGGGAATTTACCGAAAGGGGTCTCTGAGCACCTACGGGGCCACCACAAAGACTGTGCCCGAAAGGACACGTTGCACATGGAATCACGCTTCTTACGCCTTCATTAGCGCCACTTTATACTTCATCTGGGCAAAGTTGTGCTCTCTTAAGAGTGTGTTTGGAAGCAGGGCAAGAGTGTCCTTTGAAACACGACCTGCAGGTTAGAGGGAAGGGACCGTAGAAAGCAAGAAGGGTTGCAAGCACTCAAAGTGTGAGCGTTCTGGAGCTTCATAACGCCAAGGCAGGTAGCTTGAAGACTTCTCCAACCTCTGAGATCACCATGTTACAGCATAATGCAGGAGTTGACGTTCATAATGAAGACCCTGCATCACCAGGAACACACGTGGTTTTCAGACTGTCTTCCCTTTGGGACAGTGGTCTCTGAGCATTAGGAAGTGTAAGTGTGCAGATTTCTGGGCCTCACACCACACTTGCTGAATCAGAATTTGAAGGTGGGACCCAGGAATCTTCACTTGGGAACAGATAAAGGGACATGTGACTCTGTGAGCCATGCTTTGTAAAGCCTTGGTTTAGGGGAACTGGGGTCATGATGTATTGGGGGATGGTTTTCACCCAAAAGTGTAATGTTTTCTAAAAGGTCTGTTTAAATTGGTAGCTAGCCAGAAACTTCTCCAAACCAGTGATTAGTTGAGGTTTGCTGTCAAAGTTGTATAATTTTTCTTTAATAGAGTGTTGGATGCGTATTTGTGTTTATTGATTTGGGGCAGTTTGTAAAGGTGGGTATTAAATGGTATCCTCTACATACCTGAGCATTAGGGCCATTGTGGTGATCCATTGTCATATTGCAGTTTAATGGATTTTTATAGGAGTTTTTTACAAGATTGGTGGGGGGGGGGGCTGGCTTTCCTCACCATTGCCAGCGTGTACTGTGCTTTGTCCTTTTATTTCAATTCCAGTATAGTTAACATTCACTGTTATATTAGCTTCAGGTGTTCTTTGTCCTTCTCATTTTAAACTTAAAAGATTTCCGGGATGCGGGTGAATCGGATTGTAACCTTCTCCCTCTTTACTGTGGACTAAAGTATGTTGGTAATGGCATTCCTTGCTCCTTAGGACAAATATTTCAGGTTTCTGAATATTGGTATATTTGGAGAATATTTATCCTTATATTTTGTGCAAATAAAGGAAGTATATACTTTCTAAACTATGGGCCTTGCTTGAGAATTACAGATGGAATTAATAAGATTTGAAAACACTTTTTTTGGTACTGGTGGAATGAAAAATTATAACTTGTGATTAACAAGCTTAGTAAGGTACTAAGCTGAAGTTTAAAATATTCTTAATTATTTTTTAAGTACCTTTTTTTTTTTTTAAAAGATTTTATTTATTTATTTGACAGACAGAGATCACAAGTAGGGAGAGAGGGGAGGAACAGGCTCCCTGCTGAGCAGAGAGCCTGATGCGGGACTCGATCCCAGGACCCTGAGATCATGACCTGAGCTGAAGGCAGAGGCTTTAACCCACTGAGCCACCCAGGTGCCCTTAAATATCTTTTAATTTAAATTTTATATGTAGAGGATCTATATATCTTTGCATGAAGAATAAAAAATACACAGTCAATGTATTGTGTATTCATCTCGATCCAACATCTTCTATTTTTCCCTAGGGGTTGGCAAATAAAGGTTCAGAGTTCTGATAGTGGAAATGAAGATGTAAATTATATGTAATAAGTACAATTACAATACTAGGAGAAACCTATTAATAACATTTCTTCTACAAATTTAGTGATAACACTTAAATGATAATTAATGAAACCTTAGTTCTATTTCAAAATAAATTCAGAGAGCCTTCTACTTCTTTCTGTAAACTGATCTTATACTTGACTCCAGGTAATGCTTATCCAGTAACAGTAACATTGTTCTCTGCATAAGATTTCTTCAGATACAAAAATGGCATTAATGGCGTCACTTTTTGATTTATCTAGTTTGAATTTCTTAGTTTATGCTTATTAATCTAATTTTCCCATCTTTAATCCACATGGTGGCACAGCAGTGTTTATGTGGTTTGCAGAATACAAAGTCTGGAACCAGATAGCATGCTAAAGGAAAGCAATAAGGATGTGCAAAAATGAGTTCTTTCATTTAAATTTTTTGAAATGTATGTATAGAGAACTGCCCTATTTGTAAGTGCACTCTTTGATTTTGCAAAGTCAATAACTGACCTCAAATGAGTATGTTACCGTAACAGAAACTTATTTAAAGATTTTGCTCTCATTTTCTGTTTAGTTTAGTAATATAGGTATGTCTCCACCCATCCCTCGCCCCACACCCCACTAATGGAAAGTAGAAACCTTTGAAACCTATGAAATCTTTCATAAACTGAGATGGCATAAAGTGTAGTAGTAATTACCATTAATTTATATGGGAAAATTTTTAGCATTTCCAGACCGAAAAAATAACCTCTTTTAGGCTGTTTTGCTCCCTTAGGACATCTTGCTAACAGTTGCACAAAATAAATCAAGATACTGTACAGGTACTTGCAGATAATTCAAAGCTGTGGCAGTGAGATGCTGAGTTTAGCTCCCAGGGAAGGAGCTTGGCTGTGCTACTCTTGCTACTTAGGGTGCATGCTACCTCTATAATGGCTTGCATTGAAACAAACACTGTGCAGTAGTTTGGCTTTTCACCTTTTTTTATATAAGCAAAAATCCTCTTAAGATTTCCTTCAGGGGTGACTGGGTGGCTAAGTGGGTTAAAGCCTCTGCCTTCTGCTCGGGTCATGATCCCAGGGTCCTGGGATCCAGCCCCACATTGGGCTCTCTGCTCGGTGGTGAGCCTGCCCTCTCCTCTCTCCCTCCCCCACCCCCGCCTACTTGTGATCTCTGTCTGTCAAATAAATAAATATTTAAAAAAAAAATTTCCTTCAGTAAGTGAAAGTGGGTACTAATGTAGGTTATTTGTTAAAGTGAAGTAGTGTGAATGCAAGCTTTTCAAGAGCAAGAATACTTACCTGATCCCTTATCCAGCCACCATCTTTTTGTCTTTGAAACTACAGATATTTTAATTTGTTCCCACAAAACTATTTTAGCTAAGAGCTGATGACATTTTCACGGTTCTACTTGAAATACAAAGGTGTGAAAACTTCTGAGGCAACCTATTGTAATCTTGGTAATAACACATGAGATTTAGGTTTCAGCCAAGGTTATTGGTATAATGTGAAATCATTGCACATGTAGAAATAGTGAGGAAAAAGTATAATTTCATAAGTAACTTCAGAAGCACGTAGGTGAAATGGTAATACTTTACAATAGAAAGGGGTCGTGGGCAAAAATATCAAGGTATCTTCTAGTTGGGTGTCTTTGGCCTATAGGTCAATAAATAAAAATAATGTTGCAGCTTTTGATATGCAAAGTCATGAAGTAAGTACTCTAGAACTATAGAGATTAATTGGAAATACATCCTACCTATAAGTGTCCATATTTCAGTGTGGGAGATAAGATAGGTGATGAAAACTGTGTAAATAGTTCTATTAGAAAGTAGTTCTTTTATAAAAGTCCATGGTGCTATTAAAAAAAAAAGTAGACTTTTGGCATAAATAACATGTAGTATTTGTATTTTGAAGAGCATTTTGAAAAGAAATAAGGGAAGACATCAAATTGGGAAAGCAGAGGATTATGTATGATTCTGGAGGATAAAAATTTTTTAAGTAGAGGACGAAAGGGTGGGCTGGATAATGTAGATCTTGAACTGCAGACTAAATCTGAACTTAAAGTAGTCGGGAATCATTCAAAATGTTTGAACTGGGCAGGACTACAGAAGTAAATTATATCCTTAACTTCTGTATATGGAAATATACTAAAAAACACATGCATTATATTTAAGGTTTTAGGTTAGAGTTGTGCATGTATGCTCAAATCGTAGTTTTTGTTTTAGACTGGGGTAAACTACATTTCTTGTAGACTGTCTTAGTATATTGACATTATTTTCCACTTAGACTTGACCCTCAAGCAACACAAGTTTGAATTGCATGGGTCTTATATGCAGATAAGATTTTTTTTACAGTACTGTAAATGTATTTTCCTTATGATTTTGTTTTGCTTTATTATAAGAATACAGTATATAATACATACAACATGCAAAATATGTGTTACTTGACTATTCATGTTATTGATAAGGCTTCCAGTCAAGTGTAGGCTTTTAGTAGTTATATTTTGGGGGAGTCAAAAGTTATATGTAGATTTTCAATTCTATGTGGTGGGAGGGAAGGTCAGAGCCCATAACCCTGATGTTTGTCAAAGGTCAACTATAGCAGTTAATTGGTGTCTGACTTTATATGAAAATCATTTTCCTGATAACAGGAATGAAAGCTTTTTGTGTCATTAAAAAAAATTTTTTTTAAGATTTTATTTATTTATTTGACAGAGGTCACAAGTAGGCAGAGAGTAAGAGAGGGAGGGAAGCATGCTCCCTGCTGAGCAGAGAGCCCATGCAGGGCCTGATCCCAGGACTCTGAGATCATAACCTGAGCCGAAGGCAGAGGCTTAATCCACTGAGCCACCCAGGCGCCCCTAAAAAATTTTATTTAACTAAGAATATTAATTCAGCTCTGTTCCTAAATTATTTTGCTTGTACTTGTGCTCCTGGCCCTAATTGTATGGTCTTGGGGAGTAGCATCCTTTGATTTTGATATTGGTACAAAAGGGATGAGAGTGATGGTTTACTGTTTGATGGATGGAGCAGATTCAAATAAAATACCTTATTTGGAGAACTACATGCATTTATACTTGTTAAGAACATAAGCAGTCATTATAAACATTTTAAGAAATTGTGTTTGACATTTATATAATTAACATTCTTGTGGGGATATTAATAACTTATTTTTTGGTTAGTGTTACAAGTTATCCAGAGTTGGGTACAATAGTGAGAAGTCTCATTGAAGGAATACAGAGTATTTCTCAGAAACTTAGGTAATAAGGCATTGATATATAAAAGTAGTATGTAGGGTTGCCTGGCTGGCTCAATTAGTAGAGCATGTGACTCGATCTTGGGGGTGTGAGTTTGAGCCCCATGTTGGATGGGGCTTTCTTAAAATTAAGATCTTTCTTAAAATTTTCTTAAAATTTCTTAAAATTAAGATCTTTAAAAAAATTGTTTTGTTTTGTTTTGTTTTTTAAAGATTTTATTTATTTATTTGACAAAGAGCATGCAAGCAGGGGGAGCATCAGGCAGAGGGAGAGGGAGAAGCAGGCTCCAGTGGGGGGGCTTGGCAGGACCCTGGGATCAGGACCTGAGCTGAAGGCAGACTCTTAATCAACTGAGCCACCCAGGGCCTCCCCCCCCCATAGTAGTATGTGTGCTTTGAACTTAGCCTCAGAATTATTATGACCACACAGCCAGTTACGTATATAGAGAATCAGGTGTATCTCACTTAGTTTTCTCATTTGTTAAGTGGAATAATGCAATAATACACTATTTCACCTTGTAAAGTAATTGGAGATTAAATGAAATAGTGTTGAAAAGTTCAGCGGAGTGCCTGTATAGGGCTCAGTGCCTGTATAGGGCTCAGTGATAAATGTTATTGATTAATAGTAAAATAAATGGAATACTAAAATGTTTTAGTTCTTTAAGTCATTATGGTGGAACTTTTCCCATATCCAATATGAAAATTAGCTGAAGTATAGAGTGTTTGCTTGTAAGTAATATTTTCCTTTGGGATTACTTCTCTTACCTTTTTAAATCAGCCTCTGCCTTTTCGGTGGTCTCAAATATGTGTTGTCATCTTTTACCACTCTTTCACTTATAACTTCACAAGTATCTGTTGAGTGAATAAGTATTTTAAATGACTCTTTGCTTTTTCTCATTTTTGAATTTTCTGTCTTGATTCTTTTTATTCTTTTAATTAGCATGAATCATATAAAGCTACTGTTCTTCTGCAGTTCAGAAATGGTTGGTTGCATATGGTCTAGTGGTCTAATGGTTCACCCCTGTAGTAAATTTCTAAAAGTCTTCTGTCATCATTCCCTGTTCTTATCCTTTCTACTATTTCTGCAGCTATTTTTAAAGCCCATTTGTGACCATTTTCCTATTCTGTCTTCTTTTGTTTTTTTTCGAGGCGGGGGGGGGGGGTTCTCGTTTGTTTATTATTTCCCATTCTTTTTGTTTTGTATTCTGTTACCTTTTATCTCCCTTTTTTCCCTATCTATTCGTGGAAGCTTTCTCTGCTTCTGCCTCTGTGTATTTCTGATAACCTGGAGACTTTCTTGATGTACTGTTCTATAGGCATAATAAGAGTTTCAAATGCACATTTCTTTTTTTTTTTTTTAAGATTTTATTTATTTATTTGACAGAGATCACAAGTAGGCAGAGAGGCAGGCAGAGAGAGGGGAAAGCAGGCTCCCCGCCTAGCAGAGGGCCTGATGCAGGGCTCGATCCCAGGATCCCGGGATCATGACCTGAGCCGAAGGCAGAGGCTTTAACCCACTGAGCACCCAGGCACCCCTCAAATGCACATTTCTTGAAGAGACGAAAACTAAAGGTGATTTATGAACAGGAGAAGCTACCATATTTTTATTTCTTCCACTTTCTTTTTGGATTGAATATATGATATTGACCATAGCTGTGGTCGATTTTAGTCTTAAAGTAGGTAATTGATCTCTGTTGACCATAATTGGAAAATACTCTGTCCCTGTTTTCCCCTTCTTTTAAACTTCCATTTTTACAGCTCAGGTGAAAATCTTAATTATTTATTACATGATTCCTGCCCAGAAGTTCTGCTCTCTGGTTTTATCCTAGTGGCTAGATAAAACCTGTCCTAAAGGATAGCAGTTTTCTGCTTGGGGAGAAGTTGTAGCCTAAGAGAGAAACAAGTTATCTTTGAGACTGGATGCCTCTTCTCAGGAAGAGTATCTTTAACTAGATCTTAGCTTTTGTTTCCTGACTGTCATCTTTTTCTGCTAGTTTTTACACTGTTTGCCAACAGTCAGCTCTCTGCATCTTAAGACATCTTTGCCTCAGCTGAATTCGCCTCCTGTGTTCCTTACTCTTGTTCTTAACATACTAGATTTTTAAAAAGAATATTCTTGACTCATGGCCTTTACTGCCTCTTTTTCTTTTTCTTTTTTAAGATTTTATTTTTAGTAATCTCTGCACACAGTGCGGGGCCGGAACTCACAACCCTAAGATGAGGTTGCATGCTCTGCCGGCTGAGCCAGCCAGGTGCCCCTATTGCTTCTTTTTCTACTTAATTTTTTAGAGCCTTGCTTCTATATGCTTGCTACTTTATTAAAAGTTGCTCTCAGGTGTTTTTTAAAAATCTTGTTATCAAATTCAGTGCAGTTTTTTTGATTGTCAGCATTTTGAGCCACATTAGCATTGAAAACTTTTTGTTGAGGTTTTCTTTAGCTGCTTTGAATTTATGTATTCCTGATTCTTCTCTAATCCCTGATTTCCTGCTTAGCAGTTCTTCCTGAGTCCTAAATTCTGCATTTTCTTGAGAACCTTCTTCAGTCTCTTTTTTCTCCTCCTTGCTTTCTTTGTTGGCTCTATCACAGTTTCAATTTAGTCTTTTAGGGGAGCAACTCCCAAATCTGTTTATCTGGCTGTGTTCATACATCCAGTTTATAGCCCTGCATTCCCAGCTATCTGCCAGTTACCTTTGTGTACCACTGTTACATTAACCCATTATGTCTAAAAGAATGTCAGCTTCCCATTTCTGTATTCCAGATTATTCTGATGGCATTAGTATCCTTCTAGTTCCCAGGTTTGAAACTTTAAGGACTTAATTGATTCCTTGTTATTGTTGGGGTTTTGTTTTATTTGGTGAGGGGGCTGTTTTTCATAACCAGTCTTTTTTTTTTTTTTTTAATTATACCCATGTATTCTCTTGAGTGCGTACCACAACACTATTCTCTTTGCCATTATTTTAGTTTTGTGTTATTGGATTGATGAATTATCCTGCTTTCCCCACTCTCCATACTTGTCTGTGTGATTAATCTTTTTAAAGCACAGCTCTCATGTTTTTCATATATGTGTATTTATTCCCTTTTGCTTGTAGAATAAAATCTAGGCATTTTTAGACCAAACATTCAAGGCCTGGTCTATGATGCTGTCAGTATGGTTGGAAACAGGATGAAGAATCAGGTTTGATGTTTGACTATAGGAGAGGGAGATAAAGCTGAGCTGTTAGTCAAAGAACTGCACGTTTTTGAGCTTGGTTATCTAACAGATAATTAATACTCATCCCATCTAAAAAGCATTGAATCATACTGTCTGCTATTTGTGTCCTTGTAGCAGTGTTCCTTTATTATTTTTAATCCTTTCCTCAAAGGATCACTGTTGTCCTAATATTCTACCAAGGTTTTAAACTCTTAGATTTTATTGTTTCTTTTTTTTTTTTTTCTAAAGATTTTATTTATTTATTTGACAGACAGAGATCACAAGTAGGCAGAGAGGCAGGCAGAGAGAGAGGAGAAAGCAGGCTCTCCACGGAGCAGAGAGCCCGATGTGGGGCTCGATCCCAGGACCCTGGGATCATGACCTGAGCCGAAGGCAGAGGCTTTAACCCACTGAGCCACCCAGGCGCCCAGATTTTATTGTTTCTTAATTGTGTATCTGAATATTTTTCTGTGTTCTGATTACTTTCTGCCAACCATAGACTTCTTGTTTGGAGGAATTTTTGCCAATCCCCAGAAAAAAGTGATTGTTTTGAATGACCAGTTTATTTTGAATAACTGTACATGACTTGTCAATTTGCTCAATTCTTTCATAGGAAGGACCATTAAGACCTGTTCTTGAATACATTGATCTGGTCAGCAGTGATGATGAAGAGCCTAGCACCTCTCATAGTGATGTAAGTACATTATATTTGATTTGCATTTCTTTCACTTCTGTCATTTAAGAGGCATTGTCTAAAGAGAGTTATCAAGTCAATGATGGTTGTTTTTAGGATCTCTAGTACTTTAGAGAATGGCCCGTTTCTGTAGAGTGAACCACAAAAGGTGTCCATTGAGTCCTTGGCCCAAAATATCTCCTACTTCCAGTTTTGTTTCTTTACTTTCAGTGAGGATGTGAAAGGATAACACAACACAGGGAAGTTCTAAGCCTTGAAGATGGTATCTGATAAAAGGAAAATAGAACAAAAACTGCAAGCTTTTTGGCTCCTTGTGCCCTTTTCCCCTTCTCCTTTCCCATCTCTCCTCAAGTGCCATGTATAACTGGATTCTTTTCTTCCAGAACCACGTGGCCACAGAAAGTTTGTTTTACATTGGAAGGAAGGCTATGTGAAGACCTTTTAGGAAGTGGAATGTGGGAAAGGGTTTAGGTGGCATGGTACTTTAGTCATCACTCCTTTTAACCTCATCTATCCCTCACATATTTAGACTTTTTGTCTCTTACCTGTGATTTTTTGGTTGTGGGTTTGACCCTTAAACCAATATTTCCCTTACTCTGAGAATCAAACTAGCTGAGCCCTTTGTAGCAATCTTGTCTTTCATTTGTCTTAGCCCAAATTTCTATTAATGGGCTATTTTCTTGATGGGTTAGAGAACTCCTGGCTCTTCTCAACATGGCCAGAAAACTTTCTCTATGATACAGGGGATTGAGACTTGGACGTGGAATCAGTATATGTAGGTTTTAATCTGAGCTTTACTCCTTATTAATTCTGTGATTTTGGATAAATTAAGAAACCTTTAACCTTAGTTTCTTTATCAAATAAGGGTAATACCTACCTCACAGGGTTGTTGTGAGGACAAAATGAGGTAACACATATGTAAATAAGCTCCTTGGAAACTACAAACAATAAAGTAGGACTATGCAACTGGGAAGTTTTGTTATTCTTGGAGAGTGAACAGGAGAAAATTTTAAAGGGGCTTAAAAGTGACTCTGCAATGGGAACTTCTAGAAATACTTTTTGTTCTCAGTGGAACTTTTCTTGAGTTCTCTGTTTTTTAGCTTTTACTTATTGACTTACATACATTGAATGGGATTTTTTTAAAAAGATTGTTAATCAACAATAGTCTCACCACCTCTTCTTATCCTAGCATGAGACCAAGCAGCAGGCCAGGATGGCACCACTTGAACTGGGCTTGTTTTCACTTTTTTTTTCCATAGACAGAGTGCCACATTAATAGCCATAGTTGGTATTAGGTTTTTGTGTAGAAAGCTTGTGAGTTTGACTTCTGTGATCCCCTTGCTGATCTGTAGTGGATTGCATCTTTCATTGTTGTTAAAATAATTTTAAAAATTGAGTTCTACTTACTGGACATGCATCTCTGCACTTGAAAGTTAACATATTAAAAGCATTTTTTTTTCTTCCTTGGTTTTCTTGTTCATGTGGATAACCCAGAGAATGCCTGAGTCTAAGGTGCCATCCTCTGAGAATCATCGCCCAGAAATGTGCTCTAGCTGCAGTGTTCCTCTTCCCATTGGAGACAGCAGCTCCTCCTCTGGGAGTTGCACCAGCAGTCCACAAAGGATAGTTTCTCAACCTTCTTCTGTTGAGAACCCATTGGAGAACCAGAAAAATGATCAAAATAATTCAGATATTAAGATCTCTGAGACAGAGACACTTAAACCATCACAAAATTTTCAGACTCTGCCTTCATCTCCAGTTCTGGTCCCCCAAGAATCTTTGGCCTCTTCAGAGGTCAAGGAGGATTTACCTATAGAGTCTTCTTCAGCTTCACAGCATGGACAGGATGCCATCCTTTATCTTCAGACACAAGTGGCTGAGATGTCCCGAGTGATACGTGATCTGCAGTCTAGGAGCTGTTTTAGATTTCATCATTCTAGGTCAAGTGAGAACTCCTCAGTGCCATGGGACATCTCCACCTCTAAGGATGAAAATTTATCCACAGTTGATGAAGAAACTGACTGCAAATCCCCCTCAGCTGATGACAAAGGGCAGCCAACTGACCCCAGTCAGTCTAGTTTCACAGGTCTTTTGAAAAGAATGGAACAGAGAGGTGTTATAAAGAGAGTAACATTACAATCTGAAGCAGAATCATGTGAAGGGAAACCTGATTGTGTGACCTCTAAGAAACGTTTGGTTCCTCCATTGCATCCTCTTCTGAGAATTGCCACCACTGAGGTTTTTAAAGACCCTGCTGATTGCCATCCTTCTTCCTTCATGGGGCACAGGGTATATCCTGTGGCCAAGGATACCTCTCCTTTCCAACCAAATCCACCAGCTGAGGGCCCTATTGTAGAAGCATTAGAGCACAGCAAAAGAGGAAGCACAACATCTCCTCTAGATTCTACCTCAAAAGAAATGGAGGTCATGGGTTGTAGATTCTACCATGCTGCTTCCATTGCAGCCCGAGCTGCTAGCTACATGGCCTATATGACTCAATATCAGCGTAAACTCTGGGAAGATATGGAGGATCTGGTTCATGACCCAGAGTTTGATCGTGGAAAAGCAAGATGTATAATATCTGATGGTATGGATGCCGGACTTTGGCAGCTTTGTACTACTAGAGACATAATGGATTCTGTAGTCAGAGTTATGGCAATGGCAATAGACTACAGAAGACAAGCCTGGCTCCGACTTACATCTCTCACTAAGAAAACCCAGGAGAAGATCTCACACTTGCCCTTTGATGGTACTTCCCTCTTTGGACAAGATGTGAATGCTGTTGTTGCAGAAGAAAACAGTATTAAAGAAAATGACTATAGAGACCACAACAAATACTATAACCAACATCGATACTTTTATAGTCATGATCAGAAAGCACATTATCACAATAGAGGATATTCCAAAGGAGATTGGTACAAACCTCGCAACCATCCTTATAGATACAGAAAAAAGGGAGAATCTCCAGAACGCCACGGGTACAAGAATTAATAGCCTATTTGCGTTCAGAGGCATAGTCATCCGAGATCCTAACTATTTTACTTGCTACTCCCCAGTCAAACAGGATCTGCAGGTAGGAGGTCACGTCAGAAACTGATGCATGTCTGGAATTATCACAGCTAACATTTAAATTCTAGACTTTTCAAATGGAGTACATAATAAAGAGACTCATGTCTTACTGGCCAAGTGAGCAATAGAGACTTTCACCTAAGTAGGGTTGGACAAAGGTTTACCTATTATTTCTGGTCCAAAATAAGTTCAGATGAGGGTACTCAGGAATCTGAATCCTCTTGTGATTAAAGAAAAATATAAAGATCTGTTCCTCAGGAAAATCCTACTGATAAACTGAGGACTAGCTGATTTGGGATCTGGAAATAACCTACTGTTAGATCCTTCATTTTTAGGTCATCAGTGCTTCCTTGTTCAGGCTTCAGCTTGTCAGATCTTCACAAAATGACAAATCTGTTGTACTGTATTTATGTCAGGATGATCAACTTATCAAGAGTCCATACTACTCTCAAGCTCCCTCAGACTTCAGGATCAATCATGAAGCTGTAGGTCGAGAACTGGAATACAAATCAAATTTTGCCAAATCCAGTTCATTTCAGTGGGATGGCTAGATGTTACAGGTCTACTGTGGACACCAACTGGAAAAAGACTTTCCTACCTGTAACATCTCTAGGAATTTTCGCAGTAACTATCTTTACCTAGACTGATGGCTACCGTGTCATTACCATTCAGAGCTACATGTGAGAGAATTCTTTGTTATCATCACACCTAAGTCTTTGACCTATCAAGCTCTCAGATATAAAGAAGCTGTGAGACCAAGGCATGGTGTTCTCTCAAAATATTCTGGGCTTTTCAAGCAAGATGACCTTAAACAAAGCTACCTTCTAAACAGTTGACTTTCTTGAGCTTGGTAATCCATCGCAAAAAAGATACATACATTAGTGCCCTGGATATAAAGGATGTTATACCATCCAGGCATGCAAATCTGAACTCTTTTAAGAGAATTCCAAACATGCCTGACAATCTGGTCCTCTTATTGCAATAAAGAGGGATGCCATCAAACTAGATGAAACTAAGAATCCTTAAGCGTTCAGTATTACTGTGGATGTCGTAAAGAGAACATCTCACACAGTTCTGTTTCTGGATGTTTATGTAAATGATGATATCCATTAGAGATTTCTTAAAAGTCTGAAATCAAGACTTCAAAGACAAGTTCTTCGTTTACTGGTCCCTTAATCTAGTCAGACTCATCAATAGAGACGACTATCTTTTTGCTCCCAGTTGGTTCCATTAATAGTTCTTCACAGTTCTGGAACTGGCAGCAGATACCTCAATTGTATATCTCACAGTATCTTTTTAAAATCTCAAGGCAGTGGCTGTGCAGTATACCAGCCCTTAGATCCTCGATTTTGCAGCATGACTTCAGAAATGGAGAAGGTGTCAAGTTTGAGGGGTCTGAATACATCACCTAGTATTATTTGCTTGGCAGCCAAAAAAATTTTTTTATCAACAGATTTAAAATTTTGTAACTTGGTTTGTCATACATCTGCATTTATTTCATCTGCTTGATCAAAATATTTTGAGTCTACTGTTAGTGGAATATAACACTGTTTTAGGATTCATGTGGTTTCTATTTCTTGCCATAGTTCTTACACAGTGGTGATTGACATTTTCCTTAGTGCCCCACTTTTTGATGGTTGAAGCTCATTCCCTCTCCACTGTAACTATCTTCAGCACCCTTTTTACTACTTTTCTTCCTCTCCCTATTTATGCTAGAGATTGAAGATGCAAACATACCTACTTAGAAGAAGCTATTTTATTTTGTCAGTAATTTCAGAGTACTATATTGGTCCTATTTGTAAATTAAGCCTAAACAACAGGCTTGATAGAGGAAATCATCTTGCAAACATTTACCTTTATTTTTGTATATTTTCCACAGTGTTTTACTTCTACCTTTTTTAGGTCCATGCCAGTGATGTAGAAACTCTTTCATATTAAACTCCAGAAGATTATTGATTAACTACCTGAAAAGAAATGAGGGTCTAAAAAAATCATTTAGATTTTTATAGTTTACGGTATATATTGCATCCGTCAGGCAGTCTCATGTGTCCTTGACATGGCACTGTGGTTTCTTTTATGAAAGGACTAGTCATAGATGAACTTACTGGAGAGAGACCTTGGAACTGTTCTATGTGGCTGCACAGTTACACCCAGTTAGCTAAGGCTACTTCAGACTGTTCCCACTTTTCCATTTCTCCCCTTTCTTTCCCTGAATTAGATACTGGGTTACAAATGTGATGATTTTTGAGGTACTCTTATTTTCCAGAATCCAAACCAAAATGATGCTTGAAGACATAATTCTTTTGATACTACTTTGGCATTTCCACTTAATATGCTCCACCTTTTAGATTTTTTGTCTTTAATTGTGGTCAGAAAAAAGAACAAAATTCACCACCTTAACCATTTTTAAGTGTACGGTTCACTAGTGTAAGCTGTATTTACATTGTGTAGCTCCTCCTTAAATATTTATAAAATAGTATTGCTGTTCTCTTCCTGTTGTGTTATTTGTGTTGCTCAGTATTAAAGTAACATTGCTTTACCACTCTCTGATTGATAAGCTCAAGCATCTCCAGAGAATTTTCCTAAAAGTGGAGAGGTGTTGAGGAATCATGAAATTGTTTATCAGTAGATAAAATCTGAAGGGGATTTGTCATTTCAGTCAGGACTGTCAGAATGTGGTAGAATGGGAAGAGCTTTTAGCTGTAGATTAGTCAGTCTCTTGATTGCAGAAGAAACATTCTTAACCTGTTTGTTTACTTTCAAATCTTTCTCTGGCATACTTGAATGGTGGTGGTGTTATAAAACTAAAAGTGGGACCCTGATGTAGGGAGACAACCCCAAAAGCATATGGAACTCAAAATTAGATAAGTTTTCATATTGTGCCTGCCACAGAATTCTCCATTGGGTGAACCTTAGATGTTTAAATTTCTGGGATGCTTTGGGATAATTGCAAATTTAATGATTTGGTATTCTCAGTGGGGATGTGTCTAATGATCCTTTTTCTTCAAAGTGTTATTTCTCCACTAGACGTAAAATATACGTGAAGACTATGATTTCTTGCAGTTTCTGTGTACGGAGAAATTGTTTCCATTTGTTATATGAAGTGCCTTTTTAAATTTCACCCTATTGTTTAAAACTTAACATTTTGATGTCTTGCATATGTTGCTGGTGATATTTATGAGTTCTGTATAGTGACTTTTTTTTAATCTTGTAGTTTATTCATCATCTGTACAATTGCACTATCTAAATGTACTCTCCTTCTGAATGTTAATTTGTTTTCTTTATAGCACGTTAATCCATTTCAGAAGGTTGTAGAGTATGACCCTCCCCCTTTATTTAAATAACTTCACAGTAGTTCTTTTTAGTTATTAGGGATTGGCTCAGTTTCTGAGCATTAAGGCAGCTTTGTTTTCTATCTGCAGGTTCTAGGTTTTCTGATTGAGTCATTTGTCTCAGACTAACCTTGTTCTAAGCCATGGTAGCACAACTTATATTTGATAAGTGGATGTGTTTACTTGGTGAGAAGAAACAAGGACATTAGGAAAAGCAGTAAATTTGCTGACACTTTATCCTTTCTTTTTAGTGACAGCTTCCTTATTAGTGTAATCGCATTTAAACTTTTTTTTTTTTTTTTAACTGCGTGGCAGCTTCTTTGTAATTCCATTTTAATTACTTAGCCCTCAAAATGACATTTTGAGGGGAACATAAACTCTTTCGGGATACTTGGATACTATTTAGTATATTACATTAGTACTATACTAATAATTTACTGAATGATACCTAAGTGACCTGATTGATAATGTCCTTAAGGGCCCAATACATCAGGATAACCTCTCAGGTACTAAAAATGAGGAGGTTGGAATAGACACAATCCAGAATCCCTTCTAGCTACAAAATTGGATAGAGTTAAATGCCATGGATGAACAGACTTAAATGCCACATTCACTATTGAGGATATAATTTAGTGGGATTCTGATGAAGGTTAGAAATTATGGACTAGATCTTTGTAGAAATAGTTTAAAAATTGCAATAACTGAAAACCTTTTTTTTTTAATTGAGGCATATTTTGCCCCAGACTTGCACTGTTTTAGGTTTCCTTGTCTTTTGAAATTTACCATTTTTAATGTTAGTGGCTAGTCCAATAATTGATTTTGATATATGCATGTCATTCAGTTGGCCAGGTCCATTCTATATAGTTATTTTGTGGATACAGAAACCAATCAATTCTTCTGTCTTTCACTTAAGAAAATATACAGGTAGAAGTTATTATTTAACTGATGATAATCATTATTGAATGCAAATCTTTTAGTTATTTTTCCAAAAATAATGAGTTTTGTAAGCCATTAAAATATTCTTTTAAGGAATTTCCCTTCCTGGAGGAATGATGAGAATATTGTTTTATTAAATCTTTTTTTCTCCTGTTGATTAGTGGGATAATATTTTTATACTACTTTGTGTTTTCATTTGCTTGACTTTATAGTAATGAAAACTTTTTTATAGTAGTGTTTGGTACCATTGAGATATCTTTTACTGGAAATTATGTTTGCTTCTGGTGGGATGTATCTGGAAGTGATCACAGTCCAACCGTTTCCTTTTGATGTTATATTAGTTACTTCATTCTTTATATTGATCTTTTCTTCCCCTTAATGTAACACCTCTTTCTAGAAGGATGTCTGATCTTCCCTTAGTATCTTTGATGTAGATTATGTTTTTTATTCTACCAATAAATACTAGCCAGGATTTGGATGTGGCTTTGTATTTGTGTACTTAAATACAAATGCCTTCAGCATTATTTTAAGAGATTTTCTAGTTTTCTCTTTTGTCCTTTTTTAAAAAAAGCAGCCAGTTCGGTCTCTGGAACTATTATTTCCTGGCTATTGAAATTCAGTCAGTTTTTAATGCTTTCTTATTTAATGGTAGTCTTACTTTTCTCATTTTGCATAGTTTCACACAAATGTATTACTACATATGGTTTACGGTTCATTGCATCTTCTCATAAAAATTCTAAGCCCATCACCATGAAGTTATAGAATAGCTCTGACATAAACTTTATCTTAAAATTAACCAGTTTTCTCTAAGTCTTAAGGGCTTTACCTATTTTATTGAGATAACTGTCTATTTCAAATGATCTCTTGGATTTTCTGATGCCTTGTCAAGAATTCAACAAGAATTCTCAGGTTGTCTGTACTTTATTTTCTTTTAGGACTCTGGAGATCTCTCAACTTGTATTGAGTTTTCTAATATTTCTAAGTATATTCCTTGGTAGCAGTGAAAGTAAATGCTTTATATCTAGTTGTATTTTAAACTCTCCTTTGATCATAAATGCTTCAGGTGTTATGAATTCTGTTAGTAGTCTCTTTATAAGACCTGTTTTCATATGCTATTTTTTCCTGTCAGCTATGTATCGTATGCCTTCTCTTTTCTGTCATTGCCTATAAGAGTAGCTCTATCATGTTATTCAATTTTGGTCGCTACAATTAGACCTCTTGTCAACTCGCACTTTTATCTGTGATAGCTATGTTTCGCACTACTTAGTGTGCATTTAACACTAGTACCCTACATTTGTGGTCCCCGTATATGTACCACTTTTAGTTACTAGGGCAACATGATGTGGGTGATTGGGGGGGAAGCATTTTCCAAGTCACTTGAACAGTCTCAAATTTTCAGTTCCATTTTTTTTTTAACATACTTAATTATATTAAACATCCTGCTGTTAAGTGTGAAACCCTTTCTGCCTTGGTTCAAGTATAGTCAGTGTTTAACTAGACTCACTTAGATTCTTAGCAAGAGTTGCATGCAAGTTGGTCTTTGTCTAATGCCTTATAACAACCCCTGTTTACTTTTAGCAAGAATATATTTTGAGATCTTGGAAGCACCTTTATAGCCTTGGGCCTAAGGGAAGTCTTCCTGCCTGGCAAGCAAGTGGAGGAGAGAATTTTCATTTATAGAGCTCACATTTACTACACTGTGTGCTAAAATTTACAAGTTATTCTTAAGAAATTCACCCTTATTTTGCAGATGAAAAAATGAAACATTAAGCATGTTGCTCAAATGGTGGAGCCTAGCTTTTGAATATTAACTATTCCTCCACTGCCTCTTCATATTTTTCAAGACTCAATTCAAGTCTTAACTTCTCTGATAAGCTAATTTGGCATATACTAATCTTTTTCTTCCCTAAATTTTGTGTTTATGGCTGTACTCTTATTCCTCAGTACTTGATGTCTTACATTAACTAATTCTTGGTCATTTCACTTGTCAGATCAGAAACTCTTGTTTTCCCGTTGAGATTTCACTGTGTGGGACTAAGACTGTTCTTGATGTATGGTCATTGACTTGTTTCACGTATTCTGTTCTTTTTCGGCACTAATCATTTTAGTCAATTTTTGCTTGTTTTTGTCTTTTTCTTCTACCTTTTTTTGTTACACCGTTTTGTTTCAGATACACGCTTAAGGTTTTTTTTTCCAGATTCTTTAGGATATTGGGTAGGAAGGAAGGTGGTATGGTGCAGAGCACATGGTATTTAAATTCTAAGACCTTGATCTGAGTATTAGCAAGTCACTTACTTTCTGAGGCTCAGTTTTCCTACTCTCAAATGAGGTAATGCCTGGGAATACTTTGAAATTTCAAAAGCCCAGTACAGGTTTCTTTTCTTTCATAGGTGTGCTTTTTCTACACACATAGATATATTATAACTGTGGAATGGTATTGGATATAAATACAGATACATTTTAAGATGTATATTTAATAGCATGTAATAGGTTCATGTCATCAGATCATGTTCCCCTTGTTTACAGTTTTTAAGGCTCAACTGTTAAGCTATATTACAAGCTCATCAATGGATTAAGTCATTAAAAAGCGTATTTAAAATAAAATAGTCTCTTTTCTCAAGTGCAGGCTAAGAAATGCCCATTATAAACAGTAAGGAAATAAAGAGAATGTAGAATGAAGAGCTAGGTTATGTAGGAATGTGTATATGATTTTTGATGGATGCTGTTTTGTCACTTTGTGTCTATGTTGGCAACAATCTTCTATCATAGTTTTCAGTACCTATGTACAGGCAGGCACTGAGGGAGGTATGGAGGAACCTGGAGGTAATAAGAGATGGTATATTCTCATTAGAGAAAGAAATACCAATACAATGTAACTGTTCTATTTAGAGGAATGCCTGCAGTGAATTTGGAACAAAACAGAGGGCCATTTAGAGGGATCAGGGAAGCTTTTCTTACTTAGCAAATACTTGAGCTGAGGTTTGCAACATGATTGAAGAGCTAGTTGGACCAGAAGGGAATCAGGAGCCAGGCATTTAGATGAATTAGTGCATACAAAGGCATGTGGAACATTGTGTCTGGTTTCAGAATTGTAAGGAACAGACTTTATGGGGGACAGTTGGTAGATACTAAGTTGAAGAAAGAGGATTAATTACCCATGAAAATGTATTGGTTCCTATCTATTCAAAATGTACCAAGTTTGTGTAGCTGTTATGTGTAAGGTTATAGAAGTAGTCTGTCCAGAGCACTTTGTACCATAGTCCCCTGTGGTCAGCTAGAGCAATTCTTTTTCTTCCCTGAGCTGAGCCAAAGGAAGGCTTTTTAGTCAGTGTACCTCTAGTCCCAGGGACAGCTCAAGCAGTGAAAAAGAACTGAGACACTAGTAGAGAACAACTTTGAAGATGAACAGGATGATGGCACTGAAGTGAAATGTGACAGACCATTATGGGTATACAGTTGCATACTTCAGGACCTCCTATTGACATTGTGTTCTCAGTGTAGCTAAATGTGGTTCATTTCCCTGTACATTGGGTTACAGATAATTTGAGGGTAGACTTGGGGAAAATGAAGATATTTCTAAAAATGTTGCTTCATTGGAGTTTGGAGGTGTTGTATTGAAGAAAGACCTGTGAACCTTGTGCCAGTGGTATCTCCAGCAGCACCCAAAATACATTTTGTCAATTTCCTGTTTGTTTTTCTGTGATTTGAGTTTCTTTTTTTGTTTTTGTTGCCACTTTCACCTTTTCTCTTTTCTTTTCATAATTCATCCTTTTTCTTGCTGTGCCAGTTAATAGCAATGGCACTCAGGGTTAAAATTGCAGCTCCCCTTTGCAACTTCAGAGATACTTAAAAATTCTCAAGTTCCAGATATGTTTTTGTTCTGTTGTGTTTTTGGTTTTTTATGGTCCTGTACTGAAGGAGAATCAGTCATTCTTCCTAGGAGGGGATTTTTATAATTATAGATACTGGCAATTTACCCAAAAGACAATACAGGAAGAAGAATCTTATTTAACAGGTTTGGTGGTACTAGTCTTCTTAACTGAGTAAAGTTCTTTACAGAATGGGGTATATCTATATGTATGTTTTTTAAGTTTGCCATATAAAGCAGATGTTATGTGTACTTTGTATTTGTAAACAATAACCATTTGAGGGTGGGAAGATGGTTGCTTTGTACAAAAGGGTGTTTCCTGGTTCCAAAGCTTTGCTGCTGGAGATGGTAAATAAATATTGTACTGCTTTGCTGTGTTTATCCCTTCTGCTCTCTCTGTATTTGAATATAAAATACTTAAGAAAAATTGTTGCTTTTCAAAATGTTATTTTGGGTTGTGGTTTGAGCCATAAGTTGGGCAGAAGGGGTTTCTTTTCTTTTTTTTTTTTAAGATTTTATTTATTTATTTGACACGCAGAGATCACAAGTAGGCAGAGAGGCAGGCAGAGAGAGAGAGGGGGAAGCAGGCTCCCCGCTGAGCAGAGAGCCCAAAGTGGGGCTTGATCCCAGGACCCTGGGATCATGACCTGAGCTGAAGGGAGAGGCTTTAACCCACTGAGCCACCCAGGCGTCCCCAGAAGGGGTTTCTGATAAACAGAACTTCTGAGAGGGCAAACTTCAGACCAAAATATGCGCCACGGCTTTACGATGGGCAATAATAAGCAGGCTTTGAAATTTGAGTTTGTGTGGAATAAAGCAGTTGTCTCAGGAATTATATTCAAACCAAAAGCACTGGTTAGATGGATAGCTATGATTAATGATTTACAAAGTTAATTCATTCCACTATCACAGTTGTTCCTTTGACCTTTCTTTAAACTTGGGTTCCCTTCTTTACACAGAAGATAAGGATAATGGCCAGAATAATCAATCTCCATTGGATGCCCTGCTGACTAGTGTCAGCTGATATTCAGGGAAATATTATAACAACAGCAAATAAACCTCTGCCTTGGATTATTCTCTACATCCCCTCTTGCTATCCCTCCCCCTCTACCTCCTACAAAATTCATCTTTCCTTATTACTGGCTTTTCTGTAGCCAGAAAAGTTCTTTTGGTGAGTCAGATAGGGAACTGGGTTGTTGTGATCACTTCTCTGGATAACTCTTTCCACGGAGTGTTTTCTCCTTGCTTATATCACCCTGTACAGAAGTGAGAGTCCATTTCATGGGGAAGATCCTTTGACTATATTCATACTTCCGTTTAAAAAGTAATTTTGTATAATGCCAAATTTGATTGTTATTCAAAAACTAAAGTGCTTTTTAGAGATTAGTAGTGATTTTATAATAAAAAATCAGTTGCTTATTATAAAAAGGCTCAGTGGTGTAATGCCACAAGCTATTGTAAAATGATAATTTCATCTGTGAAACCCTGCTTTTTCAGTATTGTGTTTCTAGAAATTGCTTTACAAAAGCAGAATTATTCCTTTAATTTTGCATTTCCTTTGACTTGATCTTGGCAAATATTTTTAGAAGACTGATTTAGCTAGTTATGGCATTCGAGAAGTAACTAAGAAGCTCAGCTTTTGGGTGAGCAGGTGAATGAAGGGTGAAATGAAAGATCTGCCTATATTTAATATTTGAAAAAAATTTATTCATGGACCTTTAAAAACTTTGTTAAACAGATTAGAGCCCATTTTCTCAGCATTCAGTACTAAGCCCAGTTCTTAACTGCCAAAGGGGAGTTGGCAAGTATATGGCACTTGGCTTTTTAAACCATAATATACTGCAGGATGAGAATGAATGGTTCAAGAAACGGGCGTTTGTAGGTGACTTCTAAAAGAAAGCCCACCTATGAAATTCAAGTTTGTTTTTTGGGGTTTTTTTTTTAAAGATTTTTAAAATTTATTTGACAGAGATCACAAGTAGGCAGAGAGGCAGGCAGAGGGAGAGGGAGAAGCAGGCTCCCTGCTGAGCGGAGAGCCTAATACAGGGCTCCATCCCAGGACCCTGAGATCATGACCTGAACCAAAGGCAGAGGCTTAACCCACTGAGCCACCCAGGCGCCCCCGAAATCAAGTTCTTGTAAAAATTTATTTTTGGGACATTATTAGCTTCCATGCAAATAAATATATTAAACATTGTGAAATTACCTTGGTCACTGGAAAAGTTAAGAATCTTGCTTTCTATTCTTATGTCCCAAACAGGAAAAGAGAAAAGTCAGGTATAGCTGAATAAGCTAATATTTTCAAGTTTCAATTTTTAATTTGCCTAATTGTACTTTTAATAATTTAAGTACATTTAAAAATACAAATGAGTACGTGTACTTTGCAGTTTGTTTTAAGCATATAGGTATTTAAAGAAAAATAATAAATTTTAAGTGTGTTTTAGCTAAATGCTTTTTGCTTTAAAATAGTAAGCCTCTGCCTTTGGCTCCAGTCATGGTCTCAGGGTCCTGGGATAGGGCCCACATTCGGCTCTCTGCTCAGCAGGGAACCTGCTTCCCCTTGCTCTCTGTGCCTGCCTCTCTGCCTACTTGTGATCTGTTATGTCGAATTAAAAAAAAAAAAAAAAAAACAACTTTAAAAATAGTAATGTTGTTTGACATCAAAATTGTGTAAAATATATTTTCCCCATAGTTATTTAGGGTTCTTGAACTGAATATGACTTGCCTTAGTTATGATTAATATCTTTTTCTGTTAAGTTTGGAAAATAATGTAGCTTAGTCATCGGATTTCTAGAGAGAAATATTGGAGCGAAAAAAACCGTTAAATACAGTTTGCTAACAGATTATGTTCCTTCTAGATACAAAATTTCCATCTACCTTTATGAAGGATAAATGTTAAACTTACATTTTTGTAAGGGATTGATTTAAACCAAATCCATTATTTCCAAACAAAAGAGTGAGGTCCTCAATACTTTTTGTCTTTATACCATCTTGTTGGTTAAAATCTGAAATTTTGTTAAAAAATGTTATTACATGTGCTAATTGTAGAAATATTAGAAAATGGAAATTAAAATTTCTCCAGAGAGAAACAACTATTGTTAACATTTTGATTTCTAGCCTTCTAGGTTTTACTTACATGTTTTAATAAAAGATGATATTATTTTCACTTAAATATTAGTGAGGGAAAGAAAACATTGAAATATAGACAGATTATAGCTTCATTGATTAGTGGTATTTTTTGCCATTTTTTCATTAATTTGTTGATACTGTTATGATTTAGTTTACAATTCACATAGAAAGTAGATCAGTTTCACATTAATGTTAGAAATTTTAATAGTTTCCAGGAAATATTTGTTAGCTCACTAAACTTGATTAGTAAATGAAAGTATTAATTACATTGGTGAAAATTTTGTCTGAATGGTGGAATTTGCATTGAATGTGACTTTTTTAAAAGATTTTATTTATTTGACAGACAGAGATCACAAGTAGGCAGAGAGGCAGGCAGAGAGAGAGAGGGGGTAGCAGGCTCCCCGCTGAGCAGAGAGCCTGATGTGGGGCTCTATCCCAGGACCCTGAGATCATGACCCGAGCCAAAGGGAGAGGCCCAACCCACTGAGCCACCCAGGCGCCCCTGAATGTGACTTCTGATGATCTTTTATGATCAGGATTTTGAGTTTATGGTCAGAACCAATTTTAAGTTCAACTGAACTGATTTCAAGTTTGAGGTGTTATCAGTCTGTAGCAAAAAGAAAAATCAGGGTAGTGCAGCTAGTGTTTCATAAAGCTAAATTTGTTTAGGGCATCTGGGTGGCACAGTTGGTTAAGTGACTGCCTTTAGCTCAGGTCATGATCCTGGAGTCCTGGGATTGAGTCCCACATTGGGCTTCCTGCTCGGCAGGGAGTCTGCTGCTCCCACTGACCTCTCTCATGTTCTCTCTCTCTCTCTCACTCAAATCAATAAATATTTTTTTAAAAAGATCTAAATTTGTTTAAAATGAGACTATTAAGGGAAATTTTAGAGTATTACCTTGGGGTATTACTGTGCCTTATTCTTTAGAAATGATGGTAATCGTTGATATTAGTTCCTTTAAAAATGCCCTTACTTGGGGCGCCTGGGTGGCTCAGTGGGTTAAGCCGCTGCCTTCGGCTCAGGTCATGATCTCAGGGTCCTGGGATCGAGTCCCGTGTCGGGCTCTCTGCTCAGCGGGAAGCCTGCTTCCCTCCCTCTCTCTCTTTGCCTGCCTCTCTGCTTACTTGTGATCTCTCTCTGTCAAATAAATAAAATAATCTTTAAAAAAAAAAAAAAAAAAAAAAAAAAAAAAAATGCCCTTACTTGACAAAATAATGGAATCCTTTGCCAGGCTTTCCTTTTCCCTTTGCCCCCAGTTCTGTTGACCCATTGAATTCCATCATTCCAGATTAGATCTCTTAAGAAAGCCCTCTTCCTTTCCTGACCTCTTCTTACCTCTAGACTTGGAATTTTTGCTGTAACTCTACCATATCACATTAAAACTTAAACATTTTGTCCTCAAGAACAAAAGAATTCTTGCTTTCTCCTGTTTAGGCATACCTTGGAGATATTGTGGGTTTGGTTCCAGACCACTGCAATAATATAAATATTAAGTGTGTAGGAGTACTATGGCTAAAAAATATATATATATACCTTAATTTAAAAATATTTTATTGCTAAAAAATGCTAACTATCATCTGAGTTTTTGGTGAGTCTTAACCTTTTTGCTAGTGGGGGGGTCTTGCCTTAATATTGATGGCTTCTGACTGACCAGGTTGGTGGTTGCAGAAAGTTGGGATGGCTGTGGCAATTTCTTAATATAAAACAGTAGTGAAGTTTACCACATCAATGAACTCTAGCTTTCAGGAATGATTTCTCTAGCATAGTTGTGTTCTAAATCCTTTGTTGTCACTTCAACAGTCTTCACAGCATCCTCACAATGAGTAGATTCTATCTCAAGAAACCTCTTTGCTCATCCATAAGAAGCACTTCCTCATCTGTTCAAATTTTGTCACGAGGTTTCAGCAATTTAGTCACATCTTAGGCTCCACTTCTAATTCCAGTTCTCTTGCTATTTCTACCACATCTACAGTTATTTCCTCCATGGAAGTCTTGAACCCCTCAAAGTCATCATGAGGTTGGAATCAACTATTTTCAAACTCCATTAATGTTGATGCTTTAACCTCTTTCCATGAATCCTGACTGTTCTTAGCAGCATCTAGAATGGTAAATCCTTTCTGGAAGGTTTTCAGTTTTCTTTGCTCAGATCTATCAGAGTAATCACTATCTATGGCAGCTTACATTCTAACAGAATGTATTTCATAAATAGTAAGACTTGAGAGTTGAAGTTGTTCCTTGATCCTTGGCCTGCGGAATGAATGTTGTGTTAGCAGACATGAAAACAACCTTCTCTCATTGTACATCTCCATCTCCTTTGGGTGACCAGTCCATTGTCTATGAGCAGTCAGATTTTGAAGCAATGTTTGTTCTGAGCAGTAGGTCTCAAAAGTGGGCTTAAAATATTCAGTGAACCATCATGTAAACAGATGTGCTCTTATCTTGGCCTTATTCCATTTATAGAGCAGAGGCTGAGTTGAGTTAGCATAATTCTTAAGGGACCTAGAATTTTCAGAATGGTCAATGAACATTGGTTCCAACTTAAAAAGTCACCAGCTGTGTTGGCCCCTGACAAGAGAATCAGTCTGTACTTGTAAATTTTGAAACCAGGCATTGACTTCTCTAGCTATGAAAGTCCTAGATAGCATCTCCTTTCCAATAGAAGGCTGTTTCATCCATATTGAAATTCTGTGGCTTAGTGCAGCCAGCCACCTTCATTAATTTTCTCAGCTAGAGCTTCTGGGTAACCTGCTGTAGCTTCTACATCAGCTTCTGCTGCTTCATCTTGTACTTTGATGTTATGAGACAGCTTTTCCTAAGCCTCATGAATCAACCTCTGCTAGCCTCAAACTTCTCTTTTTCCTTATTCTCTATTTCCTTATTCTCTCAGCCGTCACAAAATTGAAGAGTTAGGGCTTTGGATTGGGCTTTGGCTTAACGGAATGTTGTAGCTGGGTTGAGCTGTCTAAACCACTAAAACTGTCTTCATATCAGCAGTAAGGCTGTTTTGCCTTCTATCATTCATGTATTCACTAGAGTAGCACTTGTACTTTCCTTCAGGAACTTTTCCTTTGCATTCAAAACTTGACTGTTTGGCCCAAGGGACCTTGCTTCCAGCCTACCATGGTTTTCAGTATGTTTTTCCCACTAAGCTTAATCATTTCCAGCTTGTAAAATGATAAATGTGTCGCTCCTCCTTTCACCTAAACACTTAGAGACCATCCTCAGGTTATTGATTACCCTAATTCCAATATTTATAACTCAGGAAATAGGGAGGCCTAAGGAAGGGGATGAACAAGGGAATGAACAGTGAATGGAGCCATCAGAACACAACGTTTATGCAGTCTTATATGAGTGCAGTTCATGGCACCCCCAAATCAATTATAACACTAACATCAAAGATCACAGATTGCTGCAACAAATAAAACGATAATGAAAATTTTTGAAATTTCTTAATTACCAAAATGTGACACAGGCCTGAAGTGAGCAAATGCTGTTGGAAAAATTGCACCAATAGACTTGCTGGATGCAGGATTGCCACAGACCTTCAATTTGTAAAAAAAAACAAAAAACAAAAAAACCACACCGTATCTGCAAAGCACAGTATAATGAGGTATGCCTATACATGCTTAACTTTCACGGGAATGTGTACTCAGATTTAACCAGTATTCTTTTTTTTTTTTTAAGATATTATTTATTTATTTGACAGAGAGAGATCACAAATAGGCAGAGAGGCAGGCAGGGGGTAGGGGGGCAGGGGAGGAAGCAGGCTCCCTGCTGAACAGGGGGCCTAATGCGGGGCTTGATCCTAGGACCCTGAGATCATGACCTGAGCTGAAGGCAGAGGCTTTAACCCTCTGAGCCACCCAGGTGCCCCTAACCAGTATTCTTAATATGACTGCCATTTCTAGGACACAACCCAGATTTGCTTTGTACAACCCAAGTTTTGGATTTAAAAAAATGAAGAATAGAGCACCTGGGAGGCTCAGTTGGTTAAGCATCTGCCTTCTGCTCAGGGTCCTGGGTTTGATTCCCCATGTTAGGTTTCCTGCTCAGTGGGGAGTCTGCTTCCTTTCCCTCTGCCCCTCTCCTCCACCTGTGCTCATATTGTATTTCTCTCTCAGATAAGTAAATAAAATCTTTTTTTAAAAATGTAAATATATTGGGGCACCTGGGTGGCTCAGTGGGCTGAAGCCTCTGCCTTCAGCTCGGGTCATGGTCTTGGGGTCCTGGGATCGAGCCCCGCATCGGGCTCTCTGCTCGGCAGGGAGCGTGCTCCCTCCTCTCTCTCTGCCTGCCTCTTTGCCTACTTGTGATCTCTGTCAAATAAATAAATAAAATCTTTTTTAAAAAATGTAAATATATTGGTAAAAATAAGAAGTCATAATGTCCAGGGTGAGCACAGACAGGATCATAGAGAGTGGCCATATCAGCCTGGCTTCTGAGGTTCTGGAACAGCTTTTCTTTCTGTGCTTCATGTCACCTCATTTTGTAAGCTTCCAACTCCTGATCACCGATTTTTTATGTCAGGCTGTGTTATTTTAACCATATTAATTTTTTTAAATTTTTATTAAAACAATTGTTTTTTTTTTAATTTTTCATAGTTACTGAATTAGAATTTTCCTTTTAATGTTTTTCTGACTTCACAACTTTCTCCTTAATTCTATGAAGATCCCATTCAACTTTCCCAGTAGGAGGGGAGGGATTATGGAAGAAAAACTGATGCAGGGAGTGATCTAAAATAGAGGTAAACAGACTCTCCCCTCCCAGTATATTTAAGACGTTCCTATTCTTTGCCCCAAAAATAAATGAGTAGATAGCATTTTCTTGCAGATCATTTGCTATTACTGTGGACTCAATAGTATTCTTTAATAGTATCTAATATGGAGGTTAATCCAGGGTCACCCCAGCATGTGCTTCAAGAAGAATGACTAAAAATCCTATACCTGCTAACATTTTATTCTTACCATTTTTTTAAAAGATTTTATTTATTTATTTCACAGACAGAGATCCCAAGTAGGCAGAGAGAGAGGGGGAAGCAGGCTCCCCGTGGAGCAGAGAGCCCGATGCAGGGCTCCATCCCAGGACCCTGGGATCATGACCCGAGCTGAAGGCAGAGGCTTAACCCACTGAGCCACCCAGGTGCCCCTATTCTTACCATTTTAGTACTGAGAGCCAATTCCACTTCTAGCTTGAGAATTTACAGTCTGAAAGTCTGACCTCAGAAAAGCTCTAAGGACCTAAATGCTTATTAATACTACAGGCTTTGGGGAAGATTGGGAAATCTAACCTAAGAAGAACGGTCCTAGAATTTTGTGATTTCACATTAAATTACATTTCACTTTTTTAATACTAATGGAATAGCGCCAAACTCCCAAACCTAAGACTATGGTATCCCCTTTTCATCCTAATTCTACAGGAAACATTTAACAAACTTTCATCTAGCCTGAAACGAGGTCAGTTTCTGCCCGTATTCCTGATGACTAATACTATAGCTTTGGTTCTGCAGTTGGATCAGTAACAAGATGTCCTGCAATGAGTGTTTTCCCCCTTGCTTTCTGATAAGTTAAAATTTGTTTCTGAACATACTGATTCTTTGAATTATCTATTATATTTCTATGTAAAATAAGGTCTTCTGTGACCTAATAGGTAAAATCCCTAGTTTGTATTTCAATTTTTGTGGTCTCTGTTTTTCCAGTATGTATGTGTTTGCTCAGAATCACAGAAGTATGTAATTTAGTAAGATCTAGAGGCTGCCCCTCATCTTGGATCACTAACAATGGAAATCCAAGGGATTCGGCTTTCTGGAGAGAGTGTTCATAAATAACCCATTAATCGTGCCTGGCATTCACCAGCAATCTTGACCCCAAAACCTAAGTTGTGGTGAAAAAATAATTATGAGTATCATCCCCTGCCTCATATAATTAATTTTTCCCCATTTTACGGATAAACTTTCTTATTTTAAATATTTCATTTTTCTCATAAATGGTAGAGGTTTCAAAGCTGAAATTCATGCTTTCTGTATATCTACCATTCATTCCTTTTTATTTACTCCTAGCAGATTGTCTTTCTAATTATGTGCTTTCTATATAGGTAGCCAGAGGGGGTGGTTTGGTTTGGTTTGGTTTGGTTTGGTTTGGTTTTGGTTTTGGTTTTGGTTTTAAGAAGAAAATGGAGGGGCGCCTGTGTGGCTCAGTTTGTTAAGCCTCTGCCTTCTGTTCAGGTCATGATCTCAGGGTCCTGGAATCGAGCCCTGCGTCAGACTATCTGCTCAGTGGGGAGCCCGCTTCCCCCTCTCTCTCTGCCTGCCTCTCTGCCTACTTGTAATCTCTGTCTGTCAAATAGATAAATAAAATCTTAAAAAAAAAAAAAAGAAGAAGAAGAAGAAAATAGAAACTTTCCCTGTGGAGGAAGAGAAGGAAACCAAACTCAATTTTGAATGTCTTTTTGAATTCAGTATCAAAGCTTTAGGTCTCTTGAGCTCTTCAGAGTCATCACAGATGTTAAATAGATCAGATGTTAAATAGATCAGTTGGGAATCACAGAAGTAATCTTTTTTATTAATATAACCACATAGTATTAATTAAAAGATAACTTGGCCTACTGATAGCTAAATATGAGGAAAATAATTTTAACAAACAGTAATACTAACAGGTTTTGCTTATTTGACCACCAAAGAGTAATGTTCTAGGGCTAGAGATTAATTTTAGAGTGAAGTTGAAAAGATCTAAACAAATGTTTAAATGTTGATTAAAGGGTTAAATAATTTATCTTCCAAGTCTAGGAGTATAGTTTGAAGGGAGTAAAGTTCATACTTAAGAGGCGCCTGGGTGGCTCATTTGGTTAAGCGTCTGCCTTTGGCTCAGGTTATGATCCCAGGGTCCTGGGCTCCAGCCCCACATTGGTCTCCCTGCTCAGCAGTGAGTCTGCTTCTCCCTCTGCCCAGCCCCCAAGCATACACCCTATCTCTCTAATAAATAAAATCTTTTTTTTTAAATTTTATTTATTTATTTGGCAGACAGAGATCATAGGTAGGCAGAGAGAGAGGAAGGGAAGCAGGCTCCCTGCTGAGCAGAGAGCCCAATGTTGGGCTCAATCCAAGGACCCTGGGATCATGACCCAAGCCAAAGGCAGAGGCTGTAACCCACTGAGCCACTCAGGCGCCCCTAAAATCTTTAAAAATTTTTTTAAATGTTTTTTAATTTTTTTATTAACATATAATGTATTATTAGCCCCAGGGGTACAGGTCTGTTAATCGCCTGGTTTACACACTTCACAGCACTCACCATAGCACATACCCTCCCCAATGTCCATAATCCCACCACCTCCCCACGGCAACCCTCAAGTTTGTTTTGTAAGATTAAGAGTCTCTTATGGTTTGTCTCCCTCCTGATCCCATCTTGTTTCATTTATTCTTTTCCTACCCCCGAAGCCCCCCACATTGCATCTCCATTTCCTTATATCAGGGAGATCATATGATAGTTGTCTTTCTCCAATTGACTTATTTCACTAAGCATAATACCCTCTAGTTCCATCCATGTTGTTGCAAATGGCAAGATTTCATTTCTTTTGATGGCTGCATAGTATTCCATTGTGTATATATACCACTTCTTCTTTATCCATTCATCTGTTGATGGACATCTAGGTTCTTTTCATAGTTTGGCTATTGTGGACATTGCTGCTATAAACATTCGGGTGCACATGCCCCTTCAGAGCACCACGCTTGTATCTTTAGGATAGATACCCAGTAGTGCAATCGCTGGGTCATAGGGTAGCTCTATTTTCAGTTTTTTGAGGAAATTCCACACTGTTTTCCAGAGTAGTTGCATCAGCTTGCATTCCCACCAACAGTGTAGGAGGGTTCCCTTTTTCCGCATCCTTGCCAGCATCTGTCATTTCTTGACTTGTTAATTTTAGCCATTCTGACTGGTGTGAGGTGATACCTCATTGTGGTTTTGATTTGTATTTGCCTGATGCCGAGTGATGTGGAGCACATTTTCATGTGTCTGTTGGCCATCTAGATGTCTTCTGTGCAGAAATGTCTGTTCATGTCCTCTGCCGATTTCTTGATTGGATTATTTGTTCTATGGCTGTTGAGTTTGATAAGTTCTTTATAGATTTTGGATACTAGCCCCTTATCTGATATTTCGTTTGCAAATATCTTCTCCCATTCTGTCTGTTGTCTTTTGGATTTGTTAACTGTTCCCTTTGCTGTGCAAAAGCTTTTGATCTTGATGAAGTCCCAAAAGTTCATTTTTGCCCTTGTTTCCCTTGCCTTTGGCGATGTTCATAAGAAGGAGTTGCTGTGGCTGAGGTCGAAGAGGTTGTTGCCTGTGTTCTCCTCAAGGATTTTGATGGATTCCTTTCTCACATTGAGGTCCTTCATCCATTTTGAGTCTATTTTCATGTGTGGTGTAAAGAAATGGTCCAGTTTCATTTTTCTGCATGTGGCAGTCCAATTTTCCCAGCACCATTTATTGAAGAGACTCTTTTTTTCCATTGGACATTCTTTCCTGCTTTGTCGAGGATTAGTTGACCATAGAGTTGAGGGTCTATTTCTGGGCCCTCTATTCTATTCCATTGATCTGTGTGTCTGTTTTTGTGCCAGTACCATACTGTCTTGATGATGAAAGCTATGTATTAGAGCTTGAAGTCTGGAAGCCACCAACTTTGGCTTTCTTTTTCTATATTCCTTTGGCTATTTGAGGTCTTTTCTTGTTCCATATAAACTTTAGGATTATTTGTTCCATTTCTTTAAAAAAAAAATGGATGGGATTTTGATAGGGATTCCATTAAACCTGTAAATTGCTTTAGGTAGTATAGACATTTTCACAATATTTGTTCTTCCAACTCATGAGCATGGAACATTTTTCCATTTCTTTGTGTCTTCCTCAATTTCTTTCATGAGTACATTATAGTTTTCTGAGTACAGATTCTTTGCCTCTTTGGTTAGGTTTATTCCTAAGTATCTTATGGTTTGGGGTGCAATTGTAAATGGGAGCAACTCCTTAATTTCTCTTTCTTCTGTCTTGTTGTAAAGAAATGAAACTGATTTCTGTGCATTGATTTTATATCCTGACACTTTACTGAATTCCTGTGCAAGTTCTAGCAGATTTGGAGTGGAGCCTTTTGGGTTTTCCACATATAGTATCATATCATCTGCACACAGTGGTAGTTTGACTTTTCTTTGCCAGTTTGGATGCCTTTAATTTCTTTTTGTTGTCTGATTGCTGAGGCTAGGACTTCTAGTACTATGTTGAATAGCAGTGGTGATAACAGACATCCCTGCTGTGTTCCTGACCTTAAGGGAAAAGCTCTCAGTTTTTCTCCACTGAGAATGATATTCGTGGTTGGTTTTTCATAGATGGCTTTGATGATATTGAGGTATGTACCCTCTATCCCTACACTTTGAAGAGTTTTGATGAGGAAAGGATGCTGTGCTTTGTCAAATGCTTTTTCAGCATTTATTGAGAGTATCATATGGTTTTTGTTCTTTCTTTTATTAATGTATTGTATCACATTGATTGATTTGTGGATGTTGATTCAGCCTTGCAGCCCTAGAATAAATCCCACTTGCTCGTGGTGAATAATCCTTTTAATATACTGTTGGATCCTATTGGCTGGCATTTTGGTGAGTATTTTCGCATCTGTGTTCATCAAGGATATTGGTCTGTAATTCTCTTTTTTGGTGGTATCCTTGTCTGGGATCAAGGTAATGCTGGCCTTATAAAATGAGTTTGGACGTTTTCCTTCCATTTCCACTTTTTGGAACAGTTTCAGGGGAATAGGTATTAATTCTTCTTTAAATGTTTGGTAGAATTCCCCTGGGAAGCCATCTGGCCCCGGGCTCTTTGTTGGGAGAGTTTTGATGACTGCTTCAGTCTCCTTACTGGTTATGGGTCTGTTCAGGTTTTCTATTTCTTCCTGGTTCAGTTTTGGTAGGTTATACATCTCTAGGAATACATGCATTTCTTCCAGATTGTCAAATTTGCTGGCGTAGAGTTGCTCATAATATGTTCTTATAATTGTTTATACTTCTTTGGTGTTGGTTGTGATCGCTCCTCTTTCATTCATGATTTTATTTATTTGGGTCCTTTCTCTTTTCTTTTTGATAAGTCTGGCCAGGGGCTTACCAATCTTACTGATTCTTTCAAAGAACCAGCCTAGTTTCATTGATTTGTTCTATTGGTTTGTTTTGGTGTCTATTTCATTGATTTCTGCTCTGATCTTTATGATTTCTCTTCTCCTGCTAGGTTTAGGTATTCTTTGCTGTTCTTTTTCCAGCTCCTTTAGGTGTAGGGTTAGGTTGTGTATTTGAAACCTTTCTTGTTTCTTGAGAAAGGTTTGTATCATTATATATTTTCCTTTCAGGACTCCCTTTGCTGTGTCCCACAGATTTTGAACTGTTGTGTTTTCATTATCATTTTTTTCCATGAATTTTTTCAATTCTTCTTTAACTTCCTGGTTGACCCATTCATTCTTTAGAAGGATGCTCTTTAGTCTCCATGTATTTGGGTTCTTTCCAAATTTCTTCTTCTGATTGAGTTCTAGCTTCAGAGCATTGTTGTCCGAAAATAGGCATGGAATGATCCCAGTCTTTTGGTACCAGTTGAGACCTGATATGACCCAAGATGTGATCCATTCTGGAGAATGTTCCATGTGCGCTAGAGAAGAATGTGTATTCTGTTGCTTTGGAATGGAATGTTCTGAATACATCTGTGATGTCCATCTGGTCCAGTGTGTCATTTAAGGCCTTTATTTCCTTGTTGATCTTTTGCTTGGATGATCTGTCCATTTCAGTGAGGGGAGTGTTAAAGTCTCCTACTATTACTGTATTCTTGTCGATGTGTTTCTTTGATTTTGTTATTAATTGGTTTATATAGTTGGCTGCTTCCATGTTAGGGGCATAGATATTTAAAATTGTTAGGTCTTCTTGTTGGACAGACCCTTTGAGTATGAGATAGTGTCCTTCCTCATCTCTTATTATAGTCTTTGTCTTAAAATCTAATTGATCTGATATAAGGATTGCCACCCCAACTTTATTGTGATGTCCATTAGCATGATAAATTGTTTTAATTTTAATTTAACTTTTTAAATTTTAATTTAACTTTTAATCTTGAAGTGTCTTGTAGACAGCATATTGATGGGTTTTGTTTTTTTATCTGTTCTGATACCCTGTGTCTTTTGATTAGGGTATTTAGGCCATTTACATCCAGGGTAACTATTGAGAGATATGAATTTAGTGCCATTGTATTGCCTGTAAGATGACTATTACCGTATATTGTCTCTGTTCCTTTCTGATCTACTACTTTTAGGCTTTCTCTTTGCTTAGAGGACCCCTTTCAATATTTCCTATAGAGCTGGTTTGGTGATTGCAAATTCTTTCTGTTTTTATTTGTCCTGGAAACTTTTTATCTCTCCTTCTATGTTCAGTGATAGCCTAGCTGGATATGGTATTCCTGGCTGCATGTTTTTCTTGTTTAGTGCTCTGAATATATCATGCCAATTCTTTATGGCCTGCCAAAAGATAAGTGGATAAGTCTTCTGCCAGTCTAATATTTTTACCATTGTATGTTATAGACTTCTTGTCCTGGGTTGCTTTCAGGATTTTTTTCTTTGTTGCTAAGACTTGTAAATTTTACTATTAGATGACAGGGTGTGGATCTATTCTTACTGATTTTGAGGGGGGTTCTCTGCGCCTCCTACGTTTTGATGCTTGTTCCTTTTGCCATATTAGGAAAATTTTCTACAATAATTCTATCCAATATACCTTCTGCTCCCCTCTCTCTTTCTTCTTCTTCTGGAATCTCAATTATTCTAATGTTTCATCTTATGGTATTGCTTATCTCTTGAATTCTCCCCTCGTGGCCCATTAGTTGTTTATCTCTCTTTTGCTCAGCTTCTTTATTCTCTGTCATTTGGTCTTCTATATCACTAATTATTTCTTCTGCCTCATTTATCCTAGCTTTAAGAGCCTCCATTTTTTATTGCACCTCATTAATAGCTTTTTTTATTTCAAGTTGGTTAGATGTTAGTTCTTTTATTTCTCCAGAAAGGGCTTTTATTTCTCCAGACATGGTTTCTCTAATATCTTCCATGCCTTTTTCGAGCCTGGCTAGCACCTTGAGAATCATCATTCTGAACTCTAGATCTGACATATTACCAGTGCCCATATTGATTAGGTCCCTAACCTTCGGTACTGCCGCTTGTTCCTTTTTTTGTGGTGAGTTTTTCCACCTTGTCATTTTATGCAGTTAAGAATATATGAAGGAGTGAATCAAATACTAAAACGGTGGCAGTGACCCCAGGAAAATGTGCTTTAACCAAATCAGAGGAGACCCCAAGTTGTGCGGGGAAGAAAGGGGGGAAAAAGAAGTTCAGGGGAAAAAAAATTAAAAAAAGAAAACAAAGAAAAAATATAAAAAAGAAAATATATATATATTAGACTGGTGAATAGAACAGGGTCACCCACTTAATTTTGGGAGTATTTTGGTCTCTTAGAAGAAACTACCTCTCCAAATTTTAAAGAATTAAAAACATATATAGGGGTAAACACGATGAAGGGATGGGATATGATGATAACAATGAAGAAAAAATTTTTTTTAATTTCTAAAAAATTGATAAAAAGTTGATAAAAAGTCTAAAAAGTTGATAAGGTGAGTTTGTTGGGAGAATAAAGAAAAAGAAATTGAAGAGAATTTGCTCAGGCTGGAGACTAGACCAAAGCCCTGTGTTAGATTTACGATATATTTGTTCTGTTAGAAGACGTCGTATCCCGGATTTTTTTAGAAGAAAAACCCCTATGTGTATACAAAAGATAAAGTTAGATATAATGAAGGATAAAATATGACTATAATAATGAAAGTTCAAAAAGATTTTTTTTTAATGAGAGGTTTTGTTAAGATAAACTAGTTAAAAAACATTAAAAGAGGAAATAGTAAAAGTTAAAAAATTTTTAGCATAAGAAAAAATAAAATTAAAAAAATTAATTAACTTTGCAAGAATAAAGAATCATGGGGTGAAAGCCATGAATTCCATGCTTCTCTTTCTCTTCCTCTGGAATTCTGCTGTTTTACTTGGTAGGTGAACTTGGTCTTGGCTGGATTTCTTGCTTATCTTCTGGGGTAGGGGCCTGTTGTAGTGATTCTCAAGTGTCTTTGCCCAAGGAGGAATTGCACCACCCTTACAAGGGGCCAGGCTAAGTAATCTGCTCGGGTTCACTTTCGGGAACTTTTGTTCCCTGAATGCTTTCCGTAGAGTTCTGGAGGACGAGAATGAAAATGGCGGCCTCCCAGTCTCCGGCCTGGAGGAGCCAAGATCTCGGGGCCCCACTCCTCAATGTGTTCTTGGAGAAAAGCGCTCAGTCACTCCCGTCTCCCTGGCCTCTGGTTGCGCTCCTAGCTTACTCAGCCTGTGACCAAGTGTCTCTGTCTCTGGCACACAGCCCCGCCTGGAGTCTCCACACTCCATAGATCCCTGCACTCTTCCAGGGGCGTCTCCGCAGATCTTGTGGGGTCCCTGCTCACAGATCAGTGGCCTGTGCCACTGATCACAATTTAAGGTAACCCTGAGTTGAGAGCTCACTCCTCGGCTCCATCTCTGTAGCCGGCTTCCCTGCTCTAATACCTGGGAGCTCTGCGACACTCACACACTGCCGATCCTTCTGTGACCCTGCGGGATCTATGACCACGCTGTCCTCGCGTGGGCTTCACCTCGGCTTAGCCTCTGGAGCGATGTCCCTCAGTGGAGCAGACTTTTAAAAATTCTGATTTTGTGCTCCATTGCTCTGCCACTTGCCGGGAGCCGGCCCCTCCCTCCGCAGTCTGTCTTCCCATCACTTTGGATTCACTTCTCCACCAGTCCTACCTTTCAGAAAGTGGTCAGTTTTCTGTTTCTAGTGTTGCTGCTCTTCTTCTCTTCCATCTCCTGTTGGATTTGTAAGTGTTTGGAATGGTTTGATAAGCTATCTAGCTGATCTCCTGCTGCCTAATGTCTCAGCCTGCTACTTCTCTGCCATCTTGACTCATCTCCAATAAATAAAATCTTTAAAAATAAAAGTTTGTACTTAAATTTTGTGACAAGTGGATTAATAAAAAGTTTTCCCATTGAATATATAAACTGTGTTTCAAACTTCAGTTTTCATTTAGTTTTGTGTCCAGAGCATATTTATAATTTATAATGTAAAACAGAGAACCATTAATTGTGTTTTAAAGGAAACTTTAAGAAAAAAATATATTATGTAATGTCTTCCGAAATAAGTATAACTTCGGAAGTATTTCAGAATGGTTATTTTGTGGTGGCCTAGGAAAAAGTAAAATGATAGTGGAACCATAAATTCAAGGGTAGTTCTTCCTGGATTAGGTTTACTTTAGTTAATCCAAAACATGGCCACCTTTCAACCCCCAGAATATTTACATTATTGTGATCCAACAACATATTTTTATAGGTAAACCCTAATTTATACCTTGTCTACCTCATGCGTTATTATGACCTTGGTTAACTGCATTCCAAGCATGACTTTTGCTAGAGTTTAAAACCTAAAAAATGTATTCGTGTCAGGAAAACTAACATACTGTAAGCCCATGTTTAAATATTATTAACTTCCTTAAATTAGAAGATTCTCTTAGGATCTACTCTAAATTTCCTTTCAACTTAGCACCTACATTTGAAATAGATAATATTTTTGTCTTCCGAAGGAGTACATTTAATTTCCTTTTAAGACAGGTAAATGTGCCTTTACTAAAGGATTGAAGCTCAGATAAATAGCTTTTTGTGACTCATTTCTAGTAAGCTGTATCGTCCTGTGACTTATAAAAGAATTATTTTAAAGTTAGGAGAATGTCATCTGTTACCTGGTACAAGGGTGTAATGTAGGCTGATCAAGTAGTCAGAAAGTGAGTTGGAACTGCTTGCATCCAGAGTAATTCTGTGAGTATTCTTTATTCCAAAGATGAAGCCTTATACTGACAATACCATTTTGGCCTTTTTATATATAGTCACATCAGTCTAACTTCTTTGTACTTGGAAAATCACACCTGATGTTTGACATGGTTGATGCAATTCTGTCCCACTGTAGATAAAATTTGGGTTGTACATACATGACTGATTTGCCTAAAGAGTGTTAATTTAGGTAGTAACCCAGTTTTTCTAAACGAAAAATTTTTACTAGACTATTTTGTTTAATTGTTTAATAGACTATTGTTTAGAGAAGTTTTAGATTTAAAACAAGAGGAAGGTACAGAGATTTCTGGTATACTTCCTGCCCCTACATGTGCATAGCTTCCTCCATCATCAACATCCCCCAACATAATGGTACATTTGTTATATTCAGTGAGCTTACGGTGATACATCATTATCACCATAAGTTCATAGTTTACATTAGGGTTCACTATTGATGTGTTCTACATTCTGTGAATTTGGACAAATTTATGACAGGTGCCCACTTTTTTTTTTTTTTAAAGAGATTTTATTTACTTATTTGCCAGAGTGAGAGCACACAAGTAGGCAGGACGGGAGGCAGAGGGAGAGGGAGAAGCAGGCTTCTCGCTGTGCAGGGATCCTGATGTGGGGTTCCCTCCCAGGACCCTGGAATCATGACCTGAGTCAAAGGCAGACACTTGACCAACTCAGCCACCCAGGTGCACCAGGTGTCCACCTTTGTAGTGGACATATATCATGCAGAATAATTTTACTACCCTAAAAATCTTCTGTACTCTGCTCTACTCATGCCTGCCTCTCCCCAACCCTGGACAACCACTGATCTTTTTTATTGTCCCCAGCGTTTTGCTTTTCCAGAATGTCATTTAGTTGATATCCTGCAGTATGTGGACTTTTCAGATCAACTCCTTTCATTTAGTAATATGTATTTAAGTTAACTCCATGTCTTTTCATAGCTTTGAGAGGTAGGGAGGGAAGAAGGGTAGAGGGAGAGAGGATCTTTTTTTTTTTTAAGATTTTATTTATTTATTTGACAGACAGAGACCACAAGAGGTCAGAGAGGCAGGCAGAGAGAGAGGAGGAAGCAGGCTCCCTGCTGAGCAGAGAGCCCGATGCAGGACTTGATCCCATGACCTGAGCCGAAGGCAGAGGCTTTAACCCACTGAGCCACCCAGGCGCCCCGAGGGAAAGAGAATCTTAAGCAGACTCCACACCCAGCACGGAGCCCAAGGCTGGGCTGGATCTCACAACTCTGAGATTATGACCTGAGCCAGAATCAGGAGTCAGATGCCTAACAAACTAAGCCACTCAGGTGCCCCTTGATGGCTCATTTCTTCTTAACACTGAATAATATTCCATCATCTGGCTGTACCACAGTTTATCCATTCGTCTACTAAAAAACATCTTGATTGCTTCCAAGTTTTGGCCATTATGAATAAAGGTTATTCACATAGGTTATTTCACCCTAACTATTGTTTACTTTATTTGCATGTTGTTTTCTTAGATCATGTCATCTGTGAGCAAAGAGGGTTTTATTTGTTCCTTGATTTGTAGTTTGGTGTCTGACATTGACTGGGGGAAATTCTCAACCATTATTGCTTCAAATATTCTGTTTCTTCTGGTATTTTCATTATGCATATGTTACTTTTTTTTTTTTTTTAAGATTTTATTTATTTATTTGACAGAGATCACAAGTAGGCAGAGAGGCAGGCAGAGAGGGAGAGAGGAGGAAGCTTTTCAGGCTCGCTGGTGAGCAGAGAACCCAATAAAGGGCTCGATCCCAGGACCCTGAGATCATGACCCGAGGTGAAGGTAGAGGCTTTAACCCACTGAACCACCCAGGCGCCCCATATATAACATTTTTTATAACAGTTCCTAGATATTCCATTTTATGTTTTCTCAATCATTTTGTTATTTTTTCAGTTTTGGAAGGTTCTGTTGACATATTCTCAAGCACAGAGATTCTTTCCTCAGCAGTGTGGAGTCTACTAATGAGGCTATCAAAGGCATTCTTCATTTTTGTTTTAGTGTTTTTGATCTCTAACATTTCTTTTTGGTTCTTTCTTAGGATTTCCATCTCTTACTTACAATACACATCTGTTCTTTCATGTTGTCTGCTTTTTCTATTAGAGCCCTTAGCATATTAATCAGTTGTTTTGAATTTCTGATCGGAATCTAATATCCCTGTCATGTCTGCCTTTCTGTGTTTGCTCTGACTCTTCAAACTGTGTTTCTTTTGCCTTTTAGTATTCCTTGTAAGTTTTGGTTGAAAGGTAGACATGATGTATTAGGTAAAAGGGGCTGTGGTAAGTGGGACTTTTACAAAGTAGTGGTAAGGTACCGGGAAGTGGTAGCACTCTGTAGTCCTCTGATTAAGTCTCAGTCTTGTTGAGCTTATGCCCCTGGACTGTGACCTTCAGCACTGCTTTTCAATCCCTTGTTTTAAGTGGGAAGGATAGCTAGAGTGAATTGTTTATTTACATTCTCCCAGGTTCGTTAGGCTCTGATAAAATTCCTACAGGGTAGGTTCTGGTAAAATGGTTTTTGTTAAGGGCACGCCTTGTTAAGAAGAACAGAATGCTCTGGAATATTTAAAAATGCTTACTTTTCCTTTCCCCCTCCTGGAAGCATGAGAGGATTTTTCTCTAGTTTTTACTGTGAGAACCTGGTAGAACTATGGGAGATAAACTCAGAAAAGTGTGAGGGCTCTTCATGACTGGGTCATCTTGTGGTTTTTAACTCAGACTTGTCCCACTGAGTGTCCAGCAATTCATCAGTTATAGTTCAAGTTTTTTACTCAGTACTGCTTCCTGCTGAAGTTTCCACTCATAGGTTTCTGCTCCATTAACTTATGATCCTCTCTCTCTCTTTTGGAGCACTGGTTTACACTGTCACCTCACTTTTCTGGTCTAAGAACGAGATCTAAGAAGAGATGTTGACTTTTGGGTTTTTTCAGCTTTTTACTTGTCAAGATGGACCAGAAACTGGAAGTTAGATCTATTTTTTTACATCATTTTCTCCCATCCAAGTTCTAACCAGGCCCGACCCTGCTTAGCTTTCAAGATCAGATGAGATCAGGCACGTTCAGGGTGGTATTGTTGGTGGCATAGCTGAAAAACCAGAACCAAGGGTATTTGTACTGTTAGACCTTTTAGCGGGGGACTAATGGCTTAATGGCATTGTTTTATAGACTCAGAGCAAAGCAACACCAAACTCTTCAGTATTCAGATGATTGTAACAGTAAATAAAAATGGTAAATTGTCTTAGCAGTTAGTTTATCTAACTTTTTGAAAACCAGATGCTGGTGGATAATTGGCTGACCTACAAAATACCACATAAAGCATAAAATACCTAAGACACCTTCTTAGAAATCTGCTGATAATAAAAGTAAATGGTCCTTGGGGCACCTGGCTGGCTCAGTCAGAAGAGCATGTGACTCTTGATCTCAGGGTCATGATTGAGCCCCACATTGGGGGTAGAGGTTACTTAAATAAATAAATAAACTTAAGGAAAAAAAGGCAAATGGTTCTTTAGTACAATAACTCTTTGGTAAATGAATTCATTATCCTAAAACTAATTTTGCTATTTAAAAGAAATGAAAATTGTTTTTTTGATTATAGGATGTTAAGCATAAAGACTATATTGACCATCAGAAGGATAAAGTTGCTTTAACTCTGGCTCGTCTAGCCCGCCACGTTGAAGTGGAGAAACAGCAGAAGGAAGAGAAGAATAGAGCATTCAGGGTATGTGGCTATTTTAATTGGTGTTTTACCAAATCATGGAATTGCTTAAAATAAAACTGTAACAAATTTGTCATCAAAAAGTGTATAATTGAATCCAAGTTCAGCATGGACTCTGGATACCTCATCACTTTAGTACTTCATGATAGCTTTTTGTTATTTCTATCTTTAGTTTGTTAGATTCTAATCATATATGTATAAAGGAGAAAAAATAGAATTGAGTGGACTTTATTTTGGGGAATTAAAAATCATGGGATTTCTTCATAGCAGGGTTTCTGGCTTCTGTATCACAAGAGTTTATTGGTGCTTTTGTAGACTCTATAAGCTGTTAAATGGTCATTTTCTACCGAATAGAATGAGACCACTTTCTCAAACTTCAGCCTGCTCCTTCAGATTAAACCTGTTACTAAAAGGAAGAAATTTGAATCAGGTTTGTAGAAGAGCTGCTATGTGGAAAATGAAGCCTAATTTAGAATCTCTGATGATATAAATCTTTTTCTTCACTTGCTTAGAAGGCCCCAGACCAGTTACCTAAAAAATCTCTTAGTACTGGGGCATCTGGCTGGCTCAGTTGGTGGAGCATGTGGCTCTTGACCTGGGGGTCGTGAGTTTGAGCCCCAAGGTCGGGATAAAGTTTACTTAAAAAATTTTTTTTAATAAAATAAAAATGAAAAAGCAATATCCCTCATTACTGACAGATGTTTATTAGGAGTAGAAAGTTGATGAGTTGGGTAAATAAAGCTTCATCCTAGGAGGTTTTGTTTTTTTTTTAGATTTTATTTATTTGACAGAGATCACAAGTAGGCAGGGAGGCAGTCAGAGAGAGAAAGAGGGGGAAGCAGCCTCCCCACTGAGCAGACAGCCCGACACCGGGCTCGATCCCAGGACCCTGGGATCATGACCCGAGCTGAAGGCAGAGGCTTTCACCCACTGAGCCACCCAGGCACCCCTCATCCTAGGAGTTTAAAAATGGAAATTGAGGTGTGCCTGGCTGGCTCAGTCAGTAGAGCATGCCAATGTTAATCTTAGGCTCCTGAGATCAAGCCCCACATTTGGTGTAAAGCTTACTTGAAAAAAAAAATGGAAATTGAAATCATGGCTCTGCCAGCAGCTGTTTGGATTTCAGCAGGTCCTTATCTTTTATAGACTTTGGGTTTTAATCTGTAAAGGGACAGAGTTGGAGATGATCTTCCAAGTTAAGTACTATGATTTTTTTATTTTAACATCTCTGTTTTGATTCCTTGTCCATTGGTTATCATAGAGGAGTTTATGTATTTCTATAGCCTCTGTTTTAGTATCTCCTAATCCTGTATAGAATAAATGAATATTCTTTACATTTAGAATTAGATTTGTTTGGGGACTTTATAATGTAATACCAATTAAATTAGAGCATAGTATTCTAGTTGTATGTTTAAAATGCTTAATGCATAAAGATATAAAAAATAGGATTATTTCTTTACTGGCAGAAATACTATTCAATTTTAAGGAAGATTCTTTCCCCAAACTATGTTAAGTGTATTGTTTATGGGGAAAATCTCTTTGAGAGAGGGATGGTTCACAAGCTGTCCTTTTCCATAGATTTCCTGAATGATGCTAGCTTCTTTTTCCAGGCAGTGTTCCACATAGATAATAAAACATCTGTAGTGAGTTCAGATAAGAAAGCATCTTACAGGCATTATGGTAACTGGGGCTTTTCTCAGGGTGGTTTCAGCTTCCCCCACGTAAGTGCTCATTCATTCTAGTAATGACTTTATCTCAGCATTGTAGAAACTTTTTTGAAATTCTGAAAATCTTGTTTAACCAATTGTAAAGAATAAATAGATATCTAGATTTTACTAGGGAAAAACCAACTAATAGATATCTTAGTTCATTGCTTCCTATCCATTCATGATTTTTTTAAATTTGGTTTCCTGTATGGATAACTTGTTTTTTAAAACTAGATGACAGAAAAGAAAAATGAAACAAACTATCCAGAAAGGAAGATAATGAAACTAAAATAAAAATGATTGTTGAGGAATTCTAATGGCTGATGACTCTGACTAAAACTGGATAGTAGAAAATATCTTCCAACTATTCTTAGGCCTTTGTGAATTATTGATGTATTACTGTTAAGGTGAATTTTGTATCTTCTGTGATGCAGTGGTTTTAATGAAAGAAAGAGAATTTATTAAAATCTTCATTGGATATGGGGCACCTGGCTGGCTTGTCAGTAGAGCATGCGACTCTTGATCTCAGGGTCATGAGTTCAAGCCCCATGTTGGGTACAGAGCCTACTTAAAATTAAACAAACAAACAACAACAAAACTCCTCTTCACTGGATAAATCACTTTCAGAGATAATGTTGTGTTGACTAGTTGACCAGCTACCAGCTTTGCTTATTGATACTCTAGGAGTTAAGATGACTTGCAAGAAGGGTTATATACCTCATGTTTGTGGAAGAACCTTCATGTCACAAAGGAAAAGGGTGGCTAATTTGGGGATGACTTCAGCCAATAAATGTTTTTTGAGCATTGACTATTATGGGCACAGAGTTCAAATTCTGTTGTAAAAAATGCCAGAGAACATTTTTTAAAACCTGTTTATTGGGGCACCTGGGTGGCTCAGTAGGTTAAGCTGCTTCCTTCAGTTCAGGTCATGATCCCAGGGTCCTGGGATCGAGCCCTACATCAGGCTCCCTGCTCAGCGGAGAGCCTGCTTCTTCCTCTCCCTCTGCCTGTTGCTCTGCCTACTTGTACTCTCTATCTCTGTGTCAAATAAATAAAAACCTTTAAAAAAAAAAACTTTATTTTTAATTTTTGGCAGTTCTTTAAAATAAATAAGCTATTAGCTGGCATGGAATAGTATTTGATCTTAATTATATTAATTTAAGAGTTTTTATTGCGGGGGGGGCCTGGATGGCTTAGTTGTCAAGGGTCTGCCTTCAGCTCAGGTCATGATCCCAGGGTCCCGGACCAAGCCCCACATCAGGCTCCCTACTCGGTGGGAAGCCTGCTTCTTCCTTTCCCACTCCTGCTTTTGTTCCCACTCTCACTGTCTCTCGCAGTCAAATAGATAAATAAAATCTTTTTTTAAAAAAAAATTGATTGTGATAGATTTTGTAAGTAACTTTGATAAGTGGTTTAATTTTGTACATTAGAAAATGTCTTTAGAGTCTACCAGATTCTTGTCATATTGCTTTCTTTGGATAAACTAGCTTTGTTCTCCAAACATGTTATTTGGGACACTACTGTAGGATGTGCTTTGAATAAAAAAAGTATTTGATAATTTGTTGAGATACTGCATATTTATCATATGCACATTAACACTCCAAGGCTTTGGAAGTCTTGCACTAAAGGAACTTTTTAAATTTTGTATTAAAACCAGTATTTATATACTTAATTTGGTTATAGAGAATTTTTAAAATATATATAATGCTTGTTAACATTTTTGAGAATGAGTATTCTATGGCTGTACTTTGAACAACATTGTGTATATTTATTTCGGATTGAAATCTTAAAACCTCCCTGTTCCCCTCCTTACCATTTCTAATAGAAGACCCTGTTGCATTGCTAACTAGGCCGTTCATTATCCTGGCCTATATCTTGCAAATCTAGAATTTGTGACTGTGATTTCTTTTAAGAACAAAATCTTATTGAGGTGCAATATGGTGTACTGGTTAAGTGCATGGATTCTAGAATCAAGTTGTGAGAGTCGAAATCTTGACATTTTTATTTATCCTTAGACAATTTATTTGACCTTGCTGTACCTCAGTTTTCCCATCCTAAAATGCAAACAACAATAGTACCTATTTCATAAAGTTATTTAAGAATGAAATCTAAAATGGTTTTAGAATCATGTCTGGCACGGGGTAAGGGGTTAATAAGTATTAATTGTTAGATACAACATGATTAGAGATTATGCAAATAGATTTATAAATAATATATAGAAGAACTTAAAGACTTTAACAGTCTAAAGCATAAGTCTAGTTTCAAGGTTGGCATTGGCCTACTGGCTGTTTTTGTAAATAAAATTTTATTGGAACATAGCAATGCCCATTTGTTTACATGTTATCTGTGGCTGCTTTCATGCAGAGTTGAGTAGTTGCAGTAGAGTTGAGCTGCAAAACCTAAAATATTTGTTGACTGACCCTTTGTGGAAAAAGTTGGCCAACCCTAACCCTAGATCTAGATGGTGATAAATGCTTTATACCAGCCCATACTAAGTACTAATGAAATCTGCTCTTATTAATACTATTCACTGAACAAATATTTAATAGGCTTCTGTATACTTCATACTGTATGTGGAAACTTTGAAAAGAATGTATAAAAGTTTAAAAATGAAAATCATCATTCATATTTTTATTCCCAGAGATAGTCATTGATGTTTTTTGTATTTTCACCCTTTGTTCCCTCTCTGCAGATACAGTCACATGTAGCTTGAAATAAATCTTTATTTATATTTGGCCTCATTTGTTTAATACTATTTGGTGACCTACTTGATACAAAAAATATATTTCTGCTTCATTGAAAGTTTGGTTAGTGTTTCTAATTGACTTCATGAAATGTATATGCCATAATTAAACAGTACCCTATTGTTGGAGATGTAGTTATAGTGAACTTTGTGCAAATATGGATTACATTGAGATCAACATTTCAGAGTATGAACTTTTTTTTTGACTTATCTATTTGGGATAGATGTCTAGATTTGGAGTTACAGGCATAAAGGATAATCAATATTTTCTGATCGCTGATGTGTTAAAATCCTTTTCTCAAGGAAACCAGGTTAGTAATCATAGGTTAATTGATTTTCTTCTTAATACCTTTAGGAAAAAATCGATTTTCAGCATGCTCATGGGTTACAAGAATTGGAATTTATTCGAGGACATTCTGATACAGAAGCAGCAAGACTGTGTGTGGACCAGTGGCTAAAAATGCCAGGTACTCTTTAGAGATGAGAGTGGAACACTAAGGTTACTGAGCTTCTCTAAAGCCTTAAGGGGTTACATCTGTATTATTCAGTTGCTAATAAGTATATAAAGTATTGAAATTTAGTTTCAGTGATACTTAGTAATGGCCTACTTTATCAGTTGTCTTCCCACATTGACAGAAGTATATTTTAAATATAATAGGTCATCCTTGATGACCTATAATCATCCTTGATAACCTCGTTAGATGTTGCTCTTAATTTATTCGTGTTATTTCATAAAATAGTGCATGTATCTTTGGGTTTATTTTCGGTCAGGAAAGCTGCTCTAATGAAATGGAATTTAAGCTGAGATCTAAAGGATTAGTGTTTACTTATTTATCAGTATAGCCTGTGTAGATATTTTATAAGGACATGTCCACATGGAGGTGTCTAAAGCATTGGGTAGCTTCTTCAGTAACTCTGCAGACCTGAGATTCCCAAAAGAGTCACTATGGAACATTTTACCCCCGCCAGATAATTTGGTGGAATTTTTTTGTTGGTTTGTTGGAATTTTCAAGAGCCAGTAGGACACTCCTACCATGGCAACTTTTCTTGCCTATCTTGTACAAGAAAGAAACCCTGAGCATTTAAAAGGCTTAGGATATCCACAGAAGCCTTAGCTGAGGACTTAATCCAGCAGAACATTTAATTGCGAAAAGTCATTAGAAATATCTGCCCAAGCGTTGCTGAACTTGAATAGATAGCTTGTTGTTTTAAAGCTAGTTTTCAGGGGCACCTGGGTAGCTCTGTTGGTTAAAGCATCTGACTCTTGATTTCAGTTCAGGTCTGGGTCCCAGGATCAAGCTTCGCATCAGGCTTCATGCCCAGCAGGAAGTCTGCTTGAGACTTCTCTCTCCCTCTGCCCCTCCCCCAAATTGTATTCTCTCTCTTGCAAATGAATAAGTAAATCTTTAAAAATATAGTTTTCAGGGGCACCTGGGTGGCTCAGTGGGGTAAGCCTCTGCCTTCGGCGCAGGTCATGATCCCAGGGTCCTGGGATCGAGCCCTATATCGGGCTCCCTGATCAGTGGGAAGCCTGCTTCTCCCTCTCCCACTGTTCCTGCTTGTGTTTCCTCTCTCACTGTGCCTCTCTCTGTCAAATAAATAAAATCTTAAAATAATTAAATAAATAAAGTTTTCAGAGGGCTTTTCTTTGAGTCTAATTACCACTGATAAGATAATTCCCAAGTTCTGTGACACAGTTTTTCCCGTTATGTTGGATTAATAGGTTTGTATGTCTCTGCAGACTACATACTCTGTGGAGACAGAGACCAAGGTTTTTTAATCCTTTTTTTGTGTAAGTGCCTAAGAAGAGTGCTCAGCTTAGAGATACTCAATAAATGTTTGAATATTACCCAAGATGGGCTGTAAACATTTATGTACGAACACAGAAAAGAAGCCTAGAACTTGGGTTCCAAATGTAACTGTCATTCAACTAATCAAAAGAATTGTTTGGCATTTGAGATCTACTTTAGCTAAAGGTACTTAGAAATTATGGTAAATGGTTTTGTCTCCTCAGGTGTTCTTGTTAAGGCTCATATTTAAAAGAAAACTCCTTCTTGAGATGCCTTCTGTTCTCAGTAGAAGTTAATGACTTAATTCAGCTGCATCAGAATCACGTGGGAGCTTTTAAATATATACCTGGGCCTCATCTCCAGGAATAGTTCTAGGGTATCTGTAGTTTTGGGAAGATTCCTAGGTAATTTTGATAGGAAAATGGAGTAGAATTGTAAGACTTTATGAGCTCTAAGATCTCTTCTACAAATAGTTTATCTCATGTGACTCTAATACCTTTAAGTCCTGTCTAGACCCCTTGGGCCTGATCCTTGGCCTCCAGATTGGCAAAATATTTTAATCACTGTAAAATGAATTCATGAGCATCTGTTTATGATTTGTCTGGTCAAGTTGGAACAAATGACTCATTTAGCTAGTCTTTATGATTTCTTTTTTTTTTAGTGTTATTATTTTTATTTGAGAGGGAGGGAAAGGGCACAGAGGGAGAGGGAGAGGGAGAAGCAGACTCCCTGCTGAGCAGGGAGCCCCATGCAGGGCTCTATCCTAGCTCGAGCCTCTGAGATCCTGACCTGAGCCAAAGGCAGATGCTTAACCAACTGAGCCACCCCTGTCTTTATGATTCTTGACAAAATCCGGTATTTTATATATCTTCAGGACACACCTGATTCGTTGGTGGCTGATAAGCTTGAGCCTGAAGTTAAGGTATCTACTATGCTCTTTTTATGTGATTGTTTTAGTTTTTTGCTTGTTCCCTGCAACAACACTATAAAACTGAAGTTTAGGATCTATTGCTAGAATAGCTGCTTTAATATTGGGCTATATTTGGTATGGTTCTATTCCATAAATTAGTTTTAGAGAGTGCTGGGTTGTTTGAATAAGGTATAGCTGGGGAAACAGATGAGCCATTGTTCTCTTCAATTATAAAAAGTGAGGTTCTACTTCCAAGTAGCATTAAGGGACCTTTTTAATCTATCCAGTATTGTGATTCAGCTCTTTGGTTAGAAGTACTTTATTTATAATTATGCTACTGAAATTTATCTTTTTTTTTTTTTTTAAGATTATTTATTTATTTATTTATTCGACAGAGATAGAGAGATCACAAGTAGGCAGCAGAGAGAGAGCCTGATGCGGAGCTCCATCCCAGGACCCTGAGATCATGACCTGAACCAAAGGCAGAGGCTTAACCCACTGAGCCACCCAGGCGCCCCTGAAATTCATCCTTTGTAGACCTTTATATTTAGGCCAGTTTGCATACATTTGAATATTTAGTAACTTAAAAACAGCACTCTCTATACTATTTAAGGAAACGGGCTATTTAAATCTCTGTATTTTGCCTTTCCATGGGTAAAGGTTATTTTCTTTCATTTGATTGTTTTCTCCAATTTTATTTTTATCTAGAGCCTCTATTTGGCCAAACGAAAATCTTAATGGGCAATAGCTAGAATGTAAATGAACAGTAAAGAAAATTGTCATAATTCTGACTACATTAAAAAATTAAGGACAAAAAAGGTGTATTGTCATTTAATGCCTCTTTAATATTAAAATGTGATTAATGCGGGGTGCCTGGGTGGCTCAGTGGGTTAAAGCCTCTGCCTTCAGCTCAGGTCATGATCCCAGGGTCCTGGGATCGAGCCCTACATCGGGCTTTCTGCTCTGCAGGGAGCCTGCTTCCCCCCTCTCTCTCTCTGCCTGCCTCTCTGCCTGCTTGTCATCTCTGTCTGTCAAATAAATAAATAAAGTCTTTTAAAAAAAATGATTAATGCTATGCTGTTCATTGTTTGTTGGCAGAACATATTTATAAGCATTTTGGCGGCTTTTAATGGAGTGGAGGCGTTCCCCACCCCTACCCCACCCCCAGCCTAGAACTAAAATGGCAGAAAAACAGCTGAAACCTTAAATTTATATAATAACCACTTGAAGATCTTAAAATTAGATGATGTTAAAGGAATAATGATCCATCCTATTTAAATCCTTAGGGGCTTTGTAGAAACTGCCGTAAAGATAAATACCCAGTTTTCTGTTGTATGAAATATTCAAGGGATTTGAAATAATCCACAAGAAATAATAATACAGTGGAGTCAGTAATCAAACTGTCTGTATATAACTGCCTGATAAACAGAATCCTGGCAGTTTTACATTTCATGGTTTATATAATGTAACTGTAATTTTTCCATCATATATCATGCGTAGGAGTTTCTCTGGAACAAAATTTGGCCAGAGAGTTGTGTCACTGTAAGATGAAGACTATAAAGAAATTAAGGGGATGAAGAATGGACCAGGATAAAGAGAGATTAATTAAGAAAAACTAGTGAAAGAGGTGCCTGGCTGGCTTATTCCATAGAGCATGTGACTCTTGATCTTAGGGTTGTACAGCCCTATGGTAGGTGCAGAGTTTGCTTTCTTAAACAAGGGAGAAGAAAAAGAAAAAGTAGTGATGGGCAGACTTTGAAAGGAGAAAAAGAAAAGGGGTAAAATAGAATAAGTAGAAAAGAGAAAGATAACAATAAGTAAATCTCTGGTTTGTGTTCTATAAATTTATTGCTGAGACCTGCATTACTTGATATCCAAGTTGGGTTGGAACTAATTGATTAACGCCTGGTTTTTTCAGAAAGTACCACTCTTACTCTCCTTGCCTCCCTGAACTCTCCACTCTTCCCCCCCCTTCCTAGTTGCATTTTTTAACGATTTTCAGAGAACTCAGATCTTTTATAATATAGCTAAACTTTCTAATATGTTTAAGATAGTTAAAAGAGAAAAAAGAATGAGAAGATATTTACCAGTTTATATAAATGAAAAGGGAGGTAGTGATTCTGTAGAGCAACTGATTTTCTAATCAGTATTTGATCTTTGACATTTGTTAGCTATTGAACTTAAAGAAACACATTTTTTTTCTCTCAAGAGAATGTTACTTAAAGATGTTAACAGCTTTCTTGTGATCTCTGTCAAATAAATAAATTAAAAAAAAAAAAAAAGATTCTCTTGCTCTTCCTCTCCAACCACTTACTTCCCCCCGACCTCCCCAGCTCACTAGAGCGCGCTCTCCTCTCTCTTTCTTCCTCTCAAAAAAAAAAAAAAAAAAAAAATCTTAAAAAGTGTTAACAGCTTTACTTGTCCCAAACACCTGTTTATTTTTAGGTGATAATATCTTTTATAAGAAAGGAAGAAAACACTTAATTGCAATTAGAATCACCCAGTTGATGCTGTATCATAATTTTTTTGTTTTGTCATAATTTTTTTTAAGAATTTATGTATTGGGGCGCCTGGGTGGCTCAGTGGGTTAAGCCGCTGCCTTCGGCTGGGGTCATGATCTCAGGGTCCTGGGATCGAGTCCCGCATCGGGCTCTCTGCTCAGCAGGGAGCCTGCTTCCCTCTCTCTCTCTGCCTGCCTCTCTGCCTACTTGTTATCTCTCTCTGTCAAATAAATAAATAAAATCTTTAAAAAAAAAATTTATGTATTTATTTGACAGAGACACAGCAAGAGAGGGAACACAAGCAGGGGAAGTGGGAGAGGGAGAAGCAGGTTTCCCGCCCAGCTGGGAGCCTGATGGGGGGGCTCGATCCCAGGACCCTGGGATCACAACCCGAGCCGAAGGCAGATGCTGAGTGACTGAGCCACCCAGGCACCCCTGTTTTGTCATGATTTTGATTACCAGTCCAAAAGTACAAATATCTGAAGTAGGAACATAAGAATTTGTATTCCAATGATACAGGACTCAAAACAGGAACAATTAATTCTGGAACAAAAAGTTCATTCCGAAGAGGAGGCCAAATGCGGGTGTCTGCAAAACCAATTTTATGTCCCATAATGCACTGTAACAAGGAATTTGATAACGGGCACCTTCTCTTAGGACATTTGAAAAGGTGAGTATGATAGAATAGTGGATGCTGAAGAACAAATGAGTTACAAAGTGATTGCATAAAATGAAAGCATTATACACCTGTGCCATTGTGATCATAGCTTTATATTCCAAACTCAAATTGTTTTGTGCTTTTATGATACAGTTAAGTTTCCTATAAGGTTTAAAGTCAGATTTTTTTCTAGTGATATTCTGTCTTTCAAGGCATGTAGACTTTAAATATGTATTTATTCTTAATATGTCTCATAAAATTCTGAACATATTTTTTACACTGATACGCAGTTGAATCAGTTTTAGAGAAATCCACCCCATAAATTTCAAGAGACATAAAGCACTTAGAGATATTTGATCTAGCCTGAAGAAAGCTAATACGGTATTACAAAACAAATGTTAAAGGCAAACCAAAGGTAGCAAAATTCATAACTAATTCCATTTATGAAACCACCTTACTAATTTACTGAATTTTTGAATAGTAGAGCTTGAAAAAGTAAATATCAAGGGAAGGCAATATTAAAGGCATTAAACATTTTTACCTTCATATTTTCTCTTTCAGATAGTTTAAAGATGGGAGTTGGGAGCTTGGGGGCTCTTAGCCATTACCATTTCCGGCCATCTCACCCTACTTACACATTAAAGTACTGTAAAGGCTCCTAGAGAGAGCTTCAGCATTCTGCAAATAACTGAGTAGCATACTGTATCTAAAGTATTTTTAAAAGTCTTCAATTGTAAAATGGCACATACTTACTAAATGATTAAAATGAACATTAAAGAGATTAAAAGCCATTTTTAAGAAACAGGTGTGTTCCAGAAATCTTGACAAGAGATTATTATTCCATTGGTTCATTTACAACTATTTGTGAATTTTGTGGTAAATAAGGTAAAAAGGAAAAGGTGATGGCTCTATAATTTTCAAACTGGAATTTCACCATTTGATTGGATCTTGGGTACATTTTATTTATTTCATCCATTTTATTGGATGTTGGGTACTTTTATGAAATCTTGAGCTAACTATTGATCACTGTTTGAAGGAATTACATGGTATCAAGGAGCCATTTATTATTTCTTGAAGATGAAGAACATTATTTGATATTTCAGTAGAAAAGTATAAATTTCTGAGTGTGTGTGTGTGTGTGTGTGTGAGTATACAATTGAATAAATGCTTAAAAATTAAGTTCCTAAAATGTGGACTTTTCTAATGTTATCTCTCTTTTGCTGAGTAGGTTTGATCACTCTCCATGTGATCCAACAATTACATTACATGGACCATTCATCAATTCCTTTGCTTGTGTAGTATGTTACAAAAATTTTGTTACTCAACAGCAATATAGGGATCACCTCTTTGCTAAGGTAAGAAGAGCATGTCCTAAATTAAGAGTAGCTATTTTTTTTTCTAGAGAACCATGGGATTTGATATAGGTGTTTCCTTGCTGCTTTTAATCACCTACAGTCACCTATAATCACAAATAACCAATGATACATATAAGGTTCAAAATTATGATTGTTTAAGGAGAATAAAATGATTTGGAACATTAAATGTTTGTGGGCAGGTAAACTTGGTTAGTGAATACCAGCAGTCCTAAAGATTATCATAGAAACCCTTCCCTTGATGGAGTTGCTCTGTGGAATTAACCTTGTTCAAAATGCTCATAATGAGAACTAGAACCTTGATATTAAGTCCTCTGCCTCTCACTGCCTGTTGAAATGTTAGAGCCATGTAGTAAATAATAATTCTTTTATAAATGGTAGTATTAAGAACTCTAGTATTTTAAAAAAGGCTCTTTTATGTAACTTTCACTAAGTATTATATCTCAAGGGATACAAGTTGATTCATGGCATATGCAAATCTCTATAATATACAGTTCTGTAATAACTGTTTACCATATTTGAAATATCTTTAATGACTTATTAACATTACAGAATGTTAATTGTTAATATGTTCACTGTGGAAAAAAATTTTTTAAGTTTTTATTTTAATCACTCGGTGCTGTCATGACACATCCACTCTTTAATCCTCATCACCTATTTTACCCATCTCCAGACCCACCTCCCCTCTGGTAACCAACAGTTTGTTCTCTCTTGGTTTCATGCTCTTTTTCCCTTTGCTCATTTGTTTTGTTTCTTAAATTCCGCATATGAATGAAATCATATGGTATTTGTCTTTCTTTGACTTATTTTGCTCAGCAGTATACTCTCTAGCTCCATCCATGTTGTTACAAATGGCAAGATTTCATCCTTTCTGAAGGCCGAGTAATATTCCATTATATTCCACATCTTCTTTATTCATCAATCAGTGGATACTTGGGCTCTTATAATAATGCTACTATAAATATAAGTGTTCAGTATCCCTTTGAATCAGTGTTTCTGTATTCTTTGGGTAAATAGCCAGTAGTGCTGTTACTGGGTCTTAGGGTAGTTCTATTTTTAACTTTTTGAGGAACCTCCATGCTGTTCCCCACAGTGGCTGCACCAGTTTGCATATCTATGAACAGTGCACAAGGGTTCCTTTTTTTCCACATCCTCTCCAATACTTGTTGTTTCTTTTGTTTTTGATTTTAGCCATTCTGACAGATGTAAGGTGATCTCCATTGTAGTTTTGATTTGCATTTCCCTGATGATGAGTGATGTTGAGCATCTTTTCATGTGTTTGTTGACCATCTGGATGTCTTCTTTGGAGAAATGTCTGTTTATGTTTTCTGCCCACTTTTTAATTGGATGATTGGTTTTTTGGCCATTGAGTTGTGTATACGTTCTTTATATATTTTTGGATACTAACCCTTTGTAAGTGTCTTCTCCCATTTAGTAGGTTGCCTTTTCGTTTTGTTGATTGTTTCTTTCACTGTGCAGAAACTTTATTTTGATGAAGTTCCACTAGTTTATTTCTGTTTTTATTTCCCTTGCCTTAGGAGATACATCTAGAAAGATGTTGCTATGGCCGATGTCAGATTACTGCCTATGCTCTCTTCAAGGATTTTTATGGTTTCAGGTCTCACATTTAGGTCTTTCTTTTTTTCTTTTTTTTTTAAAGATTTTATTCATTTATTTGACAGACAGAGATCATGAGTAGGCAGAGAGGCAGGGAGAGAGAGGGGGAAGCAGGCTCCCCGCCAAGCAGAGAGCCCGATGCAGGACTCAATCCCAGGACGCTGGGGTCATGACCTGATGCAAAGGCAGAGGCTTTAACCCACTGAGCCACCCTCACATTTAGGTCTTTAATCCATATTGATTTTATTTGTATGTATGGTGAAAGAAAGTGGTCCAGTTTCATTCTTTTTGCATGTAGCCGTCCAGTTTTCCCAACACCATTTGTTGGAAGAAACTGTCTTTTTCCCACTGGAAATTCATTTCTCCTTTGTTGAAGGCCATATAATTGTGGATTTATTTTGGGATTTTCTATTCTGTTCCATTGATCGATGTGTCTGGTTTAATGCCAGTACCACACTGTTTTGATAACTGTACCTTTGTAATATAACTTGAAGTCTGGAATTATGATACCTCCAATTTTGCTTTTCTTTTTCAAGAGTGCTTTGACTATTCAGAGTCATTTATGGTTCCATACAAATTATTAGGATTTTTTTTTCTAGTTTTGTGAAAAATGCTGTTGTTATTTTGGTAGGAATTGCATTAAATTTGTAGAATGCTTTGGATAGTACAGAAAATTTTAACAATTTTTGTTCTTCCAATCCATGAGCATATAGTAATGTCTTCATTTCTTTATATTATCTTGAATTTCTTTCATCAATGTTTTATAGTTTTCAGAGTACAGGTCTTTCAGCTCTTTGGTTACGTTTATTCCTAGGTATTTTATTGTTTTTGGTGCAGTTGGTTCAATATTTGCAAAAGAATCAACGTATCAGTAAGAGAAGTTATTAAAAACATGATCATTTCAGTAGATGCAGAAAAAGTACTTGACAGTACAACATCCATTCATGATAAAAACTCTTAACAGGGGGCGCCTGGGTGGCTCAGTGGGTTAAAGCCTCTGCCTTCAGCCCAGGTCATGGTCCCAGGGTCCTGGGATCAAGCCCCACATCGGGCTCTCTGCTCAGCGGGGAGCCTGCTTCCCTTCCTCTCTCTGTCTACTTGTAATCTCTGTCTGTCAAATAAATAAATAAAATCTTAAAAAAAAAAAAAAACAACTCTTAACGGTGTAGGTCTAGATGGAGCTTCACTTCAACCTAATAAAGGTCATATATGAGAAACCCACAGCTAACATCATATTCAGTAGTGAAAAACTGAGAGCTTTTTCCCTAAGTTCAGGAGCAAGACAAGAATGTCCACTCTGACCACTTACTCTGCATAGTACCAGAAGTCCTAGCCACAGCAATTAGGCAACAACAACAAAAAATAAATAAAAAGGATCCAAATTGGTAAGGAAGAAATAAAACTTTTCATGATTTGCAGATCACATGACACTTGAATACAGAAAACCCTAAAGACTACCAAAAGCTGCTAGAACTGATAAATGAATTCAGTAAAGTAGCAAGATACAAAATCAATGTACAGAAGTCTGTTGCATTTCTGTACACTAATAATGAAGCAGCAGAAAGTAAACTTAGGAAAACCGTATGATTTACGACTACACCAAAAACATTTATAAATATTTTTATATAAGATAAAGTGTCTGAATTTTTACATAAGAGAAGCAGTATCTTATAAACATGAATGCTTAAATATTTGTTGAATCAGTGCATACATTTTAAATCAATAACATTCTACTGTTTGACTATATTATAGTGCATTTAGTTTCCTATTAGATGTATTAATTGTTCCAATTTTTCTGTTACTAAAAATAAAACCAGTTTTGGGGTGTCTGGGTGGCTCAGTTGTTAAGCGTCTGCCTTCAGCTCAGGTCATGATCCCAGGGTGCTGGGATCGAGCCTCGCATCGGGCTCCCCGCTTGGCAGGAAGCCTGCTTTCCCTCCCCCAGTTCCTCTGCTCATGTTCCTATCTCACTGTATCTCTCTCTGTCAAGTAAATAAATAAAATCTTTAAAAAAAAATACCAGTTTAAATATCTTGGTAGCTAAAAACCTATAATAAATCACAGCTGTGAGTACAGCTATGTGCTGAGTGTTGTGAACCCTAGCAAGCCATCAAACCTGGGGATGGTCTAGGGGACTCCCAACACAAGTGGTAACCTGATATCGGCAAGAGGTTACTGTTGTAAGGACAGTGATATGATGAAAATAATGCTTCATACCTTTAGAGCTAGAAAGATTCTTTTTTTTTTTTTAAGATTTTATTTATTTATTTGACAGACAGAGATCGCAAGTAGGCAGAGAGGCAGGCAGAGAGAGAGGAGGAAGCAGGCCCCCTGCCGAGCAGAGAGCCCGATGCAGGGCTCCATCCCAGCACCCTGGGATCATGACCTGAGCTGAAGGCAGAGGCCTTAACCCACTGAGCCACCCAGGCGCCCCATAGAGCCGGAAAGATTCTTAATTCTAAAATCAATTACTTCCCTTTTTTAGGGACACCAAAGAGATGGAGTGGTATTAGAATGGTAGCAGTGTTCAGGGTGGATTCATAGGTATAGAAAGGTGACCAGTTTAGGTGACTTTTGTAGTAATTTAACTTTGAGATGAAAAATAGGCTTTGCTTAGGTATTGGCGTTTAGAATAAAGACCTTAAAGTAAAGCCAAAAGAAATGATAGGGGTTTCTATTGTTGTGACAAAGGTTTGAGGAGAGAAAAGAAAAAGATAATCTTTTTTGGTGTTTTCAGGTGGTCACTAATACTCTACCTTTTTCAAAACAAGAGTCTTCAGGGTGTGTTTTCCTTTTCCAGGTCATTAGTGTTTTGTTCATTTTAATGAGCATATTTATCTTTTTATCTTTAGTAAATCTGAATAGGTATTTTAATCTTTAAATTAATTCTTTCATTTGTGTTTTCCCAAATTTCATTTTGTTTCTTTTTTTTCCTGGGAGTTACTCATTTCGTGCTGTTTTACCTTGTCTCCAGGAAGTAGATTTATGATGTTTAGCTTTCTGGGAAGGTTGATGGTAAACTAGAACAAAAGCTTTGGTTTCTGCTGTCACTTTTCTTAGCTGTATGTACTCCAGAAGTTACTCAACATCTGCATATCTTCATCTCTAAAATGGAATCATTATAGTTACATGCAAGAATGATGAGAGAAAGTAAACCACTATATAAAGCACTTAGGACCTAACATAGCTCTTATTAAATTCTCCTTATTTATTCTTTGGAGAGTCCATCACAGGAACTCTAAAGGAAACTGGTATGCATTAGATTATAATTGCCTATCTTAAATCAGCCAGAAGAGGTCACTAGACGATTGTATACCTATGAATTCCATTTTGTAAGGCTGGCATTCTTCAGTGAAGGAGCAGGAAATGATCACAATTTGCATTTTTGCCTTGCTACCCTCCGCGTTCCCTTTCATCTCTAGTTTCTTCTGTCTCAGTCAGTGCTGCTTAAGCTTTACACATGAATCGCTTTGGTATCTTGTTAAAATATAAGTTCTTACACTATATCTGAGAGGGGACCTTAGATTCAAGATACCTAACAAGCTTACAGTTGATGCCCGTGCTGCTGGTTCTTAAGTCACGCTTTGCGTAACAAGCGTCTAGTTGGTTTTGACATTAAAGCCATTTAATGGGTCTACCACTAGATAGCTTCCTGCTTTCCTCCCCTTTTGGTGGTGGTGGAGGTGTGGAGGTGGTGGAGATTGTATTATAAGCTCCAGTGTGCCCCAGTGTCACTTGTGGGTCAATAGGTATAACCTCTCATTCTGTTCCTAGGGCCATCCTATCATTGAAAGTGATTTTTCCCTTTTGTTAGTCCCTCCTGCCTACCCTAGGCAATCTGTCTCTATAGTTTTGCCTTTTCTGGATATTTCATAGAAATGGAATCCTAGAATATGTGGCCTTTCGTGAGAAGATTCTTTCATTTGCCATTATTTTGTCAAGGTTCATCCTTTTTTTTTTTTTTTTTTTTTAAGATTTTACTTATTTAATTGACAGAGAGCGACAGTGAGAAAGGGGAGTGAGAAACAGTCTCCCTGTTGAGCAGGGAGCCAGATGCGGAATCCGATCCCAGGACCCCCAGATCATGACCTGAGCTGAAGGCAGACGCTTAAAGACTGAGCCACCCACTTGCCCTATCCATTTTTTAAAATATATTTATTCATTTGAGGGAGGGAAAGGGAGAGTAAGAGCACAAGCAGGGGGAGGGGCAGAGAGAGAAGCAGACTCCCCACCAAACAGGGAGCGCAATGCGGGCTCTTTCCCAGGACCCTGGGATCATGATCTGAGCCAAAGGCAGACGCTTAACTGAGCCACCCAGGCGTGCCAAGTTTCATCTGTGTTGTAGCATACCTCGGTACTTCATTCCTTTTTATTTCCAAGTAATCCTCCATTGTTTGGAAATATGCCACTTGTTTATCAGTTCATCAGTTGGTGGATACTTGTGTTATTTCTACTTTTGGGCTATTGTGAATAATGCTAGGGGTGCCTGGGCGGCCCAGTGGGTTGAACCTCTGCCTTCGGCTCAGGTCATGGTCTCAGAGTTCTGGGACCGGCCATGTCTCAGACTCTCTGCGCAGCAGGGAGCCTGCTTCCGTCTCCCTCTCTCTCTGACTGCCTCTCTGCCTACTTGTGATCTCTCTCCGTCAAATAAATAAATAAAATCTTAAAAAAAAAAAGGGGGGGGTTTAAAAAAAGGTTAAAAAAAGAATAATGCTGCTAAAAATAAATGCACAGGCCTTCATGTAGACATATGTCTTCAATACTTAAGTTTTGGGGTCATTGGTAATTATGTTTGTTTGAAGAACTGCCAAGTTGTTATCCAACACACTACCATTTTATTTTCTTACCAGCAATATATGTGGGTTCTGTAAAGTTTTGCAGGTGAGATAAACACAACACCAGGCAAGGTAGGCGCAAGGCAAGATTTATTAAAGGCACTCTCTGGCGAAGTTTCAGGGCCCAAGAGAAGGGAAGCCAGGAAAGTTGCGCTGGGTGGAGGTGGGCACTCTCGGGCGAGGTTCCACGACTCCAGAGAGGGGAGTCCTGGAAGTCGCGCTGGGAGGGAGTCGGTGGGGTCTTTTATCGGGCCAAGGCAGGGCATGGGTTCACATCCATACAGGGTAAGGTATTTGGTGATCAGAGGGTATTGGGGGGGGGGGCCGCTGATACTTCTGTTTCCCTGCATAGGTATTGGGTTACCTATGGAACATGACCTGGGCATACATCCTTTTGGCGGGAGGGTCAAGGGTTAAGGAAGGGGGGGGAGGAGAGGGCTGGAAGATGGCTGCCCCATGATCATTTCTATTGTTCCTCTTGCATTACCGAAGCCACCGACCCAACAGGTTCTAATTTCTCCACATCTTAACAATACTTAATGTGACTTTTAAAACAGCCATCCTAGTGGGTATGAAATAATATCTTATTGTAGTTTAACTTATTTTATGTATTCAAATGTATATAGTGTATTTTATTTTAATGTAATCAGAAATATAATGGTAGAAAGGAATTGAGTACTTCAACTTATGAGACGTTCTCCTTCCCACTCCTTCCCCTAGTTTGCACAAGGAAATATGCTATACTTTTGCAATAGGTACATTTCATTTAAATTTTATGTAGAATCACGTTCTTGTTCTATTGAGCAAACACTTTAAATCAGCTTTATATTGAATCCATTTATGACTCATAATTGAACTAAAAAATTATTTTGTTGATGTTCTTCAAGTAAGGGACATTTGTATAAATTTGTGTTTAGGAAATGCCTTTAGTGCTCTCATTTACCTTCTCATTGGAATGCAAAGTATCTTCTTGAATGTTATCTTCTGCATGGTGTAGGGAGTAGTGGAAAGAGCAAAGAATTTATAACCAACATATAAGGCTGTGTCTGAATGGTAGTTTTATCTCTTCCCAGGGTACTACTTGATTGGAGGGAAACTAAATTTTAGTTTTCTCATTTGTAAATAATGAAAATAGTACTTCATGGGATTATTAGATTTTGAACCCTAATGTGGTGCTTCACATGCACTCAATATATATGTAAATTTCTTATTCATTTCTTTTTTTTTTTTTAAGATTTATTTATTTGTCAGAGAGAGCACAAACAGGGGGAGCAGCAGGCAGAGGGAGAAGCAGGCTCCCTACTGAGCAAGGACCCCAATGCAGGACTCCATCCCAGGACCCTGTTATCATGACCTGAGCTGAAGGGAGACGCTTAACCCACTGAGCCACCCAGGCATCCCATATATACTATTTCTATATCCCTAATGTTAATGATAGTGAGTTTAAGAAGTCACAATACAACTTTTAAGGCTATTATTCTAAAGACCATTAACAAGATGTTAAATTATATTTATATACAAGCACACACACATATACATATATATATATGCATATAAATATATACTTTAAAATACTTTCAGTCTTGGGGCACCTGGTTGGCTCAGTCTGTAGAGCACATGACTCTTCGAGCCTAGTGTCTAGAAAAGTATTCAAACTTAGTTAAGAGGTTCCTCTATCTCAAAACTAAAAATATTTAAAAAAAATTTTTTTAAGTAAACTCTACCCGCAATGTGTGGCTCAATTATTGGCTACATCAAAATTTTCAAATGACCACATACAAAAGTAATAGATGTTTGAAAAATATTTGCAAAATGGTGCATGGCACAGTTACTTTTGTTAATGAAGAAAAGATACAGGTCAACCAGAAGAGGAGAAAATAAAAACGATTGAAACATCAGGCAAAAGGTTATGAAGAAGCAATCCACAAAATATGGAATATCCACAGAATTGTATGAAGTAAGTACTCAAACTCACTAGTAGGAAATAAAAGTTAAAGTAACAATGAGTATCACAATATCCGTCAGACTGCAAAATGAGAAAAAAACTATCTATAGTAGCTATTGTGCCAGGCTCACACACACTACTAGGGAATATGTAAATTGACAGAGCCTTTTTGAAAAACAATCCTATGGTGTCCTTTAATATTCAAGTACTAAACCTTTTAACCCAATAGGGCCACTCCAAATAATCAGAAAAATACACCTATAAATAAAGATATGTATTTAAGGATGGTTACAATACCATTGTTTATAGTAGCAAGGGGAGAAAAGCCTGGAATGAATGGTGGACTAAGTCTTAGTAACTGAAGTAGTTTGCAACCATTGAGAAGAATGAATTAGAGATATGCCAGTTGATTTTTAGGTATTTCCCTTAGGTATTGTGGAATAAGAGAAACTAAGAGACAGAAGAGTCTATAAGATGATCACATGTGGTAAAACAATGGCAGACCCTATATGTTTATTTCTATATATTTTTGTAAATTATTAAGCATGGAGACATTTATGGAAGAATACATAAACATAGGTTATACTGTAGAGAGAATAAAGCAAAATGGAAGAAGAAGTGTATGTGATATGAAAACATTTATCGGTGCGCCTGGGTGGCTCATGGGGTTAAGCCTTTGCCTTCGGCTCAGGGTCCTGGGGTCGAACCCTGCATTGGGCTTCTCTGATCGGCAAGGAGCATGCTTCCCCACCCCTCTCTCTGCCTGCCTCTCTGCCTACTTGTGATCTCTCTCTCTCTCTGTCAAATAAATAAATAAAATATTTTTTTAAAAAAAGAAAGAAGAAGAAAACATTTATCCATGAACGTAAAGATGTATATATTAAAAAAGGAAAAACAGGGACGCCTGGGTGGCTCAGTTGGTTAAGCAGCTGCCTTCGGCTCAGGTCATGATCCCAGCGTCCTGGGATCGAGTCCCACATCGGGCTCCTTGCTCGGCAGGGAGCCTGCTTCTCCCTCTGCCTGCCACTCTGTCTGCTTGTGCTCACTCTCGCTCCTCTCTCTCTCTCTCTCTCTGACAAATAAATAAATAAAAAAATAAATCTTAAAAAAAAAAAAAAATAAAAAAAAATAAAAAAGGAAAAACATATAGAAAGTAAATGTATATTTATTGTCACAAAGATGGTCAAGATTTGTTTTTAAGAAAAAAAATTTCAATTCACATATGGAACCTCATGTATGATAAAAATTCCATAGTTCACACTCAGGGGAGAAAAGTTTTCATGTTAAAACCTGATATAGAATATTCCAAAGAAATAAGAAATTTTAAAAGTTGATTTTTAAAAATTGAATATTGATTTTAGTTGTCTGTAATACAGCTTTGCCTTGTATTTTAGGAAGCTGCAGATGATGAACATAGAAACAGCCTTCTTCCTCAGATTATTCAGTGTTTTGCGTGTCCAAATTGCTTCCTTCTTTTTAGCAGCAAGGATGGGTGTTTGAAGCATATGTCTGGAAAGAATCATTTCCGTCAGAATTTTAAACTGGGTGGTATGTTAATACTCTCTTCTGAAAATTATTGAACTACTTTAATCTTTGCTGATTTACCATACTTCTCAGGTAATTCTTGAGAAAACTTAACCTCACATTAGATTGAAAACATGAAAGTGAAAGGTGGTCTTAATTTTTATTTTTCAAGAAAAATTCTCAGTATTGGTCTGCACCTAATAGTAAGGTTTACTTACCTTGAGGAATGAAGAGAAACTTGGGAAGAAAATACTTATTTAGGATGATGTTTTTATATATCTATAATATCTGGGAAGTTGGGTGTTACTCTGCATTTAAGACTCAAATTTTGAGCATGAGTTCAGCATCTTTTGTACTTACGGCTAGAAAATTACTTCCCTTAGATTTTTATCATATAAATAACAATCTTTTACTAATGCCAGCCAATATTGAGAAAAGCAAAGGGGAGGAAGGTTGGGTTGCTGTCTACTCAAATCTTTGCAATTTATAGTTTATTTTGTCTTTCAGATGACCAGGGAATAGCACATCCAATATTATTTCCATCTTTTGCAAAGAAACTTCTGATCTCTCTGTGCAAAGATGTCCCATTTCAAGTTAAGTGTGTGGCCTGCCACCAGACACTACGTTCCCACATGGAGCTCACTGCCCATTTCAGGTTTGTATAGGTTTAGTCTGGCTGTAAGGGAATCCTGCCCAATAATCTTTACCAAAGGGAAGATTCAACAAATATTTTTCTATTCCATGTTTCTTTGCTTTTTAAAAACGAGAATGCACATTAGTCTGGAAATTCATCAAATTTAGCATAATGAGAGAAGTTATAAAGGTGTGGGAAAAAGTGGATATGTTGATATTGCTGTGAATGTAAAAGAATTAATGGTTCTATGTGTACTTTTTTCTGTGTGCTGCGTGAGTAGTACGTATATTGGGGGAGGAATGGGTTAAAATAGAACCTTGGCTTTAAGTCAGCCAGAATGGAAAGTATCATATACATATGAAAGATTAAGTTTCTTTGAAAGGCCAAATTTACCAAATAAATAATCATTGGCTTTACAATGGAAATTATCAAACAGTGTATCCAGTGTACCTTTCACCAGCTTTAGTAATAATCAACACATGATAGTTGTGTTTCCTTTATATTGTCACCCCCTGCAAATTATTATTTCAAAGTAAATCATGTCATTCTATCTGTAAATACTTCAGTATGTAACTATAAATGGTAGGGACTCTTTTTTTTTTTAATCCTATAATACTGTTATCACACCTTAAAAAACTGGTATTTTTAATAGCATCAAAAACTAGTCAGTTATCAAATTGCCCTTATTATCTCATAAAGTTTTACATTTTATATTTGATTTGTTGGAATCATGATCCAAACAAAATCTGTACATATTTTCTGTTTAGGTGCTATGTCTTTTAGGTCTCTGTTTTTCCTGTTATACCATTTTTTTTTAAGATTTTATTTATTCCCTTGACATACAGAGATCACAAATAGGCAGAGAGGTAGGCTGAGAGAGAGGAGGAAGCAGGCTCCCTGCCAAGCAGAGAGCCTGATACAGGACTCGATCCCAGAACTCTGAGATCACAACCTAAGTCGAAGGCAGAGGCTTACTTAACCCACTGAGCCACCCAGGTGCCCCTTCTTTTTCTATATAAACATTTAAAGTTACAAATTTGCCTCTAAGCATTGGTTTACCCTCAGATTTTGATAAGTTGTTTTCATTTTCATTCATTTAAAAAATTTTACCTTTTAATTTCTTCTTTGACCCATAGGTTTATTAGAAATTTGTTGCTTAACGTCTAAAGAGTTAGAGATCCATTTTCCAAATATTTGTGTGAATTTTTTTAATCTTTTGATTCTAGTTTTACTATTTTTTATGTGGATTAGAAACAGACAAAATACAGGTAATACTCAAGTATTTTGAGATGAAATTCTATTATCTGCATCTTTATTGAAAAATATCTTCTAGTGTTTTATGTATACATTGTTTATAATTTCTGTAAAAAGCAGAGTTACTGTATTTAGAAGTACTTATGAAAGAGTGTGGTTTTTTTTCAATCCGATTTAGAGTTCGTTGTCGAAATGCTGGTCCTGTAGCTGTAGCTGAGAAGAGCATTGCCCAAGTTGCAGAAAAATTCCTATTACGAGGTTATTGTCCAAATTGCAACCAAGTCTTTATGGATGAAACCAGTACCCGAAATCACAAGCAGAATTCAGGGCACAAAGTCCGAGTCATTACCTCAATGGAAGAATCAGTCTTACTTTATTGCCATAGCAGTGAAGGGAACAAACCTTCTTCTGACTTGCATCTATTGCTAGATCATTCAAAATTTTCATCACTTAAAAGAACTATGTCTATTCAAGAATCAAGCTCACAAGATTGTACCACTGTTCCAAAAAAGAAGATGAATTTAGAAGGTAGAAGCCATGAAGGTATGGTTTGTGTTCAGGAAGAAAAGTCAGTTGTAAAAACTTGGTTTTGTGAATGTCATCAACAATTCCCAAGTGAAGATGCAGTGGAAAAGCATGTTTTCTCAGCAAACACAATGTGTTATAAGTGTGTGGTCTGTGGAAAGGTGTGTGAAGATTCAGGGGTCATCCGTTTACATATGAGCCGGATTCATGGAGGGGCACATTTAAATAACTTTCTTTTCTGGTGTCGGACATGCAAAAAGGAGTTAACAAGAAAAGAGACTATCATGGCACATGTGACTGAATTTCATAATGGACACAGATATTTTTACGAGACCGATGAAGTAGAAGGTGAAACTTTGCCATCATCTTCTGCAACAGTGGTGAGTAATGTGACTGCTAAGAATCCTTCTTCAACTATTACTATTATTGATCATTCTCCAGCAAACAGTCCTCCAAGGGGTAAATGGCAATGCCGAATTTGTGAAGATATGTTTGATTCCCAAGAATGTGTAAAACAGCATTGCATGTCTTTAGCAAGTCACCAGTTTCATAGATATAGCTGTGCCCATTGCAAAAAGACTTTTCACAAGGTAGAAACACTATACCGCCATTGCCAAGATGAACATAACAATGAAATAAAGGTTAAGTACTTCTGTGGGCTTTGTGATCTTATCTTTAATGTGGAAGAAGCATTTTTAAGTCATTATAAGGAGCACCACAGCATAGATTATGTGTTTCTGCCTGAAAAAGCTGAAACTTCGATTAAAACTGAGAATGATTTTCCAGTAATAGAGACCAGTAACTTGTTAACCTGTGGTTGCCGTGAGAGTTACATCTGTAAAGTCAACAGAAAGGAGGATTATAGTAGATGTCTCCAGACCATGTTGGATAAAGGTAAACTGTGGTTTCGCTGCAGCTTGTGTTCAGCAACAGCACAGAGCGTAGCTGATATTAATACTCATATCCATCAAGTGCACAGAGAAGAAAACAGTGAGGAGGAAGAGGAGCAGCAGTATGTGATCAAGTGTGGCACCTGCACTAAAGCATTTCATGATCCTGAGAGTGCTCAGCAGCACTTCCATAGAAAACATTGCTTTTTACGGAAACCCAGTGTGGCTCACTTTGGATCTGAGAAAACAAGCCTGTACAAGTTTGCTGCCAGTACCTCACGTACAGAGAGAAAACTGAAACAGACAGTAAGCTATCCAAAAAATTCAGACTTGGAGAAAGGAGCTGAGAATGACCTAAGCTGTCAGAATATAGGTATGGCTTTATAACTCTAATGTCTATGCAAATTTTACATGTTGGTAGAGAAACATACATGTACTGTAGCCATCATTTTTGTGAAAGCTAATAATGATTCAGTTTTGAAGTAAGAAACATGGTAGGATGATCAGTTAATTACTGTGGTATGTACACTTTTTATGGATGTGATTTGTAAACATTAATAAACTTACTTAAATATTCAACTAAACTTAAGGGGACAAAGAGTATATATTAGCTTTTTTTTTTTTTTTTGTAAAATTGTATTTATTTGACAGAGAGACAGTGGGAGAGGGAAAAAAGCAGGCTTCCTGCCAAGCAGGGAGCCAGATGGAGGGCTTGATCCCAGAACCATGGGATCATGACCTGAGCCGAAGGCAGACACTTAACTGACTGAGCCACCTAGGTGCCCCGAGTATTTGTTAGCTTTAAACAATATGTGTTCAAGATAACATTTTCTTTCACAAAATGCATGGGAATTTTGAGAGATGAAGGAAATTGATAGTCTTTCTGAAAGTCAAATTTGAAAGTTATCCTGAACATTTAGTTTCTTCTTATCATTTAGATTTAGGTTCATTAAAAAGATAAATCAAGTGAATTCTTTTTGTTTCTATTTTGACTTTATTCATTTGTTGTTGGCTAATTCTTTTTTTATTTTATTTTAAAAAATTTTTATTTCACTGTAGTTAACATATTAGTTTCAAGTGTACAGTATTAATGATTCACCAATTCTATGTAGTAGTCAGTGCTTACTATGATACAAAGTGTACTCTTTTTTTTTTTTAAATTTTATTTATTTGACAGACGGAGATCACAAGTAGGCAGAGAGGCAGGCAGAGAAAGGGGGGAAGCAGGCTCCCTGCTGAGCAGGGAGCCCAATGTGGGGCATGATCCAGGACCCTGAGATCATGACCTGAACCGAAAGGAGAGACTTAACCCACTGAGCACCCCAATAAAATGTACTCTTAAGCCCTTCACCTTTTTCATCCATCCCCCCATCCACCTCCCCTCTGGTAATCACCAGTTCTCTGTATTTATGAATCTGGTTTTTGGTTTTGTTTTGTTTTAAGATTTTATTTATTTATTTGACAGAGAGAGACACATTGAGAGAAGGAACATAAGCAGAGGGAGTGGGAGAGGGAGAAGCAGGTTTCCTGCAGAGCAGGAAGTCCGATGAGGGCTCGGTCCCAGGACTCTGGGATCATGACCTGAGCCAGAGGCAGACGCTTAATGACTGAGCCACCCAGGCACCCCAAGAATCTGGTTTTTTGTTTGTCCTTTTTTTCCTTTATATCTTAAATTCCACATGACTGAATCCTATGGTATTTGTTTTTCTAGCATTATACCCTCTAGATCCATCCATGTTGTTGAAAGTGGCAAGATTTCATTACTTTTTATGGCTGAGTAATATTCTGTTTACAAACACACACACACACACACACACACACACACACACACATAATGCACATACATACCATATCTTCTTTATCCATTCATTTATCAGTGGACACTTGGGTTGTATCCATAATTTGGCTATTTAAATAATGCTGCATTTAACAAAGGGATGCGTATATCTTTTTGAATTTATATTTTTGTATTCTTTGGGTAACTACTGAGGAGTAGAATTACTGGATTATATGGTAACTCTGTTTTTTAATTTTTCAAGGAATCTCCATATTGTTTTCCACAATATGGCTGTGGCTGTAACCAGTTTGCATTCCCACCCACAGTGTATAAGGATTCCTTTTCCTCCACATCCTCATATTTTGACCTTATTCTATGAGAAATCTTAAAGATCACTTCAGAATTTGTATATTTTTTTAGGATTTTCTTGGAAGCAAAACTATTACTTAGAGTTAAATGGCAATTAGAAGTAGAGTTACAGGGGTGTCTGGGTGGCTCGGTGGGTTAGGCCTTGGTCCCAGGGTCCTGGGATCAAGCCTTGAGTCCGGGCTCCCTCCTCAGAGGAGTCTGCTTCTCCCTCTCCCTCTGCCTGCTGCTTCCCCTGCTTGTACTGTCTCTCTCTCTCTCTCTCTCAAATAAATAAATAAAATATTTTTAAAAAGAAGAAGAGTTACAAATGGTAGCAAGAAACCAGGGAGAAAATTGGGGTATGGAATCCTTTGTACTTACTCTAGACTTCACTTCTTGCACCAGGTGATAAGACTAAGTAAGTCCAGAAAAGTATAATGTTTTAATTTCGTTTAGAAGTATAATTTTAAGTGTATATTCTTTTAAACAAATATTAGGTCCTTGTAAATTATACAATATATAGCGGGGAAAATGGGGATATATGAAAATTTTGGCCAAAATATTTTTTTTTAAGATTTATTTATTTTACGGCTCCTGGGTAGCTCAGTGGGTTAAAGCCTCTGCCTTCAGACCAGGTCATGATCCAGCATCCTGGGATCAAGTCCGGCATCGGGCTCTCTGCTCGGCAGGGAGCCTGCTTCCCCCTCTCTGCCTGCCTCTCTGCCTACTTGTAATCTCTGTCTATCAAATAAATTAAATAAACAAATAAATAAAATTTAAAAAAAAAGATTTATTTATTTTAGAGAATGAGAGCATGCATGAGTAGGAGAGGCAGAGAGAGAGGGAGAAAGAGAAAGTTAAGTAAACTCCATGCTGAGCACAGAGCCTGACTTGGGGCTTGATCTCACGACCCTGAGATCACGACCTTAGCCAAAACCAACAGTCGGATACTTAAGCTGTGCCACCCAGGCACCCCTAAAATTTTTTTATTAACTGTTTTTATGAACTACTGAGTTTATATAGCATTGCTCTATAGCATGTGTAGATCTCAGTATCATCTTTAGTCGTGGCATACTTTATGTAAGAAATGATTATATGACCTGCTACTGACCCATTCAGCTCTACTTCAGACAATTAAAGCAGTGGTTACACTGTTTTTATGTTCTCTTGTGCTTTTGTTTTTCCAGTTACTTTTTGGGAAATTATGTTGATCTGTGTTTGGTAGATGATTATAGTACCTAAATCTACAGTTACTAAAAAAATTTTTTTTAATTTTTTAAGTAATTTCTACACCCAACGTGGGGCTCAAATTCATAACCCTGAGATTAAGAGTCACATGCTCCACCAACTGAGCTAGCCAGGGGCCCCTACAATTACTAAGAATATTAAGAAAACATAAAAGAAGATGGGTGGCTTAGAAATGGGAGGGGATAACAGTAGTATATTTGAGGGAGTCTCTGGTAAGGCAGAATAAAACCTAGTCATTTTAAAAAATAATTTAAAATATTAAGGTTTGCATTGCTAACCAGTTGAAACTTCAAGGCCTTATCAAAATAGAAAAGTATGAAGGAAGTGAAAGGGATGGAGAACAAGAGTTAGAAAATGGTGGAAGAGGAAAGAACGCAAAAGAACCAAGAAAAAGATCTGTTTATGGTGGGAAGTGCTGGTGTGCTACCAGGACCTCTTATGCACCACTTTATGGTAGCAGGGTTGTCGGTTATTTCATTTTTGTTCTCTAGGGTTTTTAACATAGCTAACAGGTTACTCATAAATCAGAACAAACTTATGGCCAGGGCGGCGAGGGAGGAGACATTCTTCAGATAACCCTGAAATTTTATTTTGATGGGTGGTACAAGTTTTTGGTTATTTAATCTCAAAATTTTGTCTTTTAGTTCTTCCAATACATTATTTTTTTAGGATTTTATTTATTTATTTAGTTAGTTAGTTAGTTATCAGAGAGAGAGAGACAGAGAGAGCAAGCACAAGCAGGGGGAGCAGCAGGCAGAGTTAAAAGCAGGCTTCCTGCTGAGCAAGGAGCCTCTTCTAGGACTCTTGGATTGTGACCTGAGCCGAAGGGAGATGCTTAACCAAGTGAGCCACCCAGGTGCCTCTCTAGTACATTATTTTTATTTTTATTTTTTTTTATTTTTTTTTTTAAAGATTTTTTATTTATTTATTTGACAGAGAGAGAGAGATCACAAGTAGGCAGAGAGGCAGGCAGAGAGAGTGAGAGAGGGAAGCAGGCTCCCCGCCAAGCAGAGAGCCCGATGCGGGACTCGATCCCAGGACCCTGAGATCATGACCCGAGCCGAAGGCAGCGGCCCAAACCACTGAGCCACCCAGGCGCCCCACATTATTTTTATTTTTAAAAGATTTTATTTATTTGATAGAGACACAGTGAGAGAAGAAACACAAACAGGGGGAATGGGAGAGGGAGAAACAGGCTTCCTGCTGAGCAGGGAGCCCAATGCAGGGCTTGATCCCAGGACCCTGGGATCATGATCTGAACCCAAGACAGACACTTAACGACTGAGCCACCCAAGCACCCCAAGAGGACATGTTCTAGACAATACTCATGTGTATGGGCAAAAAACTTGAGGACTGTATTTGTGACTGATTGTATAACAGGTTATTTTAGTTTTTGTTCTATGGAAAGGGTAAAGCATTCCAACAAAGGATTTTAATACAGATTTTTTTTTATACCCATGCAGTTAATTGCTAAATGTGATAGTCTGATAATGACACTGAATAAATATGTCTTTTTAAAAAAAATTAGAGGGGCGCCTGGGTGGCTCGGTGGGTTAAAGCCTCTGCCTTCGGCTCAGGTCATGACCCCAGGGTCCTGGGATCGAGCCCCTCATCGAGCTCTCTGCTCAGCAGGGAGCCTGCTTCCTCCTCTTTCTCTCTCTGCCTCTCTGCCTACTTGTGATCGCTGTCTGTCAAATAAATAAATAAAAATCTTTAAAAAAAAATTAGAGAAAGAAAGGCAGGCTTTAGGGTCAATGGCATTTATATATAGAAAGAATAATAAAATTTTTGAAATGTTCAGAATACTTTTTATTTGGTGTTAGTATACCATGTCATGTACAAGTTTGGACTTCATGAAAAGGATTAGAAATTAATAATGTTCAAGATTAACATTTTTGTATATTCTCTAATATCTTTTTTTTTTTAAGATTTTATTTATTTATTTGACAGACAGAGATCACAAGTAGGCAGAGAGGCAGGCAGAGAGAGGGGGGGAAGCAGGCTCCCTGCTGAGCAGTGAGCCTGATGCAGGGCTCGATCCCAGGACCCTGGGATCATGACCTGAGCCGAAGGCAGAGGCTTTAACCCACTGAGCTACCCAGGCGCCCCTCTCTAATATCTTTTAAACTTAAGCAATTAAAATGTTTTTAGTTAATTCTTAACAAATCCAGGTTAATGTTTCTCTCTTCTCAGATGAAGAAGTCGTTGAACTTCCAGATTTGGATTATCTGCGAACCATGACTCATATAGTCTTTGTAGACTTTGATAACTGGTCAAACTTTTTTGGTCATCTACCAGGGCATCTTAACCAAGGAACATTTATTTGGGGCTTTCAAGGTATGGTTGATAAGCAAAACATTTGAGATGACACCCTCTCCTCTTTTTTCCTTTAGAGTATGTTTCACATTTAAAGGACTGCTCTTGAACCTCCTTGATTAGAACATACAGACATAGTTAGAATATTGTCACTTTGCATTATAGCTACTCTGCTAGAATATTTTTCTCTTCACTTTTCTCTGTGGTCAATGTTAACTCTCTTTGGTGACCTAAAGTTTGTGACTCTATAGATACATATTGAAAAAGCCTTTATTTAACACTGGCAATGTGCCAGGTACTATGCGTGGTATTAATCCATGCTTACTGATTATTATATTTATCTCCCTTTTAAAATATAAGGAAGTATGCTGAGAAGTTTATTTTTTTCCAAAGTATGAAACTAATAAATAGTAGAGTTAGCTTTTGAACTTGATTGGGCCTCATGGCTACAGAACTAGTATGATTTTCGACATGTCATAACTGCCTCTTCAGTTCATCCTTACTGTTCATTCATCTAAATATCTCTTTCCAAACTATTGACCAAACAGGGAGAGAGACTTCTTTGATATACAGGAAGTTGGTATAGTGAACATCTAATAAACTTCATGTTTGATAGGGAACAACATATAAAGAGAAGGATTGAATTTAAGATAGGAATGTACTGACCTGGATAAAGTTACCCAGTACAGTCTTTTAGTAAATTTAGCTTTGCTGAATGCCCATAATTTCTATCCACTGAGTAGCCCTGACATATTTGTTAAAAAACCATTAATATGGTTTTATAGAATTACACCATTCAGAGACTTTTCACACACACTACTTTTGATTCTCACTAATATACCTATGTGTTTCCAGATGAATAGGCAGATTGAAGTCATCCTACTTTGCCAAGATTGTAAAGCAACAAAATGGTGATACCCATACTCGAATTGAGTTCTGCATTCTAATCTAGAATCTACTCTCTAGAAAAAGTTTTCTCTGTGTGTTTTTTTTCTATTTTTTTTCTAATGTGTGTTTTTTCATGATTGAGCTTTCAGTTGTATCTAGTGTTCTGTTCTTTTTGTTTGTTCGTTTGACTATCATATATGCCTTTTCTAAAAATAATAGGAGGAAACACCAATTGGAAGCCTCCACACAACTGTAAGATCTATAATTACCTGAATAGGATTGGATGCTTCTTCCTTCATCCTCGTTGTAGTAAAAGAAAAGATGCTGCTGATTTTGCCATCTGTATGCATGTGAGTGATTGTTTTATACAAAATCTAATGTGAACCTTGGACCCATTTGGAATATCTTTTCTACTTGGATCATAATGATGCTATAGAGCATATTTTGGTGCTGTATTTTTGCATAAAGCCTTCTACATCAGGTTCTACCTATGACAGTGAGGGCAAGGACTCATACTTATTTACGGCTTTTCCCCAATTCCTAGCAGACTGTCAGCTACTCATTGTAGACCCTTAACTATTTATAGAATGATGATCAAGAGATGACATTATACTTGATGTATGCTAAGATACTTTCACATTTTAACATCTCTGAAATTGGGAGGCACCTTAACAATCAACATTGGCTTAGATGCGGTTTGCATTTGCTTCTCTCTCTGCCAGTTACCTAGAGAAGCTACCAACCTGAGACCCATTTTAAATTAAATTATCTGCTTAAGGATTTATGTGTCACACTGATAGCGTGAATTTACTCAGCAAATTTGGGTTTTGATATTTTTGTGTATGTTTTTAAAAGTTGTTTGTTTGTTTAGAGAGTGGGGAGGGGCAAGTGGAGAGGGTGGGAAAGAGAATCTTAAGCAGGCTTCATGCCCACTATGGAGCTGTCTCACAACCCTGAGGTCATGACCTGAGCCAAAATCAAGAGTTGGACCCTTAACCAACTGAGCAATTCAGGCACCCCTTAAGTTTTTTATTTATTTAAGTAATCTCTACACCCAGCATGGGGCTCTAACTCATGACTCCAAGGCCAAGAGTCACATGCTCTACTGACTGAGCAACCAGGTGCCCCCTCTGCAAACTTGTTAGCTGCTGCTGACGTTTTAAACCATAGTACATTTCCTTTTCCCTTTATCAGTGCTGAGATTGAGTTATGCAAATTACCTTGCTTACCCTCTCTCTGTGGCAAATTTATTTATTTACCCTTAGATTAAGTGTGTAGCCCTTATAGCATTCCAGGTTTATGTTTGGCTTTTTTTTTTCTTTCTTGGTGGCACATAAAATATCTGGCATTGATATTGATGGCTACATTTGATTAAACATTGCATATTTCATTTATTTATGAGGGAGATCTTTATACTTTGGTGGGAGCTAGAAAACAAGCTAAATATACCTTTGTCGGGATGCTTGGCTGGTTCAATCAGTGGAGCATGCAACACTTGATCTCAGGGTTGAGTTTGAGCCCCACACTGGGTATACATATTCATTTTTTAAAAGTAATAAAATCTTAAAATAAGTAAATATACCTTTTTAGGTATGTGTTCATTCTGAAATAGATGTAACTTAATTTAAACCTCAAGTATTGATTTCTGTCAACACATGTATTTTATTCCAACTTAGGCTGGCCGTCTAGATGAACAACTACCCAAGCAAATCCCATTCACCATCCTCTCAGGAGATCAAGGTTTTCTGGAGCTAGAGAATCAATTTAAGAAGACCCAGAGGCCAGCACATATACTAAACCCTCACCATTTAGAGGGAGATATGATGTGTGCCTTGTTAAATAGCATATCTGATACCACCAAAGGTACGCAGCTGCAGTCACAGTGCAAACCACCCAAGAGGAGGAGACTTCACTGCTGAGAGAAACCAATAAACTGCTGTCCACTAGTGAACTATTGGCTGCTCACTAAAGCATTGTGCTCTCATACTTCTCTCTTACTTATTTTTTCCTTTTCTCTTATTCTTTAGGGTTTAGAATTTTCTGGAGCCTTTTCTGACCTATTAGATAAAATACATTAGTGCAATTTTGCAAAGCTCAGAATCCAGATTTTCACTGCTTATAATATACCAAGCTCATCTTCATTTTTTCAGAAGGCTAATTGCTTATAGGTGAAACTAGAAAGCACTAAATAATAATATGGCAAAAAAAAAAAAGACGATTTTAAGAGGTTGACAGGGACAAAAATGAAGTCCTGAGAGATCTTTAATTCCTTGGAAGGAGTAGGTACCCCCTGTCCTATTCCCAGGATTTACACTCTCTTCTCTGACTTTCTGATATTGTTCAGTGAAAGGGTATGCTTATGTTCAGTTTCACTAACAAATATTTAAGAAAGGATGTAATTCTAGGGATTCAGATGAGTTTTTTTCATAATTTCTGAAATAAATGTGGGTAGAAGAAAACAAAATTTTAAGTATCCTCGTGGTTTGCAGCCATGGCTAAGATTTGGAGATATTGATGAATGACATTAATGAAAATCTGTTTTTGGCATTTTTACTACATGCTCTAAGTTTTCCAACTCTCCTCCTAGCTTAATTTTCTTTGAGCATTTTTGGAGCCACAATTTGATTGAAAACCTATTCCGAAGAATTTCACTCTCATCACTGAATTACAGTAGATGAATTTACTTCTGCAAAATTGGCACTCATTAATCTACTAGGCCAACTCTGCTCTTTAAAGGAAAATTGACTCTTTTGCATATTTATATCATGCCTTAGTACTGAATTTTATCATCCTATTCTGTAATTTTTGTTGTCATCTCTTTGCTTATCTTTGGTTTTTGCTTTTTATTTTTTAATCCCTTTTTCTTTTACTCTTTTGACATCCTGTCTCCAGTCCTTAACAACATCTACTTAATATCCTGTAAAATACTTAAATTTTTATCTTTGCCACCCAAGGCCAACCCTTTTTTCCTTCTCCTATGCTGCTGCTTTGGGGAACATCTCTTTTGTAATTGTCACTGAAACTTATTATGGATTTGCTTCTCTTACCAACTTTATTTGGAATGAGAGCTGCATATAAGTAGGTCTGTATGGGTACGTTAGAGTTGGAGGTAAGATATAGGTTATTGTTAAATACTGATTGTTCCCCTCTGAGTACCCCTGTGCACTAGGTGTTTTTTTAAATTATTCATTCATATTCAGTGCTCTTGAATTTATTGCTCTTGGGGGACACCTGTGTACCTTATTCTGAATTTTTGTGAAATGCAGAGGTCGTACAGTACATAAAGAAGGGCATGGGCTTTGGGTTCAAGGCTAACTTTGCTGCTTCTTCACTGTGTGATTTCAGGCAAGTTAGTCAACTTTTTCAGACCCTCACTTTTTATATCTATAAAGTTGTAAGAATTAGTGATATGTATAAAGTATCTAGCACAGCATATAAAAGTACTGTGGGCACTCAATTAGTAGTAGCTATTTTTATTATTACCACCGTAAGAAAGTATTCCAAGCCACTACTTTTTTTTCCCTTAGTTTTTCTTTCTAATAGTTTTTATTGTGGTAAAATATACAGAACATAAGATTTACCATCTTAATTAACCATTCTGAAGGATGTACTTCAGTGGTGTTACCTACATTTAGATTTTGTGCAGCCATCACCATAATCCATTTTCAGAGCTCTTTTCATCTTGCAAAACTGAAACTTTATATCCATTAAACAGTAATTCTCCACTACCCTTTTCCTTACGCCTAGAATAACACCATTCTGTAGAAATTTGACTAAGTACTTCATACAGATGAAATCATATAGCACTTATCTCTTTCTGGCTGGCCTGTTTCACTTAGCATAATGTCCTCAAGATTCATCCATGTTCTAGCAAAGGTCAGAATTTCCTTCCTTTTTAAAAGGGCTGAATAATAGTCCATTATATGTATAGACTGTATTTTGCTTATCCATTTATCCATCGATGGGTACTTGGCATTATACCCATGTTTTTAGCTATTGTGAATAATGCTGCTATGAATATAGGTGTATAAATATCTCTTTGAGACCGTGCTTTTATATCTTTTGAGTATATACCCAGAAGTGGAATCGCTGGATCATAAGCTAGTTCTATTTTTAATTTTTTGAGGAATTTCCATACTGTTTTCCATAGCAACTGTTATCATTTTACATCCCTACCAAGAGTGTACAAGGGTTCCAGCAAATATGTAGAAAAACACTTTGCTAACACTTGTTATTTTCTAGGTTTTGTTTGTTTGTTTTAAGATTTTTTATTTTTTTTGACAGAGACACAGCGAGAGAGGGAACAGAAGCAGGGGGAGTGGGAGAGGGAGAAGCAGGCTTCCCACTGAGCAGGGAGCCGAACACAGGGCTCCATCCCAAGACCTTGGGATCATGACCTGAGCAGAAGGCAGACACTTAACAACTGAGCCACCCAGGCGCCGCTGTTTTGTTTGTTTTTGATGATAGCCATCTTAATGGGTGTGAAGTGGTATCTCATTGTGGTTTTCATTTCCATTTCCCTAATGATTAGTGAGGTTGAGCATCTTTTCATGTGCTATAGCCACTACATTTCTTAAAGTAATGAGAATTATCAAAACTAAGTGCCAGAGATGTGTACAGTCCTTAAATCATGATACTTCATTTACACCTAGATTTGAAGATGCTTTTGTAACTAATTCTAAAATTCAAAAAAATAAGTCTTACTGAATCACAGTATGTTCAGATTCAGTTTAAGACAACTTTTTTTTCTTCATGGAAGACTTAAAGACATCAAATTGCCGGGGTGCCTGGGTGGCTCAGTGGGTTAAGCCTCTGCCTTCGGCTCAGGTCATGATCTCAGGGTCCTGGGATCAAGCCCCACATCGGGCTCTCTGCTCAGCAGGGATCCTGCTTCCCACCCCTCCACCCCACCCCACCCCACCCCACCGCCTCTGCCTGCCTCTCCGCCTACTTGTGATCGCTCTCTGTCAAGTAAATAAATAAAATCTTAAAAAAAAAAAAAAAGACATCAGATTGCCTAGTCGTGAACTTTGTAACGAGAAAATCAAAGAACAGTCCTTGGATGACTTTATTCCATCACTTTCCTAACAAATGGCTTTGTATGGCTTTGTAAATAGTAGAATAATAGTGTTTTTTTAGAAATGATACTTGATATATTTTGGGACTTAGAAGATTTCTCAGTGTCCACAAATACACATTGTTACTGTAAGAATGCCAGAATAACTCCTTCCTTTTAGCTTATTAGCACAGCGTTCCTATCTTAGATTTGACAACCAGTTTCCTAAGGCTGTGTGGTTTGGAGTGCGAATCAATGGACCTTTTTGAGAATCTGACAAAAACTTTATATGCTTCTTTCCTCAAAAATGAACACATATATACAATATCACATGCAACTTGTGGTCCCAAGGCTCCTGGTTACCAAACCATAACACAAAACTCTCTTTATGATATTACAAAAGTTCATACTGTAAGTAACATCCAGTGAGAAGTTCTCTTACATTAATCATTGATTTAGAGACAGTCTGCTGATTTTCCAGTTTTTAAAAATCTCCATAGCATAGACAAATGATAGAAATTTGAACCTCTTGTTTCTTTCTTTTTTTTTTTTAATTTTTAAAAGATTTTATTTGTCAGAGAGAGCGTGTGCACAAGCAGGGGGAGCAGCAGGCAGAGGGAGAAGCAGGCTCCCCACTGAGCAAGGAGCTAGATGTGGGACTCAATCCCAGCAGCCTGGGATTACAACCCGAGACGAGGGCAGATGCTTAACTGACTGAGCCACGCAGGCGTCCCTGAACCTCTTATTTCTTTCTAACGTTTCAGAAATTTTCCATTATTAGGACCAGAAAGTGATATTAAACTGGAGCTTCCTATATAAACAAGGAAGAATCACTGAGAATCAGTGATTATGTGATATCTTATTTTTAGTCATTGCCAGTTTTTCAGTTAATTGAAGGTTTTTTCGGGAGGTGTTTATCTCAGTAAAGATAAAGAGATTCAGAGTAGCTGATTCTATATATGAATGTCCAGTCAGTTGGCCATAAGGTATTACTTTTTTGCTTGGCATGGAGGGAACAGCCAAGTAGCTTTACTACTGGTGCTTTTTTTAGATCTCTGACTTAGGATAAATCATTTACTTTTTGCAGCAAAGTAAGCCTTTAGACTGAGTTTGAGATTGAATGTGTCATGGCTTTTGCCGTATAAAAATTCTCTCTCCTCCTAAGCATCAGGATTCCAGCACCAGCATTTTTATTACAACTATGATAAATGTATAAATCCCTGCAGAAATATTAAAACATCTATTAATTTGTCCTTAACTTACACCTTTGGCCCCCTTATCCTTCATTACTTCTGTTTTATAGTGTACTTCTCCCCGTTTTAAAACTTGTCAAGATACTTTCTTGTATCCTTTCTAGTAATTCTAATCAGAGGAGCCAGGTAGACTTTCTCTTCTTTTGGACCTTTTACATTTTATTCACAAATATATATGTTCATTCTAACTCAAGAGTCATATTCCAAAGATGTGGATATAACTTGTCACTTAAAATGTTTTAAAGAAGAGAGGTGCCCGAGTGGCTCAGTTGGTTGAACTACCAACTCCTGGTTTTAGTTCAGGCCATAATCTCAGGATCATGGAATCCAGCCCCAAGTTGGCGCCTCACTAAGTATGGAGTCTGCTTGTTGTCTCCTTCCCTTCTGTTCCTGCCCCTACCCCCTGCATGCTCTCACACTCTCTCTCGCTCTTTCCCTCTCTCTCTTTAATAAATAAAATCTTAGAATATTTTAAAGATGAGACAGGGGGGTGCTCCTGGGTGGCTTAGTTGGTTAAGCATCCAGCTCGATTTCAGCTCAGGTCTTGATCTCAGGGTCATGATTTTAGGCCCTGCATTGGGCTCCGGGTTGGGCGTGGAGCCTACTTTTAAAAAGATCAAAAAATAAAAGGGAACCTTTTTTTTTTTTTAAGAGAGGGAAGGGGGAGGGGCAGAGGGAGAGAGAAAATCTAAAGCAGACTCCATGCCCAGCGCTGAGTCGGAGGCGAGGCAGAACTCCCATCTCACAACCCTGAGATCATGACCTGAGCCAAAATCAAGTCAGACCCTTAAGCGACTGAGCCACCCAGACTCCCCAAAAAGGAACTAATCTTTATTGAAGGCCTATAATGTGCCAGCCACTATGCTAGCTACTTTTTATATTTGTAGTATTTGAAGATGTTTAAAAACATGTTTAAAGAATAACTTTCACATGCAACGCTTTGAGGTAGGATGTGTTAGGTTATCCCATTTCATAGATGAGGGAGCAGAGGTCCAGAAAGGTTAAAATACGTTATCTGCAACTATTTTTCTTTTTATCAGTATTTTCTGCTAAGGCTGAGGCTTTTACTGACAAAAATGTCTGATTTTATGATGCAGAGAATGTGAATCATTGATTCTAACCATTTCCTTGAGAAATGTGAGAGACTTTTTGCTGCAGTGTAATGACATTGCAGAGTTTGTGTAAAGATACCAAATATAAGAATTGGGTTTTTGTTTGGGTTTTTTTTCTTTGTTTTTTAAATAACATTTTTAAAAAGATGCATGGGAGGGGCAGAAAATAAGATTTGATTATGGGTTCTGATATTGCTGATTCTATATTAAACATAGGTAAGGAAAGTGATCAGCACAATGAAGTAAATTCTCTTTCATCTCATAATAAAAGAAGCCCCTATTTCAGCCCCACATTTCTGTGACTGAATTTCTACATTACCATTTTTTACGAGATCATTGGTGACAATTGCTTACACAAAAAATTCTGTGGGTGCTTAAATACAACAGAACTTAGCCAGATCTTGTAACTTAGTTGAAGAACGTTGACTTGATTTATGTAAAATTTTCTTTTTAAAAACACAGTTTTGTGTGTTTTTAAAAAGTTGCTTATATTCTGTAGTAGTTAAACATCTTCCTTGCAGCTTTATGTAAAGTATTAACTTACCTAGAGTGTTTTTTCTTTGGTATTGTAAGGATGAACTTGAACAGAGGCTATTATGAGTTAGTGAATTCAAACTGAAAACGGATTTTACTATGCTTTAAGAGAATTTTTTTTTCTTGACATGACGGGACCTAGGACTTCGTCATATCTCTTTACTTTATGTCTTCATTTTGGAATGACTGGGTGGAAGGAAGCCTTAAGTATGGTTGGTATCCGTAGAGCCATACCAATTACACAAATTTTTAAAGCCATCTTTAACACCGAATATAAAAGATTAGCTATGCTGTGAAAATATGGCTGATTGAGGTAGCATCATGCTCTGTCCAGGAGGCATTATATAAAATAATTGTTGAACTTAATTTTAAACGTCTGTCTGCCTGTTGTTTCTTCAGCCTGTTAATGATACTATCTATAGGTTGTCACTTTGGGCCCCATCCTAAAAATCTATATGATATGATTCTTTTTAAGGTAATGAAAATAGGAAAGAATATTCTTGATTTTCTCTGCTCTACAGGGGGCTACTGTTTGAGGGAAAGGAAAACCTTTCTTAATTTTTGCAACTGAAAATCATGCTGATCTTTGTGATTCAAACCTACAGTTTTGCCTTAGGCCTTGTATGCAATGATGAATTGTTTAGTCCAGTTAAGACATGCTGCTTTTGACTGGCACTAACTTTGAATTATAATAACAGAAACCTTGGGTACTTTCTCTTTATTCCTAATGTTTTAAGGCTTAATTTGTTGTTCTTCAAATTATCAGTGCAGTGTTTTATTTCCCTAAAACATTGCTTGAAATACTTGAATTCATAGGTTTATATAACATTATAAAAAACAAAAACAAAAAACCAAAAAGGCAAAAAGATGACTTACAACAAATTTTTGCAGCAAAGAAATATAAATGAAATATAGTGGTTTTCATTTATAAACACTTAAAAAATCTTTAATTTTTAAATGTATATTTGAATTTTTACATGTGTTCCACAGAATCAAATATGTCCATATGACTTATATTCAGTTTTTTAAACCCTGATTCACTTACTATGGTGTATATATTGATTTAAATGTAGTTAAAGTGATAAATCCAATATTTGGTCACTGATTCAAATTTTTAAGTGACTTTCACAATACCTGGTCAGTCAATGTTGTTTTTATAGACTTAGGTCTTTCAATATGAAAGTATATAAGATGTCAGGTGAGTGAGTTTGTGCCACGAAGAGGCATTGCTAATTTAAACCTGTGGTCTCTATAGCAATGAATGCATGGTTTTCAAAATAAGAGTTTTATTGTTCTTAAAAATTTCTAAGATGATTTCATGCAAATTAAACTTTGGAATTTATTTGCTAGATTTAAACAAGCAAACTAGCTTTTCTTATTTCCAGTTTTTTTAAATAATAGAATTTTGAATTTCATCAACAGTATGCTGAGATGAATTTTTCAAATAGTTTGAATATAGAGCTAAAATTGAATTGACTTATTTTATTAGCTCCCCCCCCTTGTTTTAAGTAGTATTTGGTAAGCATTTTCAAAAAAGCAAACCTACAAGGAAAATGGTACAATACTAATGAATTGTAATTAGTAAGCTTGGGTATGGAAGAAGTCATCAAAAATAATATTGTTTGAGAATAAGTAAGTTAGGGCACAATAACTTTTTTGGAAATACATTTGCATTTATTGATTCTGCCTTACAGAATGTGACAGTGATGATAACCTGGGTATAAAAAATACTTCAATAGAAGAAGAATTGAGATCCACAGAAGGTAACCTAATGAAGTTAATACTTGTTCTCTTTGACTATATCTGTGTGTGTTTTTAATTGCTCCCTGTCTTGCCTCTTCACCTGCTCTTCATTTTCACCTACTCCCTCCTACCCCAGAATTTCAAAAACATTGTTTGCTTGTTTAAAGGAGAGTTTGCATTTTCCCGTATAAGATGAGTTAGAGGCAAAAGCTTAAAATATTTTCTGACCCTTTCCAGAAAAAGTTTGCCAAACCTGGGCTAGGAGAAGGTTTTGGTTTCCAAATTTTTCTTTATTTTGAGTAGTATTAAATTAAGAATATTAAAAGTTAAGCAGTAGAATTATGAAAACAAGCACTTATATGTGAATATTAATGGACTATTTCTATAAATTAATTTTTTGTTCCTTCTTAAAGGAAAAGCTATTTTCTTCGAAAGGTTAAAAAGAACTTTTGTCTTAACCTCACATCAAGTCATTTCCTGGCTGTATCACTATTTGGTTATGTTGTATGCCCATTTATTCACTTTGGTTTTTGCATAACAGACTGATTTTTAATAACCATGGGGAAAAACAAAATGATTTTAGAGACTAGTTTAAGTTTCACTGAAGAATTGAAACCATTATACTGGCACCTTTAACATTAAAGAACAACAGTAGAAGCCTTAATACACATTCCAGTAATGTATTTGTTGTTGGAGAGTGGGAATGGGGAGACTAGAAAATAGGAAGAAAATGTAGCTTAACAACCATAGACAAAATGGCCCAGCTGATTCGTTTTCTGTGTATTTGCTTGATCGCTCACATAATGTAATTAGTTTAATTAAGAGCATACTAAAGCCTTGTGTTATTAGGAGTTTGGGAATTTGAATCTGGCAGTGAAATTTATTCATCCACTCAATGAAGTAGAAAACTCTAATCTTTCTTTCTTATAGCCAAAATTCAGTGGTTAAACAAAGTTGGCAGTAAATCTGCAGCCTAATTGGAAGCAAGTTTTTTGACCAACTTGTTTTCCCAACATGGTTTTTCAAGATCTAGCTCACTGCTTAAGTGAAAGAACTTTTGTGAGTTCAAAAAAAAAGGCGGGGGGAGGCACCTGGGTGGCTCCATTGGTTAAGCATCTGCCTTCCTAAGTGTCTGTCTTTAGCTCAGGCCGTGATTGCAGGGTTGTGAGATCGAGTCTTGTGTTGGGCTGCCTACTGGGCAGGGAGTCTGCTTCACCACTCTGTCTCTCCTCCTGCTCATGCTCACACATTCTCTCTCAATAAATAAAATCTAAATAAATAAATAAATAACCTGCCCCCTAAGTTGTTTATCAAGGCCACTAAAAGCTAAATACCATTGAGCATCTAAGTAGTATAGACTTGGCAACCTTTATTTGCCACTCATGACTAATCCCATGGAAGGTGCCACACAAAATCATAACTTTTAAATAACCACTCTTGGAAAGCCTTCACAGTTTTTATGGTTCCTACCTAACCCAGGAAATCTGAGATAAGTATAATGCAATGTGGACCAGAGTTTCTAACATTTTGTTATCTATGGCTATTTTATGATTTGAAGAGTTTCTATACTTTTGTGATTCTTTAGATTGGCAAAAGGATTACTATAAAGAATTCAAGAAACTTTTTAAACTAGTTATCATGAGGTAGGAAAAATCACCTTGAGAAATCAAAGTGTTAGATGTGTGCTTTATTTTTTGATGCTTTATATAAATAAGTTTGAGAAACACACAGTGTTCACGTAAGTTAAGGGATAGGACTCCTCCACAGTTCGTCTGATGCCCTTCTTTTTCCCCTTTCACCCAGTAAGAACTAGCTCAAATATCATCTCTTAGGTTGAACCATAGAGAACTGACATTTTGTAGACATTTTTGGGTGCTCAGTACTAGATTTACCATCTTAAGAGAGAGTTAACTACTGCATTCATAAGGCTTCCTCAGTACCATATCAAGTAGATTTAAAGTTTTTCTGTCTTATCTCCTTTAGAAGTAAGATTATGTTTGTTGTTGTTTTCGTTTCAATAGCACTTAGCACCTAGTGTTTGGCCCTAAATAATTGTTTGTTGAAGAATAAACTTGTAACAAACTCCGAACATGTTAGAGCTACCAGGACCCACCTCTCTATAGCTGAATCAGAGAAATTAAGATAGAGGCAATTTGGCTGGGAGAAGAGTGGGTGATTTTATTGACCCTACAGCATGAAAGCAAAGTGATATTTTAGTCCAAACCTAATAGCAAAACTCAAAAAAGTTTAATTTTTTTTTGCAGTTTTATACCTTTATTTGACAATCAGTGATTAGTTCTCATCCATATTAACTGTCTGTAGGTTTTTGAAATTGATGACAGATTCATAGGTGACCAGTGTGTAGAGCTTGTTTGGTGAATCTTATCCTCGTTACGTTTTCTGGACAACCGCACATGGGTACGGTATGGAACATTCCTTATTCCTTTGGCCCAGACATCTTTGTTGAGCCAGGTGTCAATGTGCACATCTGGAGTTCCCATCTCCTTCATGGCAAATTTCTGGATTTCTTTGAGTGCCCAGGGGGCACGCTTCTTGAAATGCACTCTGTGGATGCAATTGTGAATGTTGATGGTGTATTCTCTGGTCACTACCTCATCAATGGCACAATGGCTCTTCTCGCCACCCTTCTTCGCAGGAACCATTCTGCCGGGCCCTGGTTGGAAAGCTAAATAACTTAAGTCTTTTTCATTCTTTCCTTCCCAACACAACACGTAAATGCCTGACAAATGGTAGCAAAAGGCAGGATAAATCTGCTTGTGACTCTTGCCTTGAGGAATGGTTATTTCCCTTATCTCCCTGCCCCTCCCACTACCATGATTTGTTTCATTCTTTTTTTTTCTCTGTAGACTAATACCAGACTCTGACTACCCATGCCAATCATAAAGATCCTCTGTAATCTATTTTATATACTGGACAGGGGAAATAGAGGACACATAGTGTGCTGATATAGAGTGCAGACTTTGGACTCAGACTGTCTTGGTTAAAATTCAGCTCTGCTGCCTATGAGTTATGTAATGTTGGTCAAGTCATTTAACTTCATTGTGTGTCAGTTTCTTCATTTTATTTTTTTTCTAAAGGTTTTATTTTTATTTGACAGAGATCACAAGTAGGCAGAGAGGCAGACAGAGAGGAAGGGAAGCAGGCTCCCTGCTGAGCAGAGAGCCCAATGCGGGGCTCCATCCCAGGACCCTGGGATCATGACCTGAGCCGAAAGCAGAGGCTTTAACGCACTGAGCCACCCAGGTGCCCCAGTTTCTTCGTTTTAAAAACTTGGAATACTAGTATACCTGTCTTATTAGAATAATTTGATACATGGTAAACAGTACATGTATTGGTTGCTGCTGCTGTTATTGTGATTTTAATCATCATCATTACTATTATTCACTGTTATCTGCCTCTAAGGCCTGCTTTGGAGAATGGCTACTTAGAGGTATCTTCACTCAATCCACTGAAAAAAAAAGAAGACCAGCATTATGTGGGTGGTTGCCATTGCAAAACCATCTTTCTATGAATGTCAGTGATTTGCCTTAGAGTTTCTTCAGATAATAGCAGTCATCATATTCATATTGTTGCCAGTTTAAAGAACAAAGACAGGGTAAGAAAGAAAACTCTAATCATAACAAGTCTTCTAAACCTTAAGTAGTTTGCCTCTAGATTCATAATCTTAAAATGATGGGGCATGATTCATGTGTAACTATTCTAATTCCTATTACTGAGTTCTTTCCTATTCTACTGTAATTACCTCTCTTTCAAAGAGGGTGAAATTAAGGCAGACAAAATTCCCACAAATATTATTTATTTCTTCATATAGCTTTCAGTTATTGTCTAATGTTCTTTCATTTCAACCTGAGGATTCCCTTTAGCATTTCTTAAAAGGCAAGACTAATAACAGACTCTCCCTTACTTTTGTTTATCTGGGGAGGTCTTCATTTCTCCATTCTTGAAGACTGATTTTGCTGCACGTAGAATTCTTGATTTACAAGGGTTTTTTCCAGCTCTTTTTAACTATGTCATCTCACTGCCTTCTGGCCTCTGTGGTTTGATGAAAAATAAGCTATTAATTTTACTGAGACTCTCTTACACATGATGAGTTTCTTCTCTCTTGCTGCTTATGTTATTTTTGGCTTTTGATGCTTTGGCTGTAATGTGTCTCAGCGTGGATCACTTTCAGTTTCTTCCTGGAGTTTGTTGAGCTTCTTAGATGTGTAGATTCATATCTTTCATCAAATTTGGGACATTTATTGGCCATTATTTCTTAAAATATTCATTCTGTCCCTTTCTTCTTCTTCTGGACTCCCATAATGCATATCTTATTGCATTTGATGGTATTCCACCAGTCCTTTAACTTCTGCTTGCTTTTTTCCATTTTTCTTTCTTATCTTCAAACTGGATAAACTTGTCCTGTCTTCAGGTTTGCTGATTCTTTTTTCTGTTTGTTTAAATTTGTTAAACTCCTGTAATGAATTTTTATTTTAGTTACACTTTTCAGCTCCAGAATTTCTATTTGGTGGCTTTTCATAATTTCTGTCTCTTTATTGATATTCTCATTTTGTTCATACATTGCTTTCCTGGTTTCCTTTAGTTCTTTGTCCGTGGTTTACTTTAGCTCTTAGAACATATTAAAAAAAAAATATATATATATATATATATATATATATATATATATATTTTTTTTTTTTTTTTTTTTTTTTTTTTAAACAGGGGCACCTGGGTGGCTCAGTGGGTTAAAGCCTCTGCCTTTGGCTCAGGTCATGATCCCAGAGTCCTGGGATCGAGCCCCTCATCAGGTTCTCTGCTCAGCAGGGAGCCTGCTTCCCTTCCTCTCTCTTTCTGCCTGCCTCTCTGCCTACTTGTGATCTCTGTCAAGTAAATAAATAAGATCTTTAAAAAAAAGGGGGGACATATTTAAAACAGTTGGTTTAAAGTCTTAGTCTAGTAAGTCCAATGTCTAGGTTTTCTCAGAGACAGTTTAACTCATTTTTTTCCCCTTTAAATGGGCCATACTTTCCTGTTTCTTTGTATTCTTTGTCTTTTGTTGTTGAAAACTGGGTATGCAAATACTATAGTACCTCTGGAAATCATATTCTCTCTCTTCCCCAGACTGCAGTTTTGTTGAAGGCTACAGTCGTCCATTTGTTTACTTTTCCAAACTATAGTTGACCTCCAAACAGCATGGGGTTGGGACACTGACGCATCCACAGACACACACACACACACACACACACACACGCACGCACACACAGTCAAAAATTTACATTTAAGTTTTAACTTCCCAAAAACTTAATTACTAAAAGCCCACTATTGACTAGAAGCCTCTAATAACAAATTGTTTATTAATACATATTTTGTAGGGGCACCTGGGTGGCTCAGCTGATTAAGTGTCCAACTCTTGATTTTGGCTCAGGTCATGAGCTTAGGGTTCTGGGATTGAGCCCTGCATTGGGCTCTACACTCAGCTCAGAGTCTGTTTGGATTTCTCTTCCTCTGCCCTTCCCCCAGTTCACACATGCTCACTCTTTCTCTCTAAAAATAAACAGTAAATAAAACAAAAAATAGTCAGTACACAGGCATTTAGGTGGCTCAGTTGGTTAGTTGTCTGCCTGCAGCTCAGCTCATGATCTTGAGGTCCTGGAATTGAGCTCCACAGCAGGCTCTCTGCTTAGGGGAGAGTCTGCCTCTCCCTCTTTCTCTGCTCCTCCCCCTACTTGTGCATGCACTTGCTCTCTCTCTCTCTCTCTCTCTCAAATTATTCTTTTAAAAAATAGTCAATACATATTTTGTATGTTATATGTGTTATATACTGTATTCTTACAATAAAATAATCTACAGATAAAAATATTAAGAAAACCATAAGGAAGAGAAAATACGTTAAAGTTAAATTTAAAGGTATAAATTTCCCTCTAAGCCAGGGTCAACAGGCTTTTCCTGTAAAACCACGTGGTAAGTATTTTAGACTTTGTAGTTCACATTGTCTCTGTTACAGTTACTCAACTTATCCTTATAGTATGAAAACAGCTATACACAACACATAAACAAATGCTTGTGGATATGTCCAATAAAACTTTATTTGCAAAAATTGTCTTTGGCCTGGGTTTGGCCCACACACAACTTTGTCAGTCCTCTACTTTTACCATGTTCCATATATTTTTGCTGTTTGAAATTGAAAGATATTTCAATTTGAAATATTTTAATTTTCCTTGGATTTTCTTCTTTCACCTGTTGGCTCTTTAGGAGTATATTGTGTAGTTTCCAAATATTTGAATGTCTTATTATTCATTTCTAATTTAATTCTGTTATGGTAAGAGAATATACTCTGTAAAACTTTAATCTTTTTAAATTTATTGAGATTTTTATCAGCCAACATGTAGTCTGTCTTGGTAAACATTACGTATGCACTTGAAAAGAATGTGTTTTCTGTATTTATTGTGTAGAATACTTTATAAATGTCAATTCGGCCAAGGTGGTTGATATCAAATCTTTATCTGTACTCATTTTTTTTAATCTAGGTGATCTATCAGGTATTGCAGTAGGGATAATGAATTCTTCATCAGTGATTGTGGATTATATTTCTCTTTAGTTCTGTTTATACTTTTATATTTTGAAGTTCTATTTTTATTGGAAAATTCTGTTTTGTATTTCTGATGTGTCTTCCTAATGAATTGACACATTTATTATTATGAAATGCTATCTCTGGTAACACCTTTAATCATGAAATTTTTTTTAAAGATTTTATTTATTTTTGAGAGAGAGTAAGCATATGGGTGGAGGTAAGAGGCATTGGGAGAGGGAGAGGTACATTTCTTACAGACACCATGAAGTTTGATCTTACTTTTTGATTTACTGTAATAATCTCTACTTTTAAAGAATGGATTATTTAGTCTTTTAATATTTAATGTAATTTCATACATGGTTGAATTCTTGTCTGCCTTTTTGTTTTCTCTTTGTCCCCTCTTTTATCTTTTAGTTCCTACTTTCGTACCTTCTTTTGGATTATTATAGTACTATATTTTACTGTATTGTGTGTATTTAGTTTTTACTATCTTACTTATTTGTTTGTGTATTTATTATTCTTTAAGAGTGAAAGAGAGAGGGAGAGAGCACAAGCAGGAGCAGCAGCAGAGGGAAAAGTAGGCTCCCTGCTGAGCAAGGAGCCTAATGTGGGTTCAATCCCAGGACCCCTGGGATCATGACCTGAGCCGAAGGCAGATGCTTAACCTACTGAGCCACTATGCGTCCCAGTTTTTACTTTTAATAGGTCTATGGGCTTTTAGCCCTTTGTATTAATTTTTATGGTTGCTCTAGATTACAGTGTATAGTTTTTGCTTTTTATACTGTATTGAGTGCTACTATACTCCACTTTATCTAAAATGTAGGAACCTTCCGGGACACCTGAGTGGCTCAGTCAGTTAAGCTACTGCCTTCGGCTCAGGTTGTGGTCCCGAGGTTCTGGGATCAAGTCCCCCATTGGGCTCCTTGTCCAGCAGGGAGCCTGCTTCTCTCTCTGCCTGAGCCTGCCACTCTGCCTGCTTGTGCTCTCTCTCTGACAAATAAATAAATAAAATCTTTAAAAAAAATGTAGAAACCTTCCAGTACCATAGGTTAGTTTATGTTCTGCCCCCAAGTCTCTCTACTATAGTTGCCATTTGTATTACATCTACATGTATTATAAATTCTACCAGAATATGTTATTTTTTTTTTACTTTAAACAGGGCTATGAATTTTATTTTATTTATTTTAAAAAGATTTTATTATATTTATTTGACAGAAAGAGAGATCACAAGTAGGCAGAGAGGCAGGCGGGGGGGGGGGCGGGAGGGGTGAGGAAGCAGGCTTCCTGCTGAGCAGAGAGCCTGATGCAGTCCTCGATCCCAGGACAATGAGATCATGACCTGAGCCAAAGGCAGAGGCTTAACCCACTGAGCCACCCAGGCACCCCAGTGCTATGAATTTTAAAGAAAGAAAAGAAAAAGCACATACCCTTTTATATTTATTCACAGCTGCCATTTTCAGTAAACTTCATTCTTTCCAATAGATTAGAGTTTCCCTCTAGTGTCATTTTTCTTCCTTCAGCCAAAAGGATTTTTTTTTTAATTTTTTGTGATACGCGTTTTGCTAGTGATGAATATTCTTTTTTGCTTATATGAAGATAATCTTTATTTTTCCTTGAATTTTGAAGAATGTTTTCTCTAGCATTAGAATTCTAGTTGACGGGACACTTGGGTGGCTCAGCCGGTTAGGTGTCTGCCTTTGGCTTGGGTCATGATCCCAGGGTCCTGGGGATCGAGTCCCTCCCAGGGAGCCTGCTTCTCCCTCTGTGTGCCACTTCCCCTGCTTGAGCTCTCACACTCTCTTGCTCTCTCTCTGGCAAATAAAAAAATAAAATCATTAAAAAAAAAAAAGAATTCTAGTTGACAAATATTTTTTCCTTTCGGCACTTTGAGGTGTTATTCCATTGTCTTCTGGCCTCCATTATTTGTCATGAGAAGTCACCATAATTTGTATTATTGTTTCCCTGTGTGTAATGTGTCATTTTTTTCCTGTTGCTCCTTTCAGTATTTCTACTTCGTCCTTGGATTTAAGCAGTTCTCGATAAACCCCCTAGATGTAGTTATCTTTGTATTTATATCCTCCTTGGAGTTTTCTTAGCTCCTTGTAATTATGTTCCCCCCAATATTAAAGATGTTTTTAAGTAATATCTATACCCAGCATCAGGTTTGAACTCACAACCCCAAGATGAAGAGTCGAGTGCTCCACTGACTCAGCCAGCCAGGCACCCCTATTTCCCCAATTTTAGAAATTTCCACCCATTATTTCTTCATAATTTTCTGTCCCACTTGGTCTCTGTTCTTTTCTTTTTTGACTCCAGTTATACATATGTTAGGTCTCTTAAATTTATCCAGAGATTTGTTCATTTTCTTCCAATCTTTTTTCTCTGTTGGATTATTATTTTTTGAAGGTTTATTTATTTGGGAGAGAGAGCACAAATGGAGCAGGAGCAGAGGGACAAGCAGACTCCCCACTGAGCATGGATTCCCGATGCAGGGCTCCATCACAGGACCCTGAGATCAGGACTTGAGCCAAAATCAGACTTAACCAACTGAGCCACCCAGGTGCCCCCTTGTTCAATAATTTCTGTTGTTCAACCATCAAGTTTACTAATTTTTCCCCCTTCCTTCTCCAGTGTTAAGCTGAGTGAATTTTCCAGTTCAAATATATTTCTCAGTTCTAGAATTTTCATTTAGTTGTTTTTTAAAAAACAGATTGATTTCTCTGTTGAGATTTCTTATCCATTCATCCTTAAATCTATGAAAACGTAATTTTTCTAAAATTGTTTTCTGCTGGGGCGCCTGGGTGGCTCAGTGGGTTAAAGCCTCTGCCTTCGGCTCAGATCATGATCTCAGTGTCCTGGATCAAGCCCTGCATCGGGCTCTCTGCTCAGCAGGGAGCCTGCTTCCCCCTCTCTCTCTGCCTGCCTCTCTGCCTACTTGTGATTTGTAGCTCTCTCTGTCAAATAAATAAATAAAATCTTTTAAAAAAATAAAAATAAAAAATAAAATTGTTTTCTGCTAATTCCAACAGTTTGTTAATCTTGGGGGTTAGTTTCAATTGCCTGGTCTTCCTCTTGACTGTTTAGTTACATTTCTTTTTCCTTTTTTGATATATATGGATGTTGCAGATATATATTACAGATTCTTTTGATTCTGTTATTTTTATCTGAGGAATGTTTTGTTTTTGTTTTTGTTTTCAGCAGTTACCTTGCTAGACCTATACTCCAAACTCTGCTTCTCCACAGCAGGCAACAGCTAAAATTGCTTACTCCTTTTACTTCCCAGCTGTTGTTTTTCATTGGGAATCTTAGATCCTCTCCTTTGTATGTACAATTCAGAAGTCCACTAAGAGTTTGTAGATTTGGAAAATCCTGTCTTCTGTAACTTTGTTGTTTCTTCTGGGATACCTTTCTTTCAAAACCTCCCCTCCCCCAGCTTTTCTTTCTAGCGGCTATGACTGATACAAACTCTGTCTATGATGCCTTAAGCTACAGAGTTTGGTTTTCTGCATGAAGTTCTATTACCTTCCCAAAAGGACTGATGAATGCCCTGACGCAACAAAACCATAAACCTGCACATTGAACCCTGTGCAATTTCTTTGATGATCAGCTTCTGTCCTGTCTCTGCCTAATTTTTGTTGCTCTCCAGTGCCTTAAAATAGTTTATAATTGTTGTCTATTGGAGGGTTAATCCAATATAAGTTACACTATTATTAGAAGTGGAACTATTTAATTGGTTTTTGTTTTTATCATCTTTTAACTGCAAAATTTAATTTCTAGAAGTTCACTATAGACAATATTTTTGTATGCATTTCTGCTATTTTATTTTTAGTTTTCTCTTTTAATTCTTTTAATTGGTTTGTAAGTTGTATACTTGGTTTCCAGGTTTTGTGGTTATATTGGCATTTTACCACTTTTTTTTTAAAGATTTTATTTATTTATTTGACAGAGATCCACAAGTAGGCAGAGAGGCAGGCAGAGCAAGAGGAGGAAGCAGGCTCCCTGCTGAGCAGAGAGCCTGATGTGGGGCTCAATCCCAGTACCCTGGGATCATGACTTGAGCTGAAGGCAGAAGATTTAATCCACTGAACCACCCAGGTGCCCCTTTACCACATTTTTTATATATAATTTAAAGACTTAAGTATATCTCCAAAGTGTTGCATAAAGTGCCTTTATGCAACAATAAAAGGACTCTAGAATACTTCACTTGATCCTCTTCCTCCCAATTTATATGCTGGTATTCTCCAGTGTTTAGTTCTATATGTGTATATGTGTATTGTATAAGGCACACAAAAGTTGTACAAAACATCTCACAAAGCTGGTAACCATCCCTCAGGTTAAAGAAAAGGACATCACCAACACATTAATTTGCTAGGGCTCCCATAATTACATGCTACAAACTAGATGGCTCAAAACAACAGAAATTTACTGTCTCGCTGTTTTAGAGATTAGAAAACTGAAGTCAAATTGTCTGTAGGGCCATTTTCCCTCTCCTAGCTTTTAGTTATTAACAGACAATCATATGCACTCCTTGGCTTATAGATGTACCACTCTAATCTCTGCCTCCATCATCATGTGGTCATCTTCTTCTACCTGTATGTCTGTCTTTACATGGCATTTCTTTCTTACAGGGACACCAGTTGTGTTGGATTAAGGCTCAACCTAGTGACCTCATCTTAAATGGATTACACCTGCAAAGACCCTATTTTCAGATTAGATCACATTCATAGGTACTAGGGATTTGGACATATGTTTTGGGGGGAACATAATTCAACTATAACAACCAGTACCTTAGAAGTATCCCCCTCACTCCCTCTTCCAGTTACTTACCCTACACTCCTTCCCGATTGTCAGTGGCCACTATCATGTCTTGAAATACTAGTTTAATAGTGCTTGATTTTGAACTTTATTTAAATTGAATCGTACAGACTCATCACTGTCCAGAAGAATTTTCTGTCATGATGAAAATAATTCTGTATCTGTACCTGGTTGCTAATAGTCATGTATAACTGTTAAGCACTTGAATGTGCCTTAACTGAAAAACTAAATCTTGAATCTTAATTTTTATTGATTTAAATATAAATAGCCACATAGAGTCAGTATCTATCGTATTGGAAAGCACGAGCATGGTCTGTATTCTTTTATGTCTGGATGCCTTTTTTTTTTTTTTTTAAAGATTTATTTATTTGAGAGAGACCAAGAGAGACAGTCCAGGCAGACTCCATGCTGAGCACGGAGCCCAACATGGGGCTCCGTCTTGAGGCCCTGAGATCATGACCTGAGCTGAAACCAAGAGTCGGACACTTAACCAACTGTGCCACCCAGATACCCCTGGATGCCTTTTAAACAACATTGTTTGATAGATTCATCCAGATGTTAGCATGTAGCTTTGGTTTCTTCATTTCTAATACCTACACAATTCATCTATTATTTATAGACATTTGCTTTGTACTTTTTGGCTATTGTAGGTAATGCTACTGTGAACATTCTCATACATCTCTCTTAATGAACATATATGCATATTTCTGGGAATATATACCTAGGAGTGGGCTTACTCATGTTCAAGTTTAGTAGGTAATGCCAAATTCTTTTTCCAAAGTGGTTTTGCCAGTTTTTTTTCTTGGTCCCAGTGGTATATGTGAGTTCCTATTGATTTACATTTTCACCAGTCATTTAAATTAGTCTTTTAATTTTAGCTACTGAAGGGTATATACGGTTATTTTTTTTTTCTGGTTTTAATTTACATTTTCTGATGAATAAGGCTTATTGACCATTATGTCTGTGCCTTTTCAAAATTCTTAACGGTTTTCTTTTGGATTTTTTTAACTGATTTTTGGGAGTTGAAAATTTTTTAGTTCTTTCTGGGTACAAGTTTCGTGTATTGCAAATATTTTCTCCCACTGTATGTCTTGCCTTTTTACTCATTTAATGGTGTCTTTTAATGGATAAAAGTAATTTTAATAGATTCCAAATTACCATAGTTTTCCATAATATTTTTTAAAATTCTGTTTAATAACTATTTCCCTACACTAAGGTCATAAAGCTATTCCCTTGTATTATCTTCTAGAAACTGGTACCACAGTCTTAATTATTATAACTTTATAAATAAGTTTTCATATTTTTTACAAGTCTTATCGTCTTGTTTTTCTTTGCTAAGAGCATCTTGGCTTTTCTTTGTGTTTCCTCATCCTTAGAATTCATCTTAGGGCAACTTTCTGACCTAGAATATAGCTTTAATTTAACACACAGTGTATACTAGCCTGTAGTATTTTAAATTACAGAAACATAACACAGTGTCCCAGCTGAGAGGAAGGTGTAGCTGCATCTTAGAGAGATCACTGGTACCCGTGAACCAAGGAGCCTCTGAGAGACTTTGGACTGGATGGGATGAAATAAATCTGGTGTGAGAAGCTGGTGAAGGCCAGGAAATGGAGAAACCACTTGTAAACCCAAGAATGTCTTTCTTGTTTACTATTGTATTCCTTTGCCTGGTATACAGTGGGCATGCGATAAATATTTGTTAAATGAATGCATATATTATATGCTTCTCAAGACATTATATAGCTATGAGTTTCACTCTTTACCTGAGATGCTAGAAAGCTTAAAAAGAAATTTTTAATGCCTGTGAGATTTTGGCATTTCATGCTTTTGCCTCTTTCTATTTTAAGCCTTATATGCATTGCCTTAAGTGATTGTCAGTGATATCAAAAGTTTGTTGACTTTTGTCCCTAACTGGAAATAACTTGCAGGTCCTTAGTAAACTCATATTATAATTCAATCTGAGGTTATATCCAGATTCTCATTATTTTGAAACACTCAAACTGTATGAAGAGACTGCCAAGTCATCCTAGGTTTCTCAACTTTGTATTTCCTTCCTTTCTTGAAAAGACAGATGTAGTTGATGAGATTTACATAGAGCATGTTTATTAGTTTTCTGCCCTAAATATTAAAATTCTCTGTTTTGTTAATGCAGATGTGGAATTAGAAGAAGCTATTAGAAGAAGTCTTGAGGAAATGTAATTGTAAAGTTATTACCACACAACATCAAGTGGCCTTGAAGAGACTCAGGATAATGAATTCTTGAGTTTGTTTTCTAAAGGAGACCAGAAATCTGTTGGTACAAATGTATTTGGAAACATGGTTTTTTTGCTTTTGCATCTGATATTTGCTTTGTATTTTTGTGCTATTTTTTAAAATGTACAGAAGAATAGAATACATGTTAATGCAGATACAAATCATGTATTCTGATATAGTTATCACAGTTTTCCAGTTAACTTTGAATTTATATATTTAGGTTAAAAGAACTAAAAAATAGAGAGGCTCTTGACTATTGTTTATATGTTTCCCAAATAGCATTAGTTGTTGAATTTTATTTGTACTGTACAGATGATTCTAGTTTATTTTTTTAGGAGTGAAAATGAATATAAATAAAGCTGTCATAGCTCACTTTTTCTGTAAATTCTATTTCTTATGTGGCACTAATATAGACTACCTTTGAGATCTTTGTTTATGATTATTAGAAGAGAGTAATGGAAACTGATCATGGAAACAGATTAAAAACTTTTACTGGGCAATGTTCTTTGTGGGTTTCACTCAGCTGTATTGTCCTGCTGTAGCACCACATTGCTGTAATTAAAAACAAAACAAAACAAAAAACTCTAATTTCTTTGAAATTATTGAAACGTTTTCCATTCCTTTTACCTGCTTAGACTTTCATGTGACTCGTATTATCTATAGGTTAAAGGGAATGATGTCAAAATGTTTGCATAGAATTAAATGTATTTTTAATAACATTAGTCCCTTTTTATATATATTTGTGTAAACATAATATTCTTCCAAAAAATAATGTTGATGGTCTACTCAGGAGTAATCTTCCTTAACCTTTAAACTTTTTATTTCATTGGACGTGTCTTCATTTTAATTATTAATTAAACTGTCAGCTTCCTACATTTGGTATTACACATTTAATTTTTAAATGGTCAGGCTCCATTGTGAAGAATAAAAAACATTACATAAATAGAAGATGAAGGAGGGCTTGTCATACTATCTTTGTGCATGTGCACAAAGTCTTCCCTAAAGATTTTAAGTAGTAATTACATACCAGACTTAAATTTTTCTATAAATATAAATTGGTCTTTAAGATGAAAAAAAAAATCATGGCTAGAATTTTCTTTCTCTGCAACTTGATATTTTAGTGTGAAATAGCATTACTGTTTGTTTGTTTTATTACTATAATCCTTCCAATCCACATTGGAAACCAGTTTGTGTTTTTATTTCTTACAATGTCAGTTCTGTCCTACCTGCTTGCATTTTTTTATTTTAAGTAGACAGACCTGTTGGTTGAGAATTTACCATTTTTCCAAAACGACCACATTGTACTTTTAATTTGTATGTTAAAGTCATCAGGCAGGATTTTAGGAGGTAGTCATGAGCTGGACCTTACAGGCATCTCCAAGATCTTGCTCAATAGTGAGGAGCAGAGAAAGGATGATCCAAAAAGAAGAGGGGTGAAGCAGATGTGGGAAAGAGAAATCAACACCTCTTTGCTAGAGGTCCCTCACACATGTGTGATATACACTGATGTTCTGTTAAGCTTTTGTGGTGTGTATGGTAGAGAGTAAATGAAGTTTTTTATGTGACACTAAAGGGATATTTCATCATGACCCTTAAAAAAACAATAATTGGGTTGTTTACTGTTTTCATTAATAATTGTCACTGATTGTACTTCTACTTGTTAAGCAATTAAAAATCATTTTAAAATTACTTCATAATTTGAATTTAATTTAGACACTAAGAGAGGTAATCAGTGGATGATATTACAGAAAGTTAAATGGATTATTATCAAAAGTAAATGTTTCCAACATTGATAAAGATGTATATCTTTTCATTACATCATTCATTTATTCATTCATTCACTCCTCACAAAGTATTTATTGAGTACTTAACCATGTGCCAGTGACTGTTCTAAGCACTGGGGATATACCAGTGAGCAAAGCAAAGCTCACACTCCTTTACGGAACACATGACAGGGCTCGGAGAGAGGGTTGGATAGAGTCTTATCCACTATTATAAGTATATCCAATGTTGGTAACTAATGTAGGCAAATAGAGAAGGGAAAGATTGTGTTTCTGAGACTGAGTGGTGTGATCTGGCTTTTTTGGAAGGATTATCTGTAGTTACTATATTGAGAACATATGCACCAGAGGCAAGAGTAGAAGGAGAAAGACCAGATAGGAAGGTGTTGCAGTAGCCAGGTGAAAATTGATGGTGTTGGGACCAGAGTGTTAACAGCGGAACTGGGGAGAAGAATCCTAGTATATTTTAAAAGTAGAGCTGAGGGGATTTACTTATGGGTAGCATCTATAGGACTGGAGAGAGAAAAAGAGTCCAGGATGATTCTAAAAGTACATGATAGACTTTCAAACCATTCACAACATGTCTTTGGATTCCAAGTCTGTGTCGTGATGACGACAAAATATATTTAATGAGGTCAAATAATCCCCTACAAAAATAGTTTATTAGTATGTAGATTAAGTTCAGAGGGAACTGGAATCCAAATTCATCTCTGTTCAAGTATTTAAATGGCTTTGATCTCAGATTAAAGGTTATGATTCAGCTTTAAACTGTTATTATCTGTCATTTTATGTGCCCTGTACATTCTCATCCCTGCACTGTGAGGCGCATGGCTATAATGATATGAGAGCAAAGCACAAGTTTGTAAGTATCTAAATCTGTACTCCCAATCCTGTACCGCTTTTACTGACCTTTATATTATCTGCCCTAGTGACTTGCCGCATGTTTTTTAATTAACAGGAGATTTAAATAAATTGGGTGTGAAAGAGAAAGGATAGCTTTCCTTCCCCTGTAAGCTTCAGTGGTGGTGTCCAGGCTTTCATTATTTCCACCTCAGGAAAGGGGCTGGCAACAAGACAGGATCAGGCAAGTACAGACTGCAAGGAGCTGTACTTGAATGTCATCTGTGCCATAAAGGAAACTTTTCTCCCCCATCAACAGATTTTTAATGCTTTTGGTTTTGCCGTGGATTATGGGCGCTGGGAGAAAATAAGTGAAGTCGTCACTGAGTAATAACCACAGCCTACCGGGGCACCTGGGTGGCTCAGTGGGTTAAAGCCTCTGCCTTCTGCTCAGGTCATGATCTCGGGGTCCTGGAATCGAGCCCCGCATGGGGCTCTGCTCTGCGGGGAGCCTGCTTCCCTCTCTCTCTGCCTGCCTCTCTGCCTACTTGTGATCTCTCTGCCAAATTAAGAAAATAAATAAATAGATAAATAACCATGGACTACCGTTAGGTACCTTCGTGTATGGGGAGCTGGCTATATTCAGGCTGCAGAGTCGAGGGCTCACAGGGGTAGGGGGCTGTTCTGCCCGAGAGGGGGCGGGGGGGGCGGGTGGGCGGGGGGGGCGGTAGATGGTCTCCGCTGGGCACTGGGTTGGTCCAGAGTCGGGAGACCAAGGTCCAGCGATCACATTAGGTCCTCACCTTCCCGCGTCCACCCCTCCAGGTACCTCGGAGGCCGCCAGGCTTTTCTCCTCTGGCCCTGGGGCCCCTGGCGGTCCATCCGCGAGGCCCAGCAGCCAGCAAGCACCCTGCCGCAGCCGCAGCCGCAGCTGCTCCCTGCCAGGCACCGTAGCCCCGAGCCCGGCGGGCGGCGCGCCTGCCCTTGTTTGGCCACGCGGCGGCGGCGGCGGCGGTTGTGTCGGCGCGTCCTCCCGGGCCGCCCTCCGCGGGCGTCAGAGGGAGGCGGGCGCCCCGCGCGGTGACGGCGACGCCTGCAGCCGCCGGACTCTCCACTCTCCGCCGCCGGAGAGGCCGGTGACCTCTTGGCTGCCCCGCCTAGGAGGCTCAGATGGCTCAGGCGAAGATCAACGCGAAAGCCAACGAGGGGCGCTTCTGCCGCTCCTCCTCCATGGCCGACCGCTCCAGCCGCCTGCTGGAGAGCCTGGACCAGCTGGAGCTCAGGTGAGCGGTTCGCGGGCGGAGGCCGTGCGCGACGGGCCGGCCCGGCACGGTCCCCGGGGGGCTGCAGCCGAAGAAGTTGCTTGCCGGAGATTTCTTCTCCACGGAGGTGGTGCGGTTTTGTCTGGCTGTGGGTGGATTTTCCTCTCCGACCGAGAGAAAGCGCATTCGATTTAAACAAAAACCTGTGAGCGTATTATTGGTGGCCACATTCTCTCTACTAGACTTGAGCGTTTGGGAACGGAGAAAAATCAGAGAAGGTAAAAGTTACGGTGACGTTATTTGAGGTTAGAGACTGTGACACTCCGGGTCTGCAGAACTTCTAGAATTTTCTGAGTGCCAGAATGTGGTCTTCCCAAAGGGGTTCTGTTTTTGGTTGTTGTTGTTGTTGTTGTTTTCCCCCCTCTTCCTATTAGGCATTTTTAAGAGCGCCAGCAATTTAGTGGTCCTCGAGGTGAGTGGTAAGTTTCCTCAAAACAGCGGAGCAAAAAAACAAATCCAGGATTCCTCCGATAGCAAGGATTAGGGACGAGTAGGACAGATGGAGGGACTGCGGCGTGAACGGTGGCTGGGTGCTTGGTGCAATAAGACCCTGCAGCTTCCATTTTCCCCTAAAACCCGGCATGCTGTATTAACCCATTCCGTTAGTTTCTCAGTATTTACTGTGTACCTCCTTCCATAGAAGACACCTTCTTGAAAGTGCTAGTCACTGGCCTGAAAGCGTAAGATAGGCAGGTTTTTTTCCCCTCTTTACTGGATAAGATTTTATTAAATAATATATAGTGTTATGGTTGTATGCAGTTTTTAAATAGTGTATAGTAAATTTTAGAAATACTTGTTTCCCTTAACAGCGTATGAAAACTTTTATATACTCCCTGTAAATGTATCACCAAAGTTACTGTGTAGATTGTGTGCAGCTGTAGTTAAATGAAAATCTTACTAAGGCCCCACAACCCCCTGAAACTACAGCAGGTTTTTTTTTCCCCCACAGTTTTCACCAGGTTCTGGGTGAGCAAAGAAATACATAAGCCAAAAATTTTAAGAGTGCATGTATGTCTTTATCTCCCTCAATTTATATACCAAAACAAGTAGAGGTGTTTATTTGCCAGGAAAGTGCCTAAAGAACCACAGCGTATCTCAGCAGTTGAGGCATTTATTATTATTACCCTGAGAAAAGAGTCAGAAGATGAGAAATTCTCCAGGCACCATGATTTCATGGATGATAGAGAAACCTGAGCCAAAACCACATTCTAGGGTTCTGCTCAGAATGAGACAGATGGAACAAGAGAAAAGTAATGCTTCCCCATGGTTGAGCTTGATGCATTACTCCCCAGAGAAAGTGCAACAAGACTGAAGATCAGTAGTGTCCCTCTGACGAATATTTCTTTTTATGTAGCAGCATTCCAAGTAAGTCACACATCTCCCCAGATATTTCGAACTTTGAGGGTGTGTTCTCAACCATTTCGGGGCTCTTTCCCCGCTAATCAGGAAAGATTTTTTTCTGAAAGGAATGAGGAGGACAGTGCCCCTCCCTTCTTCAAGCTGAGTCATTCTCAAACTTGAATTAACACCTCATGTGTGGTAGGTACAAAGACAGTCAGGTACTCATCTTTAAAAAGAAACCCTCTGGTTTGAGTATTCGTATATTCTAATGTTTGCTTAACGTGACGTGAATTGATTACTGTATACGAGTGATTAAATTGTAAGTTGCTTAATTAACCCTTGAGCTGAGGAGGAAAGACTGATTAAAGTGTGCTAATTACTGATTTTAAAGACTTCTCTAGTAATTTTAGACTTCTGTAAGCTTTGTTCCTTCCTTTGAAAAAAAGAGTGATACAAATCAAAAGAAGTGTTTTAGAACATAGTAAAAATAAAGAAAAATGCTAATGATGATCCATTAAAGTTCCTTTGAAACCACATGGGCAGCATCACAGAGCACCACATTGTTAAAAACTAGCATCATGCCTAGAAGATTTATTTGTAAAAGAAACATCTATGTAATTTTGCTCTAATAGTTTAATTTCATATTAAGGATGACCACTAAAGCAGTGATTTAGGTAGAATAAAACACTGTAGTTTAATACTTAAAAGTTTACATGTAGTTCCCCAACCATATTAATTTTGTCAACTGGGGTAGAACTCCTTCCATATGAAACTGAAGACAGAATTATGCTAAATGCTTTATGACCTAGAGTATGAACTACGGGTGTACGTGATTTTTAAATGCTTTAAAATGTTAAGCAGCATTCTATGTGTCGTTGAAGGAATCCCGTTTGTTTCTAATACTTTTCTCTTTCTTGACTCCACCTCATCTGCTTTCTTGTTTCCTCCTAAAAAGGTGATTCCTTTCTCTCCCAGTTTTTTTTTTTTTTTTAAGATTTTATTTTTATTTGAGAGAGCGAGAAAGTGGAGTGGGGGAGGGTGGGAGTAGGAGGAGCAGAGAGGAGTGAGAGGAAGGGGAAAGATTCTCAAGCCCACTCAGCACTGAACCCCATATGGGGCTCAATCTCACAACACTGAGACCATCACCTGAACCAAAACCAAGAGTCAGACCCTTAACTGACTGAGCCACCCAGGCACCCCTCTTTCCCAGTTTTTTGACCAATTCTAAATGGTGTCCGATTTTCGCATTCATCAGTGGCTCAAGACACCTTGCTTTTACTGTTAGTTTTTTAACCATTACCATAATTTATAAATAATACATGCTAACATTGATTGATTAAATGAGCACTGATTCTTCACCATGCCCCATTCCTTTGTGAAAGTTACTATCACCTTCATTCTCCAAATGGGAAATTGAGGCATAGAAAGTTAAATGACTTGTCCAAGATCCCCCAGCCTAGAACCCAGGAAGACTGGCTGTACTGCTTAATACATTACACATATATTCTCTTAAAGTTAGATGTGTCTTATTGTTACCAAGGTTTGCCTCTTGGTGGGTGTCAAGCCAAAAGACACAGCCAAACCAAAGAACAGGAAAAAGAAGGGTTTTACTTGAAACAAGTAAAGGAGAACATGGGGCAATTGTTCCCAAAGAAGCATCTCCCAGAACGACAAAAATGGGGAAGTTTTAACTGAGGGTGCATACATATTCATGAAGATGCTTACACAGTGGGGAATACAGCATGGAACTGGGGTGACTAAGTCCAAGCCAAAGTCATGAGGGCCGGGAAGGGTCAGCATCATCAGTTCTCTGGCTCCAGTTGGTCTGGTATCTGAGTGCTCAAAGCGGTTTAAAACGTACAGAGATAATCAGAGTGTGTATCAAGTAGTCTGTCTTCACTTCTGAATATGATGAGGCGATACTCTGGTTTCTCTTCAGATCGCATAAATCTTTCGCCTTTTGAATATGATGAGGCTGTCTTCTGGCCTTGTGGTGACTGTTCTCATTCTTTCACAAAATGGCTGGGGGCCTAAAATGATTCTTCTTATGTCAAGAAAGCTATTTGTATCTTTCTTTACCCAGGGATCCCCAACTCTTCCTGCTTATAGTATTTCAAAATGTAGGAATCATATATGGAAGAATGTATGATTTTACTGGAAGATGTGAAATTTCCATTTATTTATTTATTTACTTTATTTTTTTAAAGATTTTACTTTTGAGTAATCTCTACAGCCAACATAACGCTTAAACTTAAAACCCAAGAGTCACATGCTCCCACCATCTAAGCCAGCCAGGTGCCCCCAAAATTCCATTTAAATTGGTTCTCAAATTCAGTAAATATCAAACACCTACTGAGTGCCAAGTACTGAATGGCTCCTAGAAGGCTCTGGATGGTAACGAACATGTTTGGGAGATGGGTTGTGAAGGATGGCTGAGGGGAAGATGATAGGATCGGGAGATTGATTGTTCACCAATTTCCCCAAACTGGTCATATTGTAGCTCCTTCCCCCTGCCATCAGCCATCTGCTGTGACTTCCTCAGCAGCCAGGGAATGAAGGGTTGGGGCAGGGAGTGACATGGATCATTTGGCCAAAAGTTTCCTGTTGCTTAAAGTTTCTTAGGGTGTGCCAGTGTCTCAGGAGTCACAAAACAAGTAGCATCATAGTTAATATTGAGCAACAGCCTATAATTTAAAAGACCATTTCTCATATACATTGTCATTTGAACCTTACAAAATCCTTTGAGGTAGGGGAGGGCACATGTATGTTATCTCTTTAGAAATGAAGGAACTGAGGTCCAGAGGGATTGCGTGGCCTGCCTAAGGCCACAGTAGTGATGAGTAGCTCCTAACACCAGTCCCATTAAACACCAGCTCCGTTTTTATATTAAAGGGTCTCAGTGGGGAATGTATTTTAATATTTTGCTGATGATTAGGAAGACTTATTCAAAAATCTTATATTGCCTGGGGCACCTGGGTGGCTCATTGGGTTAAGCCTCTGCCTTCGGCTCAGGTCATGATCGCAGGGTCCTGGGATCAAGTCGCACATCAGGCTCTCTGCTCGGCAGGGAGCCTGCTTCCTCCTCTCTCTCTGCCTGCCTCTCTGCCTTCTTGTGATCTCTGTCTGTCAAATAAATAAAATCTAAAAAAAAAAATCTTATATTGCCTAGAATATAAGTGATCGTTGTAACATTCTTTAGATACAAGGGTATTTTTTTTTTAAAGATTTATTTATTTATGAGAGAGAAAGCACAGAGGGAGGGGCAGAGGGAGAAAGAGAGAGAATCCTGAAGACTAGAAGGCTCCCCTCTGAGTGCAGAGCCTGATATAGGTCTCAGTCTCAGGACTCTGAGATCATGACCTGAGCCAAAATCTAGAGTCAGGCACTCAATGAGCTGAGCCACCCAGGAATCCCACGAGAGGTTTTTTTGTTTTTTTTTTTTTTTTACTTTAATTCTTTATTTTAATTCCAATATAGTTAACATCTGGTGTTATATTAGTTTCAGGTGTACAGTGTAGTGATTCAGCAATTATATGTATTACTCAGTGCTCATCAAGATAAGTGTGTTCTTGGGGTATCTGGCTGACTCAGTAGAGCATGTGACTCATGATGTTGGGGTTGTAAGTTCTAGCCCCATATTGGGTGTAGCGATCACTTTAAAATCTTTAAAAAAAAAAAAAAAAGTAAGTGTATTCTTAATCCCCTTCACCTATTTCACCCATCCCCCTACATTCCTCCCCTCTAGTAACTGCCCATTTATTCTCTATAATTAAGTCTGTTTTTTTGGTTTGTCTCTTTTCTCCCCATTTTGTTCATTTGTTTTGTTTCTTTAAAATGCCATATGTGAGTGAAACCATATGTAATTTATCTTTCTCTGACTGACTAATGTTGCTTAGCCTTATACTCTCAAGCTTCATCCATGTTGTTGCAAATGGCAAAATTTCATTCTTTTTTATGGCTGAATAATATTCTGTGTATCAATGGACACTTGGGCTGCTTCCATAATAATTCTGCAATAATCATAAAGGTACATATATCCTTTCTAATTTGTGTTTTTATATTCTTTGGGTATTATAGGGTGGTTCAATTTTTATTTTTAAGTAATCTCTACACCCAGCATGGGGCTCAAACCCACAAACCCAAGATCAAGTGTTACACAGTCCACCAACTGAGCCATCCAGGTGCCCCCATTTTTAATTTTTTGAGGAAGCTCCATACTGTTTTCCATAGTGGCTACACCAGTTTGCATTTCCACCAACAGAGCATTGAGGGTTCCTTTTTTTTTTTTTCCTCATCCTCGCCAACTCTTTTTTCTTGGGTATAAAAATATTAAATACGAGGTGGGACTATGATTTTTAGAATTTGTTTTAGAAGTTATTTTTTGGGGGGGTCCCTGTAAACAGTTGGTTAAGCATCTGACTCTAAATTTCAGCTTAGGTGTTCATCTTAGGGTCATGAGTTCAAGTTCCATACTGGGTGTGGAGCCTACTTTAAAAAAAGAAAAAAAGAATTTTTTTTTTTTTTTCAGATAAATTCATGATAGGAGCATTTGCCTGTTCCCTTCCTTTTTATGAAAGTACAGATTCTTGTTATTTATAAGCCTGAGTTTGTAATGCTAAGTGTGTCATAAATACCACAAAGCTGTTTGCCAGCACCAATTGTAGACACACCACACGTGTCAACTCATAAATATAATTGTTTTAGTCAGTGCTGTTAGTCATTGTGTTAAACTCTTTTTTTTTTTAAGATTTTATTTATTTATTTGACAGACAGAGAGAGAGAGAGAGAGATCAAAAGTAGGCAGAGAGGCAGGCAGAGGTGAAGGGGGGGGGGAAAGCAGGCCCCCTGCTGAGCAGAGAGCCCCCTGCAGGGCTTGATCCTGGGACCCTGAGATCATGACCTGAGCCAAAGGCAGAGGCTTAACCCAGTGAGCCACCCAGGCACCCCGTTGTGTTATACTCTTAACCTGCTTTCCTTCAGTCACAAACCACCCTTTCATTATCCCTTTTTCCTAAGTGAGGAAATTGAGGCAATGAGAACTTAACTGCTCAAGATTACAAAGCCTATGAGTGGCAGAGCTAGTTTGAACAGCATGATGGAAAAGTCATCACAGCTTCACTGCCTGCTGTTAGTTGATGGATCCACAGTAGCCTCCATCTGGTGAAGTTGCTCTCGGGCCTCTACTTCTCTCAACAAATGTGTCCTTTTTTTTTTTTTTTTTAAGATTTTATTTATCTATTTGACAGACAGAGATCACAAGTAGGCAAAGAGGCAGGCAGAGAGAGGAGGAAGCAGGCTCCCTGCTGAGCAAAGAGACTGATGCAGGGCTCAATCCCAGGACCCTGAGATCATGACCTGAGCCGAAGGCAGAGGCTTAACCCACTGAGCTACCCAGGTGCCCCAACAATGTGTCCTTTTGATTGCTAGGCTGCAGAGACTTGTGAGGTGTGGGAGACCCAAAGACTAGCTGAGAATGTGTACACTTCACTTTTGCCCTCATAAGAATTTTCTGACTAAAATTTCTTTTTGTCAAAGCCGGCTTCATTGCAGTTGCAGGCATAGAGTTTTCCAGGAGTACAACTCAGGCCAGCCTTGTTATGAGGAGAAGTACTTAACCAATTTTGGAAATGTAGCTCTTCTAGGATCAGTTAGTAAAAACATAACCACCCTTCTCTGCCAAGAGAATTGTTGTCAAATGAGGTGTTAAAAAAACATGAAGGCTAAGGTGAGGTTGTCCAACCTTGTCTAACCAGAGTTCCAGAAGAAAATAATAGAATGGAGGACAGGAAATATTCGAAGATACTATGGTTAACAATTTTCTAGAACTAAATGGAAAGGTTGTAGACAGATTTATATGTGAGATGAATTTAAAGATCTCAGTGGCTGAGAAACAGTACAGATATTACTGAAATAAACTAAGTAGAGATCTAGGTTCAGCTAGAGGTAACAGCAAATGTCAATGGTGCCAAAAAAACAAACAAACCCTTGAAATCTTTACATTCTGAAGAATGGCATTTTATCTTTGCTATGAGATGAAAAAGGTATACATAAAAACGTATATGAGAAGTTCCATAAAAGATGAAATCTGTTTTTCACAGGGAAAATGCCCTGGCAATTTCTAGTATTGGCGGGGGGGACTAAAAGACTCAAAATTTCCATCTAATGAGTTCTGTATTTGGCCTCATTTAATGGCAAAATATCTTCCTTCTATGATACTTATTTTTTTCCCTAGAGTGTCCCCTTTTAAACCATTTTCTTGTTAACAACTCCCTGAACTTGCTGTTACAACATGTTGTAAATGAAGCCTTCCTTTTTTGAATAATATTAGATTCTCTATCATTGTACATTTGAGTACAAACTCCAATGAGTCTTGAAAAATTCATCTCTTCTTTCAGCATCCTCTCATTTACCAATCACATGATTCATCTGTGTCATTTAAACACTAGAGTCATGGTTTGTGTTTTTAGCATAAATATTTCATATTAGTGCCAACTCAGTCTCTCTCTGAGTTGTACTGGGCCCTAGTTTCTCTGTCTGAGAGTTTGCTAATGTGAAATGTGTAAGCACGTAATGGATGGTGCTGGAAGTGGGCCTGCTGTTGTATTATTGCTATTTTACGGAAGACAGTTCTGGGTGGCTCAGTCATCAGGCGTCTGCCTTCAGCTCGGGTCTTGGTCCCAGGGTCCTGGGATGGAGCCCCGCGTCAGGCTCCCTGTTCTCCAGGGAGTCTACTTCTCCCTCAACCCCACTCCCCCCACTTATGTTCTCTCTCTCTCAGTTGCTGTGTCTCTTTCTGTCAAATGAATAGATAAAATCTTTAAAAAAAAAAAAAAAGACCTTTTTATTGTGTTTTCCAGCCACATTTGTCATGTAAGAATCTTACCAGCTCTTTGCTTTTACTAGCCCTTATAGACACAAAGTTCAACATATATTTAGTATCTTGATGAACAGAGAGACCCTGTGACTTTGTGGACTCTCAGTACTGTTTTGGGGTATAACAGGTGGATGGCTGTTGGGGAAAAGGCAGATGTGTGGTTGGGGTGGGTAGGGACGCCTTAAATGGAATGGACAGGTGCTCAAACATTAGTGAAGTTGCTCCTTCCGTGCCCACTTACAGCAGCAGTCAGGATTAGATCTTCCATGATCTCATGTTTCTAAGGCCATCTCAACACTGAGAATAAGTCTGTCACTGTTCATTTTGCAAAAGTTGGCAACTTACATACGGGGTAACGTATAACAAGAAGTGCCCTGAAAACAAAGCACTTTAAAGATACAGGATTTTCTTTTCTCTTGCTCTCATGATTCCACAGACTTTTCTTTTTTTTTTTTTTTTTAAAGCACTTTATTTTTATTTTTTTTAAAGATTTTATTTATTTATTTAACAGACAGATCACAAGTAGGCAGAGAGGCAGGCAGAGAGAGAAGGGAGGAAGCAGACTCCCTGCTGAGCAGAGAGCCCGACTCGGGGCTCGATCCCAGGATGCTGGGATCATGACCTGAGCCGAAGGCAGTGGCTTTAACCCACTGAGCCACCCAGGCGCCCCGAGACTTTTCTTTAGTGACTGGGCGTGTTCATGTGAATGTGTAGTAAGTGCATGTGTGTTTACACTTCGGGGAATTAGGGAAAGTAGTGTTTCTATAGTTTGATATGGGCTTTATACCAAAAACCTACAGAGGTGTTTCCTTTAAATTCAGGAAAAGAAAAAGATGTTCTCTGTCATCACCACTGTTTAATAAAGTAAGAGGGCTTTAGTCAATAATACAAAGAAAGAGATTAAAACTCTCATTTTGTATAGATGATACAATCATCAATCTAGAAGAATCAGGGGCATCTGGGTGGGGGTTAAACATCTGCCTTCAGCTCGGGTCATGATCCCAGGGTCTGGGATGGAGTTCCACATTGGTCTCCTTACTCAGCGGGGAGCCTGCTTCTCCCTCTGCCTGTTGCTCCCCCTGTTTGTGTGCTTGTGCTGTCTCTCTGACAAATAAATAAATAAAATCTTAAAAAAAAAATCTAGAAGAATCAGAATCAAAAGACAAATCATTAAAGTTAATAAATAAATCCATTACTAGTTACAAGATGAACCTTACAGAAATAGCATTTCTCTAACCAGCAATAACCAGCAAGAAATTATAATTTAAAATATATTATTCATGGGGCACCTGGCTGACAGTCTGAAGAGCATGTGACTTTTGATCTTGGGGTCATGAGTTTGAGCCCCATATTGGGTATAGAGATTACTTTTAAAAAACATTTAAAAAAATAATAAATGTATTATTTACAAGAACAATCTCCACAAACAATCAAAGCACTCAAAAGAGTCCACAAATACTACTCTTAAGAATACTTCAAACTCTAATAAAGAATATAGAAGATAATCTGAATATACAGAGAGACATTATCATGCCCTTGAATAGAATGACAATATTCTAAAGATGCCAGATTTACCCCATTTCTTTGACAAACCCAATAAACTTACTCGGGAGTTAATATGGAGAATTAAAAGTCTAAATAGCTAAGTTATCTTTAAAGAAGATTTGAGGGCTGGTTCTACCAATATTAAGGCATATTACAAGGCTACTGCTATTTTTTAAAAATGGGTGTTGTTGTAAGAAGAGTCAAATACACTAGTGGATAGAATAGAGATTTCAGAGCAGACAGTCTATAAATCATTGGAGGAAAGATGGATTTGGGGTGGATATAATGTTGGGGGAAAATGGTTCATTATTTGGAGAAAATAAAACAAAATCGTTACCTAAACACAAATAGGTGGATTCTAGATGGACTAAGACATAAATACGAGAAGGTAAAGCAATAAAGTTAATAGGAAGAAGGGTAGGAAAACACCTATGAGCTAGGATGGGAAAAACCTGAAGTAAAACTTCAAAAGCATAAACCGTAAGGCAAAAAAAAACCCAAGAAAAGATTAATCTGATCACTTCAAAGTAAGGATTATCTATTCAGTGAAGGCTATCCCGGACAAAATTCATATTTGATACGATGGAAGAAGATGATTATAATGTCTATAACTAACATGGGATTAATTCCTTGAGTAAACAAACCAACAAGAGGACAATAACCCCTGTTTGAAAAAGGGGAAAACAAAACAGGCAAAGGCTATGAACAGGTTAACAAGAATACGAAGAGACGTTCAAAATTATTAGTAATGAGGGGCACCTAGGTGGCTCAGTGTGTTAAGCCTCTGCCTTAGGCTCAGGTCTTAATCTCAGGGTCCTGGGATCGAGCCCCACATCAGGCTCTCTGCTCAGCGGGGAGCCTGCTTCCCCTTCTCTCTCTGCCTGCCTCTCTGCCTACTTGTGATCTCTCTCTCTCTGTCAAATAAACAAATAAAATCTTAAAAAAAATTATTAGTAATGAGAGGCAATGCAAATTAAGTATGAACATATCACTGTGTACTTTAGTAGACTGGCAACAAATAGAAAGTTGGAAAATGCTGAGTATCAGTAGGGCTGTAGGGACACAGGGATTCCTATGCTTTGCTGCTGGGAATATTGCGAAGGAGTTCAGGATAGGCCCTCCACCCCAAATGTGCCACTTTGGTGTGTAGGTTATTTAAAGCTGAAGGCACTTGAGAGCCTGCAGGCTCACAGGAAATTTCTGCCCCTTCCTTAACCACACAGAAGAATCTAAATTAGGGGTCTTTCCCAGAATAAAGGTTATAAGCAGAGATAAATTTTATCTGAGTGGCTCATCTGTGTGGCAGGGCAAACATCTAATTACCAAACATCTGCTCATCACCCTGTGAAGTGTAAGCCTAACCGTACCCTAAGTGTAACCCTAACCCGTACCCCCTTCTCCTTCATTCAAAATAACACATACTTCATTTTGCCTGTCTTTCGAATTTCCATGTCTATGTGGATTCCCCGTATGTATACTATTAAATTTTATTTTCTCCTGTTACTTTGTCTCGTATCTATTTGATTTGTAGTCCAGCTAAGGGGACTTTAAGGAGGAGGGTAAGAATGCTTGCTTCCCGACAATGGTGTAGTCTAGCCATTCTGGAAAGCCGTGGTAGCACTGAGTTAAATTGAGGGTGCACATACCGTGTGTCTTAGCACTTCTGCCCTGGGGTCTATTGTAAGGAGATTCTTTTTGAAGTCCTTAGGGGACATGTATTCGCTGAAGCATTTTTGTTTTGTTTTGTTTTGTTTTGTTTTTTTGTGGTGATGAAAAGTGAGGAGACAAAGTGAGCGTTTCCACTGGGAGAGCGGAGGTAAAATCAGGTGGATATACATGGAAGGCTATGCAGTAATCAGAAGTGACTGACTAGATCTTTAGCTAGGAAGCTGGATGGTTCCTAACAATATAATGCTGAGTGAAGAAAGAAACAATGAGATATAAATTGAAAATAGATGAAAACACAAATATAGATATTGTTAAGAAAAAATACAAAATAGAGAAACACTGAATAGAATGATTGCCATACGAGTGGGGAGGAAAGTGGGAGTGGGGTCGGGGGATTTAAAACAACAGAGGGGTGCCTGGGTGGCTCAGTGGGTTAAAGCCTCTGCCTTAGGCTCAGGTCATGATCTCAGGGTCCTGAGATCGAGCCCCACATCGGGCTCTCTGCTCTGTGGGGATCCTACTTCCCCCCTCTCTCTGCCTGCCTCTCTGCCTACTTGTGATGTGTCTGTCAAATAAATAAATAAATAAAAATCTTTAAAAAAATAAAATAAAACAACAGAATTTTTTTTTTAAATTTTAAAGAGGGATAAAGAATTTTTGGAAGTATTCCTAGTGATCTTTAAACTGTTGGAGCAAATGAGATGAGGAAAAGTAAACTTCCATGTGGTAACTTTTGTTTTCCCAATTCATATAGGGTGGAAGCTTTGAGAGAAGCAGCAACTGCTGTTGAGCAAGAGAAAGAAATCCTCCTGGAAATGATCCACAGCATCCAAAATAGCCAGGACATGAGGCAGATCAGCGACGGTGAGAGCGTTTCCACAGAAGGGAGCTCATCTTTTCCATTCCTTTATGGGGTTTAGGTCCGTTTTCGCTAACTTGAGGAATTTGTACAGTTGGCTTCAGCATTTCCCATGAGCGTGGACAGCAGCTGCAGCTGTCGGCTTATTACAGGAGCCACTTACCCAAAGGGCACCTTCTGGCCTGCCCCCTCCCTCAAGGGCATGGCTAGAAGTAGTCAAAAAGGCCTCCAAGCTCTGGGAGAGGTGGCCCCAAGCAGTAAAAGGCGTTGCCTTTGGTTCACATTCCTAACTTCAGTTCCTCAGAAGTTACTGGACTGTAGAAGCTATAAAAGCAGAGAAGACAAAAAGAGAGAGGTTGGGGTGTAATTTAAGGAGAGGAAGGAGAGAAAATGCGGAGGAAAGAAATTATGGGCCCAGTAAAACCCCATTAATATAAAAACATGCTATCATTTCTATATGAAAAGCATGACTCCCCATGGAGGAACAGGGCACTTGTGGTTTCCTCTCACTGGCAGTGTTCCTCCTAACCTGGTTGCTCCGGCGCCTCCCAAGACAAGCTGAGGGGCCAGCGGCTGGTGCCATGAGAGTGCCTTCTAACTCCAGGCCCTTAACTGTTAGACATACACAGCACCGTCCTGGCCAAAGAGTGATGAATTAGGAAGAGAGTTACAGAACCAGGACAAAGAGGAAGTTGCTGACTTTTTCATATAAATAGTGAAATGTGGATCCCTTTTCCCACATTGCCTCTCTGTGCTGGCCAAGACTTACACCACTGGCCTGCTTAAATTTCCCTGGCAAGGATGAAGTCAGTGCCTAATTCTGAGGCCAGCTGTTTATCCACTATCCTGGCTAAGTTTGCTCAGCCAAAATTGGGGCGTTGTGTTTGATTCACATGCAAAATATGCCACCCCAAAGTATGGCTCTTTGGCATAACAATTATTTCAAGCTGATTATTTTTGAGAAGCTGCAGACACAGGAGAAGCTCTGGAAACAGAGTAGAAGTTATTCTTTTATAAGGGAAGTTTAAATGTATAAAGGATATTTCCATTTGTAAATGTGCCTCCCTCTGTGTACCAGGAAGAGAAGGATGACTGTAAATCCAAGAAACTCTAATCTCTGCAGAGGGCACCTCCTGAATCTGCAAAACAACCTTAACCCTGGTTTATCTTGCTTTTCCCAGTAACCTCACTCAGGAGGGGAAGGCCTCCCTCAACGTCTTAGTCCTTAGCTGAACATGGTTTTTAGAAAGGTGGTGGCTTGGGCCATCCGTCTCAGGGAGGTGGGCCATCTCAGGGTCCCTGAAAATCTCCCATGTATATGTGAAATATACACATCCATAAGCTTCTGCTTTTCTTCTTGTTAATCTTTTTATTACAGGGTTTCTCAACCAAGAACTCAGAAAGGTACAGGGGAAATTATTTTTCCTCCCCTACATGCACCTCCTTACAAGACATCCATCGTGTCTGATATCTTCTCTAACCAGCACAAAACCCTGGTCAGGTGCACTATTCACTCTATGTTAAAACTTAAACTCCATCCCAGTTACAGATGCACACCTGCCCAAACTTTTTCAAATGTGACTACTAGAGAAGTCATCTGGTATCCCATGCATAAAGACTTAGGGAGGGGTCCCGGGTGGCTCAGTCAGTTAAGCATCCAACTCTTGATTTTGGCTCGGGTCACGATCTCAGGGTTGTGAGATCAGTCCCCATGTCAGGCTCACAGGCTGAACATGAAGCCTGCTTGAGATTCTCTCTCTCCCTCTGCTCCTCCCCTGCCTGCATGCAGGTGTGCATACTCCCTCTCCCCCGCTCTCTCTCTCTCTCGAAAAATAAAAATAAAAAAAGGAAGACCTTCAGGGAAAGGTATTCTGCAACCTCTCTCTGTAATATAATACGGTTCATCAGTTAATCTTATGTGATATAATTTTGACTTTTAACTTTAAAAATTTCATAGCCGAGGCACTTACAGAAAATAGCCACAAATAAATGCCTTTAGTGTTCTCAACATAGGTAAGTTTATGTCTCATATTGATGGCTGTTTCAAACTTTCTACGTTTAGGAGAAAGAGAAGAATTAAATCTGACGGCCAACCGTTTGATGGGACGAACCCTCACCGTTGAAGTTTCAGTAGAAACAATTAGGAACCCCCAGCAGCAAGAATCCCTAAAGCATGCCACCAGGATCATTGATGAGGTGGTCAGTAAGTTTCTGGATGATCTGGGAAATGCCAAGAGTCACTTGATGTCACTATACAGTGCGTGTTCATCCGAGGTGCCACCTGGGCCTGTTGACCAGAAGTTTCAGTCCATAGTAATCGGCTGTGCTCTTGAAGATCAGAAGAAAATTAAGAGAAGATTAGAGACTCTGCTTAGAAATATTGAAAACTCTGACAAGGCCATCAAGCTGTTAGAGCATTCCAAAGGAGCTGGTTCCAAAACTCTGCAACAAAATGCAGAAGGCAAATTTAATTAGTTTTGAAACAGAAGAGTACTCACAAATAATGACATGAAAATGATTAAACATTAGTTCTTTGTGTTAGGTGTAACATTTGATACCGATTGTTGTTTCACATGAGGAAAATACTCCAGTGTCATCAGTTTTGTGAATAACACAATTAAAACTAGAAATATTTTAATTATCTTTCTAGAAGTTTTTAGATTGAATTCTTGTCTTGTATTAGGCTCTAGCACCTAATATATATAATATATATTTTTTACTATACCGTGGATGAATATTTACTATATAGGAGAGAGTAACTGCGCAGCCAGGGCCAAAAGCATTCTTGTTCTTTCCTGGGCTTTGTCTGGCATGGAGACACTTGGGCACATGGGGCATTTGGTTAACTAGAAATTCTTGACCTTAAGCAGCACGCAAACTTACCACTCATCTACTATTAGCTAAGTAGTGTGTTCAGAAGGACAAAAGGAATCACAAAATAAGAATCTTTCCCAACATCATCCTTTTCATAAAGCACTTTTTTTGGACATCTTTATCAAGTTATTTTGAATTTCAGATTTATGCATCTGATAATATGAATATATTTCTTGACATATATGAAAACGTGACATAAAGTGTGAGAGAATTCACATCTGATGTTATCACTGTGAACAACTATATGTCCACTTCATCTTTTTCCAAATACATCATCTCTCTAAATTTTTAATCATTACAGAAGTACAATGTTATAACTTGCCTTTTTAAAAAAATGCTGCTATAAAGTCTATTTGTCAACTTTAAAACCTCTATTCTGTATAGTTGTATAATTTACTTCCCCACTCCCCTTACTAGACATTTAGGTTGTTTCCAGTTTGTTGCTTATTCCTACAACATATTTATATACGGAGACTTTTTTCCTTCTTTCTTTTGTTTTTGATTTTCTTTGTATAAATTCCCAGTAGTGGGATTTACAGGGTCAAAGGTTATATGCATTTTCATGGCCTGACATATATCCAAATTTTTTTGTATGAGAGTTACATCAATTTGTACTGTCTTTAGTAATTAAAATTAAAATGTAGCTGTTTCACTAGAAGCTTTCCAGAGTTGAGCATTATTTTTTCTAACATTAGATATGAAACACTTTAATTTTGTTGCATTTTATTTCCTAGCAAGATTGACCAATGTAGGGCCCCTGGGTGGCTCAGTTGGTTAAGCGACTGCCTTCGGCTCAGGTCATTTTCCCAGAGTCCTGGGATCCAGTCCCGCATCAGACTCCCAGCTCCATGGGGAGTCTGCTTCTCCCTCTGACCTTCTCCCCTCTCATGCTCTCTCTCACTGTCTCTCTCTCTCTCTCAAACAAATAAATAAAATCTTAAAAAAAAAAAAAAAAGATTGAACAATATATGGATTATTTTTCTATCTGTGATACATGAAGCAACTATAGAACACTTTTATTTGTTTGAAGTAACTAGTGCTGTTGATACACAGAAATCTTGACTGCTCCTCAAATACTACAAAAATGAATATATCAAATTCAGTCTTCATGAGAATGTAGGTATTCTTTCACACTGGGGGGAAGAAAAGTCAAGATCCAGATTGGCTTTATATATTTAGATCTCTCAATGCAAACAATATTGAGCTTCATTTTCTGGGCAAAAATGTCAAATTAGTCTCTCTTCATAAAAAGCAATTACAATCTGAGAACATTATGGTTTTGATTACCATTGCTAAGTCTGCCTCATCTAAATCTTTCCATTTCATGGGAAATAGTCATTCTCATTGATAACTGTGGCAAAGCCTCTTAATTTGTCTGTTGACTCTCATTTGCTATCATCAGGTTCACTGTCAGATAAAGGTTTTCTTTTCTTGCCATCTTTATCAGCTTCTTGAAAATTAAGAAGCAACAATTAAGTTTTCTTCAGGTTCTCAAGGACTGTCAGCATCTTTAAATCCCTTCCACCCTGGGAAATATTCCCCTCTCCCATTCACTCTATGTCAGCCTAGGACATTTTCTTTCTTCCTTTTTCTTTTTTTTTTTTTTTAAGATTTTATTTAATTATTAGAGAGAGAGTCTAGCAGGGAGGAGAAGAAGGAAAAGCAGACTCCCTGTGGAGCAGGGAGCCCAACCTAGGGCTCCATCCCAGGACCCTGGGATCATGACCTGAGCCCAAGGCAGCTGCTTAGCCAACTGACCCACCCAGGCACCCCACCCTAGGATATTTTCTACCACAAACTATTTGGGCTCTACCTCCTCAACTTTTGTACTCTTCACATTATTGTTCTCCCATTTTTTGCAATGGAGTTTTATTGGAGGCCATTCATTCTAACTGACCTGAAGAGCTGTGATCTACCATCTCCAAGCTGCCTCAGTCCCTAGCCTACAGCCAAGGTGATCAAGGAGCAGGGACCTGAATGTGTTGATTCTTAACATTTTTATTTATTATAAGAATGGAAGTGGGCCCCCTGGGTGGCTCAGACAGTTGAGCCTACGAATCTTGTTTTCTTTTTTTTTTTTTTTAAGATTTTATTTATTTATTTGACAGACAGAGATCACAAGTAGGCAGAGAGGTAGGCAGAGAGAGAGGAAGGGAAGCAGGCTTCCCACTGAGCAGAGAGCCTGATGTGGGGCTTGATCCCAGGACCTTGGGATCATGACCGAAGCCGGAGGCTGAAGTTTTAACCCACTGAGCCACCCAGGCACCCCCGAATCTTGTTTTCAGACCAGGTCATGACCTCAGGGTCATGAGATGGAGCCCCACCTTGGCTCTGAGCTCAGCACTTTCTGCTTGAGGTTCTCTCTCCCTCTCCCTCTGCCCCTTCCCTGCTCACTTTCTCTACCCCCATCCCTCAGATAAATAAATACTAAAAAAAAAAAAAAAAAAAAAAAGGAAATTTAATTTCTTTTTAAATGATGGAACTACCAAGAGTCACACTTTACTTTCATCTGTCTTCTTTTAGATAGATAATAGTTTGGGACTATAATGGAATTCGGAGTATATTATTTGTCTTTTAGTTATATGTTCCCTAACAGCCCCATTCCAATTTCATACCCTATTTCTAGAACGGAGCATACGATCTTAGGGCAGCCCTGCTGCTGTCCCTCATGAGAACTGCTTCCCAGGACAATGTCCCCATTCCCACCCTGGCTCTTTTCTTCAGTTGGCAGGACCTGCCAAGGAGTTGACAGAAGAACACTCAATGAGCATCAACTGAGGACAGAATGGCAATGCTGCCCAGTGTAAATCTGACAAATGTAGAATTGACCCTCCTCGTATTTTAATGTAGGAACCCTTGACATTAAAAAAAAAGATGAATGAAAAAAATCCTGAAAGCTTTCAGAGGGCTAGGAAGGAAGGAAGAGAGCTAACTGTAATGAGTGTGACCTGGGCCTTGCCCCTGTGCTTCCTTCCTGGTATTGGGAAGAGTACTGCATCCTCTAGGGGGCACTCTTCATATGTCTTCCACAGGAATGAATGCTGTCCTTCAGGGGTATGTTAGCCATTAGCCTAGTGAGCTATTCTGCAGAGGAACGGGATGAGTGCAGACTGGATCTTCTGTATTGATGCAGCTAGCACTCCGACTCAGAATGCTCAGAATTCACCCTAAAGAGATGATCAACTAATTAGAGAACTCTGCTTCAACACGTTAAAATTGCAAAGCATGAAAGAATTTAACAACCTCTGAAAGTAATAGGGTTAAGGATCCAGCAAACAATTACATGTGATGATTTTTAAGTAACAAATAACCATGCATGTGTCCCTTTCAAATGACTGATTGTGACAAATGCTGATACATTTGGAGCGCACATATGTGATAATGCTATTTTTGAAGGCTGGATTTTGCAATTATTCAAAGACAAAAATGAAAGCAAAAGCTGAGAATTTTGGAAGAGAAAAGGCAACAAGGACAATAGTGAGCTTGAACTTGTTTGTGTCTACTCAGAACAAGCAAGCAAATGAAATGGACCTCTGTTTAGGGACACAACCACATTTTTTAGTTTTCAATCATGACCAAAGAATAAGTAACTTGAATTGGGCCACACCAATCTTCAATTATCCAACTCAAACCCCTAAGTATTGGCGTCGCCTGGCTGACTCAGTCAATAAAGCATGTAACTCTTGATCTCAGGTTTGTGAGTTCAAGCCGCATGCTGGGTGTGCAGCTTACTTAAAAACTTAACAAATTAAAAAAACAAACAAAAAACAACTAAACTAAGTATTGTAGCAAGCATATTTCACTTGCATATAGTTGGCATTCGAATCACGATGGCATTCACTAACAGCTGTTTGGTGAGGGCCAATTTCAGTATCTAGTCCAGCTTTAATATGCAACTAAATTGGGCACAATTTGTGCAGGAATTCGACAAAGGCTGTCAGAAAATATTGAAAAACCTGGCACTGGAAAACTGACCTAGAATTTGGATCCAGGCAGTATTATAAATACATCTCTAAATGTAATCACCAGACTTCGGGTCTAAAGATGGCACAGCCCTAGGACAGAACGCACGCAGCCGCTTTAAGCTTTGCTGCAGAAATACCTGGTGAGCTCCCAACTCTAGCTCTTATCAGGCAAGGGCCCCAAGAACGCCCCTGACCTTCCCAGCTGTAAAGTCGGAATGATAATGCTCCTGTGAGTTAGAACTTTAAATGAGATGCAGTATGCAAGGTGCTTAGCATGGTGGCTCACACAGAAAACACTTGTTAAATAAATTTGGACAGGGGGCACCTGGCTGGCTCAGTTGGTGGAGCGTCCAACTCTTGATCTCAGCGTTGTGAGTTCGAGCCTCACATTGCGTGTAAGGATTGCTTTAAAAGAATTTGGAGGGGGGGCACCTGGGTGGTTGAGTCAGTTAAGCATCTGCCTTCAGCTCAGGTCATGATCCGGGGGTGCTAGGATCAATTCCCGCACTGGGCTCCCTGCTCAGCGAGGAATTTGCTTCTTCCTCTGCCTCTGCCTGCCTCTCTCTCTCTGTCAAATGAATAAAGCCTTTAAAAAAAATTTTTTTTAATTCTATAGTTATTTTGTACAAGGCAAAGTAAATTTATTATTTGGGGGTAGGACACAAAAGCCTCAATATGGAAAAACTTTTCTCTTTTTTTTTAAAGATTTTATTTATTTATTTGATAGAGATCACAAGTAGGCAGAGAGGCAGGCAGAGAGAGGAGGAAGCAGGCTCCCTGCTGAGCAGAGAGCCCGATGCAGGGCCCGATCCCAGAACCCTGAGATCGTGACCTGAGCTGCAGGCAGAGGCTTAACCCACTGAGCCACTCAGGTGCCCCTGGAAAAACTTTTCTTCAAGATAGATTGATGGAGGGGTCCCTGGGTGATTCATTTAGTTAAGCATTCAACTCCTGGTCTCAGCTCAGGTCTTGATCTCAGGGTTGTGAGCTCAAGCCCCACCCTAAGCTTCATGCTGTGGTGTGTGACCTATATACATACATAAATAATAGAATTAGAAAAGAAACCTGTTTCCAAGACAAAATTATTTAAACCACAGTGCTACTAAATTGCATTAAATATCCACTATCAATAAAACCAGTATGCTAAATATTGGCAGAGTATCTAAAACATGAAATATTCATAAGATGTTTCAAATTTTAAAGAAGTTATGTTATACCTTTTACTATTTGTTCCACACTGTTGATATATATTACACCAAATTCTAGCTTTGAAATGTATTTATTTTTTGATTATTGGAATTCATCTTTCATTAAATTTTTATTAAGTAGTATATTTTAAATTAAGTTTGAGGACATAACTGCAACCCAATAGCAATGCATACAGGTGGTTTTCCATTCAAATTTACAAAAGCATTATTTAGTGGTAACAAAAATACAGAAGTTTGGTTTTCCTTTTAATACAAAGTTTTTTATCTTAATTTTTCAAGAGTTTATTTATTTATTTTAGAGAGAGAGAGTGTATGCATACAAGTAGGAGGAAGGACAGAGAGAGAGAATCTCAAGCCCACTCAGCACTGAGCATGGAGCCTGACGTGTGGCTTGATCTCATGACCCTAAGACCATGCATGACCTGAGCTGAAACCAAGAGTTGGACACTCAACAAATTGAGTCGCCCATGTGACCCCCCAAATTTTTATTTTTAAAAGACCATTTACCAACATCCTATTATAGTTATTTCAAGGGAGAGAAGAAAAGGAGCACCATCTAATAAAAGTTATCACAACCAAATCCTACAGTTCTCTCAGAGTTAGGTGATTAGACATTTCACAGTCCACTGTGGTTTCAAATTTTTTTTTAAGATTTTATTTATTGGTAACCTGGGTGGCTCAGTGGGTTAAAGCCTCTGCTTTCGGCTCGGGTCGTGATCCCAGGGTCCTGGGATTGAGTCCCACATCCGGCTCTCTGCTCAGCAGGGAGCCTGCTTTCCCCCTCTCTCTGCCTGCCTCTCTGCCTACTTGTGATCTCTGTCTGTCAAATAAATAAATAAAATCTTAAAAAAAAAAAGATTTTATTTATTAAGAGAGAGAGCGTGCGTGCATGAACAAGAGAGCACGATCAGGGAGAGCCGCAGAGAGAGAGAGGGAGAAGCAGACCCTCTTTGAGCAGGGAGCCGACTGTTGGGCTCGATCCCCGGACCCTGAGATCATGACCCCAGCCGAATACAGCCACTTAACCGACCGAGCCACACAGATTCCCCCAAATATTCTTTATTAGCAAATGAATTCACTTGTATAATAGGCTTATGTATTTTAGGGTAAAACCTAAAGCGTTACAATAGTACACATTATATTTTTAACAGTTAAAACTGAATAAATTGGGTCACCTGGGTGGCTCAGTTGGTTAAGCAACTGCCTTCGGCTCAGGTCATGATCCCAGAGTCTGGGGACCAAGTCCCGCATCAGGCTCCCAGCCCCATGGGGAGTCTGTTTCTCCCTCTGACCTTCTCCCCTCTCATGCTCTCTCTCACTGTCTCTCTCTCTCTCAAATAAATAAATAAAATCTTTTTTAAAAACTGAATAAAGTGACCTGTTAATTAGATGACTGCACAATGTGGGACAAATTTTTACCTTGCCAGTCATTTTATTTTCAGAGAAACAGATACCCTAATGATATAATAATGGGAGCCCCTCAGCAAGTTACCCAGCAACTGTTTCAAAGGTTTGGAAAAGTTAACAATATTTTACATTAAAGTCATTCACTTTAAGTGAAACATTATGTCCTGAGACCAATTCCCCATTCTAAGGTCTTCGGAAAAGAGCCCAGTCTTTGAAAGTCATAGACACAGTGAAGTACATTATTGAGAGTTCTTTCTAAGCATTGCATTCTGTGACCTGAAGCCTCTTTGGGCATAACAATCCCCGGCCCCCCCTCACCCCCCCAACCCCACTATTCTTTCCTTTCGTTAACCACACCCTTAAGTACACCCTCAGGGCAAAATGTCTTTGATCTGCACTGGAGGTCTGACTGTGACACTTATTCCTAACATTCACCTCCTGAGTGGTCCTCCTAGGTAGCCCCCTCCCCCAACCTTCTCAACCTCCCCAACCTCCAGGCTATAAAAACATGTCTTAAAGGAGATAGGGTTGGGGGCGCCTGGGTGGCTCAGTGGGTTAAACCTCTGCCTTCGGCTCAGGTCATGGTCTCAGGGTCCTAGGATCGAGCCCCGCATTGGGGGTCTCTGCTCAGCAGGGAGCCTGCTTCCCCCTTTCTCTCTGCCTGCCTCTCTGCCTACTTGTGATCTCTCCCTCTCTCTCTGTGTGTGTCAAATAAATAAACTCTTAAAAAAAAAAAAGGAGTTGGGGTTGCAGAAATCTTCTTGTCTTACTGCCAAAGACACGCTTCTGTCCTTAAGCGCCTTCATAAACCGTTTCTTGTCAAGCTGGACTTACCAGCCTTTTCCTTCAGACTTACTGCTCCTTTTGCCTTTGGAGTCATTTTGCATAAATCCCCTTTCATGGAACACATTATCAACTTTTGAAACAAGCACCTAACTTCATTCCATGATGAACAAAGGTGTTCACCCTCTTTTCAGTAGTGTTTTACTTTATTTTGAAAACAATGCATGTGCACTATCAATTTTGGGCAGATAAAAGGAAATCATTGAGTCTGATTTTATTTAACTGCAGTTGAGCCTTGTACAGCATGGTATAACTGGGGTGCAGGGGAGCAAGAGCGCCTGGCTCCCAGGTCCCAAACAGGCCAGGTTCAGCCACTCACCAATGACAAAATCCAAAGGCAGAGAGACAAGTGGTGGGGAAACAAGAGAGGAATTTATTTCAGTGAGGCCAACACCAGGAAGACAGTGGACTAGTCTTCCAAAAACTGTCTTCAAAGTTCTGAAAACACTTCTATTTTTATATAAGGAAAATGTGGGACAAAGGTCAGTAGGTACCTGCAGGTGGGCAGGAAAGGTCAGGTTGATCATTGTCTGGAGGTCAATCATGAGGGGTCTTGCTGGCATCAGGCAGTCCTTATTGCTTGAGGGGTAGTTCTGGTTCCCATCCCAGGATGCTTCGACTCCTGGGTCTTTTGCCTGAGTTAAAACATAACCCAGAGGGACACCTGGCTAGCTCAGTCAGGAGAGCATGCATGTCTTGATTTCCAGTTTGTGAGTTTAAATACCATGTTGGGTGTAGAGATTACTTAAATAAATAAGTAAATAAACTTAAAAAAAAAATAAGTCAGAATGAAACAATCAGAGATTAAGGATTAAGGTCAAATAGAGGCAGTTGAGGTGACCACTGGTTCTTTCTCAGTGGGGGTTAGGGGTGCTGAGCCCTGTGCAGCTGAAAATCCACATATAACCTTTGACTCCCCGAAAACTTAACTACTGATAACCTACGGTTGACCAGAAGCCTTCCTGAAAACATAAGCAGTTGATTAACATATGTCTTGTATTATATGTGTATTATATATTGTATTATTATAATAAGGTAAGCCAAAGAAAATGGTATTAAGAAAATCATAAGGGAGAGAAACTACAGTTAAAGTACAGTACTGTATTTATTTAAAAAATATATATATACACATATATATATCTCTCTCTCGAAGTGGACCCATGCAATTCAAGTGTATCTGTGCCTGTATTTCTCCTTCACTGAGAAGAGAAAAGGTGTTCTGATTATTGACTCATGGCCCAGCTCTTTAGAAAGAAATTCCTTTAAAATGTGGAAGGTCAATTCACTGATTCTCTTCAGTGCTAGAAATTCCTTCCAAAAGCATCCAGTTTTCATTGCTTTAACTCTGTGCTTGCTCAGCAGCCTTCAGACTTGTAAATTGCTCTTCCAAATGCACCTACCCACAAGAAAGAAAAACAGTCAGGAAAGACAAACGAGAAAGGTGGGAAGGTAAGATGGAGGCTTCTGCTATTTTTAAGCAAGAGATGGTGTTGTGTGAAGTCAGGTCTGTTTACCATCCTTGGTATGTAGTCTACTGTGAGTTATGAAACTAGTATTCTGTTTTGTGGATATAGGTTGGAAGATGATTGGTTTCCCAGTCCCTAATTATCCCTTGAGAGAGCTGGTAAAATTTAATTTTTTTTTAAGATTTTATTTATTTATTTGACAGGCTGAGATCACAAGTAGGCAGAGAGGCAGACAGAGAGAGAGGAAGGGAAGCAGGTTCCCTGCCAAGCAGAGAGCCCGACCTGGGGCTTGATCCCAGAACCCTGGGATCATGACCTGAGCTGAAGGCAGAGGCTTTAACCTACTGAGCCACCCAGGCACCCTCTTTTTTTTTTTTTTTTTTTTAATTTAATTCTTAAGCATACAAATCTGAGGAGTAGAATCTGGACCCACCATGTGGCCCAGAGACCACCTCAAACCACCCACAGGTATCTCTGTAATCATATTGTAAGGGCCTATTTAGCCATAGCGATTCCATCTTGGATTAAACAGTCATTTTGTTGTTTATGCAGTAAAACTTAAACTGTCCGTGCTCCCCTTCCCCCCAGAGGACTTACTTAAAAACAAGTCCCGGAAACCAGCCCCAGGTAACAAAACCCAAATACAAGGGTGGGTCAGGCCAGGTGGAGACATCCAATCAGAGGTGGGGGTGCATCCTGTCTCCCTAGTTACCAAGGAGTATGGGCCCCACCCTTTGGGAGCCTTTTAGGCGCCAGTTCTTACCAAGGTGATAGGCTAGTTCAAGTGTCTACTATAGGGTAAATTGTAATTCAATTGGTCACTTATGTGTGACCTAGCATGACTGTGTAGCTTTCTGTGTGTTACAATCTCATTGGCCACCTGTGTGTGGCCAGGCCCAACCACATGCCTTTAAAGGCTAGTCTGTGAAGCAGAGAGGGGTCACCCTCTCTGTAAGAGGTGCGGCCCCGAACGTTCGGTTTGATTCTCGATGCTTGGCGCGAAATAAATCTTTGCTTGACCTTCGCTTCGTATCAGTCTCGCTCCTTTAATCACGGACCCATTATTGGGGGACCTTTCAATATCAGTTCATTATCCTTGCAACAACACTTGTTTTGTCCTGCATTCTTTCTGCCTCATGTGAATAATGTCCCATCAGGGAGAAATATTTTAGGAGGAAATTCAAGACAGACTATCATTTTCTAAATAGCAGAATTTCTGAATCTCTGTAGGCTTCATAATGGCGGAGCTAGCCGATATGTTTAGAAGGAACCAGCTATAACTTGGGTTAGAGAGAAAAGTATAAATACCTTGCTGGGGCCACAGACTTTATATCCATTTGACCTTAAATTCTGGAGTAATTGAGTTCATTGTACTTGTATTATTAAGGACTCATAGAATATGGTGTAAATTTTTACACAGGGAAGTACAAGCTCACTATTTCGATAAATCTTGCCAGATCACTCTCTAAAAAGATTGATTTCATTTCTCTTCCAACAACGTATGAGGCTTCCCCCTCTCCTGAGAGTAGAGCAGTCCAATGAAACTTTCTTAAGCAGAAATGGCATAAAGCAAAGAAGCAATTACCATTAATGTACATGGAAAAACTTTTTATCATCCTCAGACCCCCCCCCCAGAATAACCCCCCAAAATAACTTCTCTTAGTCTTTTCTGATCTCTTAGAACACATCTTGTCAAGAGATGCCCAAAACAAATTGAGATAGAGCACAGAGGCTCACAGACACAGTTCAGAGCTCTGGCAGGTTATGCTGAGATTCTGGGTGTGGTTCTCAAGGAAGGAGCCTGGCAGGGCCATTCTCTCTGCTCCCCATGTCTGCTGCTGGGCTGTCATGGCCCACTGCAAAACAAACGCTAGATGTTATTTTTTCTCTTTCTCTCTCTCTTTTCTTTTGTTAAAGCAAAAATCCTCTTTGGATTTTTTTGGTTAGTGAAAACACGTGCTAATGTAGGTCTTCCATACAAGCTAGGTGGCATAATGGAAACTTCTGAAAAGCAGGGAATAATTATATTATATCTGTTCATCCACAACTTTATTCACATTAAGTATTATTAACCTGTTAAATTTTGTCAGTTAGATATAAGAAAAAATATATCATTATTGTTTAATTTGCAGCTCCTTAATTGTACATATTAATACACTTTCATGGCAGTTGACTACTGTATTTCTTTCCAGTATCTGACTCTGTCATCTTTGCACATATTTCTATGCAGTTGATGGTCTTTGGCTTAGTGATGTGTAAGGGTTCTTTGTATATTAATTAGCCATTTATCTGTCAAATGTTGAGAGTACTTTTTCTTAATTTGTTATTTGTCTTTTGCATCATTATTTGTAGTTCAAGGTAAGGATTTTTTTCTTTTGTTTTTTAAAGATTTTGTTTATTTATTTAACAGAGAGAAAGAGAGAGAGAGAGAGAGACCACAAGTAGGGCGAGCCGCAGGCAGAGGGAGAGAGAGAGAAGCAGACGTCCTGCTGAGCAAGAAGCCCGATGTGGAGCTCCATCCCAGGACCCTGGGATCGTGACCTGAGCCTAAGGCAGAGGCTTAGCTGACTGAGCCACTCAGGTGCCCCTCACAGTGAGTTTTTGAGACAAGTATTTACCAAGAAAGAATAAGACAATCTCTGACTACATCAAACTAAAAACCTTCTGTATAGCAAAAGAAACAATAAACAAAATGAAAACACAACCTACAGAATGAGAGAAAATATTTGCAAACCTTCTGATGAAGGGTTAATATCATATAAAGAACTCTTACAACTAGTAGGAAAAGTCCAGGGGCTCCTGGCTGGCTCAGTCAGTAGAAAATGTGACTCTTGATCTTGGGTTGTGAGTTTGAGCCCCACGTTGGGTGTGGCTTCTGAATATATACTATCTATGTGATGTGGGAATTACAAGCTGAAAATTTAATATAATATCCATCTCATATGCTTCTAAATATAGGGTTATTCATATATTCCGTCCTTATTTTAAGAATTTCAATCAAAGAGTGGGTAACAACATGGTGACTGTGACTAAGCTCTTAGAAATGCAGTAACTGGAGCGCCTGAGTGGCTCAGTGGGTTAAAGCCTCTGCCTTCTGCTCAGGTCATGATCCCAGGGTCTTGGGATTGAGCCCCGCATTGGGCTCTCTGCTCAGCGGGGAGCCTGCTTCCCCCTCTATCTCTGCCTGCCTCTCTGCCTACTTGTGATCTCTGTGTCAAATAAATAAATAAAATCTTAAAAAAAAAAATGCAGTAACTGCCAGATCATTGGAAGGATGTCTAAACAAATGTTCCAATAGCTGTACTAGGAAGGACATCCCACAGATACACTAGGAATCAGAAAGTTACCCAAATAGTACAGCCCTTTCAGAGAGGACTTCTCTCAGCACACTATTTCAACAAAAGCACATTTATATACAAGAATGACCTGGCAGTGAAGAACAGAAAAAAAAAAAAAAAGATTTTTTTTTATGTTCTAATAATTGATAAGCACCCTAAACCCAAAAGTGTATATGATGATACAGACTAGTCCATATGAGACAAGAACAACTGATAACAACCAAAAAAGGAAATCTAGAAACTTGGACTATATTCCCTGACTCACATTGGCTAGGGATTACAGGTAGTACCATAGTGACCACTATCAGCAAGTTCATGTGATACTGTGATGTATAAGAAGTATATGTTTGGTCTTTGTTCCTATTCCTGGCATAGAGTTCCAAAAACCTTTGGAATATCCTAAATATTCAGAGCGGCAGAGGTGTCTCTTGTTATGTTAATGAGGTGGATTTTGCTTGCCCTCTAAGGAGGGAGAGCTGGTTGCCAGGAGTACCAACCACGTGATTAGAGGGTTGGAACTTCAAGTCTCACCTCCTGCTCCCCAGATCCCCCACCATTACCTCTGGGAGGGGAGAGGGCTTGGAGGTTTGACTCAGTCACAAATGGCCAACGGTTTAATCAGTCATGCCTATGTAACGAAGCCTCCATAAAAACCCAAGAGGACTGGGCCAGAGAGCTTTTGGGTAGATGAAGCAATGGAGATGGGGGGAGAGTGGATGCCCAGAGAGGGCATGAAGCTCCTTGCTCTTTCCCTACCCATCTCTTCCATCTGGCTGTTCCTGAGTTATATTCTTTTATAATAAACTGGTAATCTAGTTCAGTAAAATGTTTCTCTAAGTTCTGTGAGCTGCTCTAGCAAATTAATCAAAACCAAGGAAGAGATCATTGGAACCTCTAATCTGTAATGGGTTGGTCAGATGCACAGGTGATAACCTGAGCTTGTGACTAGCCTCTGAGGTGTGTATGTGGGGGGTGGAAGACTATATCATAGGACTGAACCCTTGACCTGTGGAATCTTAGGCTATCTCTAGATGGAAAGTGTCAAAACTGAGTTACATTGTAGGACACCCAGCTAGTGTCCAAGAATTGCTTGGTGGGAAAAACCCCACCCACTGGAATTAGGAGCCAGAATCTCAGTGGTCGTTCAAAAAACCTGTGAATCATTCCTGACATCCCCTCTTGTCCCTGTTTCATAGCCAAGTCCTCTGGATTCTACCTCCAAAACTAAAACAGAATCCATCTGCTTTTTTTTTTTTTTAATTATCTATTTATTTGACAGAGAGAGATCACAAGTCAGCAGAGAGGCAGGCAGAGAAAGGAGGAAGCAGGCTCCCCACCTAGCAGAGAGCCCCATTAGAGGCTCGATCCCAGGGCCCCGAGATCATGACCCAAGCTGAAGCAGAGGCTTAACCCACTGAGCCACCCAGGCGCCCCCTATCTGGTTTTTTGTACCACCCCTGTGACCACCTCAGTGAAGCCTCCATCAACTCTCACCTGGACCAGCCTTCCACCGGTCTCTTCGTTTCACCTATTCTGTGCTTTCATTAGACAGCAGCCAGAGGAATCTGACACGTGGATCTCCTTATCCCTGCACTAAAAACCCTTCAAGGGCTTCCCAATGTACTTGCAATACAATCCACATTGCCTATCCTACCCCAGGGTCTTCATGCTCTGGCCCCTACCTCCCTCACAACTTCATTTTATACCACTTTCCACCTCACTCCTGCACACCAACTCCTTCTCAATTCCTCAAACCCACCGAATTATTTCCTGCCTCTGGTCATCATACTTGTTGCTCCTTCTACTTAAAATCTTTTTCTGGGGGCACCTGGGTGGCTCAGTGGGTTAAATCTCTGCCTTTGGCTCAGGTCATGATCTCAGGGTCCTGGGATCGAGTCCCGTATCGGGCGCTCTGCTCAGCAGAGAACCTGCTTCCTCCCCCCTCTCTCTCTCTGTGCCTGCCTCTCTGCCTACTTGTGACCTCTGTCAAATAAATGAATAAAATCTTTAAAAAAAAAATCTTTTTCTGCCCATTCTTTAGCCAGCTAACACATTTATCCTTCAGATAACTGATGAAATATTACTTTGTTGGAAGGGTCTCTCTGACTCTCCAGTTTATATTAGGGCCCCTTTTATACACTGGTTATTTTTGTTCATGTATGTAATTTTTCTACGTTTTTCTTTTCACTCATCTACAATTCATGATCTCTAAAAAGTCTGTAGCTCATTAGAGTCAGACACAGTGAAACAACTAGCAAAGGACAACGGATACTTTTTGCTGGGTCAGTGAAGGTACTAAATTTGAACAATCAGTAAATGGCTTAAAAATATAATGTTTCAGGGGTACCTGGCTAGCTCAGTAGTAGAACATGAAGCTCCTGACCTTGAGATTGTGAGTTCCAGCCCCACCTTGGGCATACTGATTACTTTAAAAAAATTTTTTTATTAAATAACTTTTTTACAGTGTTTCCCCTAAATAGTAACTCATTTCTAGACAACAGCAGGTAAAATTTCTTTCAGAGTCTTTCAGACTGGGGTGCCTGGATGGCTCAGTCAGTTAAACATCCAGTTCTTGATTCCAGCTCAGGTCATGATCTCAAGGTCCCAAGATGGAGCCTTGCCTGGGCTCCACACCCAACCAGGAGTCTGCAGGTCATTCTCTGTCTGTCTGTCTCTCTCCCTCTCAGCTTCTCCCTCCACCCCCAGCTCACACGCACATGCTCTCTCTCTTTCTCAAATAAATAAATAAATAAATAAATCATTATAAAAATCATAAAAACAAAACGAAAAACCAAGTCCTTCAGACTAATTCCATTGCCATTTTGCTACAGCACCACTGCAGCATTTTTTTCTGTGTAGGCTTTCATTATGTCACTGAAAGAAGCCCTACAGTCTCTACTGTGCCCTTGGGTATATCCTTGAGTCAAATAAAAGGTAGACTTAATTGCAATAGACTGTCCAAAATCCTATGGATATGGAAAAGCCCTTCAAGAAGTTTTTCTCCGATTTGAATCCTCGCATTCATTCTCTGCTACCATTAGACTTTTCTTTTTCTTTTCTTCCATTTAAAAAATTGTGAGATATACTTAACATAAAATTCAGCGTTTTTGACCATTTTTAAGGATACAGTTTCAGGGGCATTAAGCACATTCACATTGCCGTGCAACTATAGCCACCATCCTTCTCCGGAACATTTTTCATCCCGCAAAATGGAAACTCTGTACCCATTGAACAATAACTCCCCATTATCTCCTCTCCTCTGTCTTTGGCAACCGCTATCTATGAATTTGACTACTTTAGGTACCTTCATCCATGATGTACTATGTGTCAGAATTTCATTCCTTTTTGAGGCTAAATAATATTTCATTATATGTTTGTTGTTTTTTTAGTTTAGTTGTTTTTTTTTTTTTAATCTCCACACCCAACATGGGGCTCTAACTCCCAACCTCCAGATCAACAGTTGCATGTTTTTCCTTCTGAGCCAGCCAGGGGCTCCATTTCATTGTATGTTTATATGATATTTTGTTTATCAGTTCATCTGTTGATGCATATTTTAGTTGCTCCCACTTTTTGGCTATTGTCAATAATGTTCATAGGGACATAGTTGTACACACATCTCTTTGACTCCTTGCTTTCAGTTCGTTTGAGTATATACTCAGAGGTGGAGTTGCTGCATCATACGGTAATTCTATTTTTAATTTTGTGAGGGACTGCCATACTGTTTTCCATAATAGCGGTACCATTTTACATTCCTACTGGCGGTGCACAGGGGTTAAGATTTCTCACCATTGTTTGTTTGTTGTTTTAAAGCTCTTTTTTTTTATTTTTATTTTTTTAAAGATTTTATTTATTTATTTGACAGACAGAGATCACAAGTAGTCAGAGAGGCAGGCAGAGAGAGAGAGGAGGAAGCAGGCTCCCCACCAAGCAGAGAGCCCGATGCGGGGCTTGATCCCAGGACCCTGAGATCATGACCTGAGCTGAAGGCAGAGGCTTTAACCCACTGAGCCACCCAGGTGCCCCTTAAAGCTCTTTAAATTTGTTTTTTGTTTTAAAAAAATTTTTAAAAAATTAACATAGGGCGCCTGGGTGGCTCAGTGGGTTAAGCCGCTGCCTTCAGCTCAGGTCATGATCTCAGGGTCCTGGGATCAAGTCCCGCATCAGGCTCTCTGCTCAGCAGCGAGCCTGTTTCTCCCCCGCCTTCTCTCTGCCTGCCTCTCTGCCTACTTGTGATCTCTCTCTGTCAAATAAATAAATAAAATCTTTAAAAAAAAAAAATTAACATATTCAGTCTTACATAACACGCAGTGCTCACCACAACACATATCCTCCCCAATGTTCATCACCCAGCCACCCCATCCCTCCCATCCCCCAATTTCTCACCATTCTTGCCAACACGTATTATTTTATTTTATTTGTTTTGTTTTGTTTTAAAGCAGCCATTCTAGTGGGTGTGAAATAGTATCTCATTGTGGTTTGGATTTGCATTTTACTAGTAATGAGTGATATTGAGCCTCTTTTCATGTACTTATTAGCCATTTGTGCATCTTCTTTGGAGAAATGTCTGTTTAAGTCCGTTTGCCCATTTCTTTTTTTATTTTATTTTTAAAGATTTTATTTATTTATTTATTTGACAGAGAGAGAGAGATCACAAGTAGGCAGAGAGGCAGGCAGAGAGAGGGGGAAACAGGCTCCCCGAGGAGCAGAGACCCTGATGCTGGGCTTGATCCCAGGACCCTGAGATCATGACCCAAGCTGAAGGCAGAGGCTTAACCCACTGAGCCACCCAGGCACCCCCATTAGCCCATTTCTTAATTGGATTTTTCCTTTTCTTTTAAATGGGGTGAGTACATTACTCAAAATAAAGAGACTACCAACCAAATCATGGAAATTACAAACCAAATCATGGAAATAAATCCATTGGCTACTTGTTAATTTCTTGTTAATAATCACTATGTTTACATTTATAAAACTGTATTGCAATTATATGGTAAAACAAATTAAAAATTAAACTTTTTTATTGTATTTTATTTAAGGTGTTTTATTTAACTGAGAGAGAACAGAGTGTGAGAGAACACAAGTTGAGGGGTAGAGAGACAGGGAGAAGCAGATTCCCTGTGGAGCAGAGAGCACAGCACAGGAATCTATCCCAGGACCCTTGGATCATGACCTGAGCCAAAGGCAGATGGTCAACTGACTCAGCCACCCAGGAGACTTTAAAATTTAAGAATTTTAATTCTATAAACTACTGCACATGAACTATAATTCACCCACAGAAAAATGTACATGTAAGAGTACAGTTTGGTGAATTTTCACAAATGAACACACATGTGTAACCAGGGCCAAGATCAACAGAGAGAGCCTTACTAACACCTTGGAATCCCTCACCCAGTCACTTATTCCTTTCCTGCTAAGGTAACCATTATCCCAAATTTTAGCAGATAACTTTTCCTGTTTTTGTGCTAAAATGGGCTTAGTCAGTAGGTACTTTGTGAGCTTTATTTTCTCTCTCTTTCTTCCTTCCTCCTTCCTTTTTTCTCCTTCCTTCTTCCTTCCTTCCTTCCTTCCTTTGATTTATTTTGGAGAGTGCATGCATGCCCACTATCTGCAGGGAAGAGGGGCAGAGGGTGAAGGAGAGAGTATCCTGGAGCAGACTCCCCACTGTGCTCAGAGCCTGATCCCAGGACCCTGAGACTGAGAACTGAGCCAAAATTGTGAGTGGGCTACTCTACCCACTGAGCCACCCAGGTGCCCTGGACCTTACTTTCTATGCTCAAATTTACATTTCTGCAGTTAAGCCATTTCATGTTGGTTGTTTTAGGTCAGTCTTCTCATTGTTGCATAGTATTCCATTAAATGAACACTGAATTTATTAATTTATTCTGTTGTTTATGGTCTTTTGGTTATTTTCATTTGGGAGCTGTTAAAAAAAAAATGCAGCTGTGAACATTCTTGTTTGTTGGTGCACTGTTAAGTCCTCATTTCTCCTGGCTGGATTAGTAGAGGTGAAACTGCTTGCTGGGTCACAGGGTAGGCTACTTTGGTAGATAGAACCAAACTGATTTTTAAAGGAGTTGCTCTAGCTTACATTCCAGAAGCAGAGTAGATTAATTCAGTTACTCCACATCCTTGTGGTGTGGGAAACAAAGACAAAAGAAAAAATTAAATTTCCTTACTACTTAGAACCCACTGACAAGTCCTTGAGACAGGCAGAGTGCCGTTCCACTAGGAACTCACCTGCCTCTATGTTAATGCTTTGCTAAGGGCAAAAGGCCATCTTAGCTTAACATTGTCCTGACCTCCCCTCCTCACCAGGATACTGTAAGTCTACTTTAATATATAAAGATTCCTTTGGGCACTTCCTTTATCTTTATCCCCCAATACATGTTGACAACCATCCTTCAACCATGTAGTGCACTGATATCCAACTGAAGGCTCTCATGATGACTGAGGTTTTATTAGATGGTAATAAGTGACATTTTCCTAACAACTGCTAACCCCCTCAAGGTCCTAAAAACCTTGCTTCCAAAATTCCTTGGAGACTTACTACCCCTAATCCCCTCCCAACTTTAAAGTATATAATGGGTCACTCCTCATGATCCCAGTGTAGCTCTTCCTGCCCACTCCTGTGCCCAAGCTTACCACCTTTTTGCACATAATTCTTTCTTAGCCATAGGCTCCAAACCCCAACATTTCCTACATCACTTGGAATATTTTTCCAACACTTGGTGTCTTCCTTTATTCCCTTTTCTATTGTATTTTGAAATAAAAAACAACTCAAGCAAAGTTTAGATTGCTTTTTGGGGGACCTTGTAGTTGTTGGTTTGGTTCTCTTAATTGTTAACCGTCTAAGACATCTACTTTGTCCAGCCGCAAGGTGTGGACTGTGAGTGCGTCTTCGGTTTTGCTCAGCACTTTTGCTCACTCTAGCCCTTGGATGTCATCGGGTGAAGAAAATGAGGTGTGTGTCCAAGGCGGAGCCGGTCCTTTGCGTACTCTGGAAGTCTGGTCACTTAGTAGGCGAAACTTAGGCGGACCTTCGTCTGTCAGTTTTTTTACTAGGGTCCACGATCTGGGCGCTCCCGCCCGCCGCCGGTCTCCCCACTGCCGCCGGGTCCCGGGAGGGATCGGGAACGCGAAGGAGCCGCCCTGCCGGGCACCAGCCAGAATAGGGGTGGAGCGGGGCGGGGGACCCGGTCCGCGCGGAGCATGCGCAGACCCAGCCCAGCGCATGCTCCGCAGAGCGGCGGGTCCGCAGATGAGGGGAGTCCAGTCTCCCGCGCCCCACCACCCTTGCCGGAGTTGCTGCAAAGGCGCTTGCTCCGAGCCCCGGCTGCCAATAAAGTTCGTTTAAAAAAAATCATAGTCATTCTTAAAAGAGCGAAGGAGGGCGCGAGCCAACCGGGCGGCCCCGCCGGGGTAGCTGGCGCCCTGGGAGAAGGCGGCGGCGGCGGCGGCGGCAGCGGTTGCGCCGCGACCAGGACGAGCCGGTCGCGCCGGGCGGCGGGTCCGCGGCCGGCGGGGGACGGTGAGTAGCGGCTTGCACTCCGGACAGCGGCGCTGCTCCCACTCGCCCTGTCCAGCGGCTGAGGGCTCCCCCGGCTCGGCTGAGGAAGGACCCGCTTCTCCCTGGGGTCCCGGGATGTGCGGTACCCCGGGGACTGTAGAGGGGTGTGGGGGGCAGGGGCCTCTAGGCCCGGGCTCCCATCCCCCCGGCCCTGGCCGCTGAGCGCCCGCTCCCCAGCCGCAGAGCGTCGTGCCCAAGTTCCCGCTGGAGGAGGTGGGCGGCAGTACCTGCCCGGCCTCAGCTCTCAGCGCCCAGCGGCCCGGGCTCCCAGGGTGTGCGTCCCTGGAATTGCCCCTTGGGCGGGAAGGAGCGAGACGCAGCGGGGGCGAGGCGCTGGCCTCCAGCTTGGCGGAGCACCCAGCTTCTCGCCTTCTCCCTGCGCCCACATGGGGAGGGGCGACCCAGGCCGGGGCCGGACACCAGCAAAGGGCGTCAAGTGCCGGGTTAGGTTTGATCGGAAGCGGAGTCCCAAGCTCTGCCCTGGCTTTTAGAACCCCCTCCTTCCTGTGGCGGGGCCCCCTCCTTACCCGCGGCCCCACCCTTCCCTAGTTTCTTGCTCAGACTGCTAGAATATGAATGAGCCAGACTGCACTATTTCATTGACACTGGCTGCCACAGAATTACTTAACTCGGAGAACAGAGGAGTCGAGGAGCTCCCATACGTAAGAACTTGAGGGTGTGTGCGAGCGCATTAAAGAGTCTGAAAGGGTCGTTTCTTTAGGCTTTATATAACTCCTAACGTTGTCTAGGTAATTTCATCGAACCTAACAAGCTTTTCAGTGTTATAAACACAGTCGTACCTGTACTTAAGTACCTTTTCTAATTTATTAGACTGCATTGGTTGGAAAACTTTTAAAAATTAAATTTGGGGAAACGGTATTTAGAAAAGAGTATTTATGCAAAGCATTGCTGTAAGCTTTTAAATTATTATACTCAGCATTATCTTATTTTCTAAGAACTTAGCTGTTTTGATACAGTGCTTTAGGTCTATAGAGCAGTAGTAGCGGATAATCACCAGACTGGCTGTGTTAAAATCTGATTGCTCTTCTTTTCTTTTAAATTTTATTTTTAAAATTATACGGTAAAATTGTCTTTTTAAGGGGTGTGCAGTTCTATGAATTTTAGATTAATGCTGTCACCACGACAATCAGGGCATAGAACAGTTCTTATCACCCCCCTCCCCCATTCATGCTATCCTTTTTTTTTTTTTTTTAAAGATTTTTTATTTATTTGACAGACAGAGATCACAAGTAGGCAGAGAGGCAGGCAGAGAGAGAGAGAGAGAGGAGGAAGCAGGCTCCCTGCCGAGCAGAGAGCCCCATGCGGGACTCCATCCCAGGACCCTGAGATCGTGACCTGAGCTGAAGGCAGAGGCTTAACCCACTGAGCCACCCAGGTGCCCCCATGCTATCCTCTTATATCCTTCCCTTACCCCTAACCTTTGGCAATTACTAAACTTTTCCAGGTGTCATGTAAGTGGAATCATACAATATGTAACCTTTTGATGCTGACTTCTTTCACTCAGCACAATGCCTTTAGGATTCCTCCAAGCTATTGCATGTATCAAGCATTTCTTCTTTTTTTATTGCTAAGTAGTGTTCCATTAGATGGACGTTTCACAGTTTGTTCATACATCCACCCACTGAAGGAGATTTGAAGTGTTTTCAGTCTTGGTGATTATGAATAGAGCTGCTATAAACATTCGTGTACAGGTTTTTGTGTGAACACAGATTTTCCTTTCTGGAGGGTATTGCTAGGAGTGGGATTGCAGGGTCATGAAAAGGATGTTTAACTTTATAAGGAACTGTCATGCTGGTTTCCAGAGTGGCTGTTAGCGTTTTGCATTCTTACAGGCACCGTTCGAGAGTACCCATTGTTCCACATTCCTGTATGCACTTAGTATTGTCAGTAATTTTAAATATAGTCATCTCATAGGCATGTAGTGGTATCCCATGGTTTTAGTGTGTCTTTAACTAATGACTAATGATTTTGAATATCTTTTCATGTGCTTATTTTGGCATATATAATCTTTGATGAGTCTCTGGCCAAGAGTATTTATTGCCCATTTCTCAAATGGGTTGTTAGCTTTCTTATGGGTTTCTTTTTTTCTTATGTTGAGTTTTGAGGGTTCTTCATATGTTCCAGATACAAGTTGTTTGGTAGATACGTGCTTTGCAAATACTTTCTCACAGTCTGTAGCTTGTCTTTTCATTCTTTTAACAGTATCATTCACAGAGCAAATGTTTTTAATTTTTGTGAAGTCTAATTTATCAGTTTTTCCTCTTGTGGAAATTTTTTTGGATGTCTAAGAACTCTGCCTAACCCCAGGTCAACATTTTCACCTTGTAAAATATTTCTTCTAAAAATTATTGTTTTATTTTTTATTATTTTATTTTTTAAAGATTTTATTTATTTATTTGAGAGACAGAGTACCTGAGCACAGCGTGGAGGGTGGGGCGTGGGCAGGGGGGAAGCAAGGGGAGAGGGAGAAGCAGACTTCCCACTAAGCAGAGAGTCCCACCCCAGGCTGGATTCCAGGGCTCTGGGATCATGACCTGAGCCAAAGGCAGGTATTTAACTGACTGAGCCACCCAGGTGCCTCTGAGATTTTATTTTTAAGTAATCTCTACACCCAACGTGAGGCTTGAACTCACTAGATCAGGTGGCAGATTCTATCGACTGAGCCATCCAGGTGTCCCTACAGTTTTACTTTTATTATTTATTTATTTTTATAGTTTTACTTTTAGATCTATGATCCATTTTAAATTATTTGTATAAGGTATGAGGTTTAGGTAAATGTTTACTTTTTTACATATGAATGTCCTATTTTCCACAACCATTTGTTGAAAACAGTCTTTCCTTCATTGAATTTTTTTTTTAATTTTATTTATTTATTTGGCAGAGAGATCACAAGTAGGCAGAGAGGCTGGCAGAGAGAGAGGGAAGCAGGCTCCCTGCTGAGCAGAGAGCCTGATGTGGGACTCGATCCCAGGACCCCGAGACCATGACCTGAGCGGAAGGCAGAGGCTTTAACCCACTGAGCCACCCAGGTGCCCCCATTGAATTGTTTTTGTGCCTTTTGTCAAAAATCATTTGGCTGAATTTGTGTGCATCTATTTTTGGGCCCTCTGTTCTGTTCCATGGATTTATATATCTTTCTCTTTACCAGTATCACACTTTCTTGACTTGTATAGTTTTATGGTGAATTAAAAGTGGCCAGTATGATTTCCTCCGATTTTGTTCTTTTTATTTTTTATTTTTTTAAGATTTTATTTATTTATTTGACAGACAGAGATCACAAGTAGGCAGAGAGGAAGGCAGGCAGAGAGAGAGGAAGAAGCAGGCTCCCCGCGGAGCAAAGAGCCCGATGTGGGACTCGATCCCAGGACTCTGGGATCATGACCTGAGCCGAAGGCAGAGGCTTTAACCCACTGAGCCACCCAGGCACCCAGATTTTGTTCTTTTTAAAGACTGTGTTAGCTATTTTAGTTTATTTGCCTTTCTAAATAACGTTTAGAATCAACTTGTCTCAACTGCAGAAAATCCTGCTGGTGCTTTGGAATTGGATTAAACCGTGGATCAATTTGGGCAGAAGTGCTGTTTTTTTTGTTTTTGTTTTTAGATTTTATTTATTTGACAGAGATCACAAGTAGGCAGAGAGGCAGGCAGAGAGAGAGGAAGAGAAGCAGGCTCCCTGCGGAGCAGAGAGCCCGATGTGGGGCTTGATCCCAGGACCCTGGGATCATGACCTGAGCTGAAGGCAGAGGCTTTAACCCATTGAGCCACCCAGGCGCCCCAGAAGTGCTGTTTTTACTTTGTTGAGTGTTCTTATCTGGGAACATGCACATCTTTTCATTTATGTAGGACTTTGTTTCATTAGTGTTTTATAGTTTTCAATATATAGGCCCTTCCTGTACATGTTTTGTTAAATTTACACCAAAGTATTTAATTTTTTGGGAACTTTTATAAATGTCACTTAAAAATTTTGTTTTCAGGGATGCCTGGCTGGCTCAGTTGGAACAGCATGCGACTCTTGATCTTGGGGTTTTGATTTCCAGTCCCATGTTGGGTGTAGAGACTACTTAAATAAATAAAACAAATTTAAGAAATAACAATGTAAATTGAAAAATTGTACATTGTTAGGGTATAGAAATACAATTCAGTGTTGTGTGTTGCTCTTGTATCCTGTGTCCTTGCTAAACTCATTTATTAGTTTTAGGATTTTTTTTTCCTTGGAGTTTTCTGTAAAGACATTCGTGTGATTTGTGAATAGGGACAGTTTTATTTAGTCTTTCTCTTAACTTCTAAGAGTTTTACTTATTGTTTGTCACCTAGTTTCTGTCTAGGACTTTTGTGTATGATGAATAGGAGTAGTGAGCATACTTACCTTGTTCTCAGTCTAAGGGTTAAAGCAGTCAGGCTTTCAGGGGTGCCTGGCTGGCTCAGTCAGTAGAGCATGCAACTGTTGCTCTCAGGGTCCTGAGTTTGAGCCCCCTGTTGTGCATAGAGTTTACCTGAGGGGGAAAAAAAGGCAGTCAGGCTTTCAGAGTTGAGAATAATGTTAGCTGTGGAGTTTTTTAATGACATTCATGAGGCTGAAGAAGTCTTTTTCTGTTTCTAGTTTGCTTACTATTTTTCTGACAAACGGACGTGGAATTTTGTTATATATTTCCTCTGTTTCTGTGGATAGGGTGGTGAGGTTTTTCTTTTTTACTTTGTTAATTTGGTAGATTACATCGATTGATTTTTTTGAGTATTGAAACAGCCTTGCATTCCCAGAATAAAGCCTACTTGGTCTTAGTTATTTTTTTATTTTTTATTTTTTATTTTTTTGGTCTTAGCTATTCCTTTTATATATTCCTAGATTTAATTTACTAATATTTTGTTGAGGACTTTTGTGTGTCTTTGTCCAGTTGTTTTTGTTTTTTGGTACTGTTTTTGTGTGATGTTGGTATCAAAATAATACTGGCTTTATAAAATAAGTTGGAAAGTATTCCTTTCTATTCTATATTCTGGAAGAGAATGTCTATCATTGGTATCCATTCTTGAAAAGTTTGGTAAAATTCTCCAGTGAAGTCACCTGAGCCTGGAGGGTTCTCTTTGAGTTTTTAAGTTACAGGTTCAATTTCCTTTATAGTTACAGGACTATTCAAATCATTGATTTCATATTGAGTGAGTTGTGGTAGTTAATGCTTCTTAAGGAATTGGTCCATTTCAGCTAAGTTGTCAATTTCTTTAAGAGGGGGAGGGGCATAGGGAAGGGAGAAAGAGAATCTTAAACCCCTATGCAGGGCTTCATCTCATGACCCTGAGATCATGACCTGAGCCAAAATCAAGAGTGAGATGCTTAATGGACTGAGCCACCCAGGCTTCCTTAAGTTGTCAAATTTATGTGTGTAGAGTTGTTACATTATCCTATTGAGCATGCAAAGTCCACAGTGACATTCCTAAGTTTATTCCTAATACTGGTGATTTGTATCTTACCTCTCTCTCTCTTATTTTTTGCTGTGTTGGTCAGTTTTTTTTTTTTTTATCTTTAAAGAAAGTTTTTGTTTTGTTTAATTTTCCCTATTTTTCTGTTTTCAGTTTCATTGATTTCTGCTTACTTTTGTTATTTCCATCCTTTGCTTTGGGTTTATTTTGCTCTTCTTTTTCTAGTTTCTTGAGGTGAGAGTTTAAATTACTGATTTGAAACTTAACTTCTTTTCTACAGTGAACATTAAGTGCTATAAATTTTCCCTCTCAGCCCTACATTAGCTATTTCCCACAAATTTTCACATTTTATATTTTCATCTTAATTCAGTTTGATTATTTGAAAAAAAAAAAAAAGTCTTTTGAGTTTCTTTCTTTGGCCCACAGGTTCTTTAGAAGTCTGTGTTTTTAGTTTGCAGGTGTTTGCAGATTTTTCCGTTATCTTTCTGTTACTGATTTCTAGTTTGATTGCATGTGGTCCCATTATTCTAAGTTTGTTGAGTTTTGTTTTATGGCCTAGAATCTGTTTTATCTTGGTATATATTTAATGGGTACTTGAAAAGAAGTATATTCTGGGATGCCTAGGTGGCTCAGTCAGTTGAGTGCCTGGCTCTTGATTTTGGCTTAGGTCATGATCTGAAGATTCTGAGTTCAAGCCCCGAGACAGGCTCCATGCAGAGTCTGCTTGAGATTCTTTCTCCCTCTCCCTCTGCCCCTCCCTTTGCTCACACACTTTCTGTTTCTCAATAAATACATAAAATCTTTAAAAGGAAAAAGTATATTCTGCTGTTATATATATATATATATATATATATATATAAGATTCTGATAGTTTTACTGTATTATTAGACTCTCATTTTGTTTTATTGTATTTTTTAGTATCTCTCTTTGTGTAACTTCTTTTATTTTTTAAAGATTTTGTTTATTTATTTGAGAGAAAGAGGTCAAGCACATGAGTTGGGGGGAGGGGCAGAGGAAGAGGGAGAAGAAGGCTCTTCGCTGAGCTCAGAGCCAGATGCAGGGAGCTTGATCCCAGGACCCTGAGAGCATGACCTGAGCCGAAAGCAGACATTTAACCAACTGAGCCACCCGGGTGCCCCTCTTTGTGTAACTTCTTTAGTAGTTGCTCTGGGTATTATACTATATATACTACATATATATAACTTACCACAGTCTGTTGGTGTCAACATTTTACCAGTTCAAGGGAAGCATAGAACTCTTACCTCCCTTTACATTACTTTGTCCTCTCCCATTTATAATTAATTATGTTAAATATTTTCTCTACACATATTGAAAATCACACAGTTGTGTTTGAGTCACGCATAATTTAGAATGCTCAAGAGAAATCTATTGTATTTACCTGTATTTTTGCTCCTACCACATTCTTCTTTTCATTGTTACTCTATTTTTTTTACATCATTTAATTATGTTTGAGGTGGAGACCTAGAACCTATACTTTAACAAATCTTCCTAGGTGATTCTTATGATTATGCAAGTTTGTGAAGCACTAGGGACAATTACTGAAATTCCATGGGGAGTGGGGAGGAATGTTCTTCCTGTTTCAGACTTGTTTTGTGTAATGGTTGTGTCGATGGATTTTCAGTTAAGGGAGTTGGAATATAATATTATAACATATAATAGTAGTCAGGAACTTAACTAGTAATTTTCCTAAAACATGAAGAAATAGACTTTCTGTTCTTTTCAATCTTAAGTGCAAACAGTACACATTGTATTACTTTCATTATATGAGTAACTGTAACTAGTCTGAAACTAAAGAAAGAATGTGTGATATAAGATTATTTGTAAAGGAGTCGTTGTAACCTGAGCAGTAAAGCACTGTAAGAGTCCAGTGTTGTCACACAGTTGTATATTATTACACACAATTTTTCTTCGGGGTTCTTTTCTAGGGATATTAATTATGACCTCTGAGGTCAAACAAGCAGTTTCCTTAGATTTTGTATTTATTGCCCATGTGGTGGTAACTATGGAGGATTTACTATGTTGTATAAAACTAAACTACCTTTTTTTTTTAACTACCATTTTTTGAATACTTGATTTTCACTGTGCTAAGTGCTTTATATGTACCATTGATCAAGAATCTTCTGAGGTAAGTATCCTCAGTAAATTGAAGCTAAAAGAGGTTAGCCAGTAACTTTACTTAGCCCAGAACTAGTAAGTGGCAACTTTACATCAAACCTCAACTCTAACACTGCAGTCTTAGTCTTAGTCTCACTGAAAGATAGAACTATGTAATCTAGGCATTTATTAATACCTGGATGTCATGTATTGTGTGCTATTATTCAGGATTCAGAAATGAATGATGTTATTGTTCCTCCTTTCAATGAACTTACATGATCTAAACAGGGTGGTTGGGGGACCTCCATCATGGAAAAATTCTTGCAATGCACTATAGTTATTTCTTCATAAAGCAGTTATAGCTTATTTTGTACAATTTTGGGGGTGTCTGGGTGGCTCAGTTGGTTAAGCATCTGACTCTTGGTTTCAGCTTAGGTCATGATTTTGGGGTCCTGCGATCTAGCCCCATGTCAGGCTCGGCACTCAGCAAAGTCTGCTTGAGATTCTGTCCCTCTCCCTTTGCCCCTCCCCCTGCTTACACACTCTCTGTCTCTCAGATACATAAATCAACCTTTAAAATTATTTTATATAATTTTTATGTTATGAAAAATAATTTCATTTTAAACCACAGATTTGAGAAGATCTGATCACCTGGAATTAAAGTTGGCTCAGAAGCCTTTTCAACTGCAAAAATGTTGGAGGAAGATATGGAAGTGGCCATCAAGATGGTGGTTGTAGGGAATGGAGCAGTTGGAAAATCAAGTATGATTCAGCGATATTGCAAAGGCATTTTTACAAAAGACTACAAGAAAACCATTGGAGTTGATTTTTTGGAGCGACAAATCCAGTATGTACTTGGCCGTTTTATCCCCTCAGTTTTGATTTGTGAACTCAGTACAGCCCAAGGTTAGGATCCAGTCTGGTGGCAATGACTAATGAGATGGTGGTGGTTTTCAAATACTCAGTCCTGTGTGTATTGGTTTTTTTTTTTTTTTTTCCTTTCTCTTTAATGTTTCAAGTTTGTATTTAAATTCTAGTTAGTTAACACAATGTATCTTTATCCTTCTTTTTCTTACCTTTCATCTATTTTCCCTTCCTCATTTTCCCCCTTTTTTTCATATGCCCCTCCCTACCCTTCCTGTCTTGTATCTGTTTTATATTTATTGGTGGCACCTAGCTTACTTCTTAAAAACAAACTGATACTTGACGCTAATGAGATTTCTGTCCACTACAAGCTCAACTTGGGCATTTTGCAGGTTCAGTTCCAGACCACCACAATAAAGCGAGTCAAATGAATTTTTTGTTTTCACAGTGCATGTAAAAGTTATGTTTACATTGTACTGTAGTCTGTTAGGTATGTTAGCTATGTCTAAAAAAATAATGTTTATACCTTCATTTAAAAATACTTTCTTGCTTAAAAATGCTAACCATCCTCTGATCTTTCACCAAGCCTTAATCTTTTTGCTGGTGTAGGGTCTTGCCTTGATGTTGATGGCTGCTGACTTATCAGGGTGGTGGCTGCTAAAGGTGAGGGTGGCTGTGGTGATTTTTTAATATAAGACAACAGGACACCTGGGTGGCTCAGTGGGTTAAAGCCTCTGCCTTCGACTCAGGTCATGATCTCAGGGTTCTGGGATCGAGCCCCGCATTGGGCTCTCTGCTCAGCAGGGAGCCCGCTTTCCCCTCTCCCTGCCTACTTGTGATCTCTGTCAAATAAATAAATAAAATCTTTAAAAAAAAAATATATATATATATAATATAAGACAACAGTGAAGTTTGTCTCATCAATTCACTCTGCCTTTCAGGAATGATTTCTCTGTAGCACATGATGCTGTTTGAGGGCATTTTACCCATGGTAGAATTTCATTCAAAATTGAAGTCAGTTCTTAAACCCTACTGAATCACTATATTGTATACCTGAAATTAATGTAACCCTGTATGCTAGCTATACTGGAATTAAAATTTAAAACTCAAAAAAATTCCCTCAAATGCTCTGCTACTTAATCAACTCAGTTTATTTAATATTCTAAATCCTTTGTTGTCATTTCAACAGTCTGCATAGCATCTTCACCAGGAGCAGATTCCATGCCAAGAAACCACTTTCTTTGTTCTTTCATAGTAAGCAACTCTTCATCTGTTCAAGTTTTATCACAAGATCAAAGCAGTCAGTCACATCTTCAGTCTCCATTTCTAATTCTAGTTCTCTTGCTGTTTTACCCTTTTGCAATTACTTCCTCCATAGAAGTCCTGAACCCCACAAACTCATCCATGAGAGTTAGAATCTACTTCTTCCAAAGTCTTGTTGATGTTGATATTTGACCTCTTCCAGTGAATCACAAACCTTTTTTTTTTTTTTTTTAAGAATTCTTATGTATTTATTTGACAGAGAGAGAGAGAACACAAGCAGGCAGAGTAGCAGGTAGAGGGAGAGGGAGAAGCAGGCTTCCTGCTGGACAAGGAGCCCTATGTGGGGCTCAATACCAGGAACCTGGGATCATGATCTGAGCCAAAGGTAGTTGCTTAATCAGCTGAACCACCCAGGCGCCCCAAATCACAAATGTTCTTAATGCCATCTAGAATGTTGAATCTTCCTATAAAGCTTTCAATTTTCTTTGCCCAGACACATCAGAGGAATCACTCTCTGTGGCAGCAATAATCTTACACAATGTATTTCTTAAATAGTAAGGCTTGAAAGTCAAAATTACTTCTTGATCCATGGGACACAGAATGGATGCTGTATTAGCAGACATGAAAACAACCTTCTTTCATTATACATCTCCATCAGAGCTCTTAGGTGACCAGTCCATTGTCAATGAGCAGTCAGATTTTGGAGTGATGTTTCTTCTCAGCAGTAGGTCTCAACAGTGGGCTTAAAATATTCAGTAAACCGGGTGCCTGGATGGCTCAGTTAGGTAAGCATCTGCTTTCGGCTCAGGTCATGATCCTGGAGTTCCAGGATCGAGTCTCACATATGGCTCCCTGCTCGGCAGGGAGTCTGCTTCTCCCACTGACCTCTCTCCTCTCATGCTCTCTCTCTCTCTCAAATAAATGAAATAAAATCTTAAAAAAAAATTCAGTAAACCATCAGGTAAACAGATGTGAGTAGTAAATTTAGCATAATTCTTAAAGGCCCTAGAATTTTCAGAATGGTATTAAGCATTGGCTTCAACTTAAAGTTACCAGTGGCATTAGGCCCTAACAAGGGAGTCAACCTGTTCTTCGAAGCTTTGAAGCCAGACACTGACTTCTCTCTAGCAATGAACATCCTTAATGCCATCTCCTTCCAACAGAAGGCTATTTCATCCACATTGAAATGCTATGGCTTAGTGCAGCACCTCCAGGAATTCTCTCAGCCAGAGCTTCTGGGTAACCTACTGTAGCTTCTCTGTTGGCACCTGCTCCTTCACCTTATACTTTTAAGTTATAGGGGCCTCATTTTTCCTTCAACTTCATGAACCCTTGTCTCCCAGCTTCAGACTTTTCTTCTGCAGCTTCCTCACCTCTCTCGGCCTTCAGAAAACTGAGGAGAGTTAGGACCTTTCTCTGGATGAAGCTTTGGTTTAAGGGAATGTGTGGCTGGTTTTGTCTTCTCTCCGTACAGCAATGAGGCTGTATTGCTCTCATATCATCTGTGTGTTCACTGGAGTAGCACATTTATTTGTTTGTTTGTTTGTTTATTAAAGCACCCAACTTAGGGCTCGAACTCACAACCCTGAGATCAAGAGTCCTGTGCTCTACTGACTGAGCCAGCCAGGTGCCCCTGGAGTAGCACTTTCAACTTCCTTCAAGACCTTTTTCTTTGCATTCACAACTTGGCCAGCTGGCCCAAGAGGCCTATGTTTCAGCTCATCTTGGCTTTCAACATGCTTTCCTCACTGTATTTAATCATTTCTAGCTTTTGATTTAAAGTGAGAGATGTGTGGCTCTTCCTTTCCCTTCAACATTTAGAGGCCACTGTAGGGCTATTAGTTGCCTTAATCTCAATATTTCTATGTCTCAGGGAATAGGGAGACCCAAGAAAAGGGAGGGAGATGGAGGAAGGGCTGATTGGTGGAACAGTGAGCACACACATGACTTTGGCCCACTTAGTTGTCCATCGTCTGCGGAATCGGTCTGTGGAACCCCAGGACAATTACAGTAGTAACATGAAAGATCACTCAGAGAGATCACCATAACAAATATAATAATGAAAAAGTTTGAAATATTGCAAGAATTACCAAAATGTGGCACAGAGACACAAAGTGAGCAAATGCTGTTGGAAAAATGGTGCTGATAGAATTGCTGAAGGCAGAGTTGTCATAAACCCGCAATTTGTAAAAAACACCATCTCTATGAAGCACAGTAAAGCGAAGTGCAATGAAGTAAGGCATGCCTGTTTTATTTGGAAGGACAGTTACCTGTC